>NC_082728.1:41932083-42618749 GCF_030144855.1 Hypanus sabinus | reverse complement strand
AGGAGATTGGGGCTGAAAGGAAAATTGCATCAGCCATGATGAAATGGCAGAGCAGACTTGATGGGCCAATGGACTAATTCTGCTTCTATGGTCTTATGGTATGCTGGTATGTTCTTGAAGGCACACACTCATGCACACAGGTTTTGATGAAGTAGCTGACAGCTGGTGAGTATTCATTCAGATATGAAGATGAATCCCTGAACATTGTCCAGTCCACTGACTCAAAATATTCACAGTACAGTTTGCTGAAGTTAATTTTTTCCACACTTCCTACCTGCTGTTTATGTTTAAATTGCAAGTTTAAAATAGTGTTCCCTGTTAGCTATAACTTGAACTTTTGTATTGAACTTGCCTTGAAATATACTCAAAATGATTCAAAACTCAATTGAAATGACTTTGCATATGCAGTTTATATCGATGAAGAGGTGATGTAGATAGTTTTCCAGGAAATGTGAAAAAGACCACCAGTTGGTTTATTCCCAGTTAATTTATTGTGTTTTTGAAATGCATCCCAATGCAGGTACGATTTGCAATTTGCAATAGCAATGCTTATTCACTAACTGTAACACATTCACAGTGTGCAGGGTAATTCTAAGGAGTCGATTTGAGAAATAGGAGCAGGAGTGAACTACTCAGTTCCTTGTGATTTCACAGTCATTTAATTATATTAGTATTGTCTTTTTGCCTTCAATGCTGTTTTCCTGAACAAACAGCATCTCACTCAATTCCCTTAATATCCATAATCCATCGATCTCTGTCTTGAATAAACTCGGCCACTGAGCATCCACAGCATTCCAGGGAGAGAATTCAAAGGAATCCTTATCCTCTGGGTGAAAAAAAAGTCCTGAAGGGTTGAACTGAATTTTGGGACTGAAAGAATTGGTTCTCCAGCTCGGGAAAACATTCTTTCTCTTGCGTTTAGTGCTAATTGTGTATGTTTCACTGAGATCACCTCTCATTTGAGTGATCTGAGCCCACTCTCCTTAACTTTCCCTCATATAATAGCAAATTACCTCAGGATGGTGGGTTTGCATTAGGATATGGGTAGCAAAGTATGGGATGAATACAAAGCAAGAGGACTGTCAGTGGTATGATTGATGGGAAAAGTGCACATTTTAGCTTTGTAAACTTATGTTTCAATGCTGATATATAGCTCTCCCATTTCCAATGAGCTCTTGTTAACTATACATGTAGATATTGAAACAGTGAGGTTAAATGGCTCTGAAAATTTCACATTCACTCAGTGGCATGTAATTACTGCAATTTCTGAATCATCAATAACCTGCTGTCATTTTTCAGGTTTGTGACTAATTCCAGCCCTGTACTGCATGTCAATCTGATGTACAACGGGCATTAATGAAGTTGCAGAGTTTCATTCTTTCATTTTTTATGGCATTTCATTTCCAGAGTGAAGTAAGTAAGGTGTCATCGTTGCTTTTAAAAGGAACAACTGCAACCCAATTAACTGAAGTGGATGCTGAACTACTTTGATCATCCCTTTGCAGCAGAAAACCCCTTTTTTCTCCCCAAAATTTTAACAAGGAGTTATAAACTTGAAGTTCAAGCCTTAAACACCAAGAAGGACAGATCTACAATTGGAATTAGATTTTTTTATTGTCACTGCACTGAGATACAGTGAAAGGCTTTTGTTTGCCTGCCATCTAAACGTACCAATTGATACATTAATACATTGAGATAATTTAAATAAGAAGAGAACACACAATAGAGTGTTACACAGGTATACAAAATGCAAAAGAAGGAATGTTGATTCAAGAATTCGTCTTTTAGCATATGAGAGGCCCTTTCAAGGTTCTAATAACAATGAGATGGAAGCTGCACTGGAGCCTGTTGTTATGTGCTTCCAAGCTTTTGTATCATCTGCCCGATCAGAGGGGAGGGAATGAAAATTTCCGAAAGTTGTGTGTTAGACGAGCTAACTTTAAGTCATGTTGTACTTCACAAGCACAAGTACTTCACTTTTAATCCAAGAAAACAGAAAATCAAATTGACAATTTTGATGAATCAACTAGTTTATCTCTTATTCAAAAGTCAACTTAAAGACAGTTATCATTGCTTTAATTCACAAAGACATTCGCTCATATCTGATTCCTTCCATAATATCTCCATGTCTCAAACTTCCATAGAGGCACTTTCTGCCTTCTCCTCCAACTTTATCCCCCTAAATTCAACCTAACAGTCTTCAGCTTCAGCAAAACATTTTGCAGCAGTGTTGATAAAGCAAAATGTTCTGTGATTTTGCACAAGAACAAGATCAAACAGTATCTTCTACCAGGTTACTTGAAGTAATATTATGCAAGATTAAAAGTTTCTTCAAAGGTGGTGGCCTTGAAGGAGGAAAGATAAGGAATGAGGCTTTGCCACTACCGCTTTTATCAAGTACTCTTGGATGCAGACAGCCAATTATTTTAAATAAAGAGTACAGTGTTTTTAAAAACAAAACAAAGAAGCTTAGGTGCTCTTTTCGATCTTGTCTCAATCCTTGGACCTATCTGAAGCACCTATTCTTAATAAGAATTACTAGAGTGCAGTATGAAAGAGTTATAAAATCTATTAATTCATAACCTTTTGGTTGTCAGTAAAAAAATGTGAAGGAAGAGACAATGGGAGGTAGCTGGGTGGGAGAAGAACTACAAGTTAATAGGACCCCTGTATTAATCCTTTATTCTTCCCCTGTTTGAGAATGTAAGAAGACCCCTGATAATTCAGTCTTTATTATAGTCGGCATTCTCTGTCTAAATCTCTGTCTGCTATTCTTACTGCCTCAGAAAAGCATCCGATGTAAGCAAAAATCTTTCCAACATTCCATCCTCTCCACCCTTTCATCACACAGAAGGAACAAAAGCCTGTAAGGCAGCTTCTATCCCACTATTATTGAGCTGACCCCTTGTACGAAAAGGTGGACCTTTGACCTCACAAGTTCCATCATCGTCATCTTGCATCTTATTGTCCGCCCACATAGCACTTTCTCTGTAGCCGTAACACCATATCCTGCAGATTGTTATTGCCTTTCCCTTCAAGTACCTCAATGCGCAAAGTGAAATGATCTGTATGGATGTCACATGCACAACTGTACTGTGCCTCAGCACATGTGGTAATAATATACTAATTCAATGACAACGCACACAAAATGCTGGAGGAACTCAGCAGTCCAGGCAGCATCTATGAAAAAAAAGAGTAAACAGTAGACGTTTTGGGCTGAGTCCCTTCAAGTCTGCACCCAACATAAATAAATTACTTGAACTGTTCTGTTACTGCAAATTAATTCTCTTAATATTTGATGATTTAATTCAGATTTTACACCGTTGCTTTTAGAAGTTTATAAGGATATGCTCAGGTAGATGTTAAATTGACCATTTTTGATGTCCGGTAGCGTGGTGGTTAGTGTAATGCTATTGCAGTGCCAGTGACAAAGGTTCAGTTCTTGCTGCTGCCTGTAAGGAGCTTGTGGGTTAGTCCATAAAGAAGACTTGAGGTGTTTTGTCATGTATATCTCTAGCAAAGTAGTATATATTAAATATGTTGCATTAATTAGATATGAAAGGGACTACTGTTTAAGGCACTTGTGAGAAAATCCATTTCCCAGATATTCCGAAGCAATGTGGGTGCATTGTAGAAAGAATCGCAAGAAAGAGCAATGAGAAACAAACACTTAGAAATCCTTTGTTAACATGGGCTTAGCTTTGTAAAGCTAACCTCATTTATTTCTGCACTTACATACCTACCATATTTAAC
This sequence comes from Hypanus sabinus, assembly GCF_030144855.1. Lineage (NCBI taxonomy): Eukaryota > Metazoa > Chordata > Chondrichthyes > Myliobatiformes > Dasyatidae > Hypanus > Hypanus sabinus. Next base: position 42,614,996 of record NC_082728.1, on the reverse strand, counting down.
AGATCTCAGTTACTCTGGATCATAATGGCATTGTGATTACTCTCAGTTGCTGATGAATATGAATCCCATTTCTGACAGTGATCTTACTATGAGAGTTAAAGTAAAAGATAGTAAATTAAGTAGAATTATACCATTACATTATGATATATTGTAATTGTTACAATGGATGGTGTATTATGGTCATATATGTCAGTCATTTGCATAGTGAGAAATATTGTTAAACTGAACTGGAATACTGAATGGCATCAGATCTTACCCTGATTCATCTTAACACTGTCAAAATTTTCTCTATGTATGTTGCCAAATGACTTGAATGTGGGTGTATATCGAAGCAGTTATTAACGCATTTTCAAACAAGTGTCATTATTTAGATTTGAAAATTTATTCTGGTCATTTTCAATGACAGATGAATCCCTCAATTTGTTATTGTCAGTACCCATTTCTCACTAATGTACTGCATATACTATGTAATCCATGATGGTAGGTGTTATCTTTTGTGCACAAGAGCAAAATATTGCAGCTGTTGCGTATCAAATTCCCAGCATAAAATTTTCAGCAAGTCTGCCAGAAACACTGTACTTCATTATTTTTTTGTAAACCTACTCCTTGTTGCTAATTCGTGTTATCACTCTACTTCATGTTAGCCTCTATTATCTACTCTACATTTTACTTCATCTATGAAGTAGTATGTCAATATGTTTTCTTCACTGTAACCTCTCAACAACCATAGAGAAGATATTTCAGTGCATTACTGAGCAGGTTCTACTTCGGTAATTTTACTGAATTTCTGATTAGGTGATATAACAAGGCTCTGAATATTATTATACAGGTGATTTTAAAAGATCTTGAGGCACCATTTGAAGAACATAATGGGAATTCTAACTTTGCAATAATCTTTAGATATCAAACGCTAATAGTATATTTTTGGATCATTGAATATCATTACTAGTTGGGCGTGTATTGCAAAGTTAGATATGGCAAAGTTATTTCCCATGGACAAGAGGGCACAACTTCACGATTGGAGCAAGTCCTTTCGGAACTGAGATGCAGAGAAATTACTTTAGTCAGAGGGTGGTAAATCTGTGGAATTTGTTGTCACGAGCGGCTGTGGAGGCCAAGTCATTGGGTGTATTTAAAGCAGAGATGGATAGGTTCTTGATTAGCCAGGGCATCAAAAAGTATGGGGGTGAAAGCAGGGGAGTGGGGATGACTGGAAGAATTGGATCAGCCCATGATTGAATGATGGATCTAACTTGATGGGTCGAATGGCCTACTTCTGCTCCTATATCTTATGGTGTATATTCACCTTCCCAGTAAATAAAATTAATTGCTATAAGAGTATGCTTCCAGAAGTTGTAAGGAGACAACTCACAGAAGTATACATAAACACAAGATTCTGCAGATGCTGGAAATCTTGAGCAAAGGGTTCAAAATCCTGGAGGAACTCAGCAAGTTAGGCAGCATCTATGAAAGGGAGTAAACAGTCGTCATTTTGGACTGAGGCCATTCATCAGGACAGGAAAGGAAGGGGGCAAAGGCCAGAAAAAGAAAGTGGGGGGAGGGAAAGGAGTACAAGCTGAAGGTGTTAAGTGACCCCAAGTAAGTGGGAAGCTGGGAGGTGTATGTGTGTGTGTGTGTGTGTGTGTGTGTGTGTGTGTGTGTGTGTATCTATATATACACACGCAGAGACTCTTCAGATTTTTCTTTAAGATAGGTCAGTAAAGTAAATTGTAATTACTGCAATAGACTGTCTTCTTCCTTTCCAGGTTGACCTTGCTAACCTGTGCTTAAAAGCTGGAGTCAAGAATATTGGCACTGTTTTCTTAATGACTGATGCTCAAGTTGCTGATGAAAAGTTTCTGGTACTAGTGAATGACCTGCTGGCATCAGGTAAGTAAGCTTGTATATTGTATAACAGACAAAAATATAAAATGTTCACCTGAATTATTTACATCTGATACTTAATAAATTGTTCAGTGTTAAAGCCTGACACAAAGGTAGTTCAAGTGAAACCATTACATATTTTTAGACTATATTTGGGAAAAGGCTTCATTGAACTCAATAGAGAAGGTCATTATGATTGAAGTGGTGCAAAGTTGAAAAATATTGGAGGATGTCTAAAGATAAACCTTGCAGGGGAAGATTGAATTGTGGTAATGAACCTCAAATGTCTGTGTATCTCAAAATGCAATAAAGTAACAGGATGATTAGACCAGAAGAAGGTAGTGATGGAAGCAGGATTGGAGACTATATTTTTTTAATGTCTACTTTTATATTGCAAGAAAAGGATCCATCACAAGGTCAGTTGTGAAATTTTGGAATACAGTGATGTGAAGCAGATTTGTCAGTATGAATGTTGTAGAGCATATTAGATCTGGTGAAAGCATTCTATGCTATTCTGGCTTACAAAGAACTGCCATATAAGCACTTAACCTTCGTGAATTCTGGTATTCTTTTCGTACTTTCAGCTGCCCAGTTTATTGACGGTTGGGAAACCCAACTCACTGTGAATGTAAATACTATCTCCAATAAAATGACGAGGAGTCTTCTTATAGCATACACAAAATGCTGGTGGAACGCAGCAGGTCAGGCAGCATCTATAGGAAGAAGTACAGTCTACGTTTCGGGCCGAGACCCTTCGTTGGGACGAATTGAAAGAAGAGATAGTAAGAGATTTGAAAGTGAGAGGGGGAGGGGGAAGTCTGAAATGATAGGAGAAGGCAGGAGGGGGAAGGGTGAAGCTAAGAGCTGGAAAGGTGATTGGCAAAAGGGATACACAGCTGGAAAAGGGAAATGATCATAGGATGGAAGGCCTAGGGAGAAAGAAAGGGGGAGGGAAGCACCAGAGGGAGATGGAGAACAGGCAAAGAGTGATTGTGAGAGGGACAGAGAGAGAAAAAACAGAGGGAAAAAAGAGAAGAACTAATTAATAAATAAATAAATAGATAGATAGATAGATAAGGGGTGGAGTAATAAGGGGAGGAGGGGCATTAACGGAAGTTAGAGAAGTCAATGTTCATGCCATCAGGTTGGAGGCTACCCAGCTGGTATATAAGGTGTTGTTCCTCCAACCTGAGTGTGGCTTCATCTTGTCAGTAGAGGAGGCCACCACACTCAGGTTGGTGGAACAACACCTTATATTCTTTCTCGGTAGCCTCCAACCTGATGGTATGAACATTGATTTCTCTAACTTCCATTAATGCCCCTCCTCCCCTTCTTACCCCACCCTTTATCTATTTATTTATTTGTTGTCTCTCTCTCTCTCTCTCTCTCTCTCTCTCTCTCTCTCTCTCTCTCTCTTCTCTCTTCTCTCTTCTCTCTTCTCTCTTCTCTCTTCTCTCTTCTCTCTCTCTCTCTCTTCTCTCTCTCTTCTCTCTCTCCCCCCCCCCCCGCTCTCCATCTCCCTATGATGCTCCACTCCCCCTTTCTTTCTCCCTAGGCCTCCCGTCACATGACACTTTTTCTTCTCCACTTCTGCATCCCTTTTGCCAATCAACTTTCCAGCTGTTAGCTTCATCCCTCTCCCTCCTGCCTTCTCCTCTCATTTTGGATCTCCCCCTCCCCCTCCCACTTTCAAATCTCTTACTATCTCTTCTTTCAGTTAGTCCTTACAAAGGGTTTCGGCCCGAAATGTCGACTGTACTTCTTCCTATAGATGCTGCCTGGTGCACAGACATGGCAGTTCAGTCTCAATCATGCTCAATTAACCTGGTACATCCAGCAGTCAAATGTTATCCCTTTTATCTGCCTAAGGAGTTTATAGCATTGTGCTGGTACATTCCACCTCAGACAAATGTCAAGTAGGCACTGGAGGAGCAATCAGCTCCTGTAATCAGCAAGCATGAAACAGTATACTCTGACAGCTTCCCGAGCATTGCAGGGGATTTCAACCAAGCCACCTTGAAGAAGTTTGGAAACAGCAACCACTGACATTATCACCTATATAACCAGAGGAGCCAATACACTTGATCACTGTTATAGCACCATCAAGAACACCAACCGTGCCATTCCATGCCCACATTTTGGAAAGTCGATCTCTAACTGCAGCAGTAAGATTTTCAATCTCTCGAGGTTGCCAGCTCCATCAAGGGTATTGATTCCACCAAACCCCACCCCCCCCCCCCACACCCCCGGCTGCATCTAGGATACCTTCAAAAAGGTGGTATCCATCATTAAGGACTCCTATCACCCAAGACAAGTCCTCTTCTGATTGCTACCATCAAGGAGGAGTTTCAGGAGCCTGAAGTCACACACTAACATTTCAGGAACAGCTTCTTCCCCTCTGCCATCAGATTTCTGAATGAACAATGAATCCGTGAACATTACCTCACTATTTTTCTTCTCTTTTAGCACTACTTATTTAATTAATTCACACACACACACACACACACACACACACACACACACACACACACTCACAGTACTTACTGTAAATTATAGTTTTTTTTTTCTCCTCTGTTATTATGTATTCCAATGTACTGTTGCCACAAAACAACAAATCTCATAATATACGGCAGTGATATTGAAGCTGATTCTGAGTGTGGGGAAGTTGATGGGAATGTGAGAACAAAATGGATTAGTGTAGGATTACTGTAAAATGGATGTTTGGGGTCAGCCTAGATACAGTGGGCTGAAAGGCCACTTTCTGGCTCAGATCTCTCCATCTCTAAGGCAACAACCTTTTCTCAAAGAGCAAAATATTCTCTCAATTAAGTTACCAGAATGACTTAAAGAGTAGTATTTTCAGATGAGGATCCATATCTAAAACAACTTTAAAATACCACATCAAACAAATGCTAAGAATGCATTCAAATTGACTTCTTTAGCTCAGCAGCATTAGAAATACATGCACATTCAAAGAGACACATTGAATTTGCTATCTGCCAGAGTAAATAGCCACACTTTAGCTAAAGATGGTTTCCATACAGCTCAACACTTTTTCCTTAAAATACATTGGAGACTGAATTTCATTAGCCGCCCATGGAATCCTGATACAGAAAAGATGGGAATTTTCAAATTTCAATTGCATACATTGAAAATAGTTTCCCTTTCCTGCTGCTTTTTATTAAAAAAATGATTTGTTTCAGAAATGCTTGATGGTCCATCAAGCCTGTTCTACACACAAAATAATCGCAGCATCATGAGTAAACGCTCTTAGTGCTTCATATCAACTGAACCAACTAACTGGCAAGACAAAAGAAAAAATATGAATCCCAAAATGGGTAAAAAAAAAAGATAAAATTCTCTCTGGCACCCTCATTCAAAACTAAGATACTACGTTGACCATGAGTTTGTGATGTTTTAATCTATATTTTGCCACAGGGATACATATATATCTAGCAATATCTAGAATAAATCTAGCAACCAGGGTTTACAGTAAAAAGGCAGATAAGACCACTGTTATAAATTGCATCTGTATTAAAGCATGTACCTTAACAGGTAAGGATGATGTACTTAATTGCCTCCGGGGGAGGGGGGGCTAGTATGTTGTGGCCATAATAGAACTCTGTCTGAGGAAGGGCAGAAATGGCAGCTAAGTGTTTTGGGATACAATGCTTAAGATGTGACAGTGGATCTTTAAGAGTTGGGATGGAATGTTAACCTTTTGAAAAGAGAGGGCATTACAGCAATGCTTAGAGAGGATATTCTTGAGGGATCACCCAATGAAGCTACTGGGTAGAACATAGAGATAAGAAGGGAAAGTTCACATTGATAGAGGCTATATGATAAACCCCACAATAGTCAGTGAGAGTTTGAGGAACAGATGTGTCAAGGAATTGCATGTAGTTGTGAGAATAGTAGGAGTGCTATTAGGAGATTTTAATTTTCTCTGTATTGACTGGGCCACCCAGAATCCACAACACCTGAATGGGGTGGAATTTGCCAGGAAATTTTCCTCACACAATGTATAAAGGAGCCTACTTGGGAAGAAACAATACTGTTTTCCCTTTTTGAGAACGAGGCACACCAAGTAATTGAAGTATCAGAATCAGGTTTGATATCACTGACATATATTGTGAAATTTGTTAAGAGCAGTTTGGAGATCTTTGGATCCAGTAACCATAATTTTATCATTTTCAAATAGTTACGACAAAAGTTAGAACAGGTCCACATGTTGAAGTCCTGAACCTGAACAGGGCCCAACATTGAGGGCATTAGGCAGCATGGATTTAAGATTGGTTGACTGGCACAAGGCAAAGTGTGGGAATAAAGGGCGCCTTTTCTGGTTGGCTGCCGAATGACTGTTGGTGTTCAGCAGGGTTCGGTATTGGGATGGTTTCTTTTTGGGTATTTTTAATGATTTGGATTACAAAATTGATGGCTTTGTGGCCAAGTGTGTGACAATATGAAGATAGTTGGAGGGGCAGTTAATGTTGACAAAGCAGAAATACTACAGAAGGAATTAGATGAATTAAGAGAATTGGAAAAGAGGCAGATGGAATATAGCATAGGGAAGTGTATGGTCATGCATTTTGCATGAAGGAATAAAAGTGTAAGCTGTTTTTGAAAAGGGGAACAAATTCACAAAGTAGAGGTGCAAATGGACTGGGTGAGTGGTAAGATGGCAAATGCAATGTTAGTATTCATTTCGAGAGGATTAGAGTAAAAATCCAACGATGTAGTGCTGAGGTTTTTAAGATATTGGTCAAATAGCACTTAGATTATTGTGACCAGTTTTGGGCCTCTTATCTAAAAATGGATATGCTGGCATTCTAGCGGGCCTGGAGGAGCTTCACAAGAATGATTCTGGGAATGAAGGGGTTAACCTATCAGGAGTATTTGATGGCTCAGGGCCTAAACTCACTGGAGTTTAGAAAATTGTGATGAGATCTCATTGAAACCTATTAAATATTGAAAGATCAAGAAAGAGTTGATGTGGAGAGAATGTTTCTATAGTAGCAGAGTCTAGGACCAGAGGGCACAGTCTCAGGATAGAAAGATGTCCCTTTAGAATAGAGGTAAAGAGAAGTTTTTTAGCCAGAAGGTGATGAATCTGCAGAATTTATCGCCACAGACAGCAATGGAGGACATGTAATTGGGTATATTTAAAGAAGAGGTTGATAGATTCTTAATTAGTAAGGCCATCAAAGGCTACAGGGAGAGGAGGCAGGAGAATGGGATTGAGAGGGATCGTAAATCAGTCATCATGGAACAGTGGAGAACACTCAATGGGCCAAGAAGCCTAATTCTGCTCCTGTATCTTATGGTCTTGTCCAACTGGCTTGTTTGGCTGGCTGCATTTAGAGGCAAAGGATCCTTTGGCAAGTGAAGAACATTTAAAGGGGTTATATCAAGAGCCCAGGAGCAGCATTTGTAGGGTAAACATACACTTAGTGGCTACTTTATTAAGTTCATCTGTACATTTACTCATTAATACAAATATCTAATGAGCCAAAAACTCAATGCATAAAAGCATAAAAGCATGCTGAACAAATGGTTCAAATGTTGTTCAGACCAAATATCAGAATGTAGAAGAATTGAATTGATTTTATTTCTTACATCCTTCACATACATGAGGAGTAAATATATTTACGTTATGTCTCCATCTAAATGTGCAATGTGCAATCATAGTAATTTATAATAACATAATAAATAGAACAGTCAATGTAACATAGAGTACACTCAAATCAATGTGAGTTAATCAGTCTGATGGCCTGGTGGAAGAAGCTGTCCCAGAGCCTGTTGGTCCTGGCTTTTATGCTGCATTACTGTTTCCTGGGTGGTAGCAGCTGGAATAGATTGTGGTAGGGGTGACTCGGGTCTCCAATGATCCTGTGGGTTCTTTTTACACACCTGTCTTTGTAAATGGCCTGAATCATGGGAAGTTCACAACTACAGATGTGCTAGGCTGTCTGCACCACTCTCTACAGTTCCCATACCAGGCAGTGATGCAGCCAGTCAGGATGGTCTCAATTGTGCCCCTGTAGAAAGTTCTTAGGATTTGGGGACCCATACCAAACTTACTCAATTGTCTGAGTTGAAATGTGATTTAAGTTACTTTGACAGTAGAATGATTGTTGTTGCCAGATGGGGTGGTTTGAGTATCTCAGAAAGTGCCGATCTCCTGAGTTTTTCATGCACAACAGTCTCAAGAGTTTATAGACAATGGTGCGAAAAGCAAAAAGCTTCCAGTGAGTGACAGTTTTGTGAACGAAAATGTCTTGCTAATGAAAGAGGTCAGAAGAGAATGGTTGGTCTGGTTCAAGCGGACTTGAAGGCAACAGTAGCTCAAATAACCTCACACTACAACAGTGCTGTGCACCTCTGAATGCACAACAAGTCAAACTTTGAAGCTTATGTGCTACAGCAGCCGAAGACGATGAACATGTACTTAGTGGTACTTTAATAGGTACAGGAAGTGCCTAATAAAATACCACTGAGCGTGTAAAGTTCAGGGAACTCTGATGAGAAATATTGAAGCTCTGATGAGGAGAAATAGAACTATACATCATGTTTGGACAGCTGAATGCAAATGATTCCCTTGACATATATCAAAATTTTAAGACCAGACTTAAGAGTGAAATTAGGAGGGCAGAGTGAAGTGTAGGAGGTAGATTTAAAGATAATTGCAAGGGACTCCTAAGTTATATTAAAAGAGTAACTGGAGAGAGACCGTGTCCTCTGAAAGAACATCAGGCTTGCCTACATGTGGAACTGCAGGAGAAGGCTGAGATTTTTAACATCTATTTCTCCTTAGTGTTTACTAAGGAGAATGTCATGCACGCTGAAGAAATGCAGATAATAAGTAGTGAGGTCTTGTAGCTCTGCAGCCTTCAGGGCGATAAGGTGGGTCATCACCACAGTCTGACCATGTGCATCTAAATCTCATAGGAGGCTAGGGAAGAAATAGTGGAAGCCCTTGTAAAGATATTTTTTAGCCACTGGCAAAGATCTGGAAGACTTGAGCATAGCTAATGTTTTTCAATTGTTCAACAAGGGTAGCAAGTACAGGCTAGTGAGCCTGACTTTAGTAAAGTTAATGAGGAAACTCTAAGGGGCACGTTCTGCCATCACTTGGATAATCAAGACCTGATCAGGAAGAGACAGCATTATTTTGTGCCTGGCAGCCCATCTCTGATATACTTCTTGGCGTTCTTTTAAGAATTTACTAAGGGGATAGATAAAAGTACGACAGTAGATGTTGTCCTGATAAGGTCTTTGACAAGATCTCCTATGGACCTAGAGCCCTGGTTTAGTGGAATTCCCCAGTGGTCAGTGTTTGGATGTCTGTTATTCATTTTTATGCAAACGATCCATGAATGTTCATTGCAATTTTGCTGATTATACTAAATATGGGGGTCTTGTTGATAGTGAAGTAGATTAAAATGCACTGAAAAGAGATCCTGTTCGGTTAGGAAGATGCTGAGAAGTGCCAAATAGATTTCAGTTTGGAAAGTGTGATGTGATACATTTCAGACAGTGAAAGCAAGGTATACAGTATTGATGAGTGTGTGAAAACAGGAGACCTAGTAGTACAAGTGCATAGCTTGCTGAAAGTGGCCATGCAAGTAGATAGGATGGTGAATAAAGTTTTTAGTATGCTGGGCATCATTGTTCAGGGCAACAAGTTTAGGGGTAGAGACATTATGTTGCAGTTATACAAGTCATTGATGAGGCTGAACTCGGAGTATTGTGTACCGTTTTAGTCAGCCTGTTACAGGAAAGACATTGTCAAGATAGAAAGGATGCAGGAGAAATTTATCAGGATGCTGCCTGGACTAGAGGGCCTGAGTTATCGGGAGAGATTGGATCTTTATTCCTCAGAATACAGAGGGATGACCTCATGCAAGTTTATAAAATCATGAGGGGAAAGAATAGGCAGAGCAGCCATGGTCTTTTCTCCAGAGATAGGAGCTCAAAACTAGAGAATGTAGATACCAGAGGGGTGACTTCTTTACATAGAGATTAGTGAGTAGCTGGAATAAGCTGTCAGAAGAAGTGGTCAAAGTGAGTATAGTTGCAACATTTAACAATTAATTGGTTAGGTACATGGAGGAGAAGGGTTTGGAGAGTTATGCACCGAATGCAAGCAACTGGGAATATCAGCGAGTGCTGTGATTGGCACGGACCATTGGGACCAAAAAGGCATATTTCTGTGTTGTACTACTGTATGATTCCATATCTTCCACAAAATCCAGCATATGCCCGGTCATGAACATGACTATTTCCTTCTGCAAGGGTAACTGTGTGGAATTTTGCAGAGCTTTGAAGCTTTTTCTTTTCCTGAAATTAATGTGCCATGCATATTATGATAGTAGTACATACAGAGAAACCTAAATTGTTGCTTATTCATCCTATTTTATTGTCACGTGAACCACTCCAGTTATTCTCCTTTGACCTGTCTCATTAAAAGCGCATTTTCACCCGCACAACTGGGACTCTAAGATACTCAAACCACCCCATGTGGTACCAACAATTATTCCACAGCCAGTCACTTTGATCACAATTCTTCCCCATTTCAATAGTTGGTCTGAACAACAACTGAACCTCGCGGCCGCGTCTGCCTGCCTTTCTGCATTGCATTGCTGTTATATGATTGGCTGATTAAATAACTGCGTTAATGAGCAGGTGACCCTAATAAAGTGGTCACTGAGTGTATATCAACATGATTTGTGTGACTTGCTTCCTGTCTCCAATCTCGTATTTGTAAAGTCCCATTGACCAAGAGGTTATTATAAATTAACTTAAACACAGGAAATTCTGCAGATGTTGGAAATCCAAAGCAACTCACTCAAAATGCTGGAGGAACTCAGCAGGTCAGGCAGATCCATGGAAATGAACAAATAGTCGATGTTTCGGGCTGAGACCCTTCTTTAGGATTGGAAAGGAAAGGGGATGATGACAGATTAAAAAAATGAGAGGAAGCAAGGAAGATAGGTAGAAAGCAGTAGGTGGATAGGAAAGGTGAAGGGCTGGAGGGGAAAGAATCTGATAAGAGATGAGAGTGAACTATAGAAGAAGGGAAGTAGGAAGGGACCCAGGTGGAGGTGACTGGCAGGTGAGAAGAGGTAAGGGGCCAGTGTGGGGAATAGAAGAAAGGGGAAGGAAATTTTCATTGACCGGAAAGAGAAATCAATAGTCATGCCATCAGGTTGGAGGCTGCCCAGATGGAATATAAGGTGTTGCCCTCCATCCTGAGGGTGACCTCATGATGGAACAAGAGGAGGTCATGGACCAACATATTGGAAGGGAAAAGGAACAGGAATTAAAATGTTTGGCTAACGTGATGTTCCGCTTTTGGTGGATAGAGCGGAGGTGCTCGTTGAAGTGGTCCCCCAATTTATGACAGGTCTCACCAATGTGGAGGAGGCAGTTTTGGGACCACCAGACACAGTCGATGACCCCAGCAGATTAAATTAAATTTCCATTTTATCACTCTGTATGAACTATGATCATACTTATTTTAAAATAAGAAGTACTGTGAGTAAATACAAAACTTTACTTCACCAGAAATAAATTGTGCTGATTGAGAAACAGGCAGTGCAATACTTGAATGAACTCCACTGTGTTCCTTGCATTAATTTTCAGTTTTGATCACCATTCAGTTCTGCTTTTCATATAACTAACATCTCCACCATCCCCCTCTCCTTATTCCCTATTCATCCAATTCCTATCTCTACACACCCAGGTGAAATTCCCGACCTGTTCCCTGACGATGAAGTGGAAAATATCATCAGTGGTGTACGGAATGAAGTCAAAGGACAGGGTTTGATGGACACTAGAGAGAATTGCTGGAAGTTCTTTATAGATCGTGTCAGGAAGCAACTGAAGGTAATTTTGAAGCAAACAAAGTGGTAGTCTTCAAAATTGACTGGATAATTGAAAATAATGTTTGTTGATAATGTGGTGTTTGTAAATTATTGATTTGCCATTTAACTTGTTATTAAATGAAGAAAACGCATTTGCAACTATTATATGACTACCAGTCGAGAAATTCAAATTAAGTTGGTTTGTGATATTTAACCAAAGTCAAAAAATTCTTACTAGCAGGATGCATTGCTTTTGCAGAAAACTGCTAAAATAAAATATAGCATTGCAGTAGAAATCTTAACCAGGGCATTACATGTATAATTTGTATTTTCACATATTTCTCAGATAAAAGCATAGAAAGTAATTTGTTTCGCACATAGAAAGAGTTAAAGAAGCTTCCACCAAATAATACACGGGTTGGTGCACAGTTCCATTGTGGTAAATAGATTTAGTGAGTGGTGCTTCATAATATTTAGAGATTTGCAGGGTTGGTGAAATAGTATATCATGCACAGTATAAAATGGAATAGAGATTCAATTTGGATTGTCAGTGTATCTTTTGGTGCCATATTAATGTTCTGCTATATAATGGCATTATCAGGTTCATCGAAAGACACTTATGTGGAAAACTGGATGACGTTTTATTCAATGGCTGTTGATAGAATAGCGTGAAATTTCCTAATTAGAATGCAGAATTGGTGCCATTCAACTCAGTACTAACAATAAAATGTATGATTCTTACTCAGACACACATGGGAATGGAGATCAGTAGCTTCTTCAGAGTTTCAATCTGACTGAGGATTCTAGTGGCGTTAGCTGCAGTTGTGGAGGAAATTTGCCTGCTGTATCCACTGGAGGCATGGCAATAACTTCAGGAACAGGAGTTGAGTGGGAATTAGTACTCTAAGAGGGAGTTTGTTCTCCATTATTCCAGAAATTGAACAATAGTGTCGTATTCCAGTATTTAAGAAAAATAGACTTGGCAAATGTATGTGCTGTGAAAATGTGTAGCAGTGACAGGGAGAGTGAGTAAAAGAGAAAAGTGTCTGATAACTTGCGGGTCTTGATTGTCCAAAAGGTATATACATTATATTAAAATAGAGACTCAACATTTGAATTTTATTTCAAAAGGATTTTGAAGCAGCATTTAATGCAGCAGTTGTTTGTTGATATCAATATGGGGTTAGTTTGGTTCACTAGCAGAAAACAGGTGCTGTGAATGTTTTAAAGTTATTTTCCCCAAACTGAAATGCATCACATTGTAAATATGTAATTACTTTGAATTGGCTTCTCACCTGAAAATCTTTAGAAGTAAATTAATCCATTGTAATTAGTAGAAATGCATGTAATCATTTGGAATGTAGATCCAATGATGACTCTGTAACATAAAAAAAATTGAACAAACAGCCTGAAGCAGACTCCAGACAGGAGAATCAGAGAGTGCTGAAGTATTTTTTGTGCTGGGAAGGGTAAAATGAAACTTATGCTGAGCTGCAGAAGAAGCTGCAGTACATGTTGTTTATGGCAAGAAATCTTTGAAGAGATTGCTTACAAAGTTGTCAAAACATTTTTGTGGGTTATATTAGGTAAAGCAGGTTTAATTCGGTGAATTCTCACCCATGGAATCTGCTCAAGTTCAGAGCAGATTTACTAGATGAATTAACGCAGTGCTTCTCTGCTCTCAGGAAGTTCTAGAGATTAGGAACCCCACAAATGTCATAGATTGCAAGACTGAGTGGTGGCTAGCAATAATGCAATATAATCAGACTTACTGTTCCATCCATGACAGATGTGTAAAACCAAGTTTATATTATCCTTTCAACGTTCCATATCCATTCTCATCAGATTTGTCATGGAGGATGGAAGAATGGTTTGAACTTAGTTACTTTACTGCAAATTTCAAAGACAAAAGAAAAGAGAGTAAGCCAGATAGTTGGAAAATAAAAGTTGTTCAGTCTATTTTTGTACTTAGCAAATATTCTGCATTGAGGATGTTATCCGCTGGATAATGCAGCTGTGCGTTACAATCCATGTGTGAATAACAAATTTCAACACTGCTAGTAGCATGACAGCAAACAACTAAAAAATAGATTGGGCTTTCTATTAAAGTTGTAAAGTCTCTTAAGTTCTTAATTTTATTTAATCATCAAGTACACACTGGGATTTTATCTCCCAAATGAAAAAGTCTGTGATAAATTTTATATTCAGCTTTATAAAAAAGAAAAGAAACGAGTGCCTGTTTCATTCATTATCAATCACTGTGTGCACTCAGTGGCTGCTTTATTAGGTATGTCCTGCACAAAATGAAATGGCCACTGAGTGTATGTTTGAAGTCTTTGCCTCTGTAGTCCATCCATGGCACTGTTGTAATGTGAGGTTTTTTGAGCTACTGTCACATATGTGTCAGCTTGAACCAGAGGAAAACATACAAAATCTGGAGGTACTCAGCAGGTTAGGCAGTCTATGGAGGAGAATAAACACTTGAACCAGTCTCACCATTTTCCTCTGACATCTTTCAATTACAAGGCGTTTTCACTCACCAAACTGCTGCTCAATGGATGTTTTCTGCTTTTCATACCATTCGCTATAAACTCTAGAGCAGGAGTTCACAACCTGGAGTCCACAGACCCCTTGCTTAATGGTGTTGGTTCATGGCATAAAAAAATGTTGGAAACCCCTGTCTGAAGACTGTTGTGTGTGAAAATCCCGGAGATCAACAGCTTCAAACTGCTCCCTGTGGCATCAACAGTCATTCCATAGTCAATGTCACTTTGATCACATTTATTCCTCGTTCTGATGTTTGGTCTGAACCTCTGGACCATGTCTATATGATTTATGCATTGACTTGCTGCCACATGATTGGCTGATTAGATGTTTTCATTAACAAGCAGGTGTACAGCTGTACCTAATAAAGTGGCCACTGAGCGTAGATTTACATGTGTTAGGGAATTGCTGTAGCGTGTTGATGCTACATGCACCAAAAACAGCTTTCAACAATTATAAGAATAAAGAATTATAGAAAAATGGAAATAGAAGAATGGATGAGTAAAATTGTAAATGCTAGCATGTATTTTATAATGTAAACAGAATTATTAAAAGTTTTTGTTTGAAGTGTTTACTCAACAGTTCAGTGACTGATGGTCAGAAGGGATGGGGGAGGGGTACTAGAGTCGTTAGTCAGATTAACGTTCTAGTAATCTCCCCACCCCTGGAAGAAGAGACATTTAAGATGGCATTAAGTTTTTTGTTTTAATAACCCTCTAGTGTTTTCAAGAAAAGAGCTTTTGGAGAGGGCAGCTTGCTGGAAGGATGCTATCTTCAATAATTTTCCTGCCCACTTCTTTGTCCTTAATACCTGCAAGTCCTGCAGTGATCGCAGAGTATGCCAATAACCTTATCTGCTTTCTGGCAGTTTGCTGTGGTACTCGTATACTGTGAGAGGATGCTGTGCCAAACCAGACAGTGATGACTGATGTGAGGATGCTCTCTATAATAGCGATGTAGAATTGCTCCTGCATGATCTGTGGAAGGTGGAATTTTACTGACTGCCACAAGAAGTACAATACATCCTTTGCTGAACATTTTTAATAATGAAGGAGATTCTCCCACATGAGGTCCTGTGAAATAATGATGCCCAGAAACCTGAGTGTTGATGTGGTGCTAAGTGTAGCATTGTTGATGATAGTGGGTAGAGAAAACTGTATGCATTTCCACAGTTTTTGAGGGCATTCAGCTCTAAGTTTTGTGTTTACACCAGGGCACTAGCTTGTTTACTTCCTGGTGGTACTAAGGTTCGTCACCTCTGGTCATTTGAAAACTTTATCAGTTTAACTGACTGAGATGTAGTCATTAGTGTATAGAGAAAATAGAAGTGGGGAGAGTGCACACTCCTGTGGCACACCAGTGCTGACTGAGAGGTCTGTGGAGATGTACTTGCCAAGTCTCAAATACGGCCATTAGACATGGGGACGGAGTTAGGCCATTTGGCCCATTGGGGCTGCTCCACCATTTTATCGTTGTTGATATACTATCCCCCTCAACCTAATTCTCCTGCCTTTACTCTGTAACCTTTGAAACCCTATCAACCTTTGTCTTAAATATACCCAATGACTTGGATGTGAAGATGAATTCCACATATTCACCACCCTCTGAATTAATTCCTCCCTATCTCTGTTCTAAAGCGAGGTCCTTGTAATTAGGGTCTGTGTCCTCTGGTCCTGGACCCCTCCTTTGGAGGAAAACGTGCTCTCCATATCCACCCCATCTAAACCTTTTAATATTAGACAAGTTTCAATGAGATCCCTCTTCATTCTTCTGAACTCCAGCGAGTACAGGGTTAATGCTGTCAAGCACTCCTCATAAGTTAACCCTTTCGTTCTCAGGATCATTCTCGTGAATCTTCTCTGGATCCTCTCCAATGACAAGTCATCATTTCTTTGATAAGAGGCCCAAACCTGCTTATCATATTCCAAGTATCATCTGACAAATGCATTATAGAAGTTCAGCATCACATCCTTGCTTTTAAATTCCAGTGCTCCCAGCATGAGTGCTAATATTCATTTGACCCCTTACTATTGAATTAAACTGCAACTTTTGTGGAATTGTGCATGAAGACTCCCAAGTCCCTTTACACCCCTGATTTCTGAATTTCCGCTCTATTTAGAAAATAGTCAGCACTTTTATTCTTTTTACCAAGTGCATTGCCATACACCTTACACTGTCTTCTTCTTCCACGCACCCAATCTGTCTAAGTTCTTCTGCAGAAACCTTGCTTCCTCGATACTACCTGCCCTTCCACCTATCTTTGTATCAGCTGCAAACTTGGTTACAAAGCCATCAATTCTGTCATCCAGATCATTAACATATAACATGAAAAGGAGCAGTCCCAACACTGACCCCTTTGGAACACTACTAGTCATTGACGGTCAACTGGGAAAGACTCCACTGTTTGCCTCCTGCCAGTCAGCCAAACTT
This sequence comes from Hypanus sabinus, assembly GCF_030144855.1. Taxonomy (NCBI): domain Eukaryota; kingdom Metazoa; phylum Chordata; class Chondrichthyes; order Myliobatiformes; family Dasyatidae; genus Hypanus; species Hypanus sabinus. The sequence continues at coordinate 42,598,272 of NC_082728.1, read as the reverse complement.
CTATCCACATTAGTATCCTTCCAGTAATACTATGGGTCTTTCTTCTTTACAGCCTCATGTGAAACACTTTGTCAAATGCCTTCTGAAAATCCAAGTACACAACATCCACTGACACTCCTCTGTTTATCCTGCCTGTTATTTCCTCAAAGAATTCTAACAGATTTTCCAACAGAAGATTTCCCATTAAAGGAAACTGTGCTGACTTGGGCCTATTTTATCATGTGCCTCCAAGTACCCCGAAACGCCATCCTTAATAACACATTCAAGCATCCTTCCAACCACAGAAGTCAAACTAACTGGCCTATAAATGTCCTTTCTTCTGCCTCCCTTCCTTCTTAAGGAGTGGAGTAGCATTTGCAATTTTCTAGTCCTCTGGAACCATTCCAGAATCTAATTATTTCTGATAGTCATTACTAGTGCTTCCATAATCTCTTCAGCTACCTGTTTCAGAACCCTGGTGTGTTTACCATCTGGTCCATATGACTCATCTACCTTCAAACATTTTACCTTCCCAAGCACCTTCTCCTTTGTAATAGCAACTATTCTGCCTCCCGACGCACTCCCAATTTCTAGTATTCTGCTGGTGTCCTCTACAGTGAAAGCTGATGTGAAATACTTATTAAGTTCATTCAATATTTATTTATTCCCCATATACTCCAGTAATATCATACCCACTTTCACCTCTCTTTTACTCTTTATATCTCTGAAAAAAAACTTCTGGTGTCTCTTTGATATTATTGGCAAGCTTACTTCATATTACATATTTTTTCCCTTGCTTTTTTAGTTGAGTTCTGTTGGCTTTTTAAAAGCTTCCCAATCCTTTTGCTTCCTATTATTCCAGCTACCCACTAAAGATACTGTTCCTGTCAGAGAGGAAGTTTAGGCTCCACTTGCAGATGGGACCTAGCGCATTAAATTTGGAGAGATTCTCTTGCAGAAGCTCGGGAATGATGGTATTGAAGCTCAACAGAAATCGATAAAGAGAATCCTAACCTATGTATCAGAGGAGTGAGGTGCTGTATAATGAAATCCAGACCGATGTTAATTGCATCATCTGCAGTTCTGTTGGCTCTGTGGGTGAACTGCAGCAAATCTAGAAAGTTTTGAGTTATGGATTCGAGCAATGACATGACCAGCCTTTCAAAAGTCTTCATTGTGATTGATGTGAGTGATGTGATTGATGTGATGGCCTGTAGTCATTGAGTCCAGCGATCTTTGATTTTTTTGGGGGAAAGAAATAAATACAGATTTTTTGCAACATGTTAGGAGACTGATTGAAAACATCCGTAAAGGCTGTTGACAGATAGTTAGCACAGTGTTTAACGACACTGGGTCAGGGCTAGCAGCCTTCTTGATATTTTGCTTCCCGAACAGCTTCCTTACCTACTCTTCCTTGACAACTAAGCATGTGGGGTATTGGTGATGATCTGGCTGAATAGGCATTTGAGGGGGTTCTTTGAAAGGTGATCTGTGAGTCAAATATGAAGTAGAATTTATTTATCAAGTTTGGGGGGGGGTCATTGGCAGTGGATGTCATCTTTTTGTAGTTGGTAATGGACTGAAAGCCTTTCTAAACTGAAGCACAGTCATCTACAGAAAAAGGGTTTTCCAATATTTGGTAGCTCCGATTGGGTTCTCTGGCTTGTATGTTGTCTTTTTCAGCTCCTCTTTTTGTCCACTCCTGTAGGCCTTGTCCTCCTTATCATGATAGGTGGTGGCATCCGTTGGTCTCGAGAGACCATGGATCTGCACCTGGAGTTTCCAGGGCGCAGGCCTGGGCAGGGTTGTATGGGAGACCGGCAGTTGCCCAAGCTGCAGGCCTTCCCCTCTCCATGCCACTGATGTTGTCCAAGGGAAGGGCACTAGGACACCGGTGACGTCGCAGAGTAATGTGTTGTTAAGTGCCTTGCTCAAGGACACAAACATGCTGCCTCAGCTGAGGCTCGAACCAGTGACCTTCAGGTTACTAGTCTGATGCCTTGCCCACTAGGCCACGCACCAACAATGATATCGTGATAGAAAGCCTCCTATTGGATGCATAACTGCTTGGCGTGGAAAATATTCTGTACGTGGCCATGAGAAAATGCAGAGTTGTGCACACAACTCAGCACAACATGGAAAACAGGCACTCCTCCATGGACTGACTCTGCCTGCACTTCTCACTGCATCAGTAAAGCAGCCATAATAATCAAAGATCCCAGCCACCCTGAACATTTTCTCTTCTCCCCTTTTTTCTTTCCCTGCAGCTGTTACACTATTCTGCATTGTTATTGGTTTACCTTGTTCTACACTGTTTAATGTATAACGGTACATGCTGTGGATCATAGAACAGTATCGTCCAGGTGTTTAGTTCATAATGTTTTGCCTGCTTTTTAACCTGCTCCCAAATCAATCTAACCCTTCACTGCCACATAGCTCTCCAATCTTATTCCATCCCCATGCCTATCTAAGAGTCTTAAATGTCCCGAATGTATATAGGTCACTACCACCACCTCTGGCAGTGCATTTTGTTAAGTTGTTACTTTTGTGTAAAATGCATATCAGCCATTGCCGTTTTGGAGAAAAAGTACTGTTTGTTGATTCCGTCTATGACTTTTATCATTTTGTACATCTCTATCAACTTGCTTCCCATCCTCATTCACTCCAAGGGAAAAGCCCTAGTCCAGGTAGCATCTTGGTAAATCTCCTCTGCACTCTGTCTAAAGCTTCCACATCCTTCCTCTAATGAGGTGACTAGAACTAAACACAATACTCCACGTGTGGTCAACCAGAGTGTTTTAGACCAGCAGCATTACCTCGTGGCTCTTGAACTCAGTCCCCTAACTAATGAAGGCCAGCACATCATATTCCTTCTTAACTACCCTGTCAACACGAGTGGTAACTTTGAGGGATCTATGGACGTGTATTCCAAAATCCTCTGTTCCCCCTCACTGCTAAGAACCCTGCCATTAACCTTGTCGTCAGCCTTCATATTTGACCTTGCAAACTGTACCACTTCACACTTCTCTGGATTGAACTCCACCTGGCATGTCTCAGCTGAGCATTGCATTCTATCGATGTCTCTTTGTAACCTACTACAACTTTCTACACTGTCCACAACAGCACCAACCTTCAAGTAATCTGCAAGCTTACTAACCCACCTTCCGCTTCCTCAGCTAAGTCATCTATAAAAAACACAGAGAGCCGGGGTCCCAGAATAGTGGAATATCAGTTGTCAGTGATGCCCAGGCAGAATGTGCTACATCTGCTACCACCCTCTACCTTCTGTGGCCAAGTAAGTTATTAATCCATACACCCAGGTTCTCCTGGATCCTGTGCCTCCTTACTTTTTGAATGATCCTATCATGGGGCACCTTGTCAAATGCTTTATTGAAATCCATATGTATCACATTTACCACTCTATGTTCATTAGTTTGTTTTGTTATTTTCTCAAAAAAGGCAAGCAGGCTTGTGAAGAACAACCTGCACCTCACAAAGCCACCTAACACTCCTCAGTCAAACTATAATTCTCCAAATGGTTGTAAATCCTGTCTCTAAGAATCCTCTGCAGTAGTGTGCCCACTATTGATGTATGACTGACTGGTCTATAATTCCTAAGATTATTCCTATTATCTTTCTTGAACAAAAATAAAATAACACTTGCCACCATCCCTCCAATCGGCTAGTGCAATGCCTTTGGCCAGTGTGGCCATAAAGATCATCACCAAAGGCACAACAATCTCTTCCCTTGCTTCCTGTAGTATCTTGGAGCGTATCCCATCCAACCTCGGGTACTTATTAATCCTAATGCTTTTTAAATGTTCCAGTACATTCTTTTTTGTGACCTCACCATGTTCCAGCATATTAACCTGTTCTGTGCTGACCTCACACCTTTTGTCCACTATCCCTGATCAGTCTTATCCTCACTCTAGTAATCCACGTGTTTTTCATATGTGCGTAGAATTCCCTGGGGATTTCTTTAACCCTACGTACTAATGGCTTCTCATGAGCCCTTCTAGCTCTCCTAGGTCCAATCTTAAACTCCTTCCCAGCTGTCTTAAAATTCTCAAGAGCCCTAGCTTATCTTTGCTTCTTAATCCTTAAGTAAGCATCTTTCTTCCTCTTCATTAGATGTTTCATATCTGTTGTCAACCATTGTCCTTTCATTTTACCATCCCCTCACCTAACTATCCCTTCCCTACCTCCAAAACTATACAGAATGTCATGCAAGTGCTCCCTAAACAACCTCTGCATTTCCCTGAGATCATCCATTCCCAATTTATGCTCCCAAGTTCCTACCTAATATCATCATAATCCCCCCTCCCTTAATTAAATTCTTTCCTATCCATGTCCAGTGCTATGTTAAAGGACAGGGAGTTACGGTCAGTGACTCTGGAAAGCTCACCCACCTAGAGATCTGTCACCTGACCGGGTTTAAGGTTAATTTCTGGAGTATAAGTCACCATATACTACCTTAAGATCATTACCAAGTATTAGATCCATTGTGGGCTCAGCGTGTCTGCATGTTCTTCTTTTTACAATGTATATTGATGATTCAGATTATGGATTAAATGGTTTTGTGGCTAAGTTTGCGGATCACACCAAGATAGGTGGAGGAGCAGGAAGTGTTGAAGAAACGGAAAGGTTGCAGAGAGACTTGGTCAGTTTAGGAGAGTGGGCAAAGAAATGGCAGATAAGATACAATGTTGAGAAATGTACGGTTGTACATTTTGGAAGAAGAAACAATCGGGCAGATTATTATTTAGATGGGGAGAAAATTCAAAAATCAAAAGTGCAAAGGGACTTGGGAGTCCTAATGCAGGATACCCTAAAGGTTAACCACCAGATTGGATCGGCAGTAAGGAAAGCGAATGCTATGTTGGCATTCATTTCAAGAGGAATAGTGTTTCAGAATAAGGAGGTGTTGATGAGGCTCTATGGGGCACTGGTGAGACCCCATTTGGAATACTGTGTGCAGTTTTGGGCCCTCTATCTTAGAGAGGATGTACTGATGTTGGAGAGAGTTCAGAGAAGATTCACGAGGATGATTCCAGGATTGCAAGGACTAACATATGAAGAGCATTTGTTAACTCTTGGATTGTATTCATTAGAGTATAGAAGAATGAGAGGGGATCTCATAGAAACATTTCGAATGTTGAAAGGGTTGGACAGAGTAGATGTGGAAAGGCTGTTTCCCTTGGTGGGTGAGTCCAGGACAAGAGGTCACAGTCTTAGAATTAGAGGGTAACCATTTAAAACAGAGATCAGGAGAATTTTTTTCAGCCAGAGGGTCGTGGATTTATGGAATTCATTACCATATACAGCTCTGGAGGCCCAATCATTGAAGGTGTTTAAGGAGGAGATTGACAGGTATCTAATTAGTCAGGGTATCAAGGGATATGGGGAAAAGCCGGAAATTGGAACTAGACGGGAGAATAGTTTAGCTCATGGTGGAGTGGCGGAATAGACTCGATGGGCCAAATGGCCTACTTTTGCTCCTTTGTCTTATGATCTTGGGATATTGTGTCATAAATTCTTATTGGACACATCTATCCAAATTTTGTCTAAACCTTTTGCACTAAGGAGTTGTTAATCAATATTAAGGCTGTCTCGATGGGCCAAATGGCCTACTTCTGCTCCTACATCTTATGGAAATTAAAGTCTTGACGACAACCCTGTTATGTTTGTGCCTTTCCAAAATCTGCTTACCGATCTGCTCCTCGATGTCGCTGTTGCGACTGGCGGGTGGGGGGGGGGGGGGGGGGGGTGGGTGGTCTCCAGAATACTCCCAGTGGAGTGATCACTCACTTGCTGTTTCTGACTTCTACCCAGAGTGACTTGGGATCTCTCCTTTTTGCAGCTGGGATACTATTCCTGATTAGGAAAGCCACTTTTCCACCTCATTTACCTCCTGCCTGTCTCTTTTGAAACATCTAAACCCCAGAAATTTCAACTGCCGTTCCCGCTGTTGTGGCATCTATGTCTCTGTAATAGCCATAATTTCATAGTTTCATGGACTGATCCATGCTCTAAGTTCATCATTCTTGTTCCTGATATTTTTTGCATTAAAGAGACACATTTCAACCCATCCAACTGGTGGAAAAGATCCAACTTGCATTTATGTCATATATGCATTTATGCCTCCCCAAAAGCTGTGCCTGCAAGGACTTTGTTTCCTCTCATGTTCGCTTGTAAGTGTCCTTTTGTGTACAGGTGATTCCTTCCCCAGAAGGGATCCAAATTATCCACAAATCTGAAATCCTGTTCCTTTCTTGATGGGCCAAATGGCCTAATTCTGCTCCAATATCTTATGGTCTTCATGATTCTTCAGCCACACATTATTTACATGTGACAATAATAAACCAATTCCAATTCTAATCCGGTTAATCTTAAACCATCGCTTTATTAAAGGATTTACAGACTGCAGCATGAGCTGATATAGATTTTTTTCTGATCATTTGAATCACCAAAAATAACAATGGTACAATATTCACTTTATCAGTGTACAATGATTTTACATGAAAACAGAGCAGATCGTGCAATGTGGACTCTGCATAGAACAGCTGCCTGTGTGCCTGAACTCATCTAATGGATGTAGTTATGCCTATTCTCTGATGAAGCCTGAGTGATGGCAAGGATAAAAACACGAAATAATGCTGCCCACTAAATTCCCTTGAAGGACGTCATTGAGCAAAGTCTCATCCCCAGCTTTGTTAGCTCATTATGTTACAAGTTTCTGAACACTTATAACCATGAGAGTATAACAACCGTTGAAAATTAAGTTGATTAATCTGTTTTATTTTAAAAAACAGCTGGAACACATAACTAAAATCTTTATATCATGGCTGAAGATGGCAAGCAGGATGCAGTAAAACTCTCAGTGCACAGTAAGATTGCGACTTCAGAGCTCAACTACACATGCATGGGTGGCCCAGTTACAACCTTCTGAAAGCTTTAATTCCATTTGGAACTGCTGGCATTAGCCATCAAGTTCTGTTATGGGCAATTTGTGCACATCTATACTTCACACTACAACACTGATGTTATGAGATGCACATTGAAAAAATGTTTGGTCATGATGAAGTCTTTCCAAATATGATTACAATTAATTATTGGAAAACTAATAAAGCAATTATGTATATATTTTCTATAGATGTTATTTTTGATTGCTTCATTGGAAGTAGAGAATATTAAAGCACATATATTTAGCTGCATGAGAACTTCAAAGATAACAGTGAAGTAAGAGTGTCACCCTAACTGTATCATTTGTGGTTCTGTGATAGTAACGAAACCTATCCACTATCTGACCTGGACAAAGCATCTGAAGACTGTCATTCTTATCAGTTAGTCTGCCTATACCATGTGGAACCAAAGATCAAATACCACAGAATTCTTTTTTCTCTGTCCTGCTGAGAAGTTTTGCATCTCTGATCTCAGGCCATGCAACCACGAGAATAAAATGAGCAGTGATTCACTTTAAACTTCTGCACTGTCACATCCGTCTACTACTACTCACAAGCCCTGGAAGGGAAGGCTCAGCAAGTTAATACACAGTACATATCTCGTCCTATTAAATGCCAGCAAAATGATTCCATGTTTATTTCCACACAGGTAGCTTTGTGTTTCTCACCAGTTGGTAACAAACTGCGGGTTCGTGGTAGGAAGTTCCCCGCTGTCGTCAACTGCACTGCAATAGACTGGTTTCACGAGTGGCCCAGGGAAGCTTTGGAATCTGTCAGCCTGCGCTTCCTACAGGAGACCGACAACGTTGATGTGAGATCATTATTAGTTTTGGCACGTTTCACAGAACCTGTTGCTGTACTTTGTATGGTCGATGATGCCATGCGAGCTTTACCTTTCCATCAACAGATTAAGTATCCTCGCATTTTTATTAACCCGTATAGATCTGCCCAATTTAGCAATTAGTCATTGGAAACCACAGATCCACTTGTTCTTTTATTACTTGTAAAGATGAATCGCTGGATTTTGCATCAAAATTAAAATGATGTGTAATATATTCATGGATAAAGTAAAGTACTTATGGAAACAGTGCAACAATCATTTGATCTGTGCACAAACCATGTAAAAAAGGAATTCGCAGTTTTAATATCTTGCATGGAATCAAGAATTTGAATTATCCAATACATCTATTGTGTAACTGTACATAGTGCAATAACTGAATATCTGAAGTCTATTAGACAATTCCCATATTTTCTTCGAAAGATTAAATAATATTTTGCTGCACTCATCTTAAAAATGGTTTGACCATTTAAACTAAAGTAGGAGAATTGTGTTTCCTGTAGATGATGTTCATATCTTTCTGGCTGGACTGCTTCTTTTAAAACATAGCAATTAAGGAAATTACATGTTTGGACAGCAGTCGGCAAGTGGGATCCACATAGTTGCAGTTAATGTACCCTGAGAGTGGCATAAGACATCAAAAGTACATTTAAGTAAAATATTCACATAGAATTTAATAACCACTTATAATACAGTATATGCTTTTGGTTACCAGAGTGGAAAAGAAATATTACCCCAATTGAAAAGATGAAAATGAAAGCAAGTAGAATGATTGAAGGGATAGAAGAACTAGATTCTGAGGTGCAATTATATAAATTGGGCTTGTCCTCCCTGGGGAAGAGAGTATTGATTGGTGATGTGTGATCACTGTCATTAGGATTCCAAATTATCTTAATAATACAACTATTTATAGCTATTTTAACTCCACAACAACAAAAACAACGCATGTGTTTTGAGAAAGGTAAGTGCAGGAACATTATTTCAGTGAGATGGTGAGTGATCATGTAATAGATCAGAGGAGTGCAATTTCTTGATACATTCAAATGTAAATTAGATAAATTATCAGAGAAAGTAACATTTTAGGATGGAATAAATTTGCAGTTTAAAATAAAGCAAGGACATATTCTTTTGGGAAGAAGTAGATGATTTTGAATCTGTGCTTCTTAAATCTTTCCACAACCAGTGTTTTTACGTGTCATATCTGGGTCCTGCAGTCTAATTTATAGAAATTGACTGCTATGAACTGACAAAATATTTATTTTATTTTATAACTGTGGGTGGTGGGGTGGAGACACATCTCTATCAAAAGAGGTGTAAGGTGCTCCTTCCCTCTGCTAGCCTGCAGGTGTTGCACCTGCTTAGACCCCCAATCAGGGTCAGGTGAAGTTATGGGGGAATAGTCGTATGAGTGTCTGTTGTATATCCCACTGACGCCAGGCAAACAATCTCTGAAGGGTATTGATGATGGCTGGGGTCACCCGCCTTGTAAAGACACTGCACAGAAGAAGGCAACGATGAACCCCTTCTGTCGAAAAATTTGCCAGGAACAATTATGGTTAAAAGACCATGCTTGCCCACGTAATACAACATGGGACATAATGATGATAATTACTATATAAACTGTGCAAAAGGCCAATAAAATACAAACCAGGTGGAATCTGGTGTTTTTATATCTGACAATTCCTTTTTTTTCTGTGGAACACTTTCCCTGCATGTATTTGTTACAGTCTCAGTCTTGGCTCCATTCAAGTTAGAACTAGCCGGAACTATTTTTAATTTGAGTTGGTCATTAACACAAGTAGAAACATTTTAGCTTTAGCACTACCTTTTTTAATTATAGCCACCAGGTTTTTCCAGTGCAATAAAAATGATGGCCTTGATTGACAAACAAAGTTTTTCATGCCTTGTTCTTTGAAAAATGAACCCTAGCTGCATAAAGGAAGGAATTACTATTTTGATTAATGGAAAGTAGGGACAAGCAGGAGTAATGTTACAATCTATTTGAACCCATTTGGGACTACATAAGCATTATCCCTCAGGATAGAGTTCACATATCCCCATGCTTTTAGAATCTGCCACTATAGTTATGTTCCTTCTTAAACAGATCCTTGATTACAAGGAAATGATTAATGTGCCTTTGCAGATATGTGTATTTGAATAAAGATTGACTTTCTTCTGTTGGTAACATATCGGTAACATTCAATATTTAAAATAAAAATGGCAATGAAACATCTCTATAATGATTAGATTTTAGAACATCTGCAATGATTTACTTTCTGTAGAAGAGTAGTCTCACTTGATTTAATTTCTCATTTTTTGTATTGAGATAAATGAGTAAAGATACATTGTGGATATATATTACGTGATAAGATATTATAAGGTAGTATATATTATGTAATATATAATTATGTTATAAGATATATTGTGGATATTTGGTTATCTAGGGCTTGCTGTACTGTACTGAAATTATGTTCATGTTAACCACAAGCAGATGAAATGTTAAGTTTAAATACTAAGTAGAAAACAAATCCTAATTATTTACCATTTTCTTGGTGGTGCTTGTACATTGTGTCTGACAATTGAAGGAAACCTGTGTAGGAGAATTTTGAAGTGGAAACATCAGTGCACTGAGGCAATTTCACTCTCTTGACCTCAGAAGTCCAAATTAGTGGTACAAGCAAGCATCGCAAACTTGGTTGGAGTGGATGACCATGACATCTCCTGTGCCTTGTCATGTCATTTGCTCTCCATGGAGCGTTGCAGTACAGCCTTCCTAGCAGTTGAATCTCACTGTAGATCTCATCGTTCCTGTACACCAGAGCTGACTTCACATTGCTGAGGTAGACATGTCCCTAAATGACCGGGGGTACGATGCTGCCAGCTACCCTCACCTGGTTTAGCCTGCTTGTCGAAAAGTGGGTGGCCACTTTTGCATGTAAGCACCTACTTGTAGCCACAGGTGCGAGCTGAGTGTCTGGTGGGGTCCAAACGTGAGTGACCTGCCCCAGAATGGATACTACAATCCCTTTCACCTCCTCCCTGAACCTCATGTACCCCATCCATTTTCTGAACTCTTGAAAAAAATCATGTCTCAGACTGTATGGCTGCAATTAGTGCTGTCCTTGATTTAGAAAATGCTGGCAAAAGAAGATGATTTCTGTGAGTCATAGTATATGAGAGTTATGCATGAATGTGTCAATGCCTTGTAGTTTTGTCTTAATTATAATATTTTAGTTAGCAATATAAGCACCTAATTTCTTAACACTAGGAAGCATTTTAACAACAAATTTTTCTCATAACTTCTTCTTTCTCTATAGCCTTCAATTAAAGAATCTGTAAGCAAGTTTATGGCATATGTACACACCAGTGTTAATGAAACATCCAAGTCCTATTTAATTAATGAACGACGGTATAATTATACTACACCCAAGTCATTCCTTGAACAAATCAAGCTGTATCAAAACCTGCTAGCGAAGAAGAGTAAAGAGCTTACAGCCAAGATGGAGCGTTTAGAGAATGGACTGCAGAAACTAAACAGCACCTCAGCACAGGTAAAGCACAGCTCTTATACATATTGCTAGCAAAATGGTAAATACCATCTTCCTAAATGGTAAATACACCGTTTCCACTGAAGTACTTTTTTTGCAAACTGTGTGACGGGAATCTTAAAAGCAATCAAACCGGAAAGGTTGCTATTGTGTGGGCACAAGAAGATGGGATGTATATTGTCATTTGTGCAGAAACTTTATTTCTGATACTGGTAGGATGAGATGTACCCTTTTTCCAATTGTCACTATTGTAGCTGTATTTCTGTTTATTTTATACAAAATTATTATTTTTAAATCATCAATTAGATTCAGGGATCTGAACTCTCAGTGAATGCATGCAATAATACTGACCAGAAAGTTAAGACAGAGATATTTTAGCCCAGTCTCTGATTTATGTGTTGCAGATTTATAATTAAGCTAATTTACTCTGAGGAAGAAAGTTAAAAGCAGAGCTTTTATGTGACCTTAAAACCTTGCTAAACTTACCAGAATGTGAATCATTTTCCTTTGACATAAAATGGAGCTTATGTGCTCAGGCTGCCTTTCTAACTCCTTCCACGATTGCAAGTTGAAGCTCGATAGGTGCTCAATATAAGATCTAAAAAGGAGCATCTGAAGGCATTTTTTCCGGCGGCCCAATGCAATCATTAGCCAGGGCAAATAAAAATAAAATGGGGACAAGGGCAGCCATTGTTCGAGTGGCTGTCATGTGAGTGGACCAGTGTTAGAGCACTGAGGCTTTGGATCATTAGGCTTGGGTGGAGTAAGTTTCTAGTAAGTTTCTTCTTCTTCTTCATTCTTCATCTGCTAGTGGAGTGAAAATGGCTCCAGGGGCTGTGTTGGATTCTTTGTGTGAGATGTGGGAATTCTGAGGACTACCAGCCTCCCAGAAAACCACATCTGCACTAGGTGCACCAAGCTGCAGCTCCTCAGAGAATTTGTTAAGAAACTGGATCTGAAGCCCGATGACCTTCAGCTCAAATGGGAAACCGAGGAGGTAATAGAGAGGAGCTACAGGGAGATAGTCACCCATAAGTTGCAGGAGGCAGGTACCTGGGTGACTGTCAAGAGAAGGAAAAGAAATCGGCAGCCAGACAGGAGTAACCCTGTGTCCATTCCCCTCAATATTAAGTATACCAATTTAGATACTATTGTGGGTGGGAGTGACCTATTGCCAGAGACGACTGGCTGAGCCTGGCGCTGTGGTTCAGAAGGGAAAGGGGAAAAGACGACTGCAGTATTGATAGAGGACTCCATAGTTGGATGAGTAGATATGGGATTCTGTGGACGTGAAAAAGATACCTGGATGGTATGTTGCCTCCCAGCTGCCAGGGTCAGGGATGTCTTAGATGGGGTCCACGGCATTCTAAAGGAGGACAGTGAGCAACCAGCTCTTAGTGTATATTGACACCAAGACATAGGTAGGAAATAAGGTCTTGAAGAGAGAATTTAGGAAGTTAGGTAGAAAACTGAAAAGCAGGACCTCTAGTGTCGTAATCTTTGGATTGCTGCCTGTACCATGGGTCAGTGAGGGTAAGATTAGAATGATTTGGCAAATGAATGTGTGGCTACAGATCTTCAGAATCATTTGAATCTCTTCTGGGGAAGGTAGGATTTGTACAAAAGGGATTGGTTACATCTGAACCTGAGGGGGACAATATCACAGTGGGTAGGTTGCTGGAGTTGTTGGGAAGAATTTAAACTAATTTGACGGGGATGGGTAGTGGATTGATGGGGCTGAGAATGGGGCAGTTGTTACGCAACTAGATGCTGTGTGCGGTGAGACTGTCAGGTTGGACAGGCAGGTGATGGGGCAAACTTGAAGTCAGTAGAATGAGGTGCAGTGTAACATGGGGATAAAATCAAAAAGGGTGATGAATACAGAACTGAAGGGTGCAGTATATGGAATAAGGGAGATAATCTGGTAGTGCAGTTAGAGATTGTCAAATATGACATTGTGGGCATTACTGAGTTGTGGGTGAAAAAAAAAACATAGTTTGGAGCTTAACATCCAAGGTTGTCCATTATATTGAAAGGACAGGCAGAGGGAGTGGGTGGCTCTAATGGTAAAAAAATGAGATTAAGTCTTTAATAAGGTGGCATAGGAGCAGAAGATGTAGATTCCTTGTGGATAGAGTTAAGGTAATACAAGTATAAAAAACCCCTGATGGGAGTTATATACAGGCCTCCAAACAGTAGCCATGTGTGAGCTACAAATTACAATGGAAAATAGAAAAAGCATGTCAAAAGGGCAATGCTACAATACTTATGGGGGATTTCAATGTGCAGATAGATTGGGAAAATCAGGTTGGTGTTGCATCCCAAGAGAGAATTTGTAGAATACCTCTGAAGTGGTTTTTTGAGCAGCTTATGGTTGAGCCCATCAGGGGAAATGCTATTTTGCTTTGGGTGGTGTGTAATGAACTGCATTTGATGATAAAATCATAAGATCATAAGATATAGGAGCAGAAGTAGGCCATTCAGACCGAGTCTGCTCCACCATTCAATCACAGGCTGATCCAATTCTTCCCATCATCTCCATTCCCCTGCCTTCACCCCATATCCTTTGATGCCCTGGCTAATCAAGAACTTATCTATCTCTGCCTTAAATACACCCAATGACTTGCCCTCCACAGCCGCTGGTGGCAACAAATTCCACAGATTTACTACCCTCTGACTAAAGTAGTTTCTCCACATCTCAGTTCTAAATGGATGTTCTTCAATCCTGAAGTCGTGCCCTCTTGTCCTAGAATCCCCTACCATGGGAAATAACTTTGCTCTATCTAAATTGTTCAGTTCTTTCAATATTCAGAATGTTTCTATGATATCCCCCCTCATTCTCCTGAACTCCAGGGAATACATCCCAAGTGCTGCCAGACGTTCCACATATGGTAGCCCTTTCATTCCAGAAATCATTCTTGTGAATCTTTTCTGAACACCTCTCTAATGTCAGTATATCCTTTCTAAAATAAGGAACCCAAAACTGCACACAATATTTACAGAGCCTCAACATCACATCCCTGCTCTTATATTCTGTACCTCTAGAAATGAATCCTGACATTGTATTTGCCTTCTGCACAACCAACTCAACCAGGAGGTTAAACTTTAAGGATTAGAAAGTTTAAGGTAAAGGAATCCTTAGTGATGATTATATGATAGAATTCACACTGCAATTTGAGAAGGAGAAACTAATGTTAGATGTATCAGTACTACAGTGGAGTAAAGGGAATTATAGAGGCATGCGAGGGGAGCTGGCCAAAGTTGATTGGAAGGGGACACAGGCAGGGATAATGACAGAACAGCAATAGCTGGAGTTTCTGGAGACATCTGGAAGTTGCAGGTTAGCTATATCCCAAAGAAGAAGGCAGGATAACACAACCGTGGCTGACAAAGGAAATTAAAAATGACAGAAAGAGTAAAAGAGAGGGCATATAATAGAGCAAAGTGTACTGTGAAGTTAGAGGATTGAGAAGATTTTAATAACCAACAGAAGGCAACTAAAAATACCTCAAGGAGGGAAAAGATGAAATATGAAGCTAAGTTTGCAAATAATATCAAAGCAGATAACAAATATTTTCTTCAGATTTAAAGAAAAAAGAGACGAGTATATTTTGGACTGCTGGATCATGATACTGGATAGGCAGTAATGGGGGGAAAAGGAAATGGTGGAGTTAGAAATGACACTATGGAAGACATTAGCAATATGCTGGAAGTTCAAAAGTGTCAGGGGAGCAGAAGCGAGTACAATTGCTATTACTAGGGGGAAAATGTTTGGAAAACTGAAAGGCCTGAAGGCAGATGTCACCTGGACCAATGTTCTGAAAGAGGATGCTGAAAAGTTTGTGGAAGCATTAGTAACGATCTTTCGAGAACCAGTAGGTTCTGGCATGGTTCCTGAGGACTGGAAAATTGCAAATGTCATTGCATGGTTCAGGAAGGGAGGGAAGCAGAAGAAAGAAAACTATAGACCAGTTAACCTAAACTCAGTGGTTGGGAAGATGTTGGAGTTGATTGTTGAGGATTAAATTTCAGGGTATTTGGCAAAGACAGCATGGTTTCCTGAAGGGAAAACCTTGCAGCAAAAATCTGTTGGAATATTTTGAAGGAATGACTAGCAGGATAGGCAAAAGAGAATTGGTGGATGCTGTGTCCATGGATTTTCAGAAGGCCTTTGACAAGATGCCTCACATGAGGCTGCTTAACAAGAGGCCATGGCATTGCAGGAAATTATTCACAGATAGGAGATTGGCTGATTGACAAGAGGCAAAGAGTGGGAATAAAAGGAGCCTTTTCTGGTTGACTAGTGGTATTCCTCAGGCGTTGGTGTTGGGATCGCTTTTTACATTATATGTCAGTGATTTGGATGATGAAATTGATGGCTTTATGGCCAAGTTAAGGGACAATATGTAGATAGGTGGAGGAGCAAGTGGTGATGATGAAGCAGAGGCTGCAGAAGGTTTTAATCAAATTAGGAGAATAGGCAAAGAAGTGGCAGATAGAGTGCAGTGTTGGGTAATATATGGTCATGCAGTCTTGTAGAAGGAACAAAAGCATAGGCTCTTTTCTAAACAGGCAGAAAATTCAAAAAGCTAAGGTACAAAGTGACATATGAGTCCTCACACATCTGCCCTCACCCCATCCACCTGCCACCCCACTCGGGATAGAGTTCCCCTTGTTTTTACCTACCACCCCACCAACCTCCAGGTCCAATGTATAATTCTCCGTAACTTCCGCCACCTCCAACGGAATCCCACTACCAAACACATTTTTTCCTCCCGCCCTCTTTCTGCTTTTCGCAGGGATCGCTCCCTACACAACTCCCTTGACCACTCGTCCCCCCCATCCCTTCCCACCAATCTCCCTCCTGGCACTTATCCTTGTAAACGGAACAAGTGCTACACCTGCCCTTACACTTCCTCCCTCACCACCATTCAGGGCCCCGGACAGTCCTTCCAGGTGAGGTGACACTTCACCCGTGAGTCGGCTGGTGTGGTATACTGTGTCCAGTGCTCCCGGTGTGGCTTTTTATATATTGGTGAGACCCGACGCAGACTGGGAGACCGTTTTACTGAACACCGACGCTCTGTCCGCCAGAGAAGGCAGGATCTCCCAGTGGCCATTTTAATTCCACATCCCATTCCCATTCTGTTACGTCTATCCATGGTCTGCTCTACTGTCAAAATGAATCCAAACTCAGGTTGGAGGAACAACACCTTATATACCGGCTGGGTAGCCTCCAATCTGATGACATGAACATTGACTTCTTTAACTTCCATTAATGCCCCTCCTCCCCTTCTTACCCCATCCCTGACATATTTAGTTGTTTGCCTGTTCTCCATCTCCCTCTGGTGCTCCCCCCCCCCACTTTCTCCTGAGGCCTCCCGTCCCATGATCCTTTCCCTTCTCCAGCTCTGTATCACTTTCGCCAATCACCTTTCCAGCTCTTAGCTTCATCCCACCCCCTCCGGTCTTCTCCTATCGTTTTGCATTTCCCCCTCCCCCCACTACTTTCAAATCTCTTACTATCTTTCCTTTTGGTTAGTTCTGAATACACCTAGGGTCTTGGCCCGAAACGTCGACAGCGCTTCTCCCTATAGATGCTGCCTGGCCTGCTGTGTTCCACCAGCATTTTGTGTGTATTGTTATGTGAGTCCTCATGCAGGATTCCCTAAAGATTAATTTGCAGGTTGAGTTGGCAGTGAGAAAGGCAAATGCAATGATAGCATTATTTCATGATGATTGGAATATAAAAGCAAAAATGAAATGTGGGGATTTAATAGGCACTGATGAGATCTCACTTGCAATATTGTGAGCAGTTTTGGAACCTGGTTGTGTTTTGGAATCTGGATGTGCTGACATTAGAGATGGTTCAGAGGAGGTGCACAGGAATGATTCTGGGAATGAAGGGTTATCATATGAGGCGTGTTAAATTTAGAAGAATGACAGGGAATCTCATTGAAACCTAATGAATGTTGAAAAGCCTAAATAGAGTTGATGTGGACAGGATGTTTCCTAAAGTTGGAGAGTCTAGGAGAAAAGGGCATAGCCTCAGAATAGAGAGACTTCCATTTATAACGGAGTTGAGGAATAATTTCTTTAGCCGTAAGGTGGTGAATCTGTGGAACTCATTGCCACAGGAGGCTGTAGAAGCCATGTCATTGAGTGTACTTAAGGCAGAAGTGGACAGGTTGTTGATGAGTGAGGATGTGAAAGGTTACGGGCAGGAGAACAGGGTAGAGAGGAAAAATGGATCAGCCATGATGAAATTGCAGAGCAGATTTGATGGGCTAAATGGCCCAAGTCTGTTCCTGTCTCTGATGGTCTTATGGTTCTAGTGTATGGAGCAGTTGTTTAGCTTACTGTTTGGGGAGAGTAACAGTTTTTGAGTCTGGTGGTCTTAATGAGGCTACTTCATAGCTTTCTTCCTCGTGGGAGTGGGACAAGTAGTCCATGAGCAGGTTGGGTGGAATCCTTTATGATGTTGCTGGCTCTTTCCTGGCACCTTTTTGTATATATATGCCCTTGATGTTGAACGGTCTATGCTGGTGATGCATTGGACAGTTTTGACTGGCCATTGTAGAGACAGTTTTAGCTCATTGTTTGACTTGTGCTCGATAACTTGCTGAGATGGTCTATGATTTAAGTGAGTGCTGGTGGGGTGATTGGAACTGCCATTGCTTGCATATTGTGTGTTCGATTGCGGTGGGAATAGAGGAGCAGCAACACATTAGATTGGATTGGAATTGGAGATGAATGAACCATGAGGAGGTGTTCATGACCAGCATTTTCAGTGGGAAGTATATTGAGGAGTAGGGTCGAGATCACCTGTGAGTGTGGGTGATTTGATTTGGGAACAGCCCCTCTCCCCTAATGCCAGTGTGTTGCAGCTTCACAATGCCCCAAAATGAGTGTTCCACAAAGAATTGCCTCAGTTAGTGCATCCTGGCACGTACATTGTGCCAAGGATGCAAGGGTGATTTATTCCAGCTAGTTCTTCTTAATTGCAAAAATAAAAATGAGCAATCCTAGAAATGATTGCTGTCATGTTTCATTCAGTCATGGGAAGATATGCTCTTCAGTTACTTAACACTGAAATTCAGCATTTATCGTCATTTGCACAACTATCTGTAGGCACGGGTGCAATTGAAAATTTCCTTGCTATGTGTCATCACTGACACATGCCATCAAGTAAGCAGCATTCACAAGAAAAACATAAATTCTACACAATTTTCGCAAGAAAGAACACAATTAGATCAAAAATGCAGGGTGGTCAAAGCAGTCATGGTATTGCTAGACTACGGTGATTAAGGTTGTTCCAGTTGGTTCAGTCATCAAGTGATTGAATTGGAACAGCTGTTCTTGAATCTGGTAGTTTGAAATGTATCTCCTGCCTGAAGATGACTGGGAGAAGATGGCATGGCTTGGAATAAAATTTTGTTAAGTGATTGCATAGTGTTCCTCATTCAGGGAAAACGTACTGAGATCAAAACTTTTCTTAAGGGAGGAATTTAAAGCATGTTCAATTTATTTTAAGAGCATGCCCTTAATTTATTTTTGATTTGAATTTTAATTTTTTTCAGTAAGTCAGTTGTTTTTGAGTGCATAGAGCTCTAAATTTCTCAGAATACATTGCATACATAATACAATACTATATTCCCACTCAAACCAAGTAATTAACAACTTCATCATCGCTTGTCACTTCCTTGCCTGCAGAGGTTGATGGAATTTTGCAGATTCACTTTGTGATCTGCATTTGTTTTTATATGATCTGCCTGCAGAGTGCATGATCTGTGACACTAGTACATCAGATTTCAAGACATGACTTTCTATGCGGTTCATTGTGGTTGTTCCACATTGACAGTGTATGTGTGTGAATGTATCTGACCCAAAATATCATGTCCTTTTCGGGAGTTACCTACTGATGCAAAAATATGTCCCTTGATCCCAGATGATGCTGTTAGAATATTACTTTTGCCACTAGGTTAAAGTACATCCTGTTAATGAGATTTTTAAAAAAATGACAATGCAAGCCTGAATATTTTGTGCTTGTGCATCTTCAGTGATGGTTTGTTATCTTCAAATTATTTTAAAGAGCTAATGCTAATAAAATAGACACCAAGACACAAAGTGAGGTTTTGTAAGATTTAAGAGTAAAAAAGCACAGTAGGATATATTATCCATTTTCTTCATTTCCTGCCAGATACCATCATCTGCAGCCCCTTTTTTTGCCTCCTCCCATCACCTCCCAGCCTCTGTCACTATTTCTACACTATCCTCTTCCATTGGCTTGTTAGCCCTCTTCACCTGGATCCACATCACTTGATAGCTCATATAGTCATAGAGTCGTGGAGCACCACAGCACAGAAACAGATTCTTCGGCCCATCTAATCTCTGCTGACCTGGTTTTCTGCCAGGTATAGCCCTCTCATAGATACACCTAGGCAAATTTCCCTTAAGTGCTACAATTGAATTTATGTCCACCACTTCTACTGGCATTTCATTCCATACTCACAGCACCTTCTGAGTGGAGTAATTCCCCCTCAAGTTTCCCTTAAATATTTAACCTTTAACTTTAAGCTATGTCTGTAGTTATAGTCTCACCCAACCTCAGGGAAAAAAAGTCTGTCTGCATTCCCCCTATCTTTATCCCTCATAATTTTGTATACCTCTATAAAATTTCCCCCATTCTCCTTCACTCCACGTAAAAATGCCATAAACTATTCAACCTGTCCCTCTAAATGCACACAATACTCTGAATTTGGCCTCATCAACACCTTAGACCACAAGATATAGGAGCAAAATTAGGCCATTTGGCCCATTGAGTCTGCTCAGCCATTTCATCAAGGCTGATCCAATTTTCCTCCCACCCCAATCTCCTGCCTTCTCTATATATCCCTCTGGGCCCTGATTGATCAAGAATCTATCAACCTCTGCCTTAAATATACATAACAGACTTGGCCTCCACAGCTGCCTGTGGCACTTTACACAATTCAACATAACATCCTAATTCCTGTATTCAATAATTTGATTTATGAAAGCCTATGTGCCAAAAATTCTGTTTACTAACCTATGTGCCTGTGATGACAATTTCAAGGAATTGCTTTTCACTGTGCAAGTCTTACCCTGGTTTGTCCTCTCAAAATGCAACATGTCTCACTTGTTGTTTTGGTATTTAGTGCAATGTCAATGCACAGAGACCCAGAGGTTTTTCTGGCTTTCAATATTGGTGCTAATTTTTAAATTCTTTGATAGTGTTTCAAAGTGTCCAGTCAGGGATTTCAGTCAAATAAAGCTCCGCGAATACAATGCTGCTAAGCTATCAGACAAATTTACTTTTAATCCACTGGCAATTAAGGTGCTCAATGGTATCAGAATTCTACAGACACCAGACCCAATGACAGTGGCTCAGCAGAAGAAGCAGCAAATGCAGTCGTTGCAAGAGGAAGCTGAAATACGGCAAGAGAGCCGGGGCACTAGCTAGGCTGAGAGCTGAACCGATTAGGCAGGCAGTACCACCACTTTTCCTGGCCAGTGCACGCACACTAGATAATAAAATGGACTGAGAATGAACACACTGAAAGAGATGAAAAACTGCTGCGTTCTGTTTTTCACTGAAATGTAGCTAAACAACAACATGCCTGACTCCTGTTCCAACCCAACGGGATGACTCTGCTCCGTGCAGACAGAAGCTCCCTGTCGTCGAAATCCAAAGAAGGTGGGATCTGTGTGTAGATTTACAAGGTTGGTGCGCCAATTCACTCTTCTGGGTCAATTGAACATCTTATAATTAAATGCCGACCACACTTCTTGTTCAGAGAGTTTATTGTTTGTCGCTGCTCCCCCAAGTGCGAATCCCAAGGACCTACTTTAAGAACTTTACAGTATCATCAGCTCTCTACAAAACAAGCATCTGGATGGTCTCTTCATAACCATAGGAGATTTTAATCGTGTTAATCTGCAGGGCATTTTACCCTAATTCCACCAACATGTTACCATGGCCACTAGGAGATCAACAGACTGGACCAAGTTTATACAAGTAGACATGGTACTTATAAAGTCATCCCATACCATTATGTTTGCTTCTCTGACCACATCTCAATAACATTAATCTCAGCATACTAAGCACTACTAAAAATAGAGAAAGAAGTCTAGAGAGCTATCATTAATGAGGCAACCTCTTTGCTCCAGGACTGTTTTAAATGGACTAACTGACAGATGTCCGAGTAATATGCCTCTTCTATCACCAGCTACATCAGTAAGTGTGTAGACGACGTTGATACAAGAAGTTATGTCTCGGCCCCGCCAAAAGAATTGGCTGAACGCTGAGATGAACTCCCTACTAAAAGTCTGTGATGCTGCCTTTGTCTGGTGACAGAACGGCTCTCAGAGTGGTCAGGAGAAACTTATTCATAGGCATCAAGAGAGCAAAGACTGTCTGCACACAAAAGATTCAGGAATACTTGTCCAATAATGATCCCTGGTGTATGTGGCTGGGCCTCAAGAGCATTACTGACCACGCAAGGAAAGACAATGTTGATTGTACCAGTGGCACCTCCTTCCCCGATACTCTAAACAATTTTTATGCATGTAACACAATGCCGGCCATGAAAGTTACTCCCCTCCCAGGTGAGTGACCACTGGCTGTAACAGCAGCAGAAATGAGACGGACTCTGCAGAGATGTTAACACCTGTAAGGCAGCCAGGCCAAACAATATCCCAGGCCAAGTACTCTGGGAGTCTTCATGGACATCTTCAACACTTCACTTGTCCAGGCTGCTTTCCCCACATGCTTCAAATCAGCCACCATTATCCTTGTACCAAAGAACTCTACACCTTCAGGACTAAATGGGCACCTCCTGATGACACTGATGCCAATCACCATGAAGTGCTTTGAATGGCTGATAATGGCACATATCAAAAACTCTATTCCTGCCACATTAGCCACTCAGCAATATGCTTGCCGATAGAACCACTACGACAGATGCCATAGCTTCTGTTATGTATCTGGCCCTGAGACATCTAGAAAACAAGGCCAGAATGCTGTTTCTGGATTTAATTTCAGCATTCAATGCCATTGTCCCACAGACCTCGGTGAACAAATTCCTGCTCCTCAGTCTAGATAAACCACTGTGCAACTGGATTTAGGATTTCCTAACCAACAAACCACAGATAGTGTAGATGCCCCACTGATCCTACCTCCTCCTCATCCTCAACACAGGTGCCTCCCAGGGTTGTGTGCTGAACCCACTGCTGTACACTCTGTTCACACGCATCTGTATGGCCATAAACCTGAGAAATCACATTGTCAAGTTCACCGATGACACAACAGTGATGGGAGGCTCATCACCAACAACAAGGAGGTGGCCTACAGAGAGGAGGTGGGAGAGTTCAAGGCCTAGTGCCAGGCAAATAACCTCTTTATCAATGTCAATTAGGCAAAGGAAATGGATATTGCCTTCCAGAGAACTTTTACCACTCACATCCCTCTTTACATTAGCAGCATAGCAGTTAAAAACTGTTTATGGTTTCAAATGCCTGGGAGTACAAACCTTGCACAACCTTTCATGGTCCCAGAACACATTAAGCGCAATCAGGAAAGCTCACCAATGCCTCTACTTTCTATGGAGGCTGAAGAGAGATGGACTGTGCATATTTATACTTGCATTACTCTACAGTAGGGAGCATCCTAACAGGCCACACCTGTGCTTGGTACAGAAACTGTGCTGTGGCAGACAGGAAGGCTATACCACAGGTAGTGAAAACTGTCCAATACTTCACTAGCACCAGTCTTATTTCTGTCAAGGACATGTATTCAGTAATATCATGAAGGATTCTACTTACCCTGCTCATGGACTGTTTGTCCCACTCCCATCAGGGAAGAGGCTATGAGGCATCCATGCCAGGGCCATCAGACCCAAAACACTGACTTTCCCCAAGTAGTAAGACTGGTCAACACTTCCAGCCACCAACCCACATGATCCATACTCCCCACTTTATAACTTTCTGTCAGTCACCTCATGTACAGATCCAACTGTGCCGAGCATCAATTTATGGACATACAATCAATCTATGTCTATAAATGATCTTATGTATTTATATTTATTGTGTTTTTATTATTATTGTTGTTGTTGTTGTGTTCTTTATTGTGTTTTGCTTTTGTGCTGCATCGGAGCCAGAGTAACAATTATTTTGTTCTGCTTTACACTTGTGCACTGGAAATGACAGTAAACAATCTTGCATTGTTATTCTTGTTCTTGTCGGCCATTTTTCAGCCCATTTTCCCAGCCTTTCCAGATCACTTTGATTTGATCTGCCACACCCCTCATCTTGGTGTCACCCACGGGTTTGCTGACCCAGTTTACCACATCATTATCTAAACCATTAATATAGGTGTTGAACAATAGAACAGCATCGATCCCTGTGGCACACCACTAATCACAGGCCACCAATCAGAGAGACAACCATCTACTACCAAGCTTCAGTTACTCCCCACTAAGCCAACATTCAATTCAATTGACTGCTTGATCCTCTTGCTTTACCCTTCCCCTCACTTCTTTATACTGGTTATCTCCCTGCTACTCTTTAGCACTTCTGAAGGATCTAAAGCCTTCTGAAAGATCTGTCCATTTTGCTCCACAAATTTACTTGACTGTTGTGCTCCTCCAGTATCTTGTTTGTTACTCCAGATTCCAGCATTTGCACCCACTGGTGTCAACAGTAATTTCAAAAGTAAGAGGATGACAATTCTTTCCTCTGCTGGAATTGTTGAACAACCTTAGTTCAAAGTATTGTTTTTCTTTGTGCAATAGATCACTTGCCACTTTCACTATATTTGATCTTGCCACCTGTTCCACAGTACTTCTTCTAAAATCATTTTTCCCTCACTGTCTTATCTTCACAATCACAAGGTAATGCTCCTGAGTTTACATATGTTTCTATTATGTTTTTTCTAGAAACCTATCTCA
This sequence comes from Hypanus sabinus, assembly GCF_030144855.1. NCBI lineage: Eukaryota > Metazoa > Chordata > Chondrichthyes > Myliobatiformes > Dasyatidae > Hypanus > Hypanus sabinus. Next base: position 42,573,980 of record NC_082728.1, on the reverse strand, counting down.
GTGGCTTAGATTTTATATATATATATATATAGATAAAAAACAATTGCAAGTAATTCCATACCAATCTGACCCAATGCTTGAAACCATCATTCTAACTTCTGAAAGCTATTCAAAAGTAAATCGTGGAAAACTTATTATTTATTTTGTTGTAACAATAAAATCAGTAATTTAACAAATATTAAGATATTTTGGCAAAAAGGTCTATAATTTGCTGCCGTTCTTTTGGGACTCCTTACAGACTGCCTTGCTACCTAGAATTCCAGTTTGTGAAGCAAAACATGGCAGGAATCTAGTCATTTTTATTGCTGAACTTACACAATTACATTTCCACCATCTTCACCTCTTTTAAGTATTGATTTCAGCAGTTGGGACAAGATACTGATAGCTTTTGTTTACGCCATTTGAACTGCTATTCATTCTATCATAATATTGGGAGGATAGTAAAAGCTTCTTTAGGTATGTGAACAGCAAAAAAAATAGTTAAGACCAAAATTGGGCCATTGAAGACAGAAACAGGTGAATTTATTATGGGGAACAAGGAAATGGCAGATGAGTTGAACAGGTACTTTGGATCTGTCTTCACTAGGGAAGACACAAACAATCTCCCAGATGTAATAGTGGGTAAAGGATGAATTGAAGGAAATTCATATTAGGCAAGAAATGGTGTTGGATAGACTGTTGAGTCTGAAGGCTGATAAGTCCCTGGGACCTGATGGTCTGCATCCCAGGGTACTTAAAGAGGTGGCTCTAGAAATCATGGACGCATTGGTAATCATTTTCCAATGTTCTATAGATTCAGGAACAGTTCCTGCTGATTGGAGGGTGGCTAATGTTTTCCCACTTTTCAAGAAAGGAGGGAGAGAGAAAACAGGGAATTATAGACCAGATAGTCTGAAGTCAGTGGTGGAACAGATGCTGGAGTCAATTATAAAAGAGGAAATTACGACACATTTGGATAGCAGTAGAAGGATCAGTCCGAGTCAGCATGGATTTATGAAGGGAAAATCATACTTGACTAATCTTCTGAAGTTTTTTGAGGATGTAACTATGAAAATGGACAAGGGAGAGCCAGTGGATATAGTGTACCTGGACTTCCAGAAAGCTTTTGATAAAGTCCCACATAGGAGATTAGTGGACAAAATTAGGGCACATGGTATTGGGGGCAGAGTACTGACATGGATTGAAAATTGGCTGGCTGACAGGAAACAAAGAGTAGTGATTAACGGGTCCCTTTCGGAATGGCAGGCTGTGACCAATGGGGTACCGCAAGGTTCGGTGCTGGGACTGCAGCTGTTTACAATATACATTCATGATTTAGATGAAGGGATTAAAAATAACATTAGCAAATTTGCTGATGACACAAAGCTGGGTGGCAGTGTGAAATATCAGGAGGATGTTATGAGAATGCAGGGTGACTTGGACAGGTTGGGTGAGTGGGCAAATGTATGGCAGATGCAGTTTAATGTGGATAAGTGTGAGGTTATCCACTTTGGTGGCAAGAACAAGAAGGCAGATTACTATCTAAATGGAGTCAAGTTAGGAAAAGGGGAAGTGCAACGAGATCTAGGTGTTCTTGTACATTAGTCAATGAAAGCAAGCATGCAGGTACAGCAGGCAGTGAAGAAAGCTAATGGCATGCTGGCTTTTATAACAAGAGGAATTGAGTATAGGAGTAAAGAGGTCCTTCTGCAGCTGTACAGGGCCCTGGTGAGACCCCACCTGGAGTATTGTGTGCAGTTTTGATCTCCAAATTTGAGGAAGGACATTCTTGCTATTGAGGGAGTGCAGCGTAGGTTCACAAGGTTAATTCCCAGAATGGCGGGACTGTCATATGTTGAAAGATTGGAGCAACTGGGCTTGTATACACTGGAATTTAGAAGGATGAGAGGGGATCTGATTGAAACATATAAGATTATTAAGGGATTGGACACACTGGAGGCAGAAAGCATGTTCCCGCTGATGGGTGAGTCCAGAACTAGAGGCCATAAGGGATAGGCCATTTAGAACAGAGATGTGGAAAAACTTTTTCACCCAGAGAGTGGTGGATATGTGGAATGCTCTGCCCCAGAAGGCAGCGGAGGCCAAGTCTCTGGATGTACTCAAGAGAGAGTTAGATAGAGCTCTTATAGATAGAGGGGTCAAGGGATATGGGGAGAGGGCAGGAACGGGGTACTGATTGTGTATGATCAGCCATGATCACAGTGAATGGTGGTGCTGGCTAGAAGGGCTGAATGGCCTAGTCCCGCACCTACTGTCTATTGGGTAAATATACCTAAGCACATTTACAAAGAGCATTGTCCAGCAGCAAGGACCCCACCTTCCAGACCATGCTCTCTTGTTGTTGCTGCCATTGGGAAGGAGGTTCAGGAGCCTTAGGTCCTACTCCATCAGGATCAGGAACAGTTATTACCCTTTAACCATTGGGCTCCTGAACCAGTGTGGATAAATTAATTCACCTCAATTCTGAACAGATTCCACAACTTATGAACTCACTTTCAAGGAATCTACTGTGTGTGCGTGTGTGTGACAGTTTGTCTTCTTGTGGACTTTGGTTGTTTGTCAGTTTGTATTTCTCTGTTCTACTGTAATTACCTGCAAGAAAATGAATATAAAGTTAGTACTGTATAAGGTGACACATATTGTGCATACTTCAGTAATATATGTACTTTGAACTTTGAAAATAATCTCACTGAATGTGATTGAATGCTGACTACACAGTGTTTTCACCTCCTCCGATGTCTAGAAGATGTGAACAAGCTTATTTAAATACACTAATGCTTCCATTGAAATGCCACATAAGAGAATGTGTTGTACACATGCATTATGTACATGTTCAATAGTTAGTTATTTATTGAGATACAGTGCCGAGTATGCCCTTCCGGATCTTCGAGCCACGCTGCCCAGCCATCCCTTGATTTAATCCTAGCCTAATCATGGGATAATTTACAATGACCATTTAGCGTCACAAGCAGAATGTCATTGGCCTGAGGGAAGAAACTGGAGCACCTGGAGGAAACTCATGTGGCCACGGGGAGAATGTGGAAACTCCTTACAGGCAGCAGCAAGAATTGAACCCCGGTCACCTGTACTGTAAAGCATTGTGCTAACCACTACATTGCCATGCCACCTTATACATACACTCATATTTGGAAAGCCTAATTTCAGGTCTGTAATTTCCAGTTATTATGTTTTTAAATAGGTTAAATTAGAACTCAGTACAGTTTCCAAGTTTAGTTTATAGAATTGTTGTGGAAATACACACTATAAAACAGTATTATTTGAAATTGTTAAAATAACACCTGGAGGCGTAGGTTATTGACTAGGTAAAGGAAAATCAATATTTCTCATTCCAACCTGTCATCTGATCACAGGGTACATTCAGATATATAAAGATACATAAGACAACCTTAGCTCAACCATCTATAAAGATCACACACTCTCCTATTAAGTTTCCAACAGTTTCTTCACCAACTCTACAACAGTCCATTCCAGAGATTGATTATTTTTCCTACCAAAATAGCTTCATGACATCAGCTCTGAACTAAGTTTTCACAATCTTGAACCTCATCTACTTCATAAAGTGAGTTCATCTTGTCCTTACCACTTACCATTTTCTACGTTACAAGGTCGCCTCTCAGTCACCTCATCACTCAAGTCTTCTGATGTTAAACATCAACTTTTTCACTGCATTGTTTTTGGGAGGTGGGGGTTAGGGGCTCAGGCAGTGTGTGAGCACGTATGTTTATTTAGAAATATCTATGGGTAAATTTTGTTTATTGGTAGAATAGATATATTAAACATTGCTCCATTATCCAGTTAGTTTAAGTTATTAAGTCTTGATGAAGGGTCTTGACACAAAGTGTCAACTGTTTGCTCTTTTCTGTAGATGCTGTCTGACCTGCAGAGTTCCTCCAGCATTTTGTGTGTGTTGCTCAGATTTCCAGCATCTGCAGATTTTCTCCTGTTAGATTTATGTTTTAATAGGCTGATATCTTTGATTTGGTGTTATCTTGCATGTTCTCCTTGTATCCAGTGTTAAACATTGAATGCTCCATTTCACACAATTTTTCTGTCCAGTTAAATATGCAGTTCATTTTAATGTTTCCAGGATTCAACAACCTTTACTGTCCTCAGTCTCATTTTGTCAGTAACTTTGACTGTCCTTTATTAATCAAATTAACCAAACCCTATAAGTTAGACCTTCTTTCAAAAATGAATGCCAATAATAAATACCAGAAATGAGAAGTAAATATAGAAACCTCAAGAAATTCTCAGCAGGTCAGACATCATCTGTGGAGAAAATCAAAATGAAAATTGTAGGTTGATGATTAAGCCTATTTTATGTTAAATAAAAAGGTTGAATAATTAAATTAAACAATTAAAATAGTAGTTTGGGAGAAGAGACATTTAAAGGGTGGAGATCAAGAACAACTGATTGACACTAGTGTTGGTGGTGTGGGCTGAGGGGAGGTGGCAAAGACTTGTTAATTGCAGCAGAAAGCAGTGGGCAAGATAATCCTAGCAATATATGGTGTTGTTTTCCAGTCAGCTCACAAAACTACCAGCTTTTCTATTAAATATACTTCTTCTGGAATATGATCACTGCAGTCTGCAGCCTTTAATTTCCCTTTGGGAGGCATGCTCTTGAACTGTCTGAATGATCTGGCAGTTTTTGCAGTCCCCTGAAGGATTTGGAGAACTGAATCCTTGAGAATGCAGGTAATGGCTTAGCAGCCATTGATGGACCAGACATCAGGTCAGTTTGAAGTGGCAGGGCCTGGGCCTGAGAGTAGAAAGTGCACTAATGTTGAGTCAAAATAAGCACTAAGCTGGATTCAAAAGGTCAAGTCTGCGAGGCCAAGGATGGTGAATGAACCAGTGTTCAGCTCCACCCTCGACAATGTCAGCTAAGGTCCCCGCACTTGACTTCATCCCTTCTGCCTAGGTTTGATCCATTTCCCTCTCTCCTCACTGCAACCATCGAACAGGCGGCGCAGGAGTCTTGGGTCCACGCCACCAGGTTTGGGGTAGTTGCTGCCCTGCAACCATCAGAGTTCACTCACCTCAGTCCCAAACAGATTCCGTGGCTATGGACTCACTTTTGGGGATTCTGCATTTCATGTTCTGAGTATTATTTACATTTTCTTAATTGTTTGCAAAATTTGGTCTTTTTTTGATGCATTGGATGTTTGTTGGTCTTGGCTGTGCAAGTTTTTTGTAGATTCTGTTGTGCTTCTTTGTATTGTGGCTGCTTGCAAGAAGGTGAATTTCCAGTTTGTAGATGGCATACATACTTTGATAATTAATTTATTTTAAAACTTTGAATCACCTGAAAGAACAGAAAGAGGAGGAGTTGAAAGAGAACAATAGTTTTGGTGGGGGGGGGGAGTGGACAGCAGGAAGCAATACTGAAACCATGAAATATAAAATATTGCAGTTCATGGAAATAAAGTCATAGTCACCTGAGTTATACAGCATAGAAACAGCCCTTCCAACCAACTCGTCCAAGTTGTTTACTTAAGCTAGTCCTAAATTCCCATGGTTGGCCAATAACCCTCTAAAACTTACCCCTCCATGTAATCTCAATCTTTATCACTTCCTCTGTTGCTTGCTGCATTTCTGCAACCCCCCCCCACTCACTTGTATGAAGAAGTTGCTACTCAGACCCATTTTAAATACATCCCCTCTACCATCGACCTCTGCTCACTAACCTTAGATTTCTCTACACTGGGAAAAAGACTAAACATTCACTCTATCTTTACCCCTCATTATTTTATAAACCTCTTGAAGATCACCCTCAACCTCCTACACTCCAGGGGTAAAAAGGTCCCAGCTAATTTAGTTTCTCATTTCAGTAACTTTCCAATGGATCTTTTCTGCACACTTTTTAGTTTAGTAGCATTCTTCCTAGATCCAGGTGGCCAGAATGGCAGTGTCCCAAATGCAGTTTTACCACATTATGTTCAGCTTTAACACAATGTCCTAGCTGTTGAAATCACTGTTCTGACCAATAAAGGCATGTGTGCCAAACACTTTCTTCTGCATCCTATCTATCTGGCTCTTCATTTTCAGGAATGTATGTACCTGTACCGTCTGATCTAACCAAAGTGAAATAAAAGAGAATTCTGCAGATACTGAGCGGGTCAGACAAAACATGTGGAGAAGTATAAATGGAGTTAACTCTTGAAAGATTGGCAACCATCCACTAGAATTGGCCAGTGCATAGAGAAAGTCAGAAGTTGTTGAATCTATGTTGCATCGTGAGGACAAAACAAAGAGAATGAAGTGGGAGTAAGCAGCTGTAATTTCTTCTGTTTGTTTTTCTTCAGTACAAAGAAAACACATAGTAAGGACCAAATTCAGTTTATTAAATTGGAGAAAATACAAGTTTTTTTTCCCTGAAAGTCAGAGCGTTTAGTTCTCTGGTGGTGGGAAAGGAAGAAGTCAAAAGGCAGCTGTTCCTTCTACAATGGTTATATCATGGGGAATGGATATTTGTGGAAATGGAAGACCAAACCAGATCATCGTAGAGCGAATTGATCCTTCATGATGTTGAAATGTGAGGGAGAAAATACCTATGTCGTGGCAACGTGTTAGAGGTGGTGGAATTTACAAAGGATGATTCATTGCGATTGGAAACTGGTGGGGCGAAAGTTGAGGACAAGGTGAACCCAGTCCTTGCTCTGGCTGGAATGAGGAGTGGCGGAAAAAGAAGTTTGGGAGTTCAAACAAATATTGTTAAGGAGCACCCCAACACTGAATCGGATAATTACTGATAACCAAGTTAACTTCATTTCTTTCCCTCTCTGCGCATGCTGCCTGATCTGATGAGCATTTCCAGCATTTTCTTTCATTTCCTGTTTCCAGCATTTGGAGAAATTTGCATCTGATGGTTTCAGTGTGGTGGTGTGTTTTGTCTAGAGAAATCAAATCCAACGAACAACCCTTCAGCCTCTCTCATTTGCATCAGTAAAAACCTTGGCATTTAGACTCCATCTTTATTCTATTGTGAACATTCCATTTGTGTTCTCCACATCTGTCCCTAGTCTGATAAGTAAAATATGTTTGATTTCTATTATTCCTCATTCTGATGTCAGTACATCATGATGAAACATTACCCTTTCTTCCCCCCAAGAGATGCTGCATAACCTGCAGAGTACCCCTAGCACAGATTTAATGCATTTATTTCATGTTTCCCGTGTTTAGGTCTTGCTTTTTCCATCGAGAATAAACTTTAGGCTGCTATTGAATAAAGCCATTGTGCGAGTGATATTCTGACTGGGAAAAAAATATTTTGGCAGTTTTAACTTGAACCATCCTTCATTATAATAAAATTAAGTTTGAAGTAATATTGATAATCTGTCAGTAGCATATTTATTTAATAATCATATTATCTATAATGCCTGCTCTTCTGCAGAGAGACCATCATTAATTTCTACTCTCAGGTCCAATTTGGCATGATGAAAATTAGCCTCAGGAGTCTGGTTTTAGGATCAAATTTAAGTTATTGATGTGAACTGGCTTCATGATGGGGAACCTCCCAGATATTAGCAAAGATGTTGAATAAATCATGAACTAAGTAAACAAAGGTTTTCAGTGTGTGCTCCATGATGCTACATTGTCTGGTTTTCATTGATTGGGAAGGTGTTTCTTATGTGTTGTGAATATCTGGCATGGGACCGAATATAAATAGCAATAAAGGCTTGGCATCAAGTGCTACACTCCTTTCTTGAAGAAAGAACCTCTAAAAAATAGTGTAACTTGCTTTAAACACTTGTCAATGGCAATAATTTGACATCCATCTGACTTTTTACTGTGGACAAGCAAAGCAATCTTTACTGAGTAAATAATGCCACAATGGAAAGGGAAAGGGAGAGAGAACGATGACAGTTATACCTTAAGAATGTGTTCTATCTGTGTTAGTGAGCATGGAGTCAGAGTTGAGGTGGGTCTAACTGTAATTATGATTTAATTACAGTTGTTTCTGCTTTGACTTTTAGTCCAGCTTAATGGATTCTTTTTGGAAATCAGAATTTTATATATAAAAGTCCAACTTGCGATTTATTATTTTATTGAATAATGTTTAAAGCTTATTTTACCTTTATGCATCTTGTAGATCCACTCTTGCCAGGCCTGCACTTTTCCATCCATCATTTTTATCATACATTTTGCATGCCACAGTCCTGACAAGCTATTGGATTGCCCAGAGGGAGAGTGGGTTTAAAAGAAGTGAAGGGGGGCAATTCCACATACTTTGTGTGCCACAGTCCCAAGGAATCATCGGAGGGAGAGTTTAGAGAAGGTGAGCAGGTGCAGTCGACACATTTTTGGGTGCCACAGTCCTGTGGAGTCATCAGATTGTGTAGATGGAGAGAGAGTTTAAAAGAAGTGAGTGGGGGTAGTTAGCATATTTTGTACCCCACAGTTTTTGAGGAGACATTGAATTGCATAGAATTATGCAATGGCAAGGTTCAATGAAAAGAAGTTGGGTTTAAGCAGAGCAGCCATTGTGTGAGTCGGCTGGTGTTGGATGGGGTGTTGAGGCTTTGACTCATCGAGGATTCAGCAAAAAGAGGTGCAGGCTGTAAATAGATTTTTTTTCATTATTTAGTCTTTCTTTTTTATTGCATATTTAGAGTAATGAGGATGCAAGACAAGGTAGCGGAATGCTCCTCTTGCAGGATCTGGGAAGGCAGGGAGACGTCCAGTATTTCTGACAACTACACCTGCAGGAAATGTATCCACCTGCAGCTTCTAACAGACCATGTCAAGGAGTAGGAGTTGGAGCTGGAAGTGGATGAATGCTGGTGTATTCTGGAGGCTGAGGGGTTGATAGACAGGACAGACTGGAGATGGTTACACCCAAGGTGCAGAGCACAGGTAACTGGTTGACCATCAGAAAGGAGAAAGGCGATAGGCAGCCAGTGGCAGAGAACCCCTGTGGCTGTTTCCATCAACAGCAAGTAACCACTTTGGATGCAGTTGGGGGTTGAGCAAGCGGAGGAAAGCTGCAGCAGTCAGGTCTCTGACACTGATTCTGACTCTACGGCTCAGTAGGGAAGAGGGAGAACAGGTGAGCTGCAGTGATAAGAGGATTCATTGGTTAGGGGTAAAGAAAGGAGGTTCTGCAGACAAGAATCAGAATCCCGGATGGATTGTTGCCTCCCAGTTGCCAGGTCAGGGTCATCTCAGATCAAGTCCACAGCATTCCTAAGCGAGAGATTGAGCAGTCAGAGGTCATGTTCCACATTGGTTCCAATGATTTAGATAGGAAGAGGGATGAGGTTCTGGCAAAGGGAGTTAGCTGCTATGTTAAATGACAGGACCCCCAGTATTATAATCATAGGATCGCTACCTGTGCCACATGGTAACAAATTTCACGTCACGTGCCAGTGATAATAAACCTGATTCTGATTCTGATTCTGATTCTGAGGCTTAAAATGGAAAGATTGTACAGTTTTTCTCATGGCTATGGGATTGGTACAGGAGGGAGGTCTTCAGATTTTTGGATCATTAGGCTCTCTTCCGGGGAAGTTGGGACCTGTATAGAAGGAATTGTTAACACTTGAACTGCAGAGGGACTAATATCCGAGCAGGAAGTTTGCTGGTGCTGCACAGAAGGCTATACTAGAGTCGGATGGGTTTGGGGACCTGAGTGCCAGAACAGATAGTGGAGTGGTTTTAGAGGAATATGTTTTTAAGCCTACATACAAGGTCAGGAATCAATTGGTCAAGCGTGGTGGGACTAATGTTCTAAGCTGCATTTATTTCAATGCAAGGAGTATTGTAGGAAAGGCAGCTGAGCTTAGGGCATGGAACAGCACGTGGAATTATGACATTGTAGCCATAAATGAAACTTGGCTGCAGGTGGGGCAGGACTGGTAGCTCAACATTCATTGTTTTATAAGTGATAAAGTGGGAGGGATTAAAGGGGAAGGGCTGGCATTACTAGTCAGGGAAAGTGTCACGGCAATGCTCAGTGAGGACAGACCGGAGAGCTTGTCTAGTGAAGCTTTATGGGTAGAACTGAGCAATAAGAAAGGTATGATCATGTTAATGGGATTATGTTATAGTCTGTGGGATTTAGAGGAGCATCTTTCTAGAGTAATTGCACACTGTTGCAAGAAACATGAGGTTGTGATCGGAGGTGATTTTAACTTTACAAGTATTCCATGAGACTCTCGGACTGAAAAAGGGCTGAATGGGGAACAGTCTGACAATTGCGTTCAGGAAAGTTTCCTTAATCATTTCATAGAATCCCCAATGAGAGAGTGTGATGCTAGATCTCGTATTAGGGAATGAGACAGGGCAGGTGACAAGAGCTTCTGTAAGAGAACATTTTGCGTCTAGTAATCATAGTGCCATTAGTTTCAAGGTAATTATGGAAGAGGATAAGTCTGGTCCTCAGGTTGAGATTCAAAACTGAAATAAAGCCAATCTTGATGGTATCAGAAAGGATCTGGCAAGGGTGAATTAGGATAGGTTGTTTTTTTAGCAGAAATATATGTGGTAAGTGGGAGGCCTTCAAAAGAGAAAGTTTGAGAGTGCAAACTTTGTATGTTCCTGTCAGAATAATAGGCAAGAATAACAGGTTTTAGGAAACTTGTTTTTTTGCGAAATACAGTATTGAGGCCTTGGTTAAAACTGATGTTTTGGGCTGAGACCATCAGCATTTTGCATGTGTTACTCTGGATTTCCAGCATCTATAGAATATCTTGTGTTTATGACGATTTCTTTTTTGTAAATAGTGAGAGTTCTACATTTGACTTCTGAAATTTCTGTCTCCATTCTTTTAACTGTTTTAAATGTATCCTCATTCAACACTGAATAGTCAGTGAGCTGTTGGTCTGATGAGTCAGGCTGTTTTATTTCTTGACTTCTCACGTCCATAATATATATCAATGAGAACAGCAAAGCTTGTACATTCACCTTTCCAAGGCTCCATTCTCAAATCATGGACATCTCAAAACATGTACCTTGCTTACCTCTCTCTGTTAACACATCTCAGCTGCAATACCACAGCCTTAATTCATCCTGTTGGCTCATGACTGGCAATGTTGGGTCTAGAAACACTTTAGAACTTAACATGTAGCCAATTTCACCATTTGCAGAATGCAGAGTGTGCAGTGTCAAGCTTTTTGAAGGCTTTAGCATTCGGATGTAGGTCTCTAAAGAATACCCAGTATTGGATCTGCTCTGTCGCCAGGGCACTCAAAGACTGATCCACTTATACTTCTAGAAGGTTTTGATACCTTTGTGAAATTCAATAAAGTTAAGGCATCCCTTGCCTTGTACTTGAGTGGCACAAATGTGACATGTCACTTAGCAGAAAGTGGCAGCTGTGTGATTCTGCTTTCGTGCAGGCATGGACTGCTTCATTATCTGTGGAATTCCCAGTGAAACTCAAGGTTGTAACTACAAACATCCGTGCTCCTGAACTTCAGATGGGAGAAAGATTCCTGATGTAGTAGTTGGCAGTCATTAAGCTTTGGAGATCATCTTAACAAACTTTGGCATTGAGGCTGAAGTGGACCAATATCACCCACAATTTCTTCACTTGTGTTAAACAGAATAGTGACAAATTTTACCAGTTGCTTCTTATAATCTTCAATTTTACCTGTGCTCCTTGATGTTACAAGTGATGCTACTTGATGCACTCAGTCTTAGCTCCCATCAAAAAAGTACCTCTTTTCAATTTGTCTGAGGTGGTGATGAGGTTCAAGAGCTCCTGGGGGAATTTAAACTGACTACTGCTGTGCAGTTTATTTGTAAGTGACATTTCATAGTGCAATCAGGGACCCTTTAATCAGTTTGGCTCAATATATTCAGACACACCTGCTGCTACTGCTGGTGTGTTCAAAACTTCTGGTAAGCTTAGTTTCATTTTATTGAAGAGTACAAAACTTGTGCAGACATTTCAATGTAGTTCATATGGAGTTACCTTCTACTGGAAGAGAGTTTAAAATCAAGAAAACTTCTATTTTCTCAGGTTGATGTGAAATCCTGAAGGATTATCTTGAAAAGGAGCAAGAGAGTTATCTCCAATTCCCTAACTTGCAGTTATTCCTCTTCTATCATCACATAAACTGATGATTATCACACTACTATATGGGAGCTTTCTGCGTACAAATTAGCTCTCACGATTCCTATATTACAAACAGTGATTGCACTTCAGAGTAATTTAATTGGTTGTAAGGGACCAGAATGTCCTTTGGCCATGAAAAACTAAAATGTATATGCACATCTTGTTTTGCTTAAGAAATCCTGTGTGTGTGAGAGATCTAAACTTTTTTCTGTCTATACTGCTTACCTCATAGCCTGAGGAAATAGTTGCATAGGTGGTTTCTGAGCAGAAAAGTTACTCATACCATCAAGAGCAGAGTGAAATGCAATCTATGTCCTAAAGGGAAAAGAGACCTTGATCCAATTCCCTGAAGTGTTTTGTTAAACCCTGGATTTCTCTATTTTGGTTTTTGCTATTTATTAGGTTTCCTATTGCACATTATATTGAAATGACAATGAGAAATTTGTATAGCATCTTTAACATAATAAAATGTCCCAAGTATCATTTATAAAGCAAAGGAAGAAGATTTTGAATCCAATAATTACAGCCTGTGTATGATTGCACTAATAAGAGTGCACAGGATCAGTCTGTGTTACCTTATCATTAACATGCTACTTAAAATTCTGTTGTATCTAATTATAACATGAGCTTCAGACAAGATACTACAACAAATTATGAAGTAGAAGTGATGTACATAGAGAGCCAAGAGTGATGTAGATGAAACAGGTTAGAACAAAACAGAACAGAATGAGGTCATTCAATTAATTCCTGTGAACTACTTTTCCTCACGAATCTGCCTTTTTTTTCCATTCAAGAACTGATCTAATTCTCCCATTCGTTTCCATCACAACTGCAACTAGTTCAGTACAGGTTATATTAACATGCTGTGAAAACATTATTTTTCAATCTGGCTGCTGCCGATCCCCGAACAATTAACTTAACTCTGTGTTGACCATCCTGCCACTGGAAATGGCATCTCTTTATATATTTTATTGACTCATCATCTTAAACATGTTATCAAATCTATCCTGAATCTCCACTCTTCTTGTGAACATAATTCCAGATTTTCATTTATCTCCAGCTAATGAAATTTCCAGCCTTCATTCTGGCAAATTTCTCTGCACCCGGGCTTTGAAATACTTGAAATACTCCTCAGTATGCTGTGGAGCCTCTTGTAATCTTTGAACATGAAAGCAAGGCTCTTTTTTTTTCTTAACAGCCACAGATCTTATAATAGTCACAGACTTATATATGTTACCTCCTCTGGTCTCTGTGTCTTCACCTAATTGGACTAATGTGTCTGTATAATTGTTCTTCATTCTTCATACCAAATCAAACTGTTTCACACTCCTCTGTTAAATTTTATCTGCTATTTTACCAACCTCTGTGTATCTCTTACGTCTGTCAGTCCACAACATTGTGCCGAACTATTTTTATTTATTTATTCAGGTGCAGTGTGGGATGATTCCTTCGGCCCTTTGAGCAGTGCTGGCCAGTAACCACCGATTTAATCCTAGCCTAATTGTGGGACAATTTACAATGATCAATTAACCTACCAACCAGTACCTCTTTCCACTATGGGAGGAAACCCAAGCACCCAGAGGAAACCCGAGCAGTCACGGGGAGACATACAAGTTCCTTGCAGGCAATGCTGAGAATTGAACCTGGGTTGCTGGTACTGTAAAGTGTTGGGCTAACCACTACGCTACAGAGATTTGATTATCACAATAATAAAATGCCTGACTAAACTAATCTCTTATGCCTACCTACATAATGTCCTAGTCATCCATTTCCTGAACATTTATATATCGGTATTAGAGCCTCTTGAATGCCTTTATTGTATTTGCCTCCAGCACCACCCAGGCAGCAAGTTCAAAACTTGCTCTTTGAACTTACTCCCCATAACTTTAAATGTATGCCTTTTGATATTAGACATTTGAACCCTGGGAAAAAAGATACCGGCTCTCCACTGTATTTACATTTCTCATAGTCTTATAAAACTTTTATCACATCTTCTTTCAGCCTCTGCTGTTCCATTGACAATAGACAATAGACAATAGGTGCAGAAGTAGACCATTCGGCCCCTCGAGTCTGCACCGCCATTCTGAGATCATGGCTGATCATTCACTATCAATACCCAGTCCCTGCCTTGTCCCCATATCCCTTGATTCCCCTATCCATCAGATATCTATCCAGCTCCTTCTTGAAAGCATCCAGAGAATTGGCCTCCACCGTCTTCCGAGGCAGTGCATTCCACACCTCCACAACTCTCTGGGAGAAGAAGCTCTTCCTCAACTCTGTTTTAAATAACTGACCTCTTATTCTCAATCCATGCCCTCTGGTACTGGACTCTCCCAACATCTGGAACATATTTCCTGCCTCAATCATATCAAATCCTTTAATTATCTTAAACGGTTCAATCAGATCCCCTCTCAATCTCCTCAATTCCAGCGTGTACAAGCCCAATCTCTCCAATCTCTCTGCGTAAGACAGCCCTGCCATCCCAGGAATCAACCTAGTGAATCTACGCTGCACTTCCTCAATTGCCAGAATGTCCTTCCTTAAACCTGGAGACCAAAACTGTACACAATATTCCAGGTGTGGTCTCACCAGGGCCCTGTACAAATGCAAAAGAACATCCTTGCTCTTGTATTCAATTCCCCTTGTAACAAAGGCCAACATTCCATTTGCCCTCTTCACTGCCTGTTGCACTTGATCATTCACCTTCATTGACTGGTGAACTAGGACTCCTAGGTCTCTTTGCATTTCTCCCTTACCTAACTCGACACCGTTCAGACAATACTCTGCCCTCTTGTTCCAGCTTCCAAAGTGGATAACTTCACATTTATTCACATTGAATGACATCTGCCAAGTATCTGCCCACTCACTCAGCCTATCCAAGTCTCCCTGTATTCTCCTAACGTCCTCTTCGCATGTCACACTGCCACCCAGTTTAGTATCGTCAGCAAACTTGCTGATATAGTTTTCAATGCCCTCATCCAAATCATTGACATAAATTGTAAAGAGCTGTGGTCCCAATACAGAGCCTGTGGTACCCCACTAGTCACCTCCAGCCAGTCTGAGAAACACCCATTCACTGCTACCCTTTGCTTTCTATCTGCCAACCAGTTTTCTATCCATGTTGAAACCCTGCCCCCAATGCCATGAGCTCTGATTTTACTCACCAATCTCCTATGTGGCACCTTATCGAATGCCTTCTGAAAATCTAGGTACACAACATCTACTGGCTTACCCTCGTCTAACATCCTTGTTACACCCTCAAAAAACTCCAACAGATTAGTCAAGCATGATTTGCCCTTGGTAAATCCATGCTGGCTCGGCCTAATCCTATTTCTGCCATCTAGATGTGCCACTATTTCGTCCTTAATAATGGACTCAAGCATCTTCCCCACGACTGACGTTAGGCTAACGATAGTTCTCCGTTTTCTCCTTCCCTCCCTTCTTGAAAAGTGGGACAACATTAGCCACTCTCCAATCTTCAGGAACTGATCCTGAATCTAAGGAACATTGGAAAATGATTACCAATGCATCCGCAATTTCCTGAGCCACCTCTTTTAGAACCCTCGGATGCAGACCATCTGGACCCGGGGATTTATTAGCCTTCAGTCTTACCAGTCTACTCATCATAGTTTCTTTCCTAATGTCAATCTGTCTCAATTCCTCTGATATCTTATGACCCTGGCCCATCCATACATCTGGGAGATTGCTTGTGTCCTCCCTGGTGAAGACAGATCTAAAGTATGCATTAAATTCTGTTGCCATTTCCCTGTTTCCCATAACAATTTCTCCCAATTCATTCTTCAAGGGGCCAACATTGTTCTTAACTATCTTCTTTCTCTTCACATAGCTAAAAAAGCTTTTGCTATCCCCTTTTATATTCCTGGCTAGACTGAGCTCATACCTGATTTTTTCTCTCCGTATTGCTTTTTTAGTTAAGATCTGCTGTTCCTTAAAACTTTCCCAATCATCTGTATTTCCACTCATCTTAGCCCTGTCATACTTCTTTTTCTTTAATGCTATACAATCTCTGACTTCCTTTGTCAACCACTGTGGCCCCTTCCCCCTCTTTGAATCCTTCCTTCTCATTGGAATGAACTGTATTTGCATCTTTTGTATTATGCCCAAGAATATCTGCCACTGCTGATCCACTGTCTTTCCTGCCAGGGCATCCGCCCATTTAACTTTGGCCAGCTCTTCCCTCATGGCTCCGTAGTCTCCTTTATTTAATTGCAACACTGACACCTCTGATCTGCCCTTATCCATCTCAAATTGTAGATAAAAACTTATCATGTTATGATCACTACTTCCTAATGGCTCCTTTGCTTCAAGATCACTTATCAATTCCTGTGCATTACACATCACCAAGTCCAAAATAGCCTCGTTCCTGGTTGGCTCAAGCACAAGCTGTTCCAAAAATACATCCCTTAGACACTCCACAAACTCCCTATCCTGGGGTCCAGCACCTACCTGATTCTCCCAGTCCACCTGCATGTTGAAATCTCCCATAACGACTGCATTACCTTTAGCACATGCCAATGTTAACTCCCTAATCAACTTGTACCCAATATCCACGCTACTGTTTGGGGGCCTGTACACAACACCCATTAGGGTCTTTTTACCCTTACTGTTCCTCAGCTCAATCCACACAGACTCTACTTCCCCTGTTCCCAAGTCACCTCTTGCTAAGGACTGAATCTCATTCCTCACCAACAGGGCCACCCCACCCCCTCTTCCCATATTTCTGTCTCTACGATAGCACGTATACCCTGGTACACTCAATTCCCAGGCCTGATCCCCTTGCAGCCATGTCTCCGTTATCCCAACAATATCGTAGTTCCCCATTTTCATCTGAGCTTCAAGCTCATCTGTCTTATTTCTGACACTACGCGCATTCAAGTATAGAATTCTTAGCCCATTCCTCCTCTCTTTGCTTAAAACACTGTCTACTGTACCTAACCCAGCTCCTTGAACTTCCATCGGGCAAATTGCACCCTGAATTTTGATGACCTTCTCAAGATCACCCAAACCTTGTACACATTTAACCCCATGCACCTTCTGACCAACCCTCTGGATCTGGATCCCTGCCCCCTGCACATCTAGTTTAAACCCCCCCCCCCGAGCAGCACTGGCAAATATTCCTGCAAGAATGTTAGTATCCCTCTGGTTCAGATGTAGACCATCCCTTCGAAACAGATCCCAATGTCCCTGGAACAAAGACCAATTATCCAAAAACATGAACCCTTCCTTCCTGCACCATGCTCTCAGCCTCGTATTAATGTGCATAATCATTCTATTCTTCGCCTCACTCGCACGTGGCACAGGTAGCAATCCCAAGATTGTCACCCTGGAGGTCCTGCCTTTCAGCTTCACTCCTAACTCCCTGAACTCTCTAAGCAGGACCCCCTCACTCACCTTACCTACATCATTGGTCCCTACATGGACCACTACATCTGGGTTCATGCCCTCACTCTCAAGAATAGCCTGCACCCGATCTGAGATGTCCCAGACCCTGGCACCAGGGAGGCAACATACCATCCGAGACTCCCGATCTGCCCCACAAAATCTCCTATCTGCCCCCCTAACTATAGAGTCCCCTAAAACTATCGCTCTCTTCTCTTCCCTCCTCCCCTTTCTAGTTGAGGGTTCAACCTCTGTGCCAGAGGCAGGACCACTACAACTCATTCCTGGTAGGTCATCCCCATCAACAGTATCCAGTACGGTATACTTATTGTTAATGGGAATGGCCGCAGGGGTGCTCTGCTCTCTCTGCCTGCTCCCCCTGCCTCTCTGGACCGTCACCCATCTGCCTACTTCTTGGTTTTTTGGTGTGACTACCTTCTGATAACTCCTATCTATCTCTGCCTCCACCTCCCGAATGATCCGTAGTTCATCCAGCTCCTGCTCCAACTCCCTAACTTGGTCTGATAGGAGCTGCAGCTGGACGCACCTTTTACAGGTGTGGTCATCAGGGACAACTGTGTTGACCCTGACCTCCCACATACTGCATACGGAGCACACCACTGCTCTGACTGTCTCCCCCATACCTGAACTGGATTAATAGAATGTCTAAAAAGCACCTAGCGACCTTACCTTCTTCCCCTCAGCGAGCAATCACACAAGCTTACCGAAGTCCCCTTACGCCGAAGCCCACTTAGCCAAAGCCCAGGACTCTGCTTCCACGGACTCCGCTGCCCGCTCTGAAAAGAAGTCCTGCCTTTTAAAGTGGGCGCTCGACGCTGACGTCACTCGCGCCTGCGCAGTTCCCCCTCCTCCACAGGTATTGACCAGGTAGGCTTAAATCCTACCTACACGGTCGAATTCTCTGAGCTCCCAGCTGAATCACAAGCTGTAACTTCCTCCCGATTCAAATGAATCAAATGAAATGAAATGAAACTTGGAAACAGCCCAAGTTTGCTCAGCCTCTCGTTGCATGCCATCAATCCCAGCAGCAAACTGGTAAACCTCTTTACATCTCCTCCAAAGCCTCAACATCCTTATTCTCATGGAAAACCAAAACTGATTGCAATTTTCCAGATGTAGCCTAACAAGTGTTTAGTAAAACTGTAATGTAATTTCCCAACTTATAAAGGCAAGTATGCAATACAGTATGCCGCCTTTTCCATCCAGTCAACCTGTCAGCCGCTTGCAGTTAGATGTGGGCTTGGACTCCAAGAGCTCTCTGCATATCCATTAACAGTATCCTGTCTCTTTATAAAGTTTGTTCTACCAAGGTACAACACTTCACATTTGGCTGGGTTTAACTCTATCAGCCATTTCTGCACCTAAAACTGCAACTGACTCAGTAGATTCTGATTCTGCATTGTGAGTCTTGTATTCTACCCAGACACAAGCAATTTTCATATCATCTAGAAACTTACTAACCCAACCATCTATCATCACAAGCAACAGAAGTCCCAATACAGATCCCTGTGGAACACCAATAGTCACAGATCTCCAGATGAAGTAAGTCCCATCAACCACTATCCTGTTACTTCTATGGGAAACATAATTCTGAATCCAAAGGTCCGATTCATCATGGACCCCCTCTCAACATTCTAGATAGCCATTAAAATCCTGCAGACAACATTCACAGCTCTACCTCATCAATCACCTTTATCACCTGATTGATTGATTTAATCAAATTAATAAGGCATGATGTGCCCCACACAAAGCTGTGCCCACTGATTGCTACATTTCTGAAATTTGTCTTTTCAGCTAGGCATCAAGATTAGCCATTAATGTATAACAACAGAATGTGAAGATCCTAACAATGTTTAACAGCATGCTTCCTGTCTGTTGAAAAGCAAACCTCACGTCCACTCTTGTTTTCTGTCCCTTAGCCAGCTTGTGTCCCTCTGATACTTCGGCATGGGATCTGTGAGTGAATTTTCCAAATTACATTCTGGGCTTCTCACAAGGAATCCATTATCTTATCATTTTCAGCCGTTTTTTTTTTTACCTTTCATCCAATGACTTAAGAAATTTGTATGAATCTTTTGCTATCTGTTTAATAAACCTTCGATTAGATATCCATTGATTAGTAATTAATGTTGAAGTAGATTTTGCTAGCAGCATTATGCCGATGATTGAAATGCTAATTTGGGGAATGTACATTCAATTAATTTTTTCTAAAGGCAGAAGATCTTTTTTTTAAAAAAAAGGAAGATAGCAGTAAGAATCATCACTTCCATATAAAAAAACTGAGAAAAGTTGACATTGTTAATTAAACAGCTCTGTTGAATCTTTTGACAATTATTTCCTTATGTTTATGGTTATCCACTATAGTTGTTTGAAAATCTAACACATAATTTCTGCAGTTTCTTGAACACACCAGTGCCCTAGTTCTCATTCTCCTTTGACATCGGTTCAATTTCTGCTGCCAAGTCATGGCTATATTTCATTAGGAGTTTGAAGAGATTTGGTTTGTCAACAAAAGCACTCCAGAACTTCTGCAACTATACCATGGAGAGCATTCCGACTGGCTGCATCACCGTCTGGTATGGGGGAAGCAACTGCACTAGATCAAAATAAGTTGTAGAAACTAGTCAGCTCTATCATGGGTACCAGCCTCCATTATATCCAAGACATCTTCAAGGAGTGGTGCCTTAGGAAAGTGGATCCAACATTAAGGATCCCCACCACCCAGGATATACCCTCTTCACATTGTTACTGTCGGGAAGGTGGGGGGGGGGGGTACAGAAGCCTGAAGGCACACTCAGCAATTCAGGAACAGCTTTTTCCCCTCTGACATCTGATTTCTAAATGGACATTAAACCCATGAACACTACCTCTCTACTTTTTTATTTGATTTTTTTCCACTATTTAACTTTTTAATGGATATATATATATACTGAATATAACCCAGATTTTTTCTAAATTTATTTATTATGTATCTCAATGTACTGCTGCCGGAAAGTTAACAAATTTCCCGACATATCCCGGTGATATTAAACCTGATTCTGATTCAGATTCTGCCTGTAAGGAGTTTGTATGTTTTCCTGCATGGGTTTTCCTCTGAGTGCTCTGATTTCCTCCCACAGTCCAAGACGTGCCAGTTGGTAGATTAATTGATCATTGTAAATTGCCCTTTGATTTGGCTAGGATTAAATTGGGGGTTTACTGGGCAGCGTGGCTTGAAGGGTTGGAAAGACCTATTCCACACTGTATGTCAATCAATACAATTAAAAAAAAACACTTTACTCACTGACTAGTTTAACACTGTCCAATTAATTAAAGTTCATTCCACTACTATCAACAGTCAGTCGCTTCACTGTTTGTAGAGCATGGCTGCAAAGTATACTACCAACAAAATGCATTGCAGCAAGTTGCCAGGGCTTCTTTAAGAACAGTCTGTAAAGCCATGATCTCTACAAGCTTTCCACCATTGTGGCCTGGGAATATATCATTGCTCCATCTTCGCCATTGGAACCACCTGTATACAAGATGACTATATTGGTTCAAGAAGCTGACCACCATGGACAGATGTTAAATACTGAACACAAAGTACACTGCGGATGCTGTGGTCAAATCAAGATGTACAAACAAGCTGGATGATCTCAGCAGGTTGGGCAGCATCCATTGAAAGAAGCAGTCAATGTTTCGGGTCGAGACCCTTCATCAGGACTAAAGAAGGAGGGGGCAAGGGCCCTATAAAGAAGGTGGGGGAAGCGTGGAAAACCAATCAGAGGAAAGATCAAGGGGTGGGGGAGGAGAAACAGGGAGGGGATAGGCAGGAGAGGTGAAGAAGGGGTAAGGGGAAAGCACTATGGGTAGTAGAAGAAGGCAGAGTCATGAGAGGTGATTGGCAGCTGGAAGAGGAGACAGAGTAGAGGTGGGATGGGAGAGGGAGGGAATTCTGGAAGTTGGAGAATTCGATGTTCATACCAAGGGGCTAGAGACTACTGGCCTGTTAGCTGTGTCTTCATTTCATGTGTGATTAAAACAAAAGTCAGAGATTGTTGGATTAGACTGGATCGATCAGTCTGAAGAACCAGCGGCTGCACAGATGCAGATTCCTATTGACTCCTGTGTTGTAATCTTTATAGTTCCAAATTTAGAGTGAAAATTATGGAAAGTATCAGGAATACACATTTGGCAAAATCATTGAACTCATAGGTGTGATTAAGATGATGTATAACAGTTAATATTTGGCAGTGGGTGTGCTTATTAAAAAGACATTTTCTTAAAATTGGTGCCTCAGAAAAAGATTTTGGTTGTTTCCATGGTAACATCTCTGTAACGCTAGGAAAGGGGAGCTGAGGGTAAAAGAAAGCTATTGAAATATGAAAATGAAAGGTGAAAGAGATAAGAAGAAATTAAATGAACTAAGTAGTGGTAATTTGGGAGAACAAAAAATGTATGACATGCCTAATCATTCAAGTTTATGTCTTGATTATATTTTCACTTCTTTTGCAGCTGAATCTTTCATGGGAAGAATGTTACACAAATTATTTTTAAAGGGACAACACAAAACAGTGTTGGATAAGTCCATCTGAAAAAGAATGAGGCAACATAAATCATTGTTGTGTGGCACTGGGATGCAGATTCCCTTTGCAAAAAAACAATGCTTCCATGACCTTGTATGTGCCTTGTAATTAAAAAAAAAATTACATGTTACATTTCTTATTTTATGTATGTAGCAGTGAACTAAAAGAATCAAAATGTGTTTGTTCCTATTGTTTCTAATTTTCATTTCAGTAGCCCTGAAAACCCTTGTAGATCTGTAGTTAAGTTCCTATGCTGAGAGCATAAGAACATGATATTGCGATGTAGATAGATATCAGTTGAGTTATATCACTCAATTATTCATCATCTTGTATGACCTTCAACTTTGACATACTTTGATTTATGCAAAAATGCCTGTCAGATGGTTGATGTTGCCCTAGTAATTCAATCACACGTTGCATGTTTTTTTTAAAGTGTTGTGGGAATTAATTGTGGCATAAAATCGATCATTAAATGTAATCTGTATTTTACAATGTGCATGGTGTACAATGAAACCATTTGCTCCATGGTTCTATGCACATAGTTTCCATACACCAGAAACCCTGTGGCACACAGAGGTGATGTCATTCATGTTTAATGCCATTCCTCTCAAATTGGTCTACACGTAGCCATCAAGGAGACAGTGTGAATCATGTACAGTAAAGTTGACCTTTACAGTACAAAGCACCCATACAGATGCTATGCCACCACATATGTCTTTGTCAGGATGTTTGTATAAGGTCTTGATAGTATAGGTAATTATAATGAAGAACAGATTTGAGGATTATTGAGGGAATGTCATTTGAGCCTCTTGGGGGTTGTGAGTATGCTATTCTCTTTAAGAATCTTCATTGGACAAGCTAGCTGGCAGTCTTATTATTATTCCAGGCAGGTCATGAAACCTGCCAGTAATTTGCACCATCACTTTGAGAAGTCGCAACTTTCCATTAACTAGTTTAATTTGCTTTCTGTGCCACAAATGACTCTCGGATTTATATGTAGTCAATATGCAGAATGTCAAAGAGATCACCAGCCATGCTGCTAATGAGTATAGATACGTGCATGAGGTGGACAGTGTTAAACCTTTTCTAATGGCAACTGGACAAGCTGGCATGCGTGCCCATGCACCACTGTGTTAGCAGATGTTTCCTTACATAAGCGGATGACCACATATGCCTGTGCTTTGAAAGAAAGCTTGTATTAGTCAGATGAACTTCCTGAACTACCATAGTGCACATTTCGATGCTTATATTTTGATGGTCCTAATGCAGGCAACTGGCAAATGCTGGTAGGTACATGGCCAGCAACAAGGGCTGTTTCTGTGCTCTGCATTTCTGTGATTCTAAAGAATGAATACATGTGTGAAAGTCTGGAAACAAATATGAAGTGAGGACATATACTATTGAAATCAAGTACATTATGTGTTAATTTCTGTTTGTAATAAAAACATATTTTGGGATAGCTGTTAACGACAGTACACCTGAAGTACAGCAATCACAGTGAGTAAATTGTTTATGCATTAAACATGTTGAATTATTTGAATGAAGTAAGTTTTATGAAACGATAAAGGGAAATGTAGAACAAGATGATTGAATTATAAGAAAGCCAACTGAAACAGCATTGAGTTTAGAATTTTTGTTACTTATTATTAGAGCAGAAGAAGTCCCTTCTACATTTGGTTTGGAAACGGGATTTAGTTAACTAGGTTAAACCCAACAGTGGATATGTTTGCTGTTGCTTTGTTACTCAGAATCAGAATGAACAATAAATACTGCTTCCTTCCCCAAGTGATAGCAGGATTCAGCTGATAGCTTAAAAACATTGGTTGGTGCAACTAAATGGGGTCAAGCAGCTGCCAGGTCACCAGTGCTTATATCGGACTTAACTTGTGTTTTTTAATGGAGTCTGGAAGTCCACCTGTGGCGCTGGCTTAAGGCAGTAGCAGCATCTTCTGCCACGGCTCCCGTGTTCTGGCTGTCCCCACGCAGTGTTGGTGGACTCCCTGTCGAGAGCATTGGCCTCTGCAGATTTCTACAGGTTCCCAAGCTCCCAGGCTGGGAAATATGCCTGCTCAGCCCCTGCCAAAATAAACAATGCAAGTTCAGTAGCCCCAGTGAAATCAAAGAGAAGAAATAGTTGTTGAGAGAATAGTAAGTAATGCTGTTTATTTCATTTGATTCCCAATTTCAAAGTAAATTTTATTATCAAAGTACATATATGCCACCATACACAACCCTGAGTTTCATTTTCCTGTAGGCATACTCAGCAAATCTATAAAATAGTAACTATAATAGGATCAGTGAAAGATCAACTAGAGTGCAGAAGGCAGTAAACTGTGAAAATGCAAATGTAAATACGTTTGTAAATAACAATAAAAAGCAAGAACATGAGACAACAAGATAAAGAGTCCTTAAAGTGAGATCTTTGGTAGTGGGAACATCTCAATGTGGGACAAGTGAGCGTATTGTAGTTATCCCCTTTTATTCAAGAGCCTGATAGTTGAAGGGTAGTGACTGTTCTTGAACCTGCTGGTGTAAGTCCTGATACTCTTGCACCTTCTACCTGCATGCAGCAGTGAGAAAAGAACAAGGCCTGGGTGGTGGGAATGTCTGATAATGGATGCTGCATTTCTATGACAGTGTTTCATGTAGATTTGCTCAGTGGTTGGGAGAGCTTTGCCTGTGATGTACTGTGCTGAATCCACTCACTACCTGTTGTAGGATTTTCTGTTCAAAAGCATTGGTGTTTCCATATTAGGCCATGATGCCACCAGTCAAAACATTGTCCACTACATATCAATAGAGGTATAATTCGCATAATCCAAAAACATTCAGGTCTTCCAGTGTTCTTAATATTTATAACTTTTAAACATATTTTAGGTTGGTATTTTCATTTATTTCTTCCAAGTTTTTGACTGCTTGTGAGTCACAAATATCCAATTTCAGTAGGACATAGAAGCTGGCTGCCTTTGTGGGACTTGATGATATATTTTGTGTTCAGGTCAGTTATATTCTGATAAAACAGTTGGGTTTGACAGTGGTCAAGTGGCAGTATGCCAGCCCATCCCAATGGCTTTATTTAGGTCAAGATAATTTGTTTAGTAATGCCAGGTGTATTCTCTGTTCTTAAAATCATTAAGAATGACATGTTTAAGATTGTTCTATTTATGATGATGGTTGTGTTGCCTGTGTTAGAGCTGCAATAGTCTAGATTTCTGAATTAGATTTTAATTATATAATTGAGCTGTTGTCTATTCAGAAGCAACTATGTGGGTGACAAGCAAGTGGTCATCCATTGCCTGGATCCGCTCCTTTACAGAGCCCATTTCTGGGTGCTGCTGGACCATTTGATTTTTGGATGGAAAACTGAGGTTGTTCATGAATAGAATTGAGCCAGTGGTTAGGGTTTGGTGAGAAAGAGTAGGGATGTCATGTTGAAGTTCTGCAAGATTTTGGATAGACTGCACTTGAAGGATTGCGTACAGTTCTGGCTGCCACAGTACAGGAAGAATGTGGTAGCGAAAGGTAGGAAAAGATCCGCTATATAGTTGCTTGCCATGCAGAGTTACAATAAGGAGATGTTACATAGTCTTGGGTCATTCTTGCTAGAGAGAAATGGGCTGAGAGGTGAGCTTTTGGAGGTTCAGATTTTGAAGGGCATAGACATCATAGATATTAAGAATCATTTTCCCAGAGTAGAGGTGTCTAGAACGGTTTTACAGTTAGAGGGGGGAAATTTAACGAAAATCAGAGGGTTAGGTTTTTCTAAGTAGTGCATGCTGAATATTTGGAATGAACTGCTAGAGATGGTAGTGAAGTCATAAGCTATTGCAATGTTTAAATGGCATTTGGACAGGTACTTGGATAGGGAAGGCAGACAGAGATATGGGCCTAACATTTGCAAGTAGATTAGTATAGACAAGCATCATGGTCGGCCATAAGGGCACATTTCTGGGCTGTTCCTTGCTGTAATTTGATGATTTTGAGTCAGTGGATGGATTGGTAAAAGTGAATTGGTAGCAGATTGAACGTGATACGAAGTTCAGTAGTCATATATTTCAACAGTTTTGATTTTGAAAGAAGCAGATTACAGACTGACTGTTGGAATAATTAACAGGAGGAAATAGGTGGTATATTGTTTGACAGATTAAGAGCAATGTGGAACAAATGAATTTACTAGTAGAATATAATGGCAGATTTGAAGAAGATGTACAATTAAAGAACTGCAAATCATTTAGAAACCATTGGATTTATATTGCAGTGAGGGTGAGAGGGGAAGGACATTTTAGTGGTAATGAACTCCAATTGCAAAGTAATTTTAGTGAGAAAAGTGCAGTTACATTTTCATGAATATTGATAGATGCTGAAAACGAGTGTCAAAACTTTAGATATTGCAAGGAGATGAAAGTAGGATGAATGTAAATGGGTGTTTAATGATTGAGGGGCCTGTATAATTGTACTTAATTATCTTCATTTCCACCAAATAGGTGGATGATCTCAAAGCTAAACTGGCTGCTCAAGAAGTTGAGTTAAAGCAGAAGAATGAAGATGCTGACAAGCTGATTGAAGTCGTTGGGGTTGAAACAGAGAAAGTAAGCAAAGAAAAAGCCATTGCAGATGAGGAAGAACAAAAGGTTGCTGTCATTGCTCAAGAAGTTACCCGGACACAGAAAGACTGTGAAGAAGATTTGGCAAAAGCCGAGCCTGCTCTTTTAGCAGCTCAGGCTGCCCTTAATACTCTGAATAAGGTAAGAGGTTAAAATATTTCAAAAGAAAGGTGGTTTGAAGTTTTTCAGTGGTTGTAGAAAATAGTCTCTAGGGATATCTCAGCATCATGAGCAGGAAAAAGGACAGCAATTCAATGAAGAGAGTCATTAGCTTTGAGGACCAAGTGACTTTGAACGAGCTGTGTCCAAATTTTTCTCTTCCTTTAGTCGAAATAAAAAGTCTCTCTCATTGTCTAGGTAGAGGGCCAGGAGAGATTCTGTACTTCGTCAATCTTTTCCCTCATATGCAATATTATTTTGTGCAAAGACTGTTTCTGTGCACCGCAGCAGAATGCATGGATCTCCAATTGTAAAACAAATTAAGGACATTTTACAGCACTAAAAAAATAAGTTCAATTCTATCAAGTACAGATGGGCATTTTATGACATTTGCATTTTAAGTGTTGTATAAATGTCAGAATTGTTCAAAAAGGCTATAATCTTTTTTACTGCATGTGCATCGTAAAACTTTCTTTGTGTTATGTTCGGTATCTACAACAAAATTGTAGTTGTAACACATACAGATGATATTTTTTCGATCTTGATATAATCAGCTGCCATCAGATTAGAGGTATAGTATTTTCCCAATTAGTCTTGTTCATTTTATTTTGTTATTTTTCCTTTGAAATGGAATAACATCTTCTTACATCATGTTAAATAATGTAATAGTAAATTGTATGTTTTGTAAATTTGATTTATGTATTTCTTCTACTGGATGATAAAGAAACAGCCTTTTGTCCTAGCAAGGGAATAAAGTATCTGCGACAATCTTGTGTAATCTGGTAAAAAGCCATTGACCTGAAACATTACTTTTTGTTTGTCATACCTGATCTGCTCGAGTGCCCAGTATTTTTTGTTTTTGTTTCTGATTATCTGCATCTGTGGTATTTTGCTTTTGGATTTTGTTTGATGTTGTTTTTGCATAATCAACTGATTTAAAGTTCTAACTGATCCCATTAACATTTCTTGTGGAAGGACTGATAGTGTAATCGTAAATAGTCATGAGAAAAGATTAGTGCTGTTTGTAAACCATTTAGAATGAGGAAGAATAAAATAGAATTGAACCATTTCTCTGTGGAGTAAGAGTTCAGAATTGACCAACCAAAAAAATTTGAAATCTGTGGTTAAGTTAATATCATTCTACCCAAATTTCATGCAACTTCTTTGTCTAATTTGCAATTCCACAACACTTCTCATTTGTCCCCAAATATTCATGTGTTGTCCTAATATTCATGCAACAATATTGCTTGAAAAGAATTTCCAATACATTAACCTAGGTCAATTATGCAAGCATTGTCACAAGCTTGCATACTAACCATTTGATTTGTTTGACCTTGATACAATCAGCAGCCATTAGGCACACTGGGACTTCAGCAATTTCAGAGTTTACAAGCAGTTCGGGTTTGGGTTACCACTAGAGGGTTTCATTGCACTGTCTTTTTATGAACTCATATTATGTAAAATTCAACCGAAATTCCAGACTTCAAAGCAACCCGTTTCAGATTGATAATAATTGGACTCTATTAGTGCTTCAATACAAAACAAAAATCCATTCTGATTTATCTGTAACCTCATTTTCTTCCAGAATAATCTGACTGAGCTGAAGTCGTTTGGTTCTCCCCCCTCTGCAGTGACTAATGTCACAGCTGCTGTGCTGGTTCTTACAGCAGTCAAAGGCAAGATACCCAAAGACCGTAGCTGGAAGGCAGCAAAGGTGATGATGGCAAAGGTGGATGCTTTCCTCGAGACTCTGATCACCTTCAATAAGGAAAACATCCATGAGAGCTGCCTTAAAGCTATTCAGCCATACTTGCAGGATCCTGAATTCAACCCAGAATTTATTGCATCCAAATCTCTAGCCGCTGCTGGTCTTTGCTCCTGGGTTGTCAACATTGTGAGGTTTTATGAGGTCTATTGTGATGTTGAGCCTAAACGTCAAGCCTTAAATAAAGCCAATGCAGAATTAGCTGCTGCCCAGGAGAAGCTGACAGTCATAAAAGCCAAGATAAATGTAAGTATGGCATGGTTTACATTTATTATAGTACCTTGTGCAAAGTTACTAACAGATAGAAACATCAGGGTACCTAATTGTATAGAAGTTTCATATAAAAGCTATATAAAACTTAAATTATATTCTAAAGATTAATAAAATTCTGTTGAAGATCTCTGCACCTTACAATGCTTGTGCCAACATTCAGAATGATCACATTTTGTACCTTTGGGATAACGTACTAGAACTTACTGCCAGAGGATGGACAGGCTGCATTTACTGCTGCCTGTATTTTATTGCTACCTGTGCTAGTACATTTTGTGTTATTGGAACTTGCTGCCACCTATACAGTTTTGAAGATGATTACAGATCCAAGCTTATTGCTTTCCAATCCTAAATAGCATAGCTCAGTGCAACAGTAAGGTTTTGTGCAATGTAACACCATCAAATGGAGACAAAAACAAACATTGCCCATGAAACAATCTTTGAGTCTCAGCCTGCTCTTGAACTTATTGAGTACTCTGCGTGTCTGAATATTCCTGATATTTGATTATCATTCACACTTAAATATTTCAGACTTTCATTACATTCAATATCTGTTTGAAAACAATTACATTTTTGACAAATTCAAATAAAGGCAAGATTATATAAATGCACTTAAATCATTACAATGTGTTTTAAATTTGTAAACTAGCTAATTGTTGCCCTTGTTTCTTGTTGTCAATCCCCCCCCCCCCCCCAATGAAACAAGTATACTGTTTGTTGTTCTGTCAATCTTAAGAAGAAGTTCAGATAACAAATACCACTCTCTGGGGAATTACTGCAAGTTTGGAATCCAATATCATGTGGTGGTCAGGTCATTGCTAGCTACAACTGCTCAAAAAGTTCAGGACATCTGCATTCAAATTCGAATCACAAACCTGTTGAAGTGTTGAGAAATACCTGCTCGTACGTTGAAAGAAGTTCTGGCCCACTGCTTTAAATGAAAATCTTTAATAATACATTACTCTGTGAAACACATGTTAAGTGTTAGGTATTTAAAACATCTCACAAATTGCACTATTGTTCATGCTATCAAGCCCATTCAATTTATGACATGATTAATTAATGCATCACCAAAAAAGGCCATTCTGCCCTTCATGTGTTCAGCTGCTGTTAATTCTTCCTCTTATTATATTGAAAGGGAAAAGGAAATAACACAGAGCAAGGTAAAGGGCAGAAAATGATATTAAAATTAGTTCAGTTATTCGATTTAAAATGTAATTGAACAAAGTAATGAAGTTGTATGAGGGATATTCGACAAGGTGAGGGTGAGTTTCTATGAACTGCAACAGAAGATTGAGAAAATAAATAATAAGCAGCTTTTTTTTACCAATGCTAAATTCCATTTTTGTAGTGATCTAATGTTGATCAATATTCATTTTCTTGTTCTTTATTAGCAACTGAATGAAAATCTAGACAAACTAACAGCAAAATTTGAACAGGCCACTTCAGATAAACTGAAATGTCAACAGGAGGCTGAATCGACTGCACGGACCATCGGTCTGGCTAACCGACTGGTGAGGTTCCTTACATTCAACCATTTATGCAATCTTGGGGTGTCATTAACTGAGCATTAACCACAATAGGTGCTGAGCAACATTTTTCGAGAGGGATTACATGGAGTGCGATATTTTTGCCATAATATTTCAGGAATCCATTTGACACAATTCCTGCCCTCATTGAGTTTCTACTAGAGAGAAATATAGCTAATCGGTATAGAGCTCTGTGAATGCAAAATAGAACATGATCAGAATTCTGCTAACTGAAGTAAAATCATATATGTGAGGAGAAAGCGGAGGCCATTTACACAATATTATGAATGAGTTTTTAAGCAACATCAGTTTAAAACCTGAGGATACCTTAAAATTTCAAATTACATTTTGTCAAATGTCGTAATGTTGAAGAGTTGATGTGTGACAGCCATCTCACTGAATTTCTGAAGTATAACATGCCTACAGTAACTTGTCCACATTACTTTTGTGAATTAATGTTGTAGGCTTTATAAAATATCTTTCTGACAAAAATAAGCTACTGATCAGACTATTAATTAAATTTCGTGTTGTTGCCTTGAAGGTGTTTTCAGGATTGATACATTTTAAATTGATTCTATATGAGAACTTCCTGTGTGGACAATTTCCTAAGCAAAATGAATGGAATAAGTATGTTGTGATGTTAAGCATGGAGATTCTAATCAAAGCACAAATTAGAAACCAGAAGGAAATGTAGTTTCATGCTCTAACTCACAGAAATAATCAATTTTGACTAAAATCAGAAATTGACAAGAAATTAGTAATCACTCATACTTTTCCGGGTACGTTCTTAAATGGTGTTATTCTAAGCATTATCTATCCAACTAATTCTCACATCATTAACATAATTACATTTGCAGAGAAGGGAACTAAAATTAAAATGAAATTACCAGTAATGGGAGTTACATACACTAAAATTTCTGAAATAAGTATATGTGAAGAAAGTACCCTGTTGTTGTGGCTTTTATCTAATATATATCTGAAAATCATTCATAGAACAAGGATGCTATTAATGATACAAGATTAATAGAAATTATTAAAATTAAAAAGGATAGGTTTTATGGAGGTTGTAAGATGATGAAGGGAGGCCTCAGGCTCTTGGAGTGGAGGGAAGGAGAGATGGGATAAGCGTGGTTTGGTGCAAGTGACACCAGATGGTACATGCTAGC
This sequence comes from Hypanus sabinus, assembly GCF_030144855.1. Classification (NCBI taxonomy): domain Eukaryota; kingdom Metazoa; phylum Chordata; class Chondrichthyes; order Myliobatiformes; family Dasyatidae; genus Hypanus; species Hypanus sabinus. The sequence goes on along the minus strand of NC_082728.1, from coordinate 42,542,416 downwards.
GTGTAGGTTTGGACTTTGTACCCAGATATATTTTAAGGAAGGTGTAGTTGAAAGCTCAGCAACATCAGAATGATTTGTAGACAATGTGGTCAGACCTAGATACTAGAGGACATTTTCATGTTTCTTTTTTTGGCTAATTTCATGGCCAAGAAGGGTGTTCAACTTATTATGATGTGCTTCAGTCTGAACAAGAAAACCTGAATGATGATTAAAAAGGTGAGAAAAGAGTTAAGAATTTGGGGCAAAAGTAGGTAATGCCCTTTTGCAGAATTCAATGAAGGTAATAGTTTACTGTAGAGAACTGACTGTGGAATAAACATTGATGTCCTAATGAAGAGTCTCTACCTGAACCGTCGACTGTGCTTCTTCCTGTAAATGCTGCCTGGCCTGCAGCGTTCCACCAGCATTTTGTGTGTGTTGCTTGAATTTCCAGTATCTGCAGCTTTCCTGATGTTTGTGTTGATGTTTAGAGAGCTGATTATTATCAGCACCTTAGAGACTGGACCCATGTCTTTGGCTAATATCTGCATTAGAATGTCAAGGAAGGTAAAATAGGGCCAAGGAACGGAACAGAAATGCAGCAAACACAACCTGCAAATACGTACTTTTAACTATCTACAAGTACAAGGTCTATTGAAGTAGCTCACCTAGGAACCCATCAGAATTTCTCCCAGGCCTGCAGCCTCTGCTGCTGAGGATAAGCTGTGCTACCACCTGGAAGTTCTCCAATTCAATTACTATTCTGATGTGGAAATATGTTGCTGCACCTTTTTCATTGCTGGAGTATCACATAGAACTAGTGACCTTGCAGCACATAGGAAATGCCTTCACAGTATGGGTTATGTTAGATCCAGCTGATGGTGTACATAAAAGTGTTTAATTTGTGATGGACAATATATGCTTCTTTGCAGTGACTCTACTTCCAATGAAGGCATGTTTGTTAAAAAGTGAAAAATGCACTTTATGGCAAGTCCATTTTCAAAAAACAAGTTGAAAATTGTTCTTGAACATGGTGCTGCTCCTGGGACTTGTTATATGCATAATGCTGCTTCAATTAGATGCCCTGATTGGAATACAGAATAAAAAATTTGAAATCATTATTTTAAGCTGTGCCAGTTTCTCCATAATAGTCAGTTCACTTTTATAACAAACACTTGATTTGTGCACCAACAAGCTCTCTGAACAATGGACTTAATGGGGAACTTGTTACATCACAAGAGTTGATTGATGATCAGCGCATTTTGAATCAATGCTGATCTAAAGCTCTGACTCATCTTTGCTTTCTTAAAGTTTGTGTGCTATTCCATCACGTATGTGGAAGATTCTAAGCTCCACATTTGGAAGCTTTCAGAGAGCATGGTTGAACGCCATCTCCAGCCACTTTCACCATTTATTTCCTTACATACCTTCCCTTCTGTCCTGAGTCTCTTGCCCTTATCAGCAAAAAGTAAACTTATATAAACTTTACAAAGACAACTCAGGGACTGCAGATTAATTTTGATTCACCCCTGTCACTCTGATATGTTGGTGATGTCTCTTGGTAATATGGTGATAGTCAAGCACAGTTTTGGAGGCTATCTTTATTTTTTCTCTCCCTCAGGCACAGACTTAAAGTCGTCGTTTCCTGGAACTTCTGAGCATTCCAGGCTCTCAATCATTATTGCAAGTGAATGTCATAAGCTGACTCCCTTGGGCAAGCATGTCTAAAATACTTGGTACTTGCACACCACATGTAGCACTTTGACAGTCATAACCGTATTCAATGGTGTCAGAAAGTCAGCAGTGAACCTGAAAAGTTACTAATTCAGTTCGAATTGGACAACTTCTTCCACATGGTTGATTTTGATACTTGTACTTTTGTTTCTTTTGGATGAACTTCAACACATTTCTGCATTCTTCCCTTTTCTCAATTATTTCCATTGGCATTATGTCATGTGTGGCACAGTGCATCATCCTTCCACTGCTGCGTACTCCACAGTTGCACAACTATATACTAAGACTTATTAGTGTTAACCGTTTGACTGGTAAGTGGTGCTGTTGGTAATTCAGCACAGCAAGGTTTTTCTCATGACCTGTTTGCTGTGCCTCAGACATTTGAATTCAAATGAGTGCATCTGTATGCTTCTTTGAGCTCCAACTGCTCATATTGTTTTGATAGTCTGACCTCAAAAATGGGTTCTGGTGAAGAAGTCCACACTAGAACATTAAGGTGAGAACAGTAAGACAGCGGCACATTCAATTACAGCATCCTCCACGAGGTCAACCAAAGGTGTCCTTTTTAAATGTCATTTAACGATCACAAGACCCTGCTCGACATTAAGAACTCAAAAGTGCCACAGGTCTACCTCATCAGCGAGTTGCTCGTTGGCAGAGAAACTAAAGGAGTCAGACTTAGTGGGAATTGTGCAGCTGTCTGTGTCAGAGAGGTAATGTCGCCTGTTTATAGCCACCCAGCAGAGAGGTGTCAGAGTTAATGCTCTCCACTGCAGGTGATGTGGCGTGGTGACCAAGCTTGAATTGGTGCTGCCTCTCCAGTGTTCAACTGGCAGAAGACAAGCTGTATTGTGTTCAACTGCTGATTTCTTCAACATTCATGGAGTCTTGGACTATATTTTTTATGTAACTACGTTTTACTGATATCTTATATGTGCTTGTTGTCTTATATGTGCTATATGTGCTTTGCGATGTGTGTGACTGTTGGTACTGTATTTTGTACCCTGGAGTAATGCTGTTTTGTTTGGTTATGTTCATTGGTATTCATGTATGGTTGAATGATAATTAAATGAACTATGAACCAATGAGTATACATTTGGTCATTTCTGGGCAAATATCACAGTAGATGTAACATGATAGATTGTGATTTAAATAAACTGCTTAGTTGCCAGTTCAAGTTAGACAGTAGTGAGGCTTTTGTGGTTTGGATGAATGGGGAGGTGTCTAGTATTGATGGTAGACAGGGAATTTTGACATTTCAATATAAATATGGAGCTTTTAAAGTACCGGAAATGACACTTAAAGATGATAGGTGTGGACCAGAGGATAGGAGCCCACCTCTTTTATATCACTCTCTATCAGGTCTGAAATATCTAAATCATGGAATGTTGAAGTTAGTTACCAGTCTTGTCCTTCTCTCAATCAAGTTTCTGTAATAGCTGTAACATGATAGCTCCATATACTAATACAGGCTCTGTTCATCTTCCTCATGGTAATACTCCACTCATTTACATAAATATACTTGGGATCGTCAGGCCTACTATGTTTGTTAATTCAGTCTTGGCCCTCCTACAGAAATACAAGAGAGAGCTGGAGAACAAGCTTGGGTAGAGTAGCGCACGGCAGGTGTGGAGAGGCATGAAGAACATCACTGTCTTCGATCAGCCTGGCTGTGGAGCTTCAGAATGCAGCCATGAGTGGGCTAATGAGTTAAAGCAGTTCTTCAATAGCTTTGACAATTATCCTCCTGTTCACATCCCCCTCAGCACACCAATCCAGGTGCCGAGGTACCCAATTCTCACTCAGCACCAACTCCTTCCTCCTTCTGCTCCCCCTCCAGTTCAACACATTGATGAATGACACAGGTTTCCACTGTCTACATCCTGTCCTTGCCTTGCACACCTCATATACCAACTATCTTCACCTCCTCCAGACCCCTCCACCAACTCCCCAGTCATCATGGACTCACCTTCTGTACTGAGCAAGTGAGGGGGGCTCTGGGGAAACTCAGACATGGCAAAGCATTAGGACTGGATGATGTGAACCCCAGAGTGTGCTGAGCAGCTGTGTGGAATTCCTCAGCACATTTCAAACTGAGTCTCAGACTGGAAAGGACTCTGACTGTGTCAAAAACATCATGAGTGGTCCCAGTACCCAGGAAGAACCTACTGGAAATCTTGAATGACTACTGCCCTGTAGCCCTGACTTCACATATCATGAAGACACTAGTGAGGCTGGTTTTGGCTCACCTTCGATCCCTGGTCAGATCAAGTTTGCGTGGCTTCAGAGCTGTGTGTCAGACATGTCTATAAGCAGCACTGGGGCCTCACAGTGGACTGTATTACCTTGTATACCTTGGGCTTTAGATACAGCACTTAAATCATGTCATCTGCCAAACTTTTCTGACTCAGCAATAGTTGGGTGTATAAAGGGAGGATGAGAGGATAAACACAGGGCCCTGGTGGAGGACTTTGTCGAATGGTGCAAGCTGAATCATCTGCAGCTCAACATCAGTAAGACAAAGGAGGTAAACTAAGTGGACTTTCGGAAAACTAAGCCTGCACAACATTCTGTTGCTATTGATGGTGAGGACATGGATCTGGTGAGAACCTACAAGTACCTGGAGGTGCACCTTGATGACAGACTGGAGTGGAGCACCAACACTGAGGCTATTTACAAGAAGAGCCAGAGTTTCCTCCTCTTCCTGAGGATACTGAGGTCCTTTTGGAGTATGCAGTACTCTCCCTCACAAGTTCTACCGATATGTTGTCGCCAGTACAATCTTATATGCGATGATGTGCCGGGGCAATGGCAACAACACAGGTGATGCCTACAGGCTCAAAAAACTGATTAGAAAGGCTGGCTCTGTGATAGGAGTCAGACTGGACGCACTGGCGGTTGTGGTAGAACAAAAGATCCTATGAAAAATGCTGGCAATTCTGGGCAATGTTTCTCACCCTCTGCATGCCACCTTCGCTGAACAAGGGAGCATTTTTAGTAATAGACTTAAGACAACTGTGCTGCTCCATAGAGTGCTATATGAAGTCATTCTTGTCCTCGACCTTTAGGCTCTATGAGTCAACCTATAGTGATGACCCCTTCCTGTTGGACTGCTTGAGGTAACTTATGTTTTATTGTTTCTTACTTCTCTTCTAATATTTGTATATCTGTGCACGGCAGTGCTACTGTGACACTATAATTTCCTTTGGATCAATGAAGTATCTATCTACCTATCCTTCCTTCCTTCCTTCCTTCCTCTACTTTCCCTACTTTCTCCTTACACCCACCATTTGCTCTGGTTTCTGATCCCCCTGCCACACTAGTTTAAATCCTGATGAGTAACACTGGTAGACCTCCCTGCAGGAATACTGGAGCTCCTCTAGTTGAGGTGGATGCTGGCCTTCCTGTCTACGTCTTACCTGTCCTGGAATAAGTTCTGTCAGTTCCCTCAAATCAAATTCGGTGCATGGTCCTCCATGCTGAAATGTTTCCTGCAACTTTAAGGCCCTCATAAATGAGTCTGGTGAGAGCCTTTGCCTCAAGAGAATAATGACCATCACACAATAATTTTTTATTCATATGCAGCAAAAAACTGATTCTTCTCCTTTCCAAGAGGTCACTGTTGCAGAATGTATGATTCAAACACTTTCTTAGTACAGCTGCAAGCACTTTGATAAGTTTGATATTGAATAAGATTCATATTGCTGAAGGTTCTGAATTACATCGACTTAATCGAGGTCTGACTAGAATTCTCAAGTACTCTTTCGATACTGACAAAATTCATATTAATAAACCAATAAACATTGAGGATTATTAAATTATATAATCACCGGTCGGTCAGCACAAAAATTACTGGGATAATTTCATTAAATTTCAAAAGATAAGCAAATTTTGGAAATAGTTTTTAAATGGACTACAGTGAATGTTAGCAACCTACCAAGGAACTGAAACGTGCAATTTAGGCTAAATTCAATTACCATCATAATTTTTTATTGCTGAGTTACAAATGAATGATGAATAAATTAGGTTTCATTTTGCTCACAAGTATTATGATATTATCCTGTTTTTAATTTGTATAATGTTTCATGTTGTGAGTCAAGCATCTGGAACAGAGATCCAGTATATGTTAAGGCCAGATTAGCAGTAAGGTAACAGAACATGTTCAATGAGAAAAAGAATATTAATATTGAAAAAGCTCAACATGTATGAAACTTTGTTCTGTGAAGCAATGTCTATCTCCCACCACTGGCAAAAAACTGAAGGTTTGTTTAATTAATAATCTGTGCCGTTAATTTGCAAAATGAGGAGAATAAATATTATTATTACACACAAAGAATCCTCTGTTGCAAATGAAGGTTGGAACTGATTAGTCTCTATTACTCAGCACATTTGTATGTTTATAACTGTACTAATGCTCCCCTAGTCTGTACTGAACACTGCTTGTTTATACATGTAGAGCTCTTGACTTTTAAGTATAGTTTTTTTGTACTAAGTACTAATGGAGACCAAAAAAAAAGGAGAAACTATCCAACCCCCCCCCCCCCCAACTACCCACATCACACCTCTTACTCTGACCAGACCATTAAGGTTAATTAGTGCAAATTAATTGCACAGATTATTAATCAAACAAATTTTAAACAAACATTGCTATCAAAATGTTCTATAACAATATATACATTTTATAATGATAATTAAATGTTTTTGTTTAACATTTTAATATTTTAAAAATCTCATATACAATCTGTATAGATATGCATTCATTTACCATTTGGCTATGAAGCACTTTAGGAAGCCCTAAATTTTGGTAAGTGCAGTCTCACTCATTTCTTAAACCCTAGAAATGTACTACATATTGGGTAAACACCTTTTTGTATTACATCTAGTATTAGTAACAGGAAAAGGAGTTTAAGAAGCTGCTCAATGTTTGAATTACACAGCTGCTGTTGTTGATAATTTTTGATCAATAATTGACCAACTTTTCATATCTTGTGATTTCCATCTTGCAGTGAGAGTTGATTTGCTGTGTTCCTGCTTCTTTTGCATTGTCTGAATGTAACTTTGTCATGGTCAGTGGGAAAAATATTTTTGACATGTACTCTATTATTATCGTGCATTCTTCATAGGTTGGTGGTCTGGCTTCAGAAAATGTGCGTTGGGCAGAAGCTGTGTGCAACTTCAAGCAACAGGAGAGCATGCTCTGTGGGGATGTGCTCCTCATCACTGCTTTCGTCTCCTATCTCGGCTATTTTACCAAGAAGTATAGGCAAGATTTAATGGAAGGAATGTGGAAGCCTTATCTTGAACAGCTCAAAGTAAGGACCAAATATCGCAAAATTTGGATATGCTTATGTAGAAATAAATTGACCAGTATTATAGCTTCCTAAGCAATATTTAAGATGGAAATTCACTTGTTACCTTACCATATGAATGTGAATTACGTAAGTTATAGAGTAAACTTTTATTTTTAATCACCCTTTATATTTACTCCATATATCAAGCAGATTTAGCAGTCTTGAAAGAACCTTTGGTGCACTCAATAGTTATCTACCCAGCATGTTTTTGGATGATTGTTTGATTTGTTCTTAGATTTCAGTTAAAAATGTCTGGTTCACTCATTTAATTTCACCTCCCCACGTTTTCCTTAGTAATGACATGTTAAGTTCTGACAAATATCTTTAATTTCTGTATTCCTTATTACCAGCATATTTTTGACATTGATTAATTTTTACTATAAAAGTTTGTGATTTGAGAGATATCAGCATGGTTCACACTGGAAACTGCATTCATTATCCCAGTCAGAGAGTCACATGTTCATGGAATCTAAATAAGATACTGGTAGATAATGGAATTAAGATTGAGAGAGGGCAATTACAAATACTACAGTTTTCAGTTGGATTTGAGCATTCCTTTGCAAGTCTTTACTATTTTTTCATTTTGATGCTTCAGGAGTAACAGTACTAATTCTTCCTTGGTTAAATCTGGAACTCCCATTCTGAGTTGTAGTTGGTTTATTATTGTCACACGTACTGACTTAGAGTGAAAAAGTGTGTTTTGCACACCATCCATGCAGGTCAACTCATCACATCCGTGCCTGAACATAGGACAAAGGATGATTAATAATAGAATGCAGGACATACTGTTGCAGTTGTAAAGTGCAATGTAGGTAGACAATAAGGTGCAAGGCCATGATGAGGAAGATTTTGAGGTAAAGAGTTCATTATACAAGAGATCCATTCAATAATCTTATAACAGCACGGCACTAACTGTCCTGGAGCTTGGTAGTATGAATTTTCAGCCTTTTCTATCTTCTGCACAATGAAGAGATAATGTCTGTGGTAGAAGGAGTCTTCAATTCTTTTGGGTGTTTTAACTAAACTGTGAGAACTGTAGACCGAGTCCATGATGGGGATGCTGATTATTGTGATGTGCTGAGTTATGTCTACAACTCTTTAGTTTCTTGCAGTCTCATGCAAAGCAGTTGGCATACCAAGCTGTGATGCATTGGATCTATTGTTTTGCTAATGGAGCAAGAGAATTAATAATTGAAAATGCAGGCATGATTTGTAAAGAATGGCATTGGAATATTTCATGTACTGGCAGAGAAGTGCATTTGTCTTCTGCTCATATCTGGTAAAAATGTTTGGCATGTGATCAGTTCTTCAGAGGAGTAAAATGCCAGCATGACTATTTGTTTGCCCCAGGAGATACTGTCCATAATCAGTTAATCGTTTCATCATTCCAAGTCTCGAATATACTTCCATGTCGATATTAGTATCCAGTCACCTAAAGTAGGTCTATGGCGGCTTTGTGGTTACCAATTTTGCTGAATTCTGGATACATTTATCTTGTGGAATTGGTTTTCACCAAATTAAACTTATGTCGAAACACAATTCTGTAATTGCTCCACCAACAGCAGCAGTATGGAAACTTTCATTGAGTTAATCTGTGGGAAGTGGTGCTACCTATGGTCTTATCTGCCATACCATATTGTGCAATCCTACAGTGGAACAGAAATGAACTAAAAGATTGTTTCAATCTTTTATGTTACATTGGAATTTAAACCATTGACATTAATGTAGTATGTGTAATCTGTACTACAGGTATTAAGAAATTATTTATAAAGCCAGTTACATTGCTACAATAACTCCCCATAAGTCCAATTAGATGCCGCCATTAAGATCAAAAGCCATTTATTGTATGTTGTCTGCAGTTCTCTTGTTATCAATCTCTTACCAAACCACATCATTCAGTTAAATGGAAATGAAGATAGAAATGCTTCCTTCATAGACTGTGCAATGCCTTTTTAATAATTCAAAAATCTCATTTATTCTGCTCAAGCGGTGTCATCTATTTGTTTCACTGGAATATGTATACTGTATTAACGCCTCTTTTTGTCTGGCACATTACTTTAAATGGCTGTTGTGTTTTATTATTCATAACAGCAGAAGAATGCATCAGCAAGAAAACAAACTTGTACTGATAGATAACCAGGTGACAACTAAACCAACCAGTTAGATGACATCATAAATCATAATCCTGTCACACGTTATAAATAAAGGTAGAAAGGACAGGATTTAGCAGATGAGCAGAGAGAAATAGATTTAGTTCTAATGAAAGATCAATGATCTGAAGCATTAACTTGGCTTCCCTTACTGCAGTTTTACATAAGTGAAAATAATATAACTCTATGGAAATGGCCATACAGACATCACAGTAAACAATAGCTTGATATCACTCAGTTGTATCTCTGTGGTACCATTAAGTAGAATGTGATGAGCACTATTTCATTGTCCTCCAGTGTTTTTCTAGGAACTTGACCAGGCACCGACATGGTTTGTGTATCTGGCATGCATCAAGTTGTATCATTCCTTCTGCAGAACTATTTCAGGAGCATTCTGTAGGAAAATAAATGGTTCTGAGAACAAATATCACCGGACACTTTAGGTCAATTAAGCTTTTATTGTGAAGAGCCAGACAAGGACGCCACTCAAGCAAGCCCCAAACTTACATATTATCCACAGGGTAGCTCACTTACCTCAAAACAACAGTGTCACTACCTCTGTCTTTGACCACTCAGACACAGCCATCAATTTCCTTCCCATGAGAGCCAGGATTTCTGCTCTGGCTGCATATCTAATCACCTATCCAATGTAATCCTAGGTCTTGTATGGGTTTATGACCACTCCTCCATTGTCCCACACTGGGCACTTGCCAAGTTCAACTTCAGTCGATTTTCATTTCCACTGGTGAAAAAGTGCAAAGCCCGTCATATACCTGCTGAGGCCATGATTCTCAAGCATGACCGAGATTTTCATTGGCCGGCCCACAACCTATAGCTGTGCTATTGCAACTACTTACCACATTTTCCAATATTCAAGGGCATACAAAAAACACTAGATATTCAAGTTTTTATGTTACACCATCAGCTCCAGAATACCTTGTTTCAATATGCATGTTATAAACATTGTTCTTTTACATAATACTTCATATTTTTATAATATCTCTGTGGCAGAAATCTTGTTGATATATTATCAATTTAACTTTTATTAATTTGACTTTGCAACTCCACATATACTTGGTATAAACATATGAAAATGATGGGCTGAAAAATATCAATTGGTCGATTCTGTTTTTTCGGTACCTGAAGCATCTTAACCTGTTGCAGTTAGCCCAGCACCCTCCTGTCATTTGGAGTTTCAAAAAAAAAATGGATAGTATCTTCTCTTAATGCATAAAGCCGTCGTGTAAATCATCTCACTGTATTGCTTGGGAGATAAGGCCTGGGGGAATATTATGTCAGTTGCAGAAATGAGCAATAACATGATTTGCATTGCATATTCCATTTTTATTATTGATGTGTTGAAGTAATATTGAATTGAAATGTTTAATTCATTAATAGTATACCATAAAGAGTAGGAAAAAAGGTTAACCTTCAACAACCTTTAGTTTTGAAGACAAACTGTTAAACATCTCAACTGGCAGACTAATTGGGTTATCTGAATGTTTTGGTGTGGCTGTGCACTTTGGATATTAACTCCATAAAAAACCAAACCATGAATGATGCTAAGCTCAACAAACTTAAGAAATAGAAAAAAAGGGTAAATCCAGGAGACAGGTGCCCTTTCATCAGTGTTTGCAAACTTAGAGTGGCTGGATTGCTTTCTATCCCCCCTCGTACCTCAACCCTTTATTTTTGCCATCAGGATCAGGGAATTCTTGCATTAAGTTGGTTCTGTGTTACTCAAAGGCGGGCTCTCATCCCTGTTATCAACCTGTAGTCTTTTCCAGTCCTTATAATCTACCACGCTGTCTGGGAACAATACCAAAAATGTTAATTATGCCCTTCTAATGAATTCAACAATACTTGCCCCCCCCAGTCACCCTTAAAGCCTGAACTCTGTACAATTTCACAAATATCCCGAGAAGGTGTTTACAAATCATTTTATGTATGATATAGGCCCTAGATTTATCCAAGATGCAAGTATCATAAATAAATGTAGATAGATGTCAGAAGTATTGTATTGCCGAGGAACATTAAGTTCTACCATTCAGTTTCATAGTCACAATACACCTTAATGGTAAATAAATGGTTTAATTGTTCTGAATCACATTTATCAGTTTATTCTCATGAGGCTGAATTGGGTGCTTTGTTAAAGTTGGAATAGCTCAGTGAGTAATACCTTGACAAGTATCTGTTTTGGTTAGGTAAAAAGAAGATATATAATTAGATCAGTGTTGTGGAATGAGCCAGAGTAGCCTTTGTGTGTGATTACCAGGTGTTTTTATAATTCTAGTTACAGTGAGACTGCTGAAGTACAAATTAGCCAGCATAGATGCTGACTGTTAGAACATAACTGAATCTACAAGACCTCTTTTTATCAGAACATCAATACCTAACTTTTGGTTGCATTTGCAGCTGATGCTATTGTACTCTAGAGGAACCTATTAATTGACAAGTTTCTGGTGATAGTGCCTTGGCTGTTGGTGTGTTGCCATAGATACCATACATGTTGGACTTCTCACTCACCATTTGAACAAGTACCATCCACTGTATAATGGAGTGTGATTTTTTTAAAACTGAACCAGCCAAATAACATTGCTTTAAATCTGTTATTAGGACTCCTACAAGCTGAATAAAATGTAGTCTTTGGTTCCAAATCTTGTTGCAAAACATGTAACCCTACTTCAGCACACAGCATAAAAAAGGTATTTGATAACAAATTGGAAGGCCCTTATCTGATCAAGCTTTTCAAATATTGTTAGAAGTTGTTTGTAACTGTCAGCAAATGGTGTAATTAGATTTCAGGCTTAAGATCAACCCCTCATGGTTATCTAATAAAAATAAAATACTGTTCAGTTTGATGTTACATCTACTTTCAATTACTTTCATATTCTTAATATTTGTAAAAAGGTGCAAAAAAATTGAAATGTCCACAAATGAGCTACTCTGCATGGTGTGTTCTCAAGATTCAACCTACAGAGAATATGTTAGGAAGCATTATTAAACTGGTGTGACATTAAACATTGTAAAGGTACTGTTGATTTAGTTGTGCAATGTGTTCACTACGCAGTGTTAAAATTTATCTTCCTGTATTTATGTTGTTACTACCAGTGACTTTGGTAATCAACTGAGATTTATGTGTGCAATAAGATTGTGGTTCATTTTTTAGACAAACTATTTCAGAAACAAGATAGTGGTTTCCATGGGGACATAATGTAGTATTTCTGGTTTGTAACTGTTAAGATGAACCATTACGAACAATGCAAAGGACCGGCAATGTCCATCTAGATTCTATAGTCTATAATTTATTTATTGCAATATATTTTAATCTAACTTCCTTGAAAAGGAAATTTCATATTTTGAAATAAATCATAACTATCACATTATTAGGCAGAGTAATGAAAAAAAGTAATATGGTAGAAATTCTCATAGCCTAAAGCTATGATTCGAAAGGACTGATGCCTTAAAAGCAGACATATTGAAATGATTAATTGTCACATTGTTTACGAACCTCCATGTATTTTATGTTGTGAAATTATATAAAATAAGGTTCTCTGTCTTGATGTCACTCAAAGGTTACATTCCTAAAATCTGTCACTCTATCCAGGGTAATACTACACAAACAAAAGTCGCACTTTATCTCAGATAATATGATTATTTTGTTTTGTGATCCAACTGATAATTGACAGGAGTCAGTCCCAATTGGGGCCTTTGACTATATTAACTCTGTCCTTTATAAAATCTTAAGTATAAGAGGTATGTGCTAACTTCACTTTCAATTATTCAGCTATGCCTTCAGTTACTTTAATCATTAATAACATTATGGATTGTGAAAGTAGCTATTAAGGGCATTTTTAAAGGAAGAAGTTGAAATAATACAATTTTTCAGGTTGGATCTTGTATATTTTAAAGTGTTAATTGTGTCTCTAATATTAACTATAATATGGAACAAATTTTGTGCCATTTAGCTATTTTAATCAAATGAACATTGAGCTCACAATTCAAAGCATCAAAGCTTACATATGATATCCAACATATGACTTTTATTCCTCGTGATATATAGTTGCTATTTTACTTTATTTTTTGTGAATGATTAGGAATATTTTCATATTATCTACCTCATTAATGTCCTTCTTATGACCCCAGCAGATCTTTGCAGAGGGTTCCTTGGAATGATGCTCCTTAGCCAGTCTGCTCATCTTACACATATCTGCTTATTATTGATTAAGAAAAAATCCTTCAAATCATTTCTATCCTTTTTATTCAAAGGACAATGACCCTAACATCTTCAGTCACTCTATATAACTGAAGTCCTGATTCAATTAATCCCTTTACAACCTAAATCCATTACATTTTTCCAAAAATGCAGTGTTAAGAATTGAGCCGTGTATTCTTATTGTATTGTTTTATGAGGGATTAACATTAACTCTTTGTTGTACTCAACGTCTCTATAAATAGAGGTTGTCATTTACTTTACATTGACAGTCCAAAATGTGAATTTTGCTCTTATACCCCCTTTCAAGTTTTACTATTTAATTCAGATAGCTTCCCCACCTAACTTTTCATTAAAATATTTCACTTCATACCTCTTTGTGGTATACTTCACAAGCCATACACTTCCCAAATTATTATCCTGTTTTCACCTCATTTTGCTCATGGTTTAATGCATATTGCATTCCCGATCATTTTTTTGTTCAACTGGTAAATCTCAATTTTATGACATACATACCTAAGTCATTCCTGTATAGCAAATAGAATTTTGGTCCTTGTAACTAATCCCTGGATAATCGAAGCACTGAATAACTTACTTTAGACTGAAAGAGTATTGTTCTACTGTTTTTTTAAAGCAATTTTTAAAATTATTGCCACTGCTCCTTAATGTTTGCCAACTAGTTTGGTTGTACTCTGTCAAAAGTCTTTCAGAATTCCACTTGCACATGATTAACTCTGTTGCAAAAACCCTTCAGCGTTGTTCAGTAGAATCTGGTAATCAAATGTAAGGCTACCTTTAGATGAATCCTAGTCAGAGTGATCAGCTGCATTTACCACATTAGTCCTTACCTTTCCCTAATTGGGACCTCTAACAAATCCATGATCATTTTCATTTATTAACCAGTATATTCCAAGCATCAATGAATTTTGCACAAATTAGAAAAATCTCCTCTGTTTTCCTTCAGCTGGTATAAATGTAAGTGCTCTTTTCAAGTAACAGTGTAACATTTCTATGATTTCAGTCTTTTATCATAATTACATACCAAACATTCTGTACAATATCCTTTTTATCTATTATATTATCTCCAATATAACTACTGTTTTCTCCATTACAGCTGCATTAACCACAGATTCTTCTATGGTGCACATTTAGTATCTCAGCCATTTCCTGACTCTATAAACAAGTAGCATTTATGGTCCCTGAACATGATGGCCTTTTTTCCAAAGTCCTTCACTTGGTTTGTACGTTTGTAAAAGACCACCTTTATTTCCTTTTTATGTTTGCTGGTGCTTCATTCTCCATGTCTCTTAAGTGTGTGTGTTAAGTCACTTTACTTCTATCGCATGTTAACTTCCAGCATCCTTGAGTATCTTCCCATGTTCACTTTCTGTCTGGCTTTCAGATTTTGATACTTCTGTGCCTTACCAAAATTGTCCCTCTTCCAGATATGTCTTTTTTACCATTGTTGGGCTGTCCATAATTACACTATATCTCATATCCAGTGACTTTCTTCACCAAGTCTTTCTTTCTCTAGTACATGCTTTAGGTGCCCCAATTCATTTATTCATTCCCCTGAATCAACCCAGCCAGCTTGCTACTTCCTTAGGCAAGGTACAAATCAAGTTGATTCCTGTACACATATTTGCTCTTTGCTTTTTGCACAATTACGTTCCCTGTCTATATTAGGTAACTGTTGAAACCTATATTTTTAAAAATTTGCTTGTAAACTTGTATCCTATCATTTCACCACTCTTCACCAGCTTTTAGTCAGTGCTAGGCACTTCTGTTTCATATTATACAGGTTTCTGTAAAGTGTTAATTTTCTAAAGATTAAAACCAGTGTGAAATCAGGGTAATGGAAGACAAAAAAAAAACCACAACTGAACCAAATAAAAAAATGTTTATCAGATCAGGCAGCATCT
The DNA here is from genome assembly GCF_030144855.1 of Hypanus sabinus. NCBI lineage: Eukaryota > Metazoa > Chordata > Chondrichthyes > Myliobatiformes > Dasyatidae > Hypanus > Hypanus sabinus. The sequence goes on along the minus strand of NC_082728.1, from coordinate 42,527,067 downwards.
GTGGAGAGGGAAGCAGTTAATGTTTCAAGTAAATTACTTTTTGTTAGAATCAAGTGCCAGTGCCAGACAAGTAGGGTTGTTGAACAAGGTTTGATGTCAGTTGGGATACTGGCAACAAATTATGCAAAGTTCAACTGTTAAGAAGGGACAAAGCTCAGGCTGCCAAGGAGACATTCAAATTGTTACATTTAATAAAGAGTTGGATGAAGGTTTCAGCGAAACTTGTGGCGAGGGAGAGCATGTGTGCAATTTAGGAAGCAGGATCTTGGTGAATATCCCTCTGAAATTTTCTGCATTAAAACAAACAGAATAGTGTGAATTTGGTCTTGGTACCAGAAGGATATTCACAAAAAATCCCAATAAAACTTGGGGCTTATCTATACCAGTGTAAATTACTTTTTAAAGGTGTAATCATTATCATCAAACTCACTTGCACTGAAAATAGTGACTGAATGGGCATTAAAAATGGCTTTTATATCTTACCTCTATGCTGATATCATACACCTAGCAAAATTTAAAATTCAAAGGAGGAGCTCAGTTGGTCAGAAAGCATCTGTGGAAGGAAATGTTTCACATTGAGACACTTCATTTGGTCTTAACCTGAAATGCTGATTATCTATTTCCCTTGCTAGATACTGCCTGCCTAATCCCCCAATTTCCTCCAGCTTCATAGGAACATAGAAAACCTACAGCACAATACAGGCCCTTTGGCCCACAGAGTTGTGCCGAAAATGTCCCTACCTTAGAAATTACTAGGCTTACCTATAGCCCTCTATTTTACTAAGCTCCATGGACCTATCTAAAAGTCTCTTAAAAGACCCTATCGTAACCGCTTCCACCACCGTTGCCGGCAGACCATTCCACACACTCACCACTCTCTGAGTAAAAAATTTACCCCTGACATCTCCTCTGTAGCTACTCCCCAGCACCTTAAACCTGTGCCCTCTTGTGGCAACCATTTCAGCCCTGGGAAAAAGCCTTTTGACTATCCACACGATCAATCCCTCTCATCATCTTATACAAAGGCCAAGTTCACTCAACCTATTCTCATAAGGCATGCTCCCCAATCCAGGCAACATCCTTGTAAATCTCCTCTGCACCCTTTCTATGGCTTCCACATCTTTCCTGTAGTGAGGTGACCAGAACTGAGCACAGTACTCCATGTGGGGTCTGACCAGGGTCCTATATAGCTGCAACATTGCCCCTTGGCTCCTAAATTCAATTCTACGATTGATGAAGGCCAATATACGATACGCCTTCTTAACCACAGAGTCAACCTGCGCAGCTGCTTTGCTTGTCCTATGGACTCGGATCCCAAGATCCCTCTGATCCTCCACACTGCCAAGAGACTTACCATTAATACTATATTATGCCATCATATTTGACCTACCAAAATGAACCACTTCACATTTGCCTGGCTTGAACTCCATCTGCCACTTCTCAACCCAGTTTTGCATCCTATCAATGTCCCTCTGTAACCTCTGACAGCCTTCCACATTATCCACAACACCTCCAACCTTCACTGTATGTTGCTCCAGATTTCCAGTAAATGTATCTTGATATTTGAAATAACATAGGTAGAAATTCTCCTCTGATCACATGTTATAGACCAGTGTATATATTCTGCAATGCACTTTGCAAAATTCAGTTCAATTACAGACTTAATTTTTGAATAGGGGAGGCTGCACAATATGGAACATGAATTCTGATGAGCAAGACAGGTGATATGTTGCTGTGGTAGTTTCTGATAGAGTTTAATCTCCTGTGTAATAAATCTTATAGAAAGTAAGTTTGTCCACATCTTAACAAGATAGGCAATATAATTCTACTGGTCAATGGCTCAGATATCAATACCTGAAGCAAATCTCACCTCAACAAAAAGTAATGTGAGGTTATTACAGAATGATAACTCGATTCCAAGGACCAGACGCAAGGTCGTCCAGGGATTGTTTTTCAAACAAAGTGTGCTATCCCATCATCTAATTTGCTGCCATCAGGAAGAATGTACACGAACCTCAGGACTCTCACTAACAGGTTCAGGAACAATTATTACTCTTCAGCCATCAGGCTCTTGAGCCAGTAGGGATAACTTCACTCAACTTCACTTGATTCATCACTGAACTGTTCCCACAACCTATGATTCACTTTCTTTTCATCTCATGTTTTCAATATATATTGCTTATTTATTAGTATTATTTCATTTTTCTTTTGTATTTGCACAGTTTGTTATCTTTTGCACATTGTGGTTGTTTGTTCATCCCATTGGATGTGGTCCTTCTTTGATTCTATTATGGTTTTAGGACTTACTGAGTATGCCTACAAGAAAACCAATGTATATGGTGACATATATGTACTTGGTGTTAATAAATTCACTTTGAATTTTGAACCTTTGGACTGTTTGATTCCAGACCTCATCCCTTACTGGTCCAAACATAGGCCAATGAGCTAAATTCCTAAGGAGTTAGCACCTTTGATATCAAGACAACATTTGAGCATATATGCCATCAATAGACATTGAGGGTAAGTACCCCAACAGCTGAAGTCATACCTCACACAAAGGAAAATGGTTGTGGTGGGTGAAACCAATCAATTGTATCTTTACCGAAGCTTCACCATCATCATCTTCTGGTCTTCCATCAAAGATCATTTTCTTTTCTAAAATCATCAGAGAGGATTTATGCCTCTGTTGGCCTAGTGTTCAATTTTGTTGTAACTGTTGAAGTTTTCATTTCATAAGAGCTAGGTAACATTCACTGATGGGCTGGTGAACAGTATATAACTTTCATGCCATAAAGGTAGGTATTGATTATCTGCACAGCAGAATGTATCAACACCTACAGTGCATTTGACTTTCAATGATGTTACTATGCCTTAATTGACAGCATGTGGGTGTTTATATTGAGCAGAAGCTCAACGAACCAGCTACATGAATATTGTGTCTACAAGAGTTGTATCCGGGGAGATATTTCACCCCTTGATGTCCCAAAGCTTTTCTGCAATCTACAAAGCAGAAAAAAAAATGCCTTTTCCTGGATGTGTGCTGAATCAACAGCATTTAAAGAGCTTGATATCATCCACAACCAACAGCCCACTTGATCTGCACCCAATTAATCCAATGAAACCCTCCACCATCTGCACACAATGTCTGCAATTCACACTATTTGCTGTCACTGGCAACTCCAACAGCAACCACAAAGTATGCTGCTGAGGTACATCCGAAGATGTGCTTGGACACATCATCAGTGATGTAACCTGTGGTCTTTGGGTGTTTACGAGTCTTTCAACATTGGACATCCTCACCCAGTCAACACAGCCAAGGTTGATCAGACCCCAGCTTCTGTCCCAGTAGCACAGGTCCAAGGTCACATCTCTTGACTTATAGCCATCTGGAGGCACACTGTGCAGCCTCTGTAATGGTCCTGATGGTTCTACTCTTTGCAGCCCCACCCATCCGTTTAATGCCAAGGGGAGAGTAGATTCTGTGGAGCGAGCAGCCAGCAAAACCTTTACATCCCACCTCTATAGGCTCGCATCACTCCCCTCCCTGTTATGGCTCTACCTGTTACTCATGTTTGGCCGCCTTATACACCCAAATGCCTCCTCAATTAGGTCTTCCTAAGGCTCTGTCAGTTCTACCATGACCATCCACTTCAAGATTTCTGTCGGAATGACCATGTCAGAACTTAGTAATGATGATGCAATGAAGTCAGGGAACTTTAGTTGCTTGCCAAGATTGATTTTCAGTTGCCAGTCAGACGCAATGGCGAGCAAGTTTACTGGTGAACTTAGCTGAGACTGTGGTTGGTCTCCATCTTTACAAAAGCAATGGTCTTTCTGGGTTGGCTGAGGTGCCTGCTGTTGCTAATGGCCGAGGAAATATTTCCTTCCACTGCCTTCAGCACCTGGTCATGGCACCAGCTGTAGCAGCCTTCTCCCAGGGCTTTTGGGCAGCTGCTGAGGATGTGTTCCAGTGTTCCTCTGCTAGGGCAGAGAGGACATCATGGTGTCTCACTTTTGCCCCAAGCCAAAAGGTTCCCTGGACCAAGCAGAACATCATACTCAGCCTGGAGCATGAACTTGATGTTCTGTGGTTCTGCCTGCCAGATATTGGTTCAGGAGATCTTCTGCTTCTGGGCAGCCTCATACCTTGTTCAAGTTCCCTGCTGCCCCATTCCTCTCTTCCTGAGCCAGTTTACAGTGGTCCACGCCCTGGGCCCTGTTGAAGCAGTTTGAAGGGAATCTTCCCAGCCTTGCTTGACCAGACGCTATTGTCCCTACCAGATTCCTGTACCCTAGACGTGACTCAGTCATCACTGCATCCTGGGCCTTTGACTTCCTGCCTGTCTGGCTTCAATGCCTGCTGTCCTGACCTTGCGGTCTCTAGAATTGTTGTACAGCAGCAATTCTTTTGTACAGGAAACCAGGCTACTGAAGGGAAGTAGCCTGGTTTCTCTTCCTGTACAGAACAATGCTGTTCAGGCTACGTGCGAGACCCAGCCATTGATCTTTCTTTCAAGAGTATCAACAGTTGACGTGGATACCTCATATGTCAGCATTGGCCAGAATTTTCTGGGGATGATGCCATGCTGTGAGATCCCAGCCTTGAACTTGCCAGGTACGCCTGACTTATCCACAGTGGTGAACCAGACTTCTAACTCCTTGGTGGCCTTCCAGATGGCATCACTTAGGCTGCAGTCAAAGATGCTCCCCAGACTCATGACTGGTTTCTCAGAGATGAATGGGATAGCAATACAATACAAGGAGAAATGGAACCTGTCTGGGAGTCTGCCTTTCTTTAATACCAGAGACCTGATTTTCTCTGGCTTAAAGCTCATCCTTGCCCTTGCAATGTCCTCTGCTGCCTGGGAGTGATGATGTTGTTACAATGAGGTCATCGGTGAAGGCTTTGAGTAGGGGTTGCCACATTGCTGATTTAGTGATGGGAACTGCTGAGAACTTTTTCACTTATTTCAGAACTTTGGAAGAGAGCAGAGCCATAAGTGATGTTATGTAGATTTTTGTTGTACTCTTATTAAATTAAATAATTCAATAATTCTTACACACTGTAAAGATCATTGCATTGTTAACATTGATTGTAATGAAAGTAAAAATAAATTGCTTGCTCATAGCTTAGCAGGTGAATTTCCTACCCAAGAAACTCCTGAACCATTTACTGTTTAATCCCCATTCTGTGCTGAATTAGCTGATCTCATTTATGGTAATAGAAAGTCAAACACTGAAGCTGGCATTCTGCCTGTGAAATCTGTGTTGGCATTTGCTTAGAGCAATTTAAAACTCTTCCTGCTGCCCAGGCCTTGTAGCTTTCTTTAGTTATGTATAACTCTGCATGGCACAGCTTTAAATCCATGTATAATTTTCTCTGAAAGTGTTCTTTTTTGTGGTTCTACTGCTCTCTACGGAAAAGCACCAATAATCCTTGTCAGAAGGAAATGCCTCATCATCTGCCTCCTGAATCTCTTGGTAGTGATTTATAAATTCTCAGCATTGACTTCCCACCCACAGGAAATAGGTCTTCCTTACACTGTCAGAATGCATTATGATTTTAAACTATCTCTGTTAACTTTTCTCTTAGCCTTCTCTGCTTTACTCCACTTCTCTGCTTTACGAATGTTGCTCTTTGTCTATCTTTACTCATACTTCAAAACTCCTAATACTCTGTTTATTATTTAGAATTAGAATTGGAAACAGACTTATTATGAGTGAAATGTGAATCAGAGCCAGGTTGAATATCGTCGGCATATGTCGTGAAATTTGTTGTTATATGACAGCATTACATTGCAATTCATAATAAAAAAACTGTGAATTACAGTGAATATATCTATGTATAGTGTATGTGCCTTCAGGCTCCTCTGCCTCCTGTCTGATGGTAGCAACGAGAAGAAGACATGTCCTAAGTGATGGAGGTCCTTAATGATGAACAATGATTTTTAAGGTGTTGGTTCTTGAAAATGTCCTAGAGGCTCAGCAGGCTAGTGCCCAAGATGGAGCTAACTGTGTTTACAACTTTCTGTAGCTTATTTTGATCATGTGCAGCACCCCCTAGATGATGATGCAGCCAGTTAGAATGCTTTCCAAAATATATCTGTAGAAATTTGTGAGGGTAGCAGTAAAGGACAAAGATATTAAATTACTATAAATTACAAAATAAATAAATAATCCAATAAAAGAAATAATGAGGGTAGTATTCTTGAACCATTCAGAAATGTGATAGCTAAGAGGAAGTAGCTATTCTTCAATAAGTATGGGTCTTCAGGCTCTTGAACCTCCTTTTTGATAGAGAAGAGGGCATATCCAGGATGGCAATGGTCCTTACTGATGGACTGCACCTTCTTGAGGTGGAGATGCCCTCAATGGGAAGAGCTGTGCCCATGATAGAACTGTCTAAATTTATAACTCTCTGCAGCCTCTTATGATCCTTTGCATCGTAGTCCCATACCAGACATTGGTGACATACCAAATCTCCTCAAATTCATGACCAAGTAGAGCTCATGGTGTCCATGATTGCATCAGTGTATTAGGACAAGGATAGATCCTCTGAGATAATTGATGCTCAAGAACTTGAAGCTACTCACCCTTTCCACCGTTGACCCTTCAATTAGGACTGGTATGTGTTCTCTCAACTTTCTCTTTCTGAAGTCTACAATAATTTTGTCGGCTTGCTGATGCTAAGTGCAAGGCTGTTCTTTCAACACCAACCAGCTGGTTATCTAACTTTTGTAGACATCCTCGTGACATCTGAAACTTTACTAATAACATCAGCAAATTTATAAATGGTGTTCCTTTATATTGAATGTATCTTCCAATTTTTAAATTTCTGGTCTTAACACTGTATTTGTCTACACTAAATTATAGCTCCCACTGGCAGGACCACTTACCTGTTGATTTGTATTCCTGAATTTTTCATTTTTCTGTTCCTTATTTTCTAACCATCTCATTATCTAACAAGTATACTTAACCTTGAGGTATAACCGTACCTAATCTTCATGAATTATTGTTATGCCAGTTTACTCTAGTTTTTAGTGCATGAGCCAATTTTCTATCCATGCTGCTATATTTCCTACATTTCTTCTCCCATAAGGCCACTTTTTTTGAATTAAACATGCAATGTTAATCACTGTCCATATGGTCTCCTTAAACTGCTTTCAATTAGTCAAGGAAGTAGGAGTAGAACCTTGCAGATTTTCTTATAAGCTCCAATTGACAAAGATTTTCATCTAATTTTTTACATCTCCTGGGAGTATCTGTATCTCTGCTTGACCCTCAGAGACTATGGATATGATGCACTAACCATTGCAGCTGTCCAGAACAGGATAAACCAATTGATCTTCTCCTAGTATTAATTTTCAGAGGTTAATTTGTCATTTACAAATCTTCTGTAAGCTTTCTTATCAACCACTTTCAGAAAATCCATTAATATTGCATCTCTTGGATTCTGTTAATCAATCACCTCTCTTTAATAACTTGACCTTATTGTTTTTGACTTGCAGAGTCCCAAGGCCATGATCATCACTATGAAGTGAGCTCTGGCTGACTAATTTGAATATGACATTTAGTCTCTTAAAATACTGTACTGCTGGCAAAAGTAAGCAACTTTAGAGGAAAATTAGATTTAAAAAGTACTTCTCTGCAGCTGAACAAACAAAAACCATTGAATTGAATTGAAGTGATTTATCATTGTCACATGAACTGAAATACAGTGAAAAATGCATATTTATTCCATCCGCCACAATAGGCAGGATCTTCTGTTGGTCAACCGTTTTAATTCTACTTTCCCATTCTTGTTCCAACATGTTGGCCCATGGTCTCCTCTACTGCCACAATGAGGCATTCTCAGGTTGGAGGAGAAGTATCCAATATTCTAGCTGAGTTGCTCCAACATAATGGCTTTCTCTGACCTCTGGTACTTTCTGTGCCCTCCCTCTGCTCTCTTTTTCCATTCCACATTCTAGCTCTTCTCTTCTCCTCACCTACAATCACCTTCCTCTGGTACCCCTCCTCCCTCCCTTTGTCTCATGATCCACTTTCCTCTCCTACTAGATGCCTTATTTAGCCCTTTACTTCTTCCATCTCTCACATCTCAGCTTCTCACTTTATTCTCCCTCCCCTACCCAGCCATCTCCCCTCCCCCCCACCTGGCTTCACCACTCCCCCTACTTCTTATCCTGGCGTATTTTCCTTTCGAGATGCACGCAAAGACTTTGAGTTTATTCCTCTCCATAGATACTGCCTGATGTGTTAAGTTCCTCTACTATTGAGTATGCATATTAATTTAAAGAGATTTTTAAAAATTAGCCTTATTTGTCAAAACATAAAAACGTTCAGTGAGATGCATTGCTTGCATCAGGGATGTGCTGGGTGACAGCCGGCAAGTGTTACCAGCCAAGCGTGCCCTCAACTTACTAACTCTAATCCGTACGTCTTTGGAATGTGGCAGGAGACTGGAGCACACGGAGGAAACCCGTGCAGTCACGGGGAGAGTATACAAACGCCTTACAGGCAGAGTCAGGAGTTGAACCCTGATCTTACAATTGGTGCAATGTAAAGCATTGTGCTAGCCACTACACGATCATGCCACTTTTCTTTTACATGGTGCAGTGTGGTAGAACAAAGTCAAACAATAATAATACAAAATAAAGTGTGACAGCTACAAAAAAGCAGTGAAGTGCGATCATAATGAGGTAGATCTTAATGGTCCATCTTAACATTCTAGGCAAACATTTGGCAGTGGGGCAAAACCTGTCTTTGAGTCTAGTGCTATATGTTTTTTGTATTTTCTGTCAATGGAAGAGGGGCATAAAAGGAGTATTCAGGCTGTGTGTGGTCTTTGATTATGCTGGCTGTTTTACTGAGACAGCAGTAAGTATAGACAAGTTTCATGGAAGGGATAATGTGCTGCTGCTCCATGTCCATGACTCTATGCAGTTCCTTGTGGTTACATGCAGAGCAATTGCCATACTGATCATTATGTAGATAGGATGTTTTCTATGGTGCATTGATAAAAAATATTCATGGTCAAAGGGGGCATGCCAACTTCCTTTAGCCCCCTGAGGAAGTACAGGAAGTAGGGTTTCTTGGCTGTGACATCTACATGGTTGGACAAGGACATGCTGTTGTTGATGTTCATTCCTATGAACTTAAAGTCTCAACCCTCTCAGCTTCAACATCCATGTAGACAGTAGCATGTGTACCACCGCACTATCTGAAGTAATTAAATCTTGCTCTTTTGTTTTCCCCATATTGAGGGAAAGCTTGTCATCATGACACCACATTACTAAGCTCTCTATCTCCCTCCTGTTCTCTGACTCATCATTATTTGAAATACACCCCACTGGAGTGATGTCATCTGCAAACTTGTAGAATAGAACCTGGCCGTGTAGTTACATGTGTGCAGAGAATAGAGTAGGGGACTGAGGATGCATCTTTATGGAGCACCAGTGTTAGAATAATTACGGTGGCAGTGATAGTGCTTATCTTTACTGATTGCAGCCTATTGGCCAGGATGGCAAGAAGCTTATGTCAAAGTTTTGCTTTGTGAAACCATGGTTCCAATCACAATTTTCTTTTGCTAAGGTTCCAATCCCAGTTACTGCTGGCTTGGATCCATTGACAATGCTTACGGATGATGCTGACGTTGCGACCTGGCAGAATGAGAGCCTCCCTGCAGACAGGATGTCCACAGAGAATGCTACCATCTTGACCAATTGTGAACGCTGGCCACTTATGATCGACCCCCAGTTGCAAGGTGTCAAATGGATTAAAAACAAGTATGGTGAAGACCTCAGAGTTGTGAGGATTGGCCAGAGAGGGTAAGTCAATTATCAATGAAAATGTTGAGTGTATAGTCATATGCACAAGTACACATATGTTCAGGTGCAATGAAAAACGTACTTGCAGCAGCATCACAAGCTCGTTGTGATACAGTATCCACAAGAGAAAAAAATAAATTCTACACTACTTTTAAAAAAGAACACAGAACATTAAAAAAAAAGTCTAGTATAGTGCAATAAGTGGCCAAGTATCTGTCGAACTAGTCTTTGTCCTTGAGATTTTTGAGGAAGGTTTAGCTTCAGAACATTGTCAACCTGGTGTTAAGTCTGTTCAATTAAAGGACCTACCTATCATGAGCCCAATAAACATAAAATTAAATTAATCCTTACTTTATATGTGTGACTTAGTGCATATTTATCTGAAGCAACTAATTATTATTAATACAAGGACCATAGATATCCCTGCATCAGTCCTATGGTATAGGAACATGTAATAAAATTAAGCAGAGGACTCTGATCTGTCTAGTATGTCTATGCTTTTAATCAGCATTTGCCTATCAAGACACTTACTAAGTGTAGCAATAATGGTAGTCATTCATCAAAATATCATTCCTGTGGTAGGAACAAGGACAGCCTATTTGTTTATAAAAAAAAAAGGGAACTAATGAACCCAGGTTCCCAGCATTGGGTCAGGGACCTGCTAACAAAAACCCTCTGTAAAATTGCACCCCGACAGAGAAAGTCGCCCTGAAATCTAGATTAGCTCAGTGACAAATGTGAGGTGAAGGTAATTCTTGTAAGCCCTAGTGGTTCCCTGAACAAGCATTGCAGTGGGAATGACATCATCATATGTACATAAACAATGTCGGAAACATTTCATCTTCCAAACCCGACAGGAAGCCGAATTTCTGGAGTGGTGCAACTCAACGCAAAAAGTCTTATTTGTGGAAAATGGTGATGATCAGACAGGAGATACTGGAAAGCTTAGAACATTGTGACCAAATTTCCATGCATCAGTACTTGTATACATACAGCTTTGCCAAATTCCGCTGTAATCTTTGACAGCAGGAGCCAACATTAAACTCAAATCACTTCACGAGTATACTTTCAGCTGTCAGGGGAGGGAGGGGCTGGTTCCTAAGACTGGTCACAAATGGAATGTGTTTTAACACATTGCTTCAGCCCACCTCCGAAGCCCCATTTTTCTCCTTGGACATTCCTGAATTATTATTTAACCAGGTTCCATCCCTGGTTTAAAGCATGCTTAACAAGCAATTTCTACTTTTTCCTACGTTTTCGTCTAGAAGAAATTGTGAATTTGTAGCAACCTTCTGTTTGGTGTGCTTTCCAGCTAAATGAGTCCTATAAACTAAGGCAGCTAGCTGCTGTGTGCTGTATTTGATTTTCTTAATGTGGGCTTGCATTGTGTGCTAATATATATTTCATCTGTCAAATCAACTTCTGTATGTTGCTGGTAAACTTCAAGAAATGTTATCCTTTGTACAAATTTGGGAGATATGCATTCCTTCATGGCTTTTGTGTTCCTCCACCAGCAGGGACTGTGCTGTGGGTATTAAGGCTAACACCTGCTTCGCCATTATTGGCCAGCAGGAGGTGTGCCGGTTACATGCCAAGATGAGCATGTGGTTCATTTCTTACCTGGGCCGTTTAGTCCAGCTCGGAACACACTGAAATATTGATGCCTAGGCCCTTTTATTATTCTTTGCATGTTCATTTTGTTTTTGCTTTTACTAAATTGAAATGGATGAGGAGTGATCCAATCAAAGTCTTGAAGCTGATTAATGTATTTGATACAATAGGCCGTTTCCTCTGGGAGGTATCCAGAAGAAAGAGTTACAAGTGTAAAAAAAAATCAAGAAAAATACTGCAGATGCTGAAATCTGAAGTGAGGACAGAACAAACTGAGCAGGTCGAGCAACATTTGTGGAAAGAGAAGCAGTGCTAGTATTTCAGTTTGATGAGCTTCCAGCAGAATTTGAAATAAAGGTGCAGTTGTTAACATTGAGTAGGAAAATCTGGAATTCTTCCTCCAAAGTTATCTGGTTGGTGTGTGAAAGAGCCTTGCCAAATCCGAGTGACAAATTAATTTGCAAACATTTCCTGCATTTTCTTTTAAAGGCCTTTATCTTACCTGGCAAGAACAGGCTGGTGTGGAGTCAGAGGTTAAGCTGGAAATAGGAGATACAGCACACAAACATGCCCTTCAGCCGACCAAGTCTGCACCAACTATTGAATACTCATTTTTATACCAGCATTACTCTAACTCATTACACACTCTCCACATTCCCATTCAGCTCTTCTCCATGTTCAACCACTCACATACTCATTAAGGACCATTTACAATTGTTGATTAACCTATCAACCCTCATGTCTGTGGGATATTGTAGGAAACTGGAGCACCCTGAGGAAAACCATACAGTCACAGTCATGTTAAATCCATGCAGACAGCACCAGAATCCAGGGTTGAACCTGGGTCGTTGGAACTGCAAGGCGGTGTCTCTATAAGTGCCGCTATTGAGGAAATACAAATTGCAAGGTTTCAAACTTTTCTTCCCACATTCGCTTCAATTCCTTGCAGATGCCACTACTCACCTGCAAACTTGGGACAAGTTTAGCAGTCAATGAACCTTCCAACCACACTCCTTTGCAAAGTGGGAAGGAACTAGGGTATCCAGGGAAAAAATGTATAAAACAGGTAATAAAATTCCCTTAAACTCCCTCCCTTGGCCCAACATGTTATTCATTCAGAACATCTTACAGTCTGAATGCACAAACTACTTACTGTTGAGCCAATATCGGACTCCTGTCAGCACCTGGGCTCCCAGTACCAACTGATCAGTAGCACCCCCCCCCCCCCCAATGAGTTTCTCCCTCTCAAGCCCTCAGTTTGGCTCACCTGACAACTTTCCAACACCGACCAATGGCAACGAGAACCCCACCATGCTTCCCATTGTGGTGGGAATCCCCATTCCATCGCACATCCAGTGTCTTTCATTCCATAATTGAATCATCTTGTCTCGCTGACAATGGCTTCATGAAGCAGTTTTCTTGTCTTTAAGGCCGGCATTTCCAATTGATCTACCTCTGGCTGAGAACCCCACGTAGCAAGACCTGCAGTTAAATTATTTATGATGTTCAGGCAGATGGGTTGTCAGATTTGCAGCAGCTTTCCTTCTGTGTCCCTATAATCATCCCACACATAACTCATTTCGATTTCAAAATCCAGGCTGAACTCTCTTTAACATTTCAGGTTGAAAACCCTTCAGCAAAATTGAGAAGGAGATAAAGGATGATTGTTAGCTGCAGGCTTGTTGGGAGATGGGTATGTCCCTGACAAGGTAAAACAGGGGTGACCTTAGAGATGAGCTTTAACAAGGTTGAGCAGTCAAAGAGTAAGTGGGAGCAGTTGGAGAGTGAAAACAGTCAAAAAAACATGTAGGAATTGGAAAAAAGAGAGCAGGAAGATATGCTCAGCAGATCAGGCTGAATGCAGTCTTCACTTCCAGAGGACAAAATAAAATATGACATTGAAGGGAGAAATGAACAAGACAGATGGACAGCAGCTACAGACAGAACGTCAAATTACTTGAAGTTATAAGTTTCAAAATCATGTACAGAAAATTGCAATGTGCCCAGATGGAAGATGAGGTGCTACTCCTAGGATTACATTTGCTTCATTGTAACAGTGCAGGACACCATTGACTGATGGATCAGAGAGTGAGTGGAATGGAGAATTAAGGTGACAACAGGAAATTCAGGGTCACCCTGAGGACTGCATGTGGGTCCTCTGGCAATAGTCACTCAGCCTGCTTTGGTTTCCCTTGAGTAGACAAGGCTACATTGTGAACACTGAATGCAGCACTCTAGATTGGAGGAAGTGCAAGTGAATTGCTGTTTTATCTGGGAAAAAAAGTTTGTGTCTGCTCTGCCATCGGTAGCATCATGATCGTATTCATGCACTGACCCCACATCCTTGATTATCTTGATATCTAAAAACGCTGATCTCTCTTTAAAATTTGGAATGTCCATGGGTTTTAACTAATTGATTTCTTACTAATAATTGGCTTGCACTTCGTACAATACACACTGAGTGATTTTGGGAGACACCAGCTTTCTGTGACATTGATATGGCCCTAAACTGCTTGTCGGAATTGATATAAAAGATCTATTGAGGTATTCTTGACATAATGTAACATTGATTTGAGTTTTGACAGGCCTGCAGCCTGAAAGATTTATCGATTAAAACCCATAATGAACATACAAGTCAGATTCAGAAAGATCTAAGAATAATTGTAAATGATTACCATGATAAGTGAAGAATAATATAAAGGTGCTTCTGTTCTTATATTTCAAGTTATCTTGATATCATGGAACATGCCCTTGGAGCAGGTGAAGTAGTCCTAATTGAAAACCTTGAAGAGACAGTGGATCATGTGCTAGGACCTTTGCTGGGCCGAGAAACTATTAAGAAGGGCAGGTAAGGGTTTAAGGAGAGTGTGTTTACAACTCTCAATAATCTTTTATAATTATTATTGAACATTTGAACTCTTAATCCCTAGAGCTATTTCTTTCTGAATTCATCAAAATCCATTTCACGAAGGTTGCAAGCACAGGACAGACGTGGGATAAATGCAGCTCTCACTCACAGCATTAAGACCACTTGAGTTGTGAACCTTTTTTTGCCAAATATTTATAAAATATATATCAAAATTCTTAGTTCCTTTGAGTCTGGTTGCCAAAGCAATAATGTTTTTGACATTAACTATTTCCAAATCGGTATCAATGTGAAACTCATTGTCAGTATGTCCCTGTAGGAGTAAGAAGCAAAGATAGTGAGATTAAAGAACAGCAGATAACAAAGGATATTGAAGGCTTGATCAAGGAAAAGAAGAAAGCATATGTCAGGTGTAGGAAATTGTTACTGAATGAATACTTTTGTGTTTATAGGGAAAGAAGTTATGAAAGAAAGAAAGAAGCCAGGAGTTGACGAATAGGATTAAGGAAAATCCTATTGACTTGTATGCGTATATTAGAAGTAGAGGGTAGTTGAGGAAGAAGTATGTCCCCTCAGGTGCGAAGGGTAACTAGTATGTGGAGCCAGGGGCTAGAGGCAAGGTCCTGAATGAATACATCTCATCAGTATTTGCTAAGGAGAAGGACATGGAGGTTGTAGAGTTAAGAGAGGGGAATGCTGATATTCCAGAGCATGTCTGTATTAGGAAGAGTAAGTGTTAGACACACTGGAGCACATTACTTTGGATAAATCTACGAGGTCCAACAGAATCCATTCCAAGGTATTAAGGATAACAATGGACATGACTGCTGGGGCCATGACAGGTTTTTGGATTGTTGTTACCCAGGGGTGAGGCACCAGCAGACTGAAGTATAGCTAATATTGTCCCCGTGTTTAAGGAGGATATTAGGGAAAATCTGTAAATGACACACCAATGAGCCTTGGTCAGGAATTTGTTGAAGAAGATTCAGAGAGGCAGCATTTATGTTGGCTTGGAAAGGCACAGACTGATAGCAGTCAGCATGGTTTTGTGCAGGGAAGATTACATCTCTCAAATCTAGTTGTGTTATTTGTGAAGTTAACTAAGAATATTAAGGAAGGCAATGCAATAGATATGGCTTATATGGGTTTCAGTAAGGCTTTTGACAAGGTCCTGCATGGTAGTTTGGTTGAGAAATTTAGGGCACAAAGGATCTGAGGCATGTTTTTAAACTGGCATGCTGAGAGAAGGCAGAGGGTAGTAGCAGAAAGGTAATTTTCTGACTGGAAGTCTGTAACAATTGGTGTATCATGGGATTGATGCTGGGATCTTTGTTATTTGTAATACATTTAAATAACTTGGACGAGAATATAGATGGTCTGATTATTAAGTTTGTTGATAGTGCGAAAATTGATGGCGTTCTAGATGGCAAAGAAGACTGATTAAGAATATGGGAAGATGAAAGTCGGCTGGAAAGTTGACAGGGTACTGGCAGGCAGAATTTAATCTGGACAATTGTGAAGTAATGCACTTTAGAAAGCCAAATTATGGTGTCATATATTGAATAGTCTAAATAGCAGAGCCCTTAGGAGCACTATGTACTGGGAGACCCTGGCATTCAAGTTTGTAATTCTCTTTGGTAAGGTATGCATGGCTTCAAAGGCTGAAGTTAGGAATATAAGAGTTGGGATGTCATGTTATGGTAGTACAAAATGTTGGGAGAACAAGGTACAGTTCTGCTCTCCACAATACAGGATGGATATGCTAGAAATATAGAGAGTGCAGAAGAGATTCACCGGCATGTTGCCTGGAATTGAGAACTGCAATTATAGTGAAAGATTGGATAGGCTGGATTAATTCTCATTGGATTGTAGGAAGCTGAGTCTTTTAGAGATTTATAAAATTATGGGGTACTTTGGGGTAGGATGGATACTCAGATCACATGGCATGTGTGTCCAGAGATCACAAGCTTAAGATGAGAGGGGAGAATTTAAAGGATATCTGAAGGGTAGCTTTTTCACATAGAGGGTGATAAATATCTGGGATGAGCTGTCAGAGGATATGGTAAGGATGGTACATTTACAATGTTAAAAAGCATTTGTGCATGTACTTAGAAACAGTACACAAAGACATGGGCCTAATGTAGGTAAATGTGATTAGAGTGGATAGGCATCACATTTGCATAGATGAGGTGAGTTGAAAAGGTCTGGTTCTATGTTCTTTGATTTAACATTCCAAGAAATGCAACTTATTAATGCAATGGGGTACCTGGTTGAGTACTGAAGACCTGTACTAATCACGCAAACATGAGGAAATCTGCAGATGCTGGAAATTCAAGCAACACACACAAAATGCTGGTGGAACACAGCAGGCCAGGCAGCATTTATAGGAAGAAGCTCTGTCAATGTTTAGGGCTGAGACCCTTTGTCTGAAAGAAGAGATAGTAAGAGATTTGAAAATGGGAGGGGTAGGGGGAGATCCAAAATGATAGGAGAAGACAGGAGGGGGAGGGATGAAGCTAAGAGCTGTAATGTTGATTGGCAGAAGGGATACACAGCTGGAGAAGGGAAATGATCATGGGACGGGAGGCCTCGGGAGAAAGAAAGGGGGAGGGGAGCACCAGAGGGAGACAGAAAGCAGGCAAGGAGTGATTGTGAGAGGGACAGGGAGAGAAAGAAAGAAAAGGGAAGGAAGGAATAAATAAATAGATAGATAGGGAAGGAAGGAAGGGATGGGGTAAGAAGGGGAGGAGGAGCATTAACGAAAGTTAGAGAAATCAATGTTCATGCCATCAGGTTGGAGGCTACCCAGACGGAATATAAGGTGTTGTTCCTCCAACCTGAGTGTGGCTTCATCTTGACTGTAGAGGAGGCCATGGATTGACATATCAGAATGGAAATGGAATGTGGAATTAAAATATGTGGCCACTGGGAGATCCTGCTTTCTCTGGCGGACAGAGCGTAGGTGTTTAGCAAAAAAAAGTGTTTAGTGTAGCAAAACGGTCTCCCAGTCTGCTTTGGGTCTCACCAATATATAGAAGGCCACACAGGGATCACTGGATGCAGTATATTTTACCTGTACTAATCAACTGGCTGGAGTGTTCGCTGATATCCTTAACCTTTCACTTCAGCATTCTGAGGTACTCACCTGCTTCAAGCTGGCTTCAATTTTACCGGTGCCTAAGAAGTACATGGTAAAGTGCCTCAATCACTATCGTCCAGTAGCACTTACATCCACTTTGATGAAGTGCTTTGAGAGGTTGTTGATGAGGAGTGTCTTGGATCCACTGTAATTTGCCTACCATCATAACAGGTTAACACTGCACTGGCTCTTCATTCAACCCTGAAACATCTGGGGTGTGAATATAAGTGTATCAGGATGCTCTTCATTGACTACTGCTCTGTATTCAATACTGTCATCCCCTCAAAACTAATTAATAAGCACCAAGACCTTGGCCTCAATACCTCCTTGTGCAACTGGATCCTGTTTCCTCACTTGCAGACCCTAGTCAGTTTGGATTGGCAACAGCATCTCCTCCATAATCACCATCAGCAAAGGTGCCCCACAAGGCTGTGTGCTTAACCACCCGCTCTGCTCACTTTATACTTATGACTGTGAAGCTAAGTACAGCTCCAATGCTATATTCAAACTTGCTGACGACACCACTGTCGTTGGCCAAATCAAAGGTAATGATGATTCAGCGTATTGGAGGAAGACTGAAAATCTGGCTGAATGGTAGAAGAACAGCAACAAATGTCAGCAAATAAAGCAGCTGATTACTGACTGCAGGAGAAAAAACCCAGAGGTCAATGTGCCTGTCTTCCTCAGGGGATCAGAGATAAAGGAGGTCAGCAACTTTAAATACCTCAGCATTATCATTTCAGAGGTCTAGAACGTAAGATCAATTCCAAAGAAAGCATGGCAGCGCCTCTTCTTTCTTAGCCGCCTGCGAAGATTTGGCGTGTCATCTAAAATTTTCATAAAGTTCTATAGATGCACTGTGCACAATATACTGACTAGTTGCGTCATGGCCTGGTATGGTAGCATCAATGCCCTTGGAAGGAAAAGCCTGCGAAAAGTATTGGATATAGCTCAGCCCATCATGGTTAAAGCTCTCTCCATCATTTACCACATCTACAAGGAGAGCTGTCACAGGAAAGCAGCATCTGTTGTGTCTTTAATATTTCAGTTATATTTGAGTAATATTGTAAATATATTGTTTGGTTAAGCATCCTTTGTTTTTCCACGTAGTTCATTATAGATTATATGTAAAAATACATGAATGGCATACATCATTACAACACAACATCATATGTGTAAAAATGAAACTAGAAATGTTATTCCAGACTCTGTTTTCTTTCAATTAGTTTTAGTTTGAAGTTACGAAACATAACAGCATCCATCTTAAAGGATCCCCACCATCTAGGCCAGGCTCTCTCCTCACTGCTGCCTTCAGGAAGGAGGCACAGGAACATCAGGTCCCACACCACCAGGTTCAGGAACAGCTATCACCTCTTAATCATCAATCTCTTGAACCAGAGCAGATAACTTCACTAACCCCATCACTAAACTGATGTCACATCATATGGGCTCACTTTCAAGGACACTTTATCTCGTGTTCTCAGTACTACTTCTTTATATATGTATTATTGTTATTTTCTCAGATTAAGCTGGTAAGCCCTGGGGTATGGGCATAGCCATGCACACTCATTTCTCAATTGCTGGGAACTTTTGTACTAGTCTAATGGTATTTATTATTGTGGCTTTCTGGAAGTTTATATAAATGTTGCTGTGTAGCCCTAATTGTTTATTGCTATTGTGTAGTGACTTTGGGATGATACCGGTTGTAGATATTACTATTGGGACAATGTATACTTGTTCATGCTCCATAGTCTTTCAATTTCCTCTTGCAGATCAGCATATTTCTGGTATTTTTCATTTACTGATATCTGTATTTCATGTATGTTTGGAATGACTAGATCTATTAAGTACTTGCTTGTTTACCCTATATTATTAGATCTGAATGGTTATCATGGATGTCCTATCTGTAATAACCAATCAGTTGTAACATAATTTGTGGGACTCTGACCCTAAAACTGGATCAGGGTTATATGTATAGTAAGTTAGGGTTTGTTTTATGAAGTTGTGTTTTAAAGCAAGATTTTTGCAAATAATGTTTGCCACTTGATTGTTCCTGTGTAAGTAATCAGATTGAGTTAAACTGCTGCAGGATTCTGTAGTGTGTTGGATTGTTTCTGTTTTCTCTTGGCATTTTCTGCATTTATCGTCTTGAATGTGTTGGTCTTTTATTACGTATTTTTGATCCTTTTTTTGTGTTAACCACCTGGTCCTGTATTGTCACAAGGAGCCCTGTTTGTAGGAAAAGCCCACAGACCAGGTGCGTTCAATGCTTCCTTGTCCACACCGAGTCTGCTCAGTTTGTGGGTATTCTTCCACTGAGGTTCATACTCTACCATTGGTTAACTTTTTCTTCTATAGTAATAATTTCTTCATTTGCACAAAAAGAAATACTGTTATTAGTATTAGCACAGTTTGTTGTCTCTTGCACATTGATTGTTCTCCATCTTAGAACATAGAATAGTACAGCACATTACAGGCCCTTCAGCCCACAATGTTGTGCCACCCTCAAACCCTGCCTCCCGTATAACCCCCCACCTTAAATTCCTCCATATACCTGTCTAGTAGTCTCTTAAACTTCACTAGTGTATCTGCCTCCACCACTGACTCAGGCAGTGCATTCCAAGCATCAACCACTTTCTGAGTGAAAAACCTTTCTCTAATATCCCCTTTGAACTTCCCTCTCCTCACCTTAAAGCCATGTCCTCTTGTACTGAGCAGTGGTGCCCTGGGGAAGAGGCACTGGCTGTCCTCTCTGTCTATTCCTCTTACTATCTTTTACACCTCTATCATGTCTCCTCTCATCCTCCTTCTCTCCAAAGAGTAAAGCCCTAGCTCCCTTAATCACTGATCATAATCCATACTCTCTAAACCAGGCAGCATCCTGGTAAATCTCCTCTGTACCCTCTCCAATGTTTCCACATCCTTCCTATACTGAGGCGACCAGAACTGGACACAGATTCAGTATTGTCATTTAAAGTAAAATTGGATAGGTATATGGACAGGAAAGGAATGGAGGGTTATGGGCTGAGTGCGGGCCAGTGGGACCAGGTGAGTGTAAGCATTCGGCAAGGACTAGAAGGGCCGAGATGGCCTGTTTCCATGCTGTAATTGTTATATGGTTACACTGATTTTGTTCTTGAACTGAAGTTGTGCCTTTTCCTACCTAGATGCATCAAAATTGGAGACAAGGAATGTGAATACAATTCCAACTTCCGTCTTATTCTTCACACAAAGCTGGCAAACCCCCATTATCAACCTGAGATGCAAGCCCAATGTACTCTCATTAATTTCACCGTTACTAGAGATGGCTTAGAGGACCAACTTCTGGCTGCTGTTGTCAGTATGGAGAGACCAGACTTGGAAGAGCTGAAGGTATGGTGAAATAACCTTGTTCTTTCAAAACTTTATTTATGCCTGTAAGAACAACAAAAATAGGAAATGCTCGGCAGATGAGGCAGAGTTGGTGGAGAGTAAACAGTGTCAATATCAGCTGCCTGTCCAGTTGAGTATTTTTGCCATTTCTGGTCTTTTTTGCAGTTCTTTGCTTACAGAAACAATTTTCTGCTGTATAGGAGGCATATCTCATTATTAATGTTAATTTAGCTGTCTAGGAATTAGTTTTTACAGTACAGAATTTTATTCTATCTATTGTACCTGTGTTAACTCAGAAAAAGATCTCCCGACTTGCAGGCAGCCAAAGAAGGTTCATCATTCCCAGGATATATCCATTCCAGAGGGTTGGGACTGGCTAAAACTATGTAATTGGTAGTTTACAATGAAGAATTTCAGAGTCTGTTAGGATTTTCACCCCCTCTGCTTGTTATAACAAAATTGCTACTGTCCCGCTGAGTAGGGATGCTATTGTTTTAAATCTGGTGCATGGGCTCAAGTTATTTTCATGCATAGGCTTGAAAATGAGAAGTAAGGAAACACCCATTTGTTCCGCAATAGGCACCCATGAAAAGTGCTGCACAATCTAGAATCTCCCTGGATGGGACCCACCACCCACAATCTCCATATGTCCTTGCATCTGCCTCCAGAAGGCTGATTTCTCTGGTCCAAACTGTCCTGGAGTGGGGGTGGAGGGGGGAGGAGAGGAAGACAAAATCAATTATTTCCACATCCTGAGCTTTACCATCTACAGAAACGTAGCACATTGCCCTTTCTCCATCTTGTCATCTATGCCACTAGCGGTGCAAAACAGCTCAAACTGCTGGAACCGTACCTTGGAATTCTCAGCAATATTACCTCGTAGGCTTAAACTCGACGCTGGCTATAACTGTGACATCTTTTTATGTGTCTTCTCTTCCTTTCCTTTTTGTTTTCTTCTGACAAGATGTAGCATTAATGTGACTCGGACACCGCAGTATTAAACACACACGTTTATTCACCAGACTTCCATTTTACAAAAACCCTGTGTTCTGACGTCATATGCACTCTGACCTACGAATACTCACATAATACATTACAATCTCCACTGTTCTGGCTTTGGGTCAAGCCTCCTCTACATTTCCTGGCAGAAGATCATTCAGTATATATAATGGAGTAAAACTGAAAGGCCAACTGGCTTATGTTGCTTTACCTTCTTTCAGAGCCTATGAAAAATATTCAACATCCCTTGGAAGTTTTCATGTTTTATTGTTTAACAACATTGAATCACAGTGGATTTAATTTGGCCTTTTTTGGGAATAATCAACAGAAAATGACTCATTGATGTCAAAGTGAAAACAGATCTCTACAAAGTGATTAAATTAATTACAAATATAAAACACAAAATAAGTAATTGCAGTAGTATTCACTCCTTTTAATATGACACACCAACTAATCACTGGTGCAGCCAATTCGTTTTAGAAGTCATGTAATTAGTTAAATGGAGATCACTGTGTGCAGTCAAGGTTTTTCAATTGATTATAGTAAAAATGTAACTGAATCTGGAAGGTTCAATTGCTGATGAGTCAGTATCCTGGCAAAAATGACACGATGAAAACAAAATAAACTCCAAGCAGCTCTGCAAAAAGGTTATTTAAAAGCACAACTCTGGAGATGGATACAAAAGAATTTCCAAGTCACTGAATATCCCTTGGAGTACAGTTGAGTCAATCATGAAGAAATGGAAAGAATATAGCACAGCTGTAAGTCTGTCTAGAGCATGCCATCCTCAAAAACTGAGCGACCGTGCAAGAAGGGGACTAGTGAGAGAGGCCACCAAGAGACCTATGGCAACTCTAGAGGAGATACAAGTTTCAGTGGCTGAGATGGGAGAGACTGCACATACAACTGTGCCCGGGTGTGTCAGCAGTCACAACTTTATGGGAGGGTATTAAAGAGAAAGCCACTGTTGAAAAAAACTCACATGAGATCTCAGCTAGTGTTGCCAGAAGACACGTGGGAGACTCTGAAGTCAGCTGAAAGGAAGTTCTATGGACTGATGAAACCAAAATTGAACTTCTTGGCCATCAGACCAAAAGGTATGTTTGATGTAAGCCAAACATCACACATCATCAAAAACACGCCATCCCTCTCGTGAAGCATGGTGGTGCATGCGTCATGCTGTGGGGATGCTTCACTGCAGCAGGCCCCAAAAGGCTTGTGAAGGTAGAGGAAAAAATTAATGCAGCAAAGTATAAGGAAAACCTGATGCAGTCCACAAGAGAATTGCGACTTGGGAGAAGATCTGTTTTCCAGCATGACAATGACCCCAAGCATGAAGCCAAAGCTACACAGGAATGGCTTAAATACAACAAAGTTAATGTCCTGGAATGGACAAGTCGAGTCTAGACAATCCAATTGCGAATTTGTGGCTGGACTTGAAAAGGGCTGTTCACTCACAATCCCCATGAAATCTGACAGAGGTAATGCATAGAAGAATGGGGGGGAAATTGTAGTTTCCAGATGTGCAAAGCTGATAGAGACCTATCTAGACAGACTCGAGGCTATAATTTCTGTCAAAGATGCATCTGCTAAATACTGACTTGAAGAGAATGAATACATATGCAATCAGTTTTTTTTGCATTTTATATTTGTAATTAATTTAAATCAGTTTGTAGAGAGCTGTTCTCACTTTGACACGAAATAGTCTTTTTCTGTTGATCAATGTCAAAAAAAGACAAATTAAGTCCACTGTGTTTCAATGTTGTAAAATAATAAAACATGAAAACTTTTAAGTGGTTTGAATAGTTTTTATTGGCACTGTATGGTGCAATGTCCTTTTTACAAATTGTTGAAGTTTAACTTTGATGTAATTCATGAAGAAGAGCTAAATTATGCAGTAAACTTCATTAATTGATTTTCCCTGCATTACCCAACTTCCATCCCTCCAGCTCCACCTCTCTTTTTTGCTAATATTTCTATCTCTTAAGCCAAAGGGTGTACCTGACAGCCCTTCAAGTTGAAGTTAGATGAGAAGCCAGCAGCCTCAAGGAGTGAATGGCCAGTGAAGGTTACAGGAACTGTGAGTGGCTCTGTGGTGCAGCTGTTAGCACAGTCACTCTACAGCTCCAGAAAAGAGTTCGATTTCAATTTTGGTGCTGTTCTGTGTGGTGTTTGCACGTCTTACATGTGACAATGTGATTTCTCCTTGGTTTCCTCTTGCATCTCCAAGAGTCCTTCTAGGTTTACTGGCAGCTCACTCAGGCAGTTGTGAGAGAGTTAGTGGCCAAGAAATAGTTGTTTGTAGGGTGGTTTGAAGATAGAACATCACAGCAGAGAACCGGCCCTTTGGCTCATGATGTCGCACTGATGTTTAATCTAGTCTAAGGTCAATTGAAACCTTTCCAGCTACATAGTTCTCCATTTTTTTTAATCATCCATGTGCCAATCTAAGAGTTTCTTAAATGCCCTAATGCATTTGCCTGTACCAACACCCATGACAGGGCATTTCATGCATCGACCACTTTCTCTGTTACGATCTTACCTCTGATATTCCCCTAATACTTTCCTCCAATCACCTTAAAATTATGCCCTTTATGTACTTTAAGGTGATTTTGTTATCCAATATTTAATGTTCATCTCTCAGTTCTATAAAGCAAAACAATATGTCAGTGAGCTCGGTAAGTGATGGCAGAGTTGTGTATTCCCTTTAAAGGCAAAGAATTCTGACATGTTTTATTGAGGAGAGCCTCATAGGTAAGAGTATGAGGGATCCAAGTTAGATCTCTGAAAAACTCTAGAGTTAATATTGAAGTTGGAAGAGATAATAATGAAATAAGGAAGAGCAGAGCCACCCATAAGGCAAGTTACTTGAGGAAACTTTTGTTAACTAATGTGAGAGCTGCAATATTTGTTGAGTGATCGGCAAATTAGTGGGATGTACTAGAGCAGGAGACGAGTCTCCTGAACTATAGATGATTAAAGAAACTCAATTAATTTTCAGGCCTTATCATCTTGTATGTTATTGAAAATGATAATCAACATTTTATATCTTTGGAAGTTATGTTAAGAGGGAACCGTGCAATCTTGATAAGCATCAGGCAGTTTAATTGAGTTGATATTTGAGGCTACCTGTTGGGTGGCAGGGTGGAGATGTGTCTACTAAAGGAGGTGTAAGACACTCCTTCCCTGCAAGTCACCCTTGGGCAAGGCATAGCACCTGCTTAGCTTCTGATCAGGATGACATGAAGCCATTGGAGCAAGTGGTGTATGGTCGTAAAAACAGCTGGGCTCATATCACAAGTCCTGGTTATATCACAAGGCAGACAATTCCTGCTGAGTATTGATAATGGCTGGGTCACCTATCTTGTAAAGACACTGTCCAGAAGAAGGCAATGGCAAACCAATTCTGTAGGAAAATTTGCCAAGAACAGTCATGGTCATGGAAAGACCAAGGTCACCCATGTCATACAACATGGAACATAATGAATGAATGATTGAAAATCCTGTAATCATAAGGGAAAATAAAGAAAGGTATTTCTCTATTATTGGTTCAAATTAAGTACAAAGATGTGTTATCATTTTGTCTGCTCTTATCTTCTTGAAAAAAAGGTAGAATTTTGTTGATGTAGCTACTTCATTCCTATCACATTCCTGTCAGAATTTGTCCTTATAGTGGCATCACTATGGAAACCAGTGTGGTACAAGTACATGAACTGTCTAATATGGGTAATTTAATAAGTTTTATGATCAGGCGCTGGATGACACATGACACCTTCCTCCCCCTGCCACATTACTAAAAGGCTGAGGACAAGATGCAACATTCTAATTTGCTATTGCTTCTGATGGCTTAGGTGTATTTGTAGCATTTACCTTTTTACTGTCATCAGCATGGACATTCAACACGTGCTTTAGGCAGTGAAGCAATGCCACAAAATGTTCTCTAGCCAGTGAGCTATGCACTCTTAGTGCTGACTTACGTTGAAAAGGAGAGTGTCCCAAAGTCACCTGCTTGCAAAGCACCTGCCCAATCCTCATATGTGGGGATGAGTCTAAAACAAAGCACTATCCCCAAAAAAACAGGCAAAGTGAACTCCCAACAGCTTGACAATCTATAGACAACAAGAGAAAAAAGTTGAAAGATCATGTCAAGCTTTGACATATAATGTGGAATTATCATCTCTCTATAAAAATTGAAATAAAGTAGAAAGATGTACAGTATAATGCAATTATAGAATTATAACTGAACATATTTACCAGGAATAGAAAGACTAAGCTTTTAATATTATGTTGAAGCACACCAAGGAAATGGATCAAGCTATTTCCAGAAGTATGTTGTTCCTGAAAGAAAGGCCATTAAAGCACAATAATCAGTAATCAATCAAATTAAAAAATGAACCTTTCCACAAAAATGAGGTTCAAAATACTGTCACATGATTGATTGAAGCCGATGTCACTAATGCTTTTAAGAAGAAGAATGATGTATGAAGGGAAAGGTAATGGAGGGTTACAGATGAAAATGCATTTAGAGTGGGAGAAAGCTTATATGGAGAGTAAATCCCAACATAGATCATTTGAAGCAAACTATTCATGCCTGCATTGTAAATTCTGTGAAGACCTCTTGTCTTTTCTCTTCACCCGCAGAAGTAATAATTCAGATATACTATTGTGGTCTGTCACTTGTGGCTCATTCAATATTTTTTAATATTGGAACAGATGTAAAGTAATGGATGTTTCTTTCTCCCTAAAGTATTATTCCAGTCCAGTGAGGATATGAATAACATATTATTGACCCCATTCTAATTAGCAAAGTAATAAAAATTCTGCACCCTGTAATTGCAGTGATCTTCTAATTAGGTCACAGGAGTGATGTTAGAATGAAAGAACCAAACAGGCATTGTATTGTGCAGACAGTAACCTCATTTTTGCAGTCATTTGTAATTTTAATTGACTGAAGCTCTCATAAAAGACTTGTCTCCTTGCAACGTTTGCTCTTGTGGTACATTTGATAGTCCTAAAATATGACTGAGTTCCCTGTGGTATTTTTGTCTCTGTAGTCCAATCTAACAAAGCAGCAAAATGGCTTTAAAATCACCTTGAAGACCTTGGAGGACAACCTACTTTCCCGCCTTTCCTCTGCTTCTGGAAACTTCCTCGGAGACACAGCCTTGGTAGAAAATTTGGAGACTACCAAAAGGACTGCTGCAGAGATTGAAGAGAAGGTTAGGCCAAATGAAACTATAAGGAGAATATTATTTGAATGTTGATACTATGTTCAGACATATCCATGTGATTCATGATGAAAAGGGGAATGTATTAAATCTCAGTCTTTTTGAAAAGTCTCTTTGAATACTACAGCCAGTCTAGAAGGAATTAAAATGCCATGTTATTTACCTTCTTCTTTCTGCCAAGGCTAATCATTATATTCCTCAGAGTTCAGTCTGGCAAGCAGCCTGCTTATGAGCCTTGTTAATACATGGATTAGGAATGTTTAAATAGAGGTAGACTTTTTGAACAGGCATTCAACATATTTATCTTTTGAGTCCCACCTCTCTTCTGCAATATTGCAAAATTAGCAAGTTCACATATTAGGCTATCAAACACAAACTATTTCGTCCACATTTTTGGTGTCATTTGCAATTTCTGGCTCACAGTTGGGGATTAACATACAGTATATAGGCATTTACAAGTTACAAATAACTTATTTTGCTCAGCAAGACCAATTGTGTACTTTTTAAAAAAAAGGTTTTGAGTATGTAAATGGACCTACAATATGTGGATGGCTTATAAATTTGTTTAGCACTCAGATGTGGAAAATCTGCAAAAATGATTTTGTTTTTGTATGACCTCTGAAGTTGTAAATATGTCTAATTAAAGATCTCATTTGATAATTTTTCCTCAATTTGACTTGAGAATTTCATCAATAAAGGTCCAGGTGACTGACAGACACTTCCACTTTCCTCACAATAAGCAATGCAGTTAAAAGAATCAATCTCTTTTGTTTGTGGTTTATGAAAATAACATCTTAAAGTGTAGCAGAGCAGCAGGGATTCTCTGCTGCTTTCCTTGACCACCCTGGTTATTTCTAGATCAGAACATGTGTGGACAGTGCCGTAGTTGTGTAAGAGTGAGTTGATGTAAGACCTTACTAAGACCTGCAGGCAGAGCATAAGGAAGAGAGCCATAGTAAAATAAGGTTTTATTTCAAATGAACATGGGGATTTTTTTTTCAAAAATTAGAGCCTTCCATGTGAATAAAAAGTGATTGAGATGATATTTTCTCACAGCTGGCTCTCTGTGCTGGCAATCCTTGCTCTGTTCCATTGCTGGGTTGTATCTTGCTGACCTCAGATGCAAGTTCTTGCAAATCATTATGTAACTGACCAATGGCAGCACTGCTGTGAACTCCAAACTCCTCCTTTTGCATGTTTGGCAATGTTTAATACTTAAGTTTATAACAGTAGTGAATTACAAACATCCAACCTCTGGGTAGGATGAGGGGAAGGAGGCAATCAGAGTCACGAGCCTCCAAAAATATAGTGCATTTCTGAGTGTGAGTGTGTGTGTGTGTGTTTGGGATGTTTGCACACGTTTACACCAAGGACATTGCTTTGCCCTTCAAAGGCCTGCAAAATTAATTTCCTGTACACTCCCAAGGTGGTCATCTTGTTTGTATTTTCTGCCATGTAAAAGGAATGCAATTAAGTTGTCTGGATTGGCTACAGGATATAATTATGAAGTCCAGATGTAGAAGGGGTCTGATGATTTATGTCATTGCCTCAGAATCAATATAACACAGTGCCCTTCCATCTGTAAGTCTGAATCTGACTTCTGCACATATTGAGATTTGAAAAGTGTGCAGGGCTGGGCAGTTTTGGGAATTCTTCCTCTATTTAAAAATGCTCAAGTGTTGCTCTTCCAGATAAATATTTATGAGCTATTAATGTTTTCAACAGTAAATAGCTTTTACCAACTGGTTCTGTATGGCATCATAACATTTTCTTAAACATATCCTTGCACTGGAAAATAAAGCAAGAGTGACCCCCAGATGACATCTAGCAGATTTGTTTTGTTATTAAACCACATCCTTACTATAGAACTCTTTTAATACAGGTAAAGGAGGCCAAAGTAACAGAGCTTAAGATCAATGAGGCACGTGAGCATTACCGGCTTGCTGCAGGCCGTGCATCTCTCTTGTACTTCATAATGAATGACCTCAATAAAATCCATCCTATGTACCAGTTCTCTTTGAAGGTATGTCTGTACAAGCTCAGCAGATGTTTCTTTTCCTCCCTGCAGCACTATTTAGCTGATGAACTACTTCAGTAAACAAACGATTTTCCAATGTTTCTGAATCCTTTCATAATTTTGTACACTGAAAATAAGGGGTCACATGTTAAAATATTAATGTAGGAACCATAATTGCAGATTTCACTACTGGAGGGTAAACAAAGAATTGATTCTGCTATTCATTCTATGCTTCAAAAACGTCTCAATTTTGATATTGAAATCCAACAAGGAATGAGAATCTAAATATATTCCAATATTTGATGTGTTTACAGAAGAGAAACAATACAACATATAATGGCATAATTTATGAATAAGCTCTGCTCTTCTCTTTTTGTTAGGCTTTTAATGTCGTATTCCAAATGGCTGTGAAAAGGGCACCCACTGATGAAGTCCTCAAGCAGAGGGTTGCCCACCTGATTGACAGCATCACTTTTTCCGTGTTTCAATACACAACCAGAGGCTTGTTTGAATGTGATAAGCTGATCTATACAGCTCAGATTACCTTCCAGGTATGTAAGAATGTCTGTGCATTTAATTCTCATTTATTTTAACTCTTTTCCTAAGAAACTTAATGTTGAAAAAAAAATACAGATACAGTACTTGAAACCTGGAATAAAAGGAGAGAATTGCTAGCATTACCCAGTGGGTTAGGTAATATCTTTAGAGAAAGAGATGGAGTTAATACTTCAGTATTATGACCTATCATCAGAACTCTTAGCTCTTGTTTTCCTCTCCATGCTTTCTTGCTGCCTTTAATGATGAAGTTTGCTTCCCTAGTTGGCCTGTTAGATTCATGCACTGTGAGGGTTCACCAGTTCTTTCAACCCTATTAAAACTTAGCCACTCTCTGTCAGGGTGCCACTAGCAATGCGAGAGGAATATTCAGTTCATTTTCTCTTTGTTGATTGCTGTCGGCTTAGCCATATTCAAAAGAAATTGTAGACAGAAAGACTAGAGGTACATTTCTGGTACACATTTCTATACCCATAAAATTTAGTTCAATTAAATCCTACAATCTCTGGATTAAATTCTGGATTCCTTTGTTCCATACTCCTCAATTTCCTGTAGTTATAATGTTTAGAACATCATCTTAAATCTGATGGTCTCATAAAATATCACAGTATTAACACCGAAAGAAACCTTTATCTTGCATTTGGAGATATTACGGACCAAACATTTCTGATAAGTGAAAGTTTCCTATATTTCCTTTGGGTTGAGGAGTTTTTCTTCTGTTAATTTTCCAACACAAGATTTGTTTTTTGTGTTTTGTCTACCATTTTACTGTTTCTATTTTTTGTTACTTCCTCTCACAAAAAGAGAAGTTGCCAGCATTCATCAGCCATGATCATGTTGAAAGGCAGGACAAACTTGAGAGAGCTGGTGGCCAATACCGACTTCTATTTTATGACATTCTTGCAAAGAAAAACTGATTCAGAAGGGAAGATAATAAAAATAGTTGGCCACTGGACTAATGGACAAATAACTCTGTTTGTCCAAGATAGATGCTGGTCATATTTAGCTTCCAACTTACTTAGTAAGATTTGAGTCAGTGTGTAATGAAGGTAAACTGTGGTGCATTAGTCTTTAGCCCTCCTGTTGGACATCCCTTATGTTGCCCTTCTTACGGTTGCAGGAGCTGTTACTTGTTGCAAGGGGTGGGAGGTTTAAAGAGTACTGCCAGTCAGGATTTTCTGTTCAGTTTCAGGTAGCAGGAATTGTAAAGAGGCACAGCTGTGATTGTTAACTGTAAACTGGGTAATTAGGCAATTGACAAGGTCCAATAAATGGTGGATTCAACTGTAACAATTAAGATAAATTTAGATAGATAAATGCATATGAGAGGTATGGGGGGCTGGGGACTGAGTGGGTAGATAGGACTAGGCAGAATAAAAAAGGTCGGCATGGACTAGATGTTCCTGTGATGTACTGCTCTATAAATCTATGACTACTTGTCATTACACAAAGTCAATCTAATTCAAACCCCCTTTCTCATTGTAAAAATAGAGATGAGTTTCAATAAAACTAAATTGAATTATTTCCTAACAAAGGACAAGTTATTACAAATGCCTGTACATCCTGCCAGAATGCCTAATAGATTGATAAGTCCTTTGTCTGATATTACATACATAATCCCCAACTTTATGAAAGATCCATTGAAAATTGCCTGTGTGGACATCTGCTTAAATTCATGTTGACAGTTTGAAATATCAACTATCTTATTCCAATTCATGTGTAAAAATCATCATTGCACCATGTCCGACCGAACACTACATCAGTATCTGAAAACTCAGTGAACTCAAACTGTTTGATATTGTTCTACTTCAATGACTTTCCTTGTTAACATTAAGTTAAACTTGACAATGCAGGAAGAAATATACTGGTCTTGTTGACCATAAAGCACAGGGCACTCTAACCCTCACAATACATGATGCTATTTTTATACGTAGTACCTGTATTGGCATCCAGAAAATGATGAACTTTCTCTTCACAGATAATTTTGTAATAGGGTGCTCATTAATTTCCAACTTGTATCTTCTTATACCAAGTTGAAAGAGTAGGTGGGGTGACTTGGTTGAATTGTACAAAGGCCTGTTTTGGTATATTGCTGGAAATAACTGGGAAAGGTTAAATATGAATGGCCTCTCCTATTTTTCCTTCCTATGAAAAAGTGCCTTCATCTGTAGTCTGGTTTGCACCTTATATTATATGTCTTTAATTGAAAGAAAAATAAGCAAGCAATCTCAGCTTGACTCTCTTGCTCCATTGTGCACTGCCATGCACAAATAAAATAACCTCCCTTTTTATAATGTGGTGTGAAGTTCCTCTAACTATGCCCTGCTTTGTGCAGCTTGACACTGAAATAATTTGAAAAACAGAAATGTTAAACGAGTTTATTTTTCATACAGCACATTCTTTGTGTTAGAAAGATTTATTTCAGTCCTGAAAAAAAGCCAGTGCAGATAGATGAAACCATTTTATTGTCTCTGATGATTGGCAACGGTGCAAACCAGTTCTTTTTAAATTCAAGCCAACCAGAGATAGTTACCTGCAATTCAAAGATAATTAAACTTCCTCACTTTGAAAACCGATTTTCACACCTGAAATATAAAGTGGAGAAGTTGCAATGATATAGCCGCCCGTACTCTCTAAAGTTAAATTAAATACATAATCTTGAAGAAATTTGACGATTACATAATTGCCCTTTTACCCCATTAAGGAATGCTTAAGATCGACGAGCATATTTCATTGTCTTGGGCATGTCAATAACAGGAATAAAATGTCCTGAAGAAACTACTGACCACGAAATTAGTCCTTCACTGAAAATATTATCTTCTCAACATTGAATTAATCCAAGACTACAATGCTTCCTTAATACAAAGTGTTCTGCTGAAATGTTCTGTTCCTGTTTTATTTTTCCCTTCAGTATGCTGCTCTATTCATGGAAATAACATACAAAGACGTTGTTCAAGGATGACAATGAAAATTGATTCCAAAAGTTAGAGCTCCTGTTTGTAGTGGCCCATATTCATACTCCCTGTTCACATCCCCATTTAATAATACTACCTAAATTATGGCAAACCTAAATTACTTATTTAAGTTTGATTCAAGAGTCTCCCTGAGCAACATTAACCTACATATCAGTTGCCAGCATTATCCCGTTAACTTAGATTTAACTCCTAAACCTTCAGAGAGAAAATTCCTCAGTCTCAATCTCCACTTTTGTCCTAATTTAGAAGGTTGATGATATAATAGGAGAAATACTGAGCTCTAGATCCAAATTAATCAGGCACAGCAGACAGACATTGACCTTGGGAGATTCAGAGAATTTATATTCTCTCTTTTGCCCTTTCACCCAAGAAATTTTGGCTATTCTTCCTAGTAAGTCATTCCAATGACACTGCATGTACTTGCTGTTTGATTTTGGAGATTTACAGATTATCCAGAAAATTAGCATCAGAAGTAACTAATTTAATACAGTTAGATGGGATTATAGTAAAGTACATGCTGTATTAGGTAATCATCCTTGAGATAATACGAAGTGTCATGGGACTCAAGATTGCTGGTGATTTATCTCAACCTAATTAATACATAGTTGCAAAATAAGTTCACACCAATGAGAGTTATACAAGTTTGTTGTTAAGTGTGCAATGAAATCCTGTTGTTTGATAAGACTTGAGAATTCAAAATATGACATGTTTTATTCGTGTCTGTCAGCACCGAGACCTTAAGAGATAGGCTATGCAGGCCATTGACTCTTCTCTGCCATTCCATTGTGGCTGGTTTATTATCCCTCTCAACCACGTTCTCCTAACTCCTTTCAATAATGTTTGATGCTCTAATTAATCAAGAAACAATCAACTTTAGCTGCTTAATGACTTGGCCTTCACAGCCATCTGTGGCTATGAATTCCAAAGATTCACCACTCTCTGGCTAAGGAAAGTCCTCTACATCTTTGTTCTGAATGGATGTGTCTCAATACTGAAGCTGTGCCCTCTGATCCTAGACTCCCCACTATTGGAAACATCCTCTGCACAACCTCCCATTCTTCTAAAGTCCTGCAAGTATAGGCCTAGAACCATCAAATACTCTTGATATGTTAACCCTTCCAGTCTGGAATCATTCTCATGAACCTCCTCTGGACCCTCTCCAGTGCAGCACATCTTTTCTTAGATAAGGGACCCAAAACTACTCAAAATATTCCAAATGTGGTCTGACCAGTGTCTTATAAAGTTTCAGCATTTCATCCTCGCATTAATATTCTAGTCCTCTCCTAAGAAATGATAACATTGTATTTGCCTTCTGTACCACTGACTCAATCCTGCAACTTAAACTGTAGAGAATCCCAAGGACTGCCAAGTCCCAGTGCACCTCTGATTTTTGAATGTTCTTCCTGTTTAGAAAATAATCTATGCCTTTATTCTTTCTTGCAAATTGACCATGCATTTCCCTACATTATAGTCCACCTGCCACTTCTTTGCCCATTCTCACAATCTGTCTCAGTCTTTCTGCAGATTCCCTTCTTCCTCAACACTACCTGCCCCTCTGCTTATCTTCCTATCATCTACAAACTTAGCCACAAAGCCATCAATTCTGTCATCCAAATTATTGACAATAATGTGAAAAGAAGTTGTCCGAATACCAATCCCTGCAAGCGCTACTAGTCACCAGCAGCCAAACAGAAAACAAGCCCTTTATTCCCAGCCTTTGCCTCCTGCCAGTCAGCCAATCATCTACCCATGCCAGTATCTTTCCTGTAATACTATGGACTCTTACCTTGTTAAGCAGCTTCATGTGCGGCACCATGTCAAAGGCCATCTAAAAATCCAAGGATACAACATCCACTGACTCTCCTTTATCTGTCCTGCTTGTTATTTCTTCAAAGAACGTCAACAAATTTGTCATGTCAGATTTCCCCTTAAGGAAACCATTCTGACTTTGGGCTATTTTATCATGTGCTTCCAAGTACCTTAAGCCTCATCCTTAATAATGGACTTCAACATCTTTCCAACCACTGAAATCGGGCTAACTCCCATGGTGCTGAAAAACTGAAATAATGATGGAAATAAGCAGCAGCAGGTCAAGCCACAATTGAAACAGAAAGTGAGAATAATACTTCTATTGATTTGAAGCTTTGAATAACTGCAGTTATATTGTGATATCACTGGCACCCTTATCTCAGGCCTAAGGATATTAAAAGTTGGGCAGCAATACTGCTCCTTGTCAGTAAGCAATTACTGTCTCCAAAGATTCAAGTGAGGATAAGATCTTCTTGCTTGTGATGTCACGATTAGAGAACTTTGTGAATGAATCACCACTGGTAAAGGATGAGGCATCCAACCTCAGTAAAACATGACATGAGCAGAGAAGACCTTCTCTGAGGATGGGGTGCTGAAGAAGAGTGAAAAAAAAACCAACTGCCTATTTGACTCCTTCACACATGCCAGCATCCCTTCCACTGACTCCATCTATATTTACTGCTACCTCAGAAAAGCAGCCATAGAAACAAGGACCCCTCATATCCTGGTCATTCTCGTCTTCTGCTGGGAAGAAGACCAAAAAAAATTGAGAGCATGTACAACCAGGCTCATGAACAGCTTCTGTTCTGCTATTATCAGACTCTTGCATGGACCTCTCATATACTAAAAGTTATATTCTTGATCTTCTAAACTACCTCACCTTGGTCTTTGCATCTACCCTGCACTTCCTCTGTAACTATGTCATTATATCTTGCATTCTGTTTTCCGTTTGCTCCCTTGAAATAAATGTGCGTGATCTGTCTGGATGGCATGCAAATTTAGATAGGTGTAAAGGTCTGCATCTGATTCGTATTTCTACCAGCATTCTCAAATTGAAAGGTTAAGTTGTACAAGGAGTATTATTTTAACATGAATTGTTCAACAGAATGACTTCTTGCATTTGAGATAATTAGAGATGAGTCCTGCCTGTCACAATTCACATGCATAGTGCTGTGGATGGTGGATGGATACATTACTATGCTCAAGGGAAAAAGAAAATAATATCAGACATTTATGAATATTAGCCATGATAGTCATTTAAAGCAATGGCACTATAGGAATAATAGTAACAGGAACTTAGCATCAAGGCGAGGTAAGTTACTTGGCAGGGAGGATTGCTAAGGCTATTGGGGAGAGTTTAAGCTAGGATTGATGGGAGGTGGGAACCGAACTGAAGAGATGGAGGAACGGGCAGTTGGCTCACAAATAGAGAAAGCTTGGAGACAGTGTGAGAGGGAGGATAGGCAGGTGATAGAGAAGGGATGCACTCAGATTGATGGTTTGAGATGTGTCTATTTTAATGCAAGGTGTATCATGAACAAAACAGATGAGCTTAGAGCGTGGATCAGTACTTGGAGTTATGATGTTGTGGCCATTACAAAGACTTGAATGGCTCAGGGGCAGGAATGGCTACTTAGAGTGCCAGGCTTTAGATATTTTGGAAAGGATAGAAAGGGAGGCAAAAGAGGTGGGAGCATGCCACAGCTGATCAGAGGTAGTGTCATAGCTGCAGAAAAGGAAGAAGTCATTGAGGGATTGTCTACTGAGTCTCTGTGTGTGGAAATTAGAAACAGGAAGAAGTCAATAACTCTACTGGGTGTTTTTTATAGACCACTCAATAGTAACAGGGACATCGAGGAGCAGATAGTGAATAGAGTCTGGAATGGTGCAATAATAACAGGGTAGTTGTGATGGGATATTTTAATTTCCCCAATATTGATTGGCATCTCCCTGGAGCAAAAGGTTCAGATGGGATGGAGTTTGTTAGGTGTGTTCAGGGAATTTTTCTGACACAATATGTAGATAAGCCTACAAGAGGAGAGGCTGTACTTGACCTGGTATTGGGAAATGAACCTGGTCAGGTGTCAGGTCTCTCAGTGGGAGAGCATTTTGGAGATAGTGATCACAATTCTATCTCCTTTACCGTAGCATTGGAGAGGGATAGAAGCAGATAAGTCAAGAAAATGTTTAATTGGAGTAAGGGGAAATATGAAACTATCAGGCAGGAACTTGGAAGCATAAATTGGGAGCAGATATTCTCGGGAAATGTACGACAGAAGCGTGGCAAATGTTCAGGGGATATTTGCGTGGCATTCTGCATAGGTACGTTCCAATGAAGGTAAGGATGGTAGGGTACAAAGACTGTAGTAAACCTAGTCAGGAAGAAAAGACAAGTTTACGAAAGGTTCAAAAAACTAGGTAATGATAGAGATCTAGAAGATTATAAGGCTAGGAGGAAGGAGTTTAAGAATGAAATTAGGAGAACCTGGAGGGGCCATGAGAAGGCCTTGCTGGATAGGATTAAGGAAAATCCCAAGGCATTCTATGAGTATGTGAAGAGCAAGAGGATAAGACGTGAGAGAATAGGACCAATCAAGGGAGTAGATATAGCCCAGAAAATTATAAACCAGTGAGCCTTACTTCAGTGGTTGGTAAGTTAATGGAGAATATCCTGAGAGGTAGGATTTATTAGCATTTGGAGAGGCATAATATGATTAGGAATAGTCAGCATGGCTTTGACAAGGGCAGGTCATGCCTTACAAGCCCGAATGAATTTTTTGAGGATGTGACTAAACACATTGATGAAGATAGAGCAGTGGATGTAGTGTATATGGATTTCAGCAAGGCATTTGATAAAGTGCCCCATGCAAGGCTTATTGAGAAAGTAAGGAGGCATGGGATCCAAGGGGATTTCGCTTTGTGGATCCAGAATTAGCTTGCCCACGGAAGGCAAAGGGGGGTTGTAGATGGATCATATTCTGCATGGAGGTTGGTTACCAGCAGTGTGTCTTAGGGAGCTGTTCTGGGATCCATGATTTTTATAAATGACCTGGATGAGGAAGTGGAGGGATGGGCTAGTAAATGGGCTAGTAATCAGAGGGATCTTGGGGTCCAAGTCCATAGGACACTCAAAGCTGCTGCACAGGTTGACTGTGGTTAAGAAGGCATATGGTGTATTGGCCTTCATCAACCATGGGATTGAGTTTAAGAGCCAGGAGGTAATGTTACAGCTATATGGGACCCTGGATAAATCCCACTTGGAGTACTGTGCTCAGTTCTGGTTGCCTCACTACAGGAAGGATGTGGAAACCATAGAAAGGGTGCAGAGGAGATTTAGAACTATATTGCCTGGATTGGGGAGCATGGCTTATGAGAAAAGATTGAGTGAAATTGGACTTTTCTCCTTGGAGTGACATAGGATAAGAGTTGACCTGATAGAGGTGTATAAGATGATGGGAGGCATTTATCATGCGGATGGCTTTTCCCCGGGGCTGAAAAGGCTACTTTGAGAGGGCACAGTTTTAAGCTGCTTGGATGTAGGTACAGAGGAGATATCAGGGGTAAGTTTTTTTACGCAGAGTGATGAGTGTGTGGAATGGTGGAGGTGGTGGAGGCGGCTACAATAGGGTCTTTTAAGAGACTCTTAAAAGAAACAGATAGGTACATGGAACTTAGAGAAACAGAGGGCTATAGGTTCTATGTTTCTATGTCTTTCTAACTAAGTATGTCTATATGAATTTTTAATGGGTTGAATATTGGTCCGTATTGATTTTATTTTATCAGATGATGGAATGAAATGAAATCATACCATTAACTAGCATGTTGCTTATTCGTTTTTTTTGTTACCTCAATTTAACAGATACTTCTGACTAATAAAGAAATTAATCCAAAGGAGCTAGACTTCCTGCTTCGTTATCCAGCCCAGCCAGGTGTATCTAGCCCCGTGGATTTCCTTTCCAACCAATCGTGGGGCGGTATTAAGGTATGAATTTCTTACCTTGTGTGACCTTCAAGAAAAAAAGTAACACTACTATGTATCTCACTTGCACTTTGTCAAAAACTAAACCCAGTTCTGAAAGGGAGCATGATAGGAGTCCAAAGTCACTGGCTATTCATTAATTTTTGCCACTTGACTTATTTATACCACACTGGTGCAGTGTTCAGAGAAATGGTTAATGGCAGTAGCAGGATTGGGGTCACATATTGACCAAAGGACAGCATTTAATTTTAAAAAGGTATTAGCAATCCATAGAGATTTCCACCAAAATCCAAGAGATTTTTTATTTTGTGCAGGTACCAGCCAATAAAACTAAGTAGCAACGGTTTTGCTTCCTAAATACTTTTAGGTGAATCTTAGGATTTTAGTTGCTAATCATGAGAATTATCATGACATTTCCCTATACTTGTGGGGAGTATACGTTTAAGTCTCAAAGATGAAGCACATCCACTCTTATTAAGAAAGCCTATGAGCTCTGCTTTGGGTGCAAAATTGGAAGCCAAGACAAGGCCTGGGCTCATGTTTGTTAAGGAGCACTGTCAATTTTAGAGCTTGGCTCAGAGGTACTTGGTTGTCAATGCTGTTCACTGTCCTGATGATATGGCAAGAACAGAAGATTCATGTGACATACTACTAATCCTGCCTGGCCATTGCATCTGGTTTCTTTGCTAAAACAAGAAACCCATTGAATACTGCAGTTTCCCTTCAGCCATAAGACCTGTGCCGCATGATGATAGTCTTCCAGTACCGAAGCCACCAGAGACATGGAGTCAAGAGGAGGCAGGCAAGGATGCCATGGTGCACAAGCCAAGAATGGAAAATTATACTGATGTAGATTTTGAACCCCTTCTGGTAAGTGAGCCTCATCTGATTATCCAAATCTGAGTAAAATTACCTGGTCGGAAACTTGGATTTGTCAAAACCAAAGGCAGAATTACTGGATTGAAGACTGCAAGGATGGAATCTGCTGTCACCAAGTACAAATATTTCCATGTAGATTTTTGATATTTGAGACAGATATTTCCCAGAGTTTGCCAAGATTAAGGAAGGCATTTTTGTTGGTCCACAAATCAAAGAGGTCATCAATGACAGGCAATTTGAAGAACTTCTAATGGAACCAGAGAAAATTGCATGGAAGGCATTCAAGGATGTTGTTGAAAATTTTCTTAGCAACAGTCTATGTGCAGCTGGTTGACAACATGCTTCAAGCATACAAAGCCATGAAGTTCAACATGTCATGAAAGATTTATTTTCTGCAATCTCATTTAGACTTCTTCCCTGCAAATCTTAGGTTGTCAGTGAACAGCGAGGTGAAAGTTTTCACAAGGCCATTGTGCTCATGGTATCAGGCCAAAAGTAATCAATTAATGCTGGCTTATTATTCTTGGATACTTAAGCAAGAAACCTCAGACTGAGTACAAATGAAAATGAAAATATAAAATACAAGTGAAAATCATCATTTTTGGCTTATTTGAACTATTGCAAAGTATCAGCAGTTTTATGCAATTAAATGCAATATATTCAAAAGAAGTTAATTTCCTGATACTCTAAATTCCTACATGATGCAAGTAGTCTGAAGTTATATTTGTGTACAGGTTCAAGTGGTCTATCATAACCAAAGCAAATTCCTGAAGAAGCAACACTTTTGAAAAAAAGTTGCTGTGCATTATAATTCCAAATTTATTTGCCTTCCTTTAAATTCCAGGCTTACCATACTGGAATTCAGAATCTCACCACTAGTTCGTCAATCCAGGCTTGTAGCTGCAAATGCGGTAACCTACCATTGTGCTGTCATTCTCCATTTCCATTTCAGACCCTGGATAATACGTGATCCATCAGTCACTGTCCAATTTGCACAAATGCATAATGTGGCCTTGCTGATGTATTATCCCCTTTGCCTGCATTGGTTATTTACCAGACCCATCTGAGGATGATTCATGAAACACGGGGGCTCAGCACGTGGCTGCCAAATAGACCAGCACCAGTGACGAGGAAAAACCTTGAGTTTATCATGTGAAATTGGCCAGTATTCAACTGGCGTGTGAGCAGCTGAACTGCACTTAGTGCCAGTATGTTTAGAAAATAGAAGAAGCTAATCAAACACCTGATCATTATCCAACAATGTCCCCTGTCACAAAATACGACCTCATGGATGTTGGTTGACCACTGATTCAGCCTGCTGGTGTCTCTCATAATGACATAAATTGTCAGCACCTAATTGATAGGATCATGGTTCAGGTCCTGTGGTGTCTGAGATCAGAATCAATGCCTTTCCTTCACTCCCTTAATAAAGTACTTGGCATTTCCTTCTATTTAAATATTTATGCAGCTGCTATACAGTTTACATTTATATGACAGCTTACTTTGATCTGAGAAATCTGTGAACGTCATTTATATGGGTGCATTCCCTGAAAGAGGACTTATTTACAACAATATCACTGTTCACTTCCCAATGAATGACCAACCATCAGGAAACTGGTCCAGACATCTTGAGGTGTAATTCACCTTGAGGTATATGATGCCTGCCCAGCATTAGAGGTGGATGTAATAAATTCACCCAGTGAACAGCATTTAACAATAGAAACAGACTACTAAAGATGTAACCTATGCCTTGCAGTTTCCACTAACAAAAAAAAACAAAGATTAAATCACACAGTGTGTCAAATGTTATAAAAGTCCTAACTAGAATGTTAATGTTTTGCCCACGGCTTATGCCAGACTCATTTTCTGCCTCCATATCCGTCTGTAAACCTCACTGACAATTATTGTAGTAACATCTATGTTTTCTGAGCTCATTATCAGATATTGCAATGTCACTTGCAGTAGCCAAGATCCTCCCAATGGATGGGTATTGTCTCAGTCTATCCATCACATCGATGTACTACATCCATGCCCCATATACCTAATCCCACTTCCAGTTGTCCCTTGTCTCATTGACAACCCTTCTTGGTGCTGTACAGAGACTAGGCAGTGTCCTTTTGAGTCTGACAAGCTTTTTGTTAGCCTGTGTAGAAAAGAAACAAGGCAGCTACAAATAGTGACCATCATAAAACACACAAGTAAAGTGTATGCATATGATTCAAGGTTAAACAACTTTAACAAATGTTCTATCTGTTCCCATTGACTTTCCTGTATTTTAGTGGTCACAAGATTGCATGGTGTTTCTGCACACAACAGTGGTTAGTGCACCAAAAATGAGTGAACTTCAATGATGAGTTAGTAATTTTTTTATATCTGAGAGTGTAGCTGGTCAGGGATGTCTGAACAACTTTTGCAATGTCTTATTGAAGGGTCTTAACCCAAATTGTCAACTGCTCACTCTCTCCCATAGATACTGCCTGGCTTGCTGAGTTCGTCCAGCATTTTGTGTGTGTTGCTTTGGATTTCCAGCATTTGCAAATTTTCTTGTGTTTGTGGAACTTTTGCAATGTCATGGGTTCTTATTTTTTGAGCATACTTTCATGCTAGATTGACTTTCTGTTGGCAAAGCAGAGAGATTTGTGGAATCGTAGAACACAGCCAGCCAATATGATCGTTGTTCTTGCTTAGTGTTCCATACGTATCTCTTGACATGCACAGTATATATTTCTGATATGAGGCTGATAAGAAGGTGGATTGATGAGGGGAATAGCACTTTATAAATCTCTGGATTTACCACAGAAAGCAAGTATTTAATTTGCCAGACCTTGA
This sequence comes from Hypanus sabinus, assembly GCF_030144855.1. Taxonomy (NCBI): domain Eukaryota; kingdom Metazoa; phylum Chordata; class Chondrichthyes; order Myliobatiformes; family Dasyatidae; genus Hypanus; species Hypanus sabinus. The sequence continues at coordinate 42,484,982 of NC_082728.1, read as the reverse complement.
TCTTGTAGTTAGTTTTGTGCAAGGAAATTTAATATTTTGATGTTGAAAGCAGAATTATGTTGAAAGCAAAATTATGCTGATGTGGAGATCTTTAAAAGCCAAGTTAGGATGGTAGACAATAATTTTATTTCCCAAGTGGCCAGAAAATTATCAGGTTTTGTCTAACTGTGTAGATCTGTAGCCTTGACACTAATCTGTATGAGCAACTGGCAGGTGTTTAGGTTCCTTGGAGATGCAGGGTTAGAATTGTACATCTGTTCACTGACATCACAGACTCTTTATTGTGCACAATGATGCCAACAGCTATTTATCTATGTCCAATCCTTGATTTGCTGCTCTCTGAGTAGTTAAGAAATTGGAAAAGCCGTCAGTCAACGTAAGTATCAATGAGGGAAATTCATTTTTGTTTTGGAACATGCATCTTCTGCAGAAAAAGAGACCTACATTTTCCCTTAGCATTATATCTCACATGCATTTAGGAGCAAAGAATTATATTGAGTTACACAGACTGATTTTAACATCACTTTGTCTGTACTTCTCACTGCATCAGTAAAGCAGCTAGCATTATCAGAAACCTCACCCACCCCAGACATTCTCTCTTCTACTCTCTCCTATTGGGCAGAAAATACAAAAACCTGAAAGCACGTGCCACCAGTCTCAAATACAAAATCTATCCCGCTGTTATCAGACTCTTGAACGGACCTCTTAAACAATGATGGGCTCTTGACCTCAAGTATATCTTCTAATGATCTTGCACTTTATTGTTTACCTGCAGTATACTTTCTCTATAACATTCACACTTTATTCTGCATTGTTATTAGTTAACCTTATTCTGCTTAATGTACTGTGCAATGGTTTGATCTGTGTGGATGTTATGCAAGAAAAGCTTCTCACGGGATCTTGGTACATGTGACAATAATAAACCAGTACCAATACTCATTCGCGAATCCTGATATAATAAAGCAGTCTACATGCACTAATGGAAAGCCAATATTCTTGGACAGCTTTAATAAAAGCACATTACATTCATCTCATGGAAGTGCCATCTCCAAAAGTAGGTTGCTTTCCTACTCCTTTCTCCACCCTTTCATCTTCAATAATGTTACCAGTGTTAACATCAACATCTGCTGGGAAGAGGTTGATCAGAAATTTCACTAAATCAATCAGAAAAAAGACTATGGATACATGAGTAGGTCGGGGTGACTTCCACTAAACTTCCCATTATCTACAAAGCACAAGTCATTGGAGAGCCTCCACTGCTTTTCACTTAGCTGGATGATTTGTATTTCACAAACAGTCAAGAAGCTTATAGCCACCCAGCAGAGAGTATTCTTGTATTCTCCATCCACCAACACAAGTACTTACTGAGCTAGCACCACTACATCACGATTGAGATGAGAGCCTTCTCCAAAAAAAAACTCCCAAACTCTTGAGCTCTACTGTCTAGAAGAATTTTTACATTCAGTTCTGATTGCCTGATTATAGGAAAGATGTGGTGCCTTTAGAGAGAGAGTGCAGAAGAGCTCTATCAGCATGCTGCCTGGATTAGAGGGTATGTGCTGTGAACAGAGGTTAGACAAACTTGAGTTGTTTTCTCTGGAACAGCAGAGTCTGAAGGGAGACTTGATGACAGAAGTTTATAAAATTATAAGAGACATCTTTTCATTGGAGATAAAATGTCCGAAACTAGATGGCATGCATTTAAGATGATGAGGGTAAGTTCAAAGAAAGTGTGCTGGGCAAGTTTGTTTATACAGAGAGTGGTGGAAGCCTGGGAAGTGCTGCTCAGATGGTAGCAGAGACAAATGCATTGAGGTATTTAAGACGTTCTTAAACAGGTACATGAATATGCAGGCAATCGAGGGGAAAAGACCTTGTGTAGGTAGAAAAGACAAGTTTGCTTAGGCTTAAAAAGTAGTTTAATTAGTTTGGAGCAATATGTCAACTGAAAGGCCTGTTACTGTGCTTTAAGGTTCTCTGCCCTGTAGTAATCACAATAGACACGTAGGAACACTCTTTCTGCGAGTTTCCCTCCTAATCTCAGGCCATGATTTGGAAACAAATTACAGTTTGTCTCTTATCATTAGGTCAGAACTATAGCACAAATATCAAAAATATCGATTTCTCCTTCCAGTAAGTAAATTTGTGCCCCACCCCCTCACTCCCACCATCCTTTATTCCCTAGTCTAAACTTTTACTTCCCCCATGTTCCCCCCTCCTTCTCTTTCTCCTGTTGTCCACTCTCCTCTCCTGTCAGATTCTTTCTTCTTCAGCCTGTGACCTTTCCCACTCACCTGGCTTCACTTATCACCTTCCAGCAAATCTCCTTCTCCTGCCCCCCCCCACCTTTTTTTTCTGGCATCTTTCCCCTTACTCCTCAGTTCTGATGAAGGGTTTTGGCTCGAAACATTGACTTTCTATTGAGTTCTATGCAGTAGATACTGCCTGACATGCTGAGTTCCTCCAGCATTGTGTGTGTGTGTTGCTGTAGAACTCACTGTGCAAAAATAATAGCTTTGTGACTGTAGAAAGGGAAACTAAGAGTTTCTTTCCCAGTGGTGCCAAAAATCTGCAGCAAGATTCCCCAAGTTCCAATGGCTTGAATGATCAGTTATTGGTCTTTGATGGCATTTATCAAGGCTGGGACCTCGGCCAAGGTGCCAGTACTTTTTGATTACGATCTGTTGAAATTAGTGACAACCGGAATATCAGCCAGACAGGGCCTTATTGCTAACGCCTCCTCCAGAATTTACCACTGCTGTCAAAGAGCTTTCCCTTGGGTTTGACTGAAATGTCACTTAATATTGTTTCTAAGCTGCAGGGCCAATGCTTGGACAAATAAATTAGTTCAGCTACAAACAGTAGTCTGAAGAAAGGAGTCATTTTCAAGTTGAATGCATGAAAAATTATAAGATATTGGAAGCTGTTTTCAATGATTTTTAGTTCTTTTTAATGTTAGTGAGTAAGAAAATGGTATAGTATGTTTGAAGAAATGCTGATAGATTTGCTATTACTCTGTATTAATGAGACAACAAAAAGTGAGAGACCACTAAAATATTTCTTACGATGTGCTTCCCACGTCAGGGATTTCCTCAGAAGTGTCCGCACTTCTTCTGACAGTTAAATGGCAACATTCACCTCAGACATGAAATTTACTCCCTCCATCATTGGTGTACCATCTTTTCCCAAACACCTCACTGAGAAAGACAGGAACAAGTAATATGAACACCAGCTGCAGCTGCAAACCATCCCAAGTTGGATATATATATCATGGCCCATCATTTTTGTTGTCTCTAGAAACAAGAGCTAAATATAGCCAATGACAAGAAGGGTTGCAGCTGTTCAAGAAAGCAGCTCTCCACCACCTTTGGTAGTTAAGAATGTGCAATAGATGCAGGTCATATCTGCAGTGGCCACTTTCTGCAAAATGAGTAATAAAAAGACAGTCATCAAGATTATGATATTGGATTAGGAACTGCTCTGAGGAAGCAATAGTGAAAGCATATTGAAAATAATGGATTTCAAAATGAAATTGGATCCATAAGAAAATAAAATATTTGTAGTAAGTTAGGAGGAGCTGGTGGAGAGAACCAAATGCAGTGGTCTATCAAAAAGCCATCAGTGGTAAGAATTGGCTTTTCTGCACTCTGTGGAGGTATATTGTGAAATGTTGTCCTGAATTTTTAAATAGACAAAGGAGATACAGTTACCTTCTACCTCACTGAATATGATTGCAGTATTTTATTATCTTAACATAACAACCTAGGATATTTATTGTGAAATAAGAAATAATTCAGATTTAAGATGGCGCTACCAAAGGTGTGCAACAGCTTACTGGCAGTTCTAAAGACAAAAAATTCAACTAAAGATATTTCTAATAGCACCTTTTCTGAAGTAAATTATGGTAAACTATCACCAGAAACAATGGAGAGCCAAGCAAATATGAGAAACGTGCTGCATTGGTGCACTGCAAAATCAATGCAGTTGAAGTAGGCGATTCGGAGAGGAGACGTTCTGATGCTCTTCTAACTAACCCGGGTGCGAGGTTTGGATTGCTGTAAGCACTGAGTCGATTTGGAGAGATCGCAAATGGCTTCGACCTAGGCGGTGAAATCTAGACCCTGCGTGTATTGCTGGGTGGCGTGGCCGAGGCCCAGTGCATTTCGCTGCACCAGGGCCCAGGTCCTAATATGAGGTATGATCCACTGGTTAGGCAAATTAGAGGCTGGCCCAGATAGAACGGAAAAGCAAGCTGTTGGGATCGGAGGTGAGAGTTTGGCCAATTTCACTTGCTCTCCTGAGAGGTCTGCTTCTTTCTCTGTGGAGCTGATGCTGTGAGACTGCCCCCGGCTGCTGTGCTTAGTGTCTGTAAGCTTCACGAAAATTTGCTGTGCTAATGTGAAGACCTGATTTCACGACATATGTCGGTGATATAAATTTGACTCTAATTCGGATTCTGGGTCTAATACTAAGGCTTTGAGCCTTCACCAGGCTGCTCCAGGGATTCGGATTTAAGGACTCAGTTTGGTTTGGAATGCTTTTTCTTCCTAACATTGTTTGCATAATTTGTATTTTTTTCTTTCACTGCACATTGGGGTTGGTGTTTTTTTTAATTGGGTTCTTTGCTTTGTGGCTGCGTGTAAGCAGACAAATTTCAAGGTTGTATAATTTATATATTCTTTGATAATAAATGTACTTTGAACTTTGAACCAAATGTGCTAACAAAATGTTTTTTTTTACCTTCAAGATAATTCAGAAATACCAGAACAAAACAGAGATCAAAACATCCTTAAACATTCAGAGCTAGTTATTAAATTAGTTGCAATATAATTGGAACAATATTTTGTGCATATACAGTAAGCCCAAGTGAACTCAATGATGCAGTTGTAAATAGTAAACACAACCTCCTTTTCTAGTGACCTAGACTATATAATCTAATTATTCTCATTATAATGGATAATGGAATGGCTGACAGGCAGGAGGCAGTGAGTGGGAATAAAAGGGGCCTTTCCTCATTGGCTGCCAGTGACTAAAGATATTCCTCAATGGTCAGTATTGGGACTGTTGCTTTTCCCATTGTTTGTCAATGATTTAGATAATGGAATTGATGGCTTTGTGGCAAAGTTTGCGGATGATAAAAAGATGGATGGAGTGGCAGGTAGTGCTAAGGAAACAATGATAAAAGGAAAAATAGTTTGGGCTACTTTTATTGCTTTTTGTTTTGGGATAGTACAGGGCATACGTTATTTATTTTAAACATCAGAAAAATTATTAGCATGACCAGAAGGACACCTTACGAAATATAATGACTTATCATTTTAATGATGTTTAGTAAATCTTTTCTGTTTGTCAAATACTATATTGTAGTAATAAAATGTCATTTTTGAGCACCATCATTGTAAAGGCAGTAATCGGTTGCTCTTTCTTCTCGGTATCAAAGGTCAGAGTATGTAAGACCAACATCCACATTGTTCCTTATCTCATCCACACGTTTATAATGTATTTTATAACCATATACACTCAGACCCCACTTAGCACTGAGGATGGGCTCCTGGGAGGTGGAGCGCTATGTAAATCAGCGTTATGTGGTGTTGTTATAACATTACATAAATGGACATGTGTACCTGATTTTAAAAATATTAAACCCAAGGTGTGATATATTATTTTATGTGTACACAGTAACTCGTGGGGTAACAAACACACAAATAGGCCTAACCGGTACGTCAGTGGAGCAGCAGCAGCAGAGGGAAGCGGGTGGCAGCTGCATCTCAGAGGAGGGACCAGTCTGTAAGACCTCCTCTAACTTCAGCTTCTTCTTCTACTATTTGGTGTCGAGATTTGACTGCCTTTCTTAAGTTTTGTCTCATGAAGCAGTTCTCATTAGCAGGAAATCATGTCAAGAACACTCCTCTTATTGCTTCGCTCCCAGTCAGGGTCATTATCGATGAACTAGTCCATGGTTTGTGTGATTGTGATGCTAGTGCTGAGAAATTTTGTGGTTAACCAGCCCTTTGCAGCCTTGAACCCAGCTGCATGTTTCTCTTCTTGGGAGATGAAAGTACGGAAAGGTATTCTTTTCAAAATAGGCCTGTTTCATTTACATTGAAGACAAGCTTGGAAGTATAATCATCCTTTTCGATTATGGCCTTCAGTGTTGCAGGCAAATCCTGGATTGCCTTGCTAACTGCACTAGCCCTTTACCAGAGATAAGTACACCATGGAGGTTACTGTGCTGTTTAAATCTATCAAACCAACTTCTGTTGGCTGTGAATGTTAGCATTGTGTCTTCTTCTTCTTGACTATGGTTGTGGAACTTCTTGCATTTTCCATTATTATTAGCTGGCTTAGGGGCATGTTTCCACCCATATATTTACTGTATTTTTCATTGTTGCAAGCTCCTTCAATGAGTCACCTTTGTTATTGATAACTTTGAGGTTGTCATTGCAGAAGCTTTTATCTTGTCTGGATTTTTTATAATTGTTCTGATCGTCAATGTAGCCAATTTCAAAGCAGCACCAACATCAACCTGATGCTCACCAGCTTCCGCTTCCAAATGCCATTATCACTTGCAGTTTCACATCCATGCTGTTTCTTTTGCAAGACATCTTAGATGTACTAACCTCACTGGAAGTTGCAGGGTGTTTTCCAGATGTTATGGGTGAAAAAAATGGAATAAATTGATGAGAGAGCAAGAATGTTTACACAGGCAGGGGAGGCAGTGTGAACTAATACATGATTGGCTGTGTGTGGCTCCCAGCGTATGTAAAGTGCTTTCATTGGCTGATTGAATGTTTACTGTAATAGCAGCCACTCTGTAGAAGTTTTAAGTGTTGCATAGAATTAATTTTTGTCGTTTAAAAAAATTCCATTAAAGAATAACTGCATTGTAATGAATCAGTGCAATGTATGGTAGTGTTATGCGGGGTCTGAGCCTAGTTAATAAAATAAATTTCATAGCCTGCTTTAACAGACATTAGTGAAATACCTATACTCTAATATCAGTGATTTTGTTGTGCATGTACAAAAAATCCAAATAGACTTTATGATGCAAATCTAAAAAATAGAATTTTTTTCCTTTGCTTTGACCTTGATTGACTGCACTAAAGAAGCTGAACACTAATTATGTAGGATATACTGATTTTCTGCAATGTGATTTGAACTCTCAACTTCTGGATTGCTATTTCACCTCTACAACTGTTACGTCATTATTGTAAAGTATTTTTAAGAAAGTAATAAGGTGTGCAAAAGGGATTTTTTTTGCCTTGGAAGTTATATGTAAGTTACCAGTCTTTTTAATAAATATATAATGAGGGAAAGGTAGGAAAGGAGAATGTGGGTCTATTAAAGAGAAATTCAGACAAAATTACGATGGATGTTTAAAAATTATGAAATTCTGAAATCAGTAGGTTACATCTTTTCCTTAAAAGGATAAAATAAAATCAGCACAACTCGACATCAAAATAATTAGAGTGTGCACGTTTCGAACACCTTAATTTTGTAAAACATCCCAAGTACTCCTACAGGGGTCCCCAGTTTTTTCTGTGCCATGGACCCATACGTTAACTGACGGTCTCAGACTGCAGGTTAGGAATCCCTGCCTTAGGAGCTTTCTTTACATAATTTTTTTTTCCAAAATGCAGGGACATAGTTGAGCAAATAACCACAATTTAGTCAAAAAGATCAGAAGAGCCTTTAAGAGAGATGGAGAAATTCACAGATTTAAAGAGTGACTTTGATGATGTTGGAATCTTTCAAATTGGGGGAATTAAAGGAACATGTTGTCAGGCATCTTCATAGGCATTGTGAAGTTTAGGGGACGGATGGTGGTGTAGTAGGCCAAAGATCAGTGAAGTAGAACTACGAGCTTTACAAGTTCCAGTGTTTTGTCAAAGTTGAGTTTATTATCATATACAAAAGTAAATGTATGCACAGGTGCAATGAAAAATTTACTTCCAGCTGCATCACAGGCACACAGTGTCACATAAGCCGTAATCACAAGAAAAAATTAAATTAAACAGTGGAGTATGGGCCCTTCATCCCACAATTCTGAACCAACCTATATAAACCTACTTCACGATCAATATAACCCCTCCCTCCCACACTGCCCATATCCAACTCTTTTTTTACAACCATGTGGCTATCCAAAAGTCTCTTAAATATCTATATCGCATTAGCCTCCCCCACCACCCCAGCTGTGCATTCCAGGCACCTACCACTGTAAAAAAAAAATCTCTGATATTTCATCTAATTTTTCCTCTCCCCACCTTAAATGAATGTCCTCTGGTATTGACCATTGCTGTCTTAGGAAAAAAGGCACTGGCTGTCACTCTGTACCTTTCATAACCCTGTGCACCTCTATCATGCCACCCTCAATCCTCCTTCGCTCCAAAAGACAAAAGCACTGGCTTTCTCAACCTTTTCTCATAAGATGTATTCTCCAATCCAAGCAACATCTTAGTAAATCTCCTCTATACCCTCTCTCAAGCTTCCATCTCCATCGTATAATGAAGTGACCAGAACAAAGCACAATACTCCAAGTGTGATCTAATAAGACTTTTGAAGTTGGACCATTACTTCATGGCTTTTGAACTCAATTTTCCAACTAACGAACAACACCATAGGCTGAATGAAAGTATTGAGAAGTTACTAACTAAGCTTTCTATATTTATTTGTTTTTCAAAGATACTTTTATAATTATGCATAAAGCAAAACTGATTTTTTTTTGTAGGGAAATATAGGAAAATACACCCATTGAACACAATGACCTCTGATAATCTGTGAACCGAATAAGGTCCACACATGGTTATGGAGTCACAGCTCACAAAAACCCCTCATAATTTTGTACACCTTACCAGATTTGTTCCACATTTTCTGTTCTTTCTGCAACTGCTTTTAAACGCTCTTCAACAAACTCCATAAAACCCAGATTGGTTGCTGTGCACAAAGATGATGATAGACTGAGGAATGTGCAGTGACATAATATTCCAGCAATAGTAGAATACATTTCTGCTTCCACTTTTGGTACAAAAGACGTTATCGACATTCAGTTTCGCACCGGGAGTTCAGTTTTGAATCTAATACATTTAACATTAAGATTGTACTATCTAGTACACAGCATGAACTTGAGGCTGTCTGTAGAAATACTACAGGATGTCTTTCTTATTAATGTACCCACATGTTCATAGATGAATGTTTGTGCAGGTGGATTGTTGAGATATTAGGCATGTATTTTTGTCCTTTCTTGGTTCTCACATACAGTCTGGCTGCTGTGTCCAGGTCAGTCAATGGTGGAGGCTTCAAGTGTCCAATCTTGATGTCAAAACACTGAATCCTCCACTCAGCCCCTTCCACCTTCAAGCTTGTTGTAAACACTATGCCCATACTAATGCTACACTCCGCATTTATCTAGTGCTGGTGATTAGAGAGCAGAATAATTCATGCTTCTCTGAAAAGATAAATGGAAAATGCTGTTGAGCAACAGACTATGCATTGTGAATACAAATTTTTTTTGACTATGATTGTGAGAAGAGGGGGCAGTTGATAGTTTCGTCCAACATCAGCCTTTTCCTGAAAATAGCATATCATGAGATATCTATAGTAACATATACAGATTCCACAGATTGGTTACTCAACAGTCTAGCAGTTGAATTCACACTCCAGTCAGCTTAAGGCTGATTTATACTTGTGCGTACGGGCTACGCCGCAGCCTTTGCCGTAGCCCTGATTTTCACTTCTGCCTCGCTGTACGCCACATCAAGCATGCATTGGCATGTGCCAAAACGCTAGCTGGCAGTGGTGTTTCTCTGCCATTGTGTTGTGTTTCTTCCTGAGAGACATGGACGAGGTAATGCATTTCAAACATTTTCGCATGTCGGCAGGTAGATTTGACGATTTGGTTCATCTATTTTGCATCAGTGTTCGCACAGCCTACAGAAATGGCGGAGGAAAAGCAACCAGAAATGCGTAGGAGGAAATGCAATGCTACCAAACGGACCAATCACAGTTGTTGCGGTCTGCATCGCTGTGATGCGTGAGTAACTTTTCTGGAGAGGAGCTGGTCACCCTACAGTGTAGGGTACGCAATACCTATGGTGCAGATGCCACGAACAAGTATAAATCTGCCCTTAAGGTAAAAGAACCCTAAGGGGCAAGTCATCATAATATGATCAAATTCATCCTGAAATTAGAGAAGAAGAAGCTAAAGTCAGACGTATCAGTATTACAGTGGAGTAAAGGGAATTACAGAGTCATGAGAGAGGAGTTGAACAGAATTGATTGGAAAGAAAACTGGCAGGATGACAGCAGAGTGATAGTGGCTGGAATTTCTGGAAGCAATTCGGAAGTCAGGAGATATTCTTCCCAAAAAGAAAGAAGTAGTCTAAAGGAAATATGACACAACTGGAACTAGCAAGAGAAGCCAAAGCCAGAAGAAAAGCCAAACAAAGGGCATATAATGGAGCAAGAATTAGTAGGAAGTTAGAGGATTTGGAGTTTTTTAAAAACCAACAGAAGGCCACTAATAAAGTCATTAAGAATGTAAAGATGGAAAACGGAAGTAAGCTAGCCAAGAGTATTAAAGATGATTTCAAATGTTTCTTCAGATAAATAAAGTGTAAAAGAGAGATGAGAGTGGATATGGGACTGCTGGAAAATTGTGCTGGAGTAGTAGTAATGGGAGGCAACAAAATGGCAGATGAACCAAATAAGTATTTTACATCAGTCTTCCCTGTGGAGGATACCAGCAGTATGGTGGAAGTTCCAAGTGTCAGGGGCGTGAAGTATGTGGAGTTACCATAAATAGAAAGAAGGTTCTTGGGAAATGGAAAAGCCTGAAGGTAGGTAAGTCACATGGGCCGGATGGCCTACACCCCAGTGTTCCGAAAGAGGTGGCTAAAGGCATCATGGAGGCATTGGTAATGATCTTTCAAGAATCACTGGAGTCTGGAATGGTTCCAAAAGACTGGTAAATTGCAAATGTCACTCCACACTTCAAGAAGGGAACGAGGCAGATGAAAGGAAACTATAGGCCTGTTAGTCTGACGTCAGTGGTTAGGAAGATGTTGGAGATGGTTATCAAGGATAATATCTCAGGGTACGGAGACACTTGCTAAAATAGGCCATAGTCACCATGGTTTCCTCAAGGGAAAATCATGCCTGACAAATTCATTGGAACTCTTTGAAAAAATGCCAAGCAGGATATACAAAGGAGAATTGATTGATGTTGTGTACTTGGATTTTCAGAAGGCCTTTGAGAAGTTGCCACACATGAAGCTGCTTAACAAGCTATGAGCCTATGGTATTACAGGAAAGATTCTAACATGGATAGATCAGTGGCTGATTGGCAAGAGGCAAAGAGTGGAATAAAGTGAGCCTTTTCTGGCAGGCAGCTGGTAACTAGTGTTGTTCCACATGGATTTCTGTTGGGACCGATTCTTTTTACATTATATGTCAATGATGTGGATGATGGAATTGATGGCTTTATTGATAACTTTGCAGATGTTATGAAACTAGGTGGATGGGCAGGTAGTTCTTAGGAAATAGAGAATCTACAAAAGAATGTAGACAGATTAGGAGAATGAGCAAAGAAATGCCAGATGGAATACAGTATTGTGAAGTGCATGGTCATTTACTTGGGTTGAAAAAATGAAAGAGTTGACTATTTTCTAAATGAAGAGAAAATTAAAAAAAAAAGCAGAGGTGCAAAGTCCTTGCTCAGGATTCCCTAAAGGTTAATTTGCATGTTGAGTCTGTGGTGGCAATGTTAGCATTTATTTCTAGACTATAAAAGCAAGAATGTAATGTTGAAACTTTATAAACCACTGGTGAGGCTTCACTTGAAGTATTGTGAGCAGGTATGGGCCCCTTATCTTTGAAGGAACATTCTGAAACTGGTGATGATTCAAAGGAGGTTCATGAAAATAATTCCTTGATTGAATAGCTTGTCATTTGAAGAGTGTTTGATGGCTCTGGGCCTGTAATCCCTGAAAGTCAGAAGAATGAGGCATGACTTCATTGAAACCTATCAAATGGTGAAAGGCATTAGTGTGGATGTGGAGAGGATGTTTCCTATTATGGGAGAGTCTAAGACCAGAGGATCCAGCCTCAGAATAGAGGGCTGCCCTTTTGGAATGGAGATGAGGAGGAATTTCTTTAACTAGAGAGTGGTGAATCTGTGGAGCTCTTGTGGATGCCAAGTTTGTATGTATATATAAGGCAGAGGTTGATAGATTCTTGATTGATCAGAGCATGAAGAGATTCGGAGAGAAGGCAGAGATTGGGGCTGAGAGGAAATTTGGATCACCCATGATGAAATGGTGGAGCAGACTTGATGGGCCAAATGGCCTAATTCTGCTCTTATGGTCTTATGGTATAAGGAGGAATTGTATAATATTTTGCCTGAGCAATGAATGAAAAATTGAATAATTAATGGACAACATTGTTTTGGCCACTGCTAGATTTTTGTGCCCACTCATAGAAACCATTCCCAGCTTATTCAAATAAAGATGTTAAAGTTTTGAATAAGGTGCAGAAGCTCTGTACTCAAATTATTCCAGAAATCATGGACTGGAAAAGCTGGGGTTCAGAACAAAGTAGGATGCACCTCTAACAGACAAAGATATTTCAAACTTGTAGATGAATCAGGCAAGGACTGTGGTCATTCTCTTTATCGTTAGAGGATCAGACAAAATGAGCATAGATGCCTTGACAGAATTTTATGGAACCTTAGTGAAACTGCACCTTAATATTGTTTATGATTTTGGTCAATTTTGATATAGTTGCTGTGGAAAGAATGCAGTGAAGATTCATTTAGCTGGTTCTTTGGATGACAGATCTGTCATATAATCAGAGATTGAATTAGCTGTGCTGCCATTCACTAGATTTCAGATGAATTAGAGGTAATCTTGTTAATGCATGCAAAATCTTTGAAGAGAGAACCAATAAAAATGCAAATGTTGGAAGTCATCTACAAACACAGAAAATGTAGGAAATACTCAACCGTTCAGGCTGCATTGTAGGAAGAGTAGAAAACAGTAGAAGAAACTTGTAATTCTCTACTCCTGAGAGCTGTGTATGTTCAGTCATTGATTGCATTCGGAGCTGAGGTCAATTGATTCCTCAATATTTAAAATCAAAGGAAAAGTGGATAGTGCAGGTCAATGGAGTTTGAGGTGGAAGAGCAGACTTAAACATGTTGCAAGGTGGAATAGTCTGTTCCTGCTCCTATTTTGAAGGTTTTCTTTATGAAGGTGATTGGTAAAAGTGACTTGAGGAAAATATTTTTTTTTAATGCAGTGAGTGGCTAGGGTCTGAAATACATTGCTAAGGGTAAAAGGCAGATTCAGATGTTCCAAAGGGAGCCAGATAAGTACTTGATAAGAAAGAGGTCAGTAAATTGGGGCTGGGCCAGATTGTTCTTACATAAAGCCAGTCCAATCTCAGTAGTCCAAATACATGGCTCCTTAATGATGGATGTTTCCTTTTTTGAGGCAATACCTTTTGAAAATGTCCATGATACTGGGGAGGCTAGCACCCATAATGGATCTGGCTAAGTTTGCAGCGTTCTGCAGATTTTTTTGATCCTGTGCAGTGGCCCCTCCATACTAGACAACAACCAGTTAGAATGTTTTCTGTGGTACATCTGTAGAAATATGCTGGAGTTTTTGGAGACATACCAAATCTCCTCAAACCCCTTATAAAATATAGCCACTGTCATGTCTTCTTTGTAATTGCATCAATATATTGTACGCAAGATAGATCTTCAGTGAAGTTGACACCCAGGAACTTGAAACTTTTCACTCTTTCCACAGTTGATCTCTCGTTGAGTACTGATGAGTATTCCCTCAACTTCCCAATCCTGAAGCCCACAATCAGTCCATTAGTTTTACTGATGTTGAGTGCAAGTTTGTTGTTCCAGTCACAACATAGCATACTTACCGACCCTAACTCTTACATATTTGGAATGTGGGAGGAAACCAGAGCACTCGGAGTAAACCCACATGGACATGGGGAGAATATGCAAACTCCTTCCAGACAGCAGAGGGAACTGAAAGCATTGCACTTAACACTATGCTACTTACACTCTAAGTAATATAACAAACATTATATTAAATCAGTAACGAATCTGAGAAGAGGCTGTTTTAGTGTGTGTGCGCATGTGCACACATTTCGGATTCCACTCACATATCCAAAAGCATCAGCCCTGTTTAATAATTGGACTAGAATATAAAATCAAGGGTGTAATGTCAATACTTTATAAAGCACTGGAGAAGCCTCCCTTGGAGTATTGTGAGCAGCTTTGAGCATTCTGAAACTGGCGATGGTTCAAAGGAGGTTCACAAAAATGATTCCAGGATTGAATGGCTTGTCCCCTTACCAACATTCAGGGCCCCAGACAGTCCTTCCATGTGAGGCAACACTTCACCTGTGAGTCGGCTGGTGTGGTATACTGTGTCTGGTGCTCCTGGTGTGGTCTTTTAGAGGTGAGACCCAATGCAGACTGGGAGACCGTTTTGCTGAACACCTACGCTCGGTCCGCCAGAGAAAGCAGCATCTCCGAGTGGCCACACATTTTAATTCCATGTCCCATTCCCATTCTGATATGTCTATCCATGGCCTCCTCTACTGTCAAGATGAAGCCATACACTGGCTGGGTAGCCTCCAACCTGATGGCATGAACATTGACTTCTCTAACTTCCATTAATGCCCCTCCTCCCCTTCTTACCCCATCCTTGACATATTTAGTTGTTTGTTTTTTACTCTCTCTGCCCATCACTCTCTGTTCTCCATCTCCCTCTAATGCTTCCCCCTCCCCCTTTCTTTCTCCCGAGGCCTCCCATCCCATGATCCTTTCCCTTCTCCAGCTCTGTGTCACTTTCGCCAATCACCTTCCCAGCTCTTAGCTTCATCCCACCCCCTCTGGTCTTCTCCTATCATTTTGCATTTCCCCCTCCCCCCTCAACTTTCAAATCTCTTACTATCTTTCCCTTCAGTTAGTCCTAACGAAAGGTCTCGGCCCGAAACGTCGACAGTGCTTCTCCTTATGGATGTTGCCTGGCCTGCTGTGTTCCACGAGCATTTTTGTGTGTTGTTTGAATTTCCAGCATCTGCAGATTTCCTCATGTTTGTCATATGAAGAGTGTTTGATGGCTCTGGGCCTATATTCACTAGAATTTGGAACAATGAGGGGTGACCTAATTGAAACCCATCAAATGGTGAAAGACCTTGACAGAGTGGATGTGGAGAGGATGTTTCTTATGATGGGAGAGTCTAAGACCAGAGGGCACAGCTTCAGAATAAGGGAGCACCCTTCTAGAATGGAGATGAGGAGGAAATTCTTTAGCCAGAGAGTGGTGGATCTATGAAATTCATTGCCACAGGCAGCTGTGGAGGCCAAATCTTTATGTATATTTAAGGCAGAGGATGATACATTGGTCAGGATGTGAAGGGATATTGGAGAGAAGGCAGAAGATTAGGGCTGAGATTGGATCAACCATGATGAAGTGGCAGAGCAGATTCGATGGGCCATATGACCGAACTGTGCTCATGTATCTTGTAATCAATACTCATTAAATCCTTTTGTGGATAGTAACATTTACCATTTCCTCTGACAAACTAAAAGCAATGGAATAAAGCTATGGAATCTTACCATCTCAGTGAATATCCTCATTGAAGTTGACAGGTTGAACATTCATACAATTTTTGTACAAAAAAAAAGAAATCCATGTTCTCAAATACAGGCTGGAAGCTCTGTGGGTGTTTTTTTCACATGGACTGTAAGACAAACGTGTCACATGTGCTCAATTGGACAGTGGACAGGCAGGGAGATAATCAGCCCGGACTATAAATGGAACTGCGACTTCACCAAACTAGCAGGAATTCTGCAGCCCACCTCCCCTTCATTCTGAGAAGCAGTAGGTGGCTGGAAGTCTCTTGGCGGGCTGACATTTACTGAATTCGCTTGGGCTGAAGTTAGACATTCCTGACATCACTATCAGGTTCCACCTGGCATTTGGGAATCCCTCGGGGTCGCAGGCGCCCTGCAGTCCCTTCTGCTAAAAGTGCTGATTCAGTGGAAGAGTGGATAAAAAACCATATAGACTGGAAACTCAAACATCTGGGCAGATGCGCAAAAAACCTACTGCAGTTCCAACCTCTATCAATAAGACAGAGCACTACTCCCTGGCCCAATTTATTCGCACGTGTGTGCTGCACATTCCTCTGTCTAGATGTGCACAGTGCCTGCTACATCCTATGGCCTTAGATCAACCTTGGGCACAAGTTGGAGATGGGTAGCAAGGGCTGGCCAGGGAACCACAGACCTACAAACCTGGCTTCAGTAGTAGGGAAGTTACTGCAGACTATTCTGAGGGACAAGACTTGGATAGTTAAGGCCTGACAGGAGTAGTCCGCAGAGTTCATGTCTGACAAATGTTTGCAGTTTTAAGGGGATAGATGAAGGTAGTGGAGTGAATGTTGGCCTTTGACTAGGTCCACTATTCAGGCAGGTTAGTTCACATGGGATTCAGAGGGAGCTAGTGAGGTGGAAGTGGGCTCAGTGATAGGAACCAGATGGTTGAAGGTTGGTTCTCTGACTTGAAGCCTGTGAATAGTGGGGTGCCCCAGTGGTCAGTGTTGAGAACTCTGTTATTCATTATGTATGCAAATAATTTGGATGTGGCACAATTAGCAAGCTTGTTGATGATATTAAATGAGGGGTGTAGTTGATAGTGCAACAGGTTACAATTAATTGCAAAGAGATCTTAATAAGTGCAGGAGATGGACAAATGGATTTCAACTGAGATAAATGTGAGATGGTGCATTTCGGACACTCACACTACGGTAGGACCTATACAGTGAATGGCAGGGCACTGACAAATGTTGTGGAACAGCAGGCCCTGGGAGTACAAGTGTGCAGTTCTCAAAGCAGTCATGCAAGTTGACAGAATGGTGAAGAAGGCATTTAGCATACTGGACTACATCAGTCAGGGCATCTGTTTAGGAGTTGGAACATTATATTCCAGTTATATAAGTCATTGGTGAGTCTGTACTTGGATAACTATGTACGGTTTTGGTTGCCCTGTTATAGGAAAGACATTGCCAAGCTGGAGAGGGTGCAGAAGAGATTTTCCAAGGCACTGCCTGGACTAGAGGGCCCGAGATACAGGGATAGATTGACCAGGTTGGATCTTTATTCCCTGGAATGCAAGAAAATGAGGGGCAGCCTCATAGATGTCTATGCAATCATGAGGGGTATGGATAAGGTGGGAGGTCATAGTCCTTTCCCTAGGGTTGGGAAGTCCAAAACTAGACAACACAGATACGAAGTAAGAGTGGAGAAATTTTAAAAGGCAGTCGAGAGATAATGAATTTACACAGAGTACCTGGAATGAGCTGTAAGATGGTGGGTGAGATACGTAAAATTTAAGAGCTATTTGGAAACATGTGGAGGAGAGAGACTAGCAGGGAAGTTGCTCTGGTAGGGCATGTTGGGCTGAAGAGCCTGTTTCTGTGCTGTGTAGCTCTATGACTCTATGACTGTGTGTTATAGGTCAGGCAGCACCCATGCCTTTTGATCCTTGGTACCCAAAGACATTTAGACTTGTGCTTACATTTTAGTCAAGTTTATGTTAGATAATGAAATAGCCACCATCTTTAATATACTAAAGAATGAAAATGATGTTGCTGAATTAGATTTTATCTTCAAAAGTTTTTAAACAGTATCTACTCATCTGCTTATAATTTGCTTAATTCTGGATTTAATAATTCCTTAAATCTTCTTTTGTCTGAGGAGATCTAGCCCCATCTTCTCCAATCCGTCCATGTTACTGAAGTCCCACATTGTTGGAATCATTTTAGTAAATAAATATACTAGTACGTACAGGTTTTCAAAGACATCTTTTACTAGAGAGCGCTCAGATCCAGTTCAATCCATGTCCAATAGCTGAGCAGGCTGAGAATCACTGGTTAGAAATAAAGATGATAAAAGGCATAGAGCAAACATGTTTCTGTACTTGTTATGACACTAGGATAGAGCAGTATGCTTCTGGACCTATAAACATCTATAGACAACACAGCCCAGTCATTGTAGGTGAGCAGATATTTGGGATATTCTTGGTTCCTTTAAGATATAGGTGGATATTTTACTGAAATAAGACTCTGCTAAATGTTTTTCTTTATTCTATTTATTCTCAATAAAAGGAGATTTAAAGTTTGGAATGAATAGCCCCAATTGTATTTCAGTGTTTTAAATATTAATCCTTATTTCTTCAGTCAAGCACAAGATAATAATTCTTCCTGTTGTTAATGTATATTGATTTTGCCAAATTTCCCTGAGGGTTAGAAGTTGGAGAAACTACACCAAAGTAAATCAGCCTAGGAGCATACACTCACTAGACTAAATATATCAGCCATAGTCAATAATACATACGCTGTGGATTTGATTAACTGACTTCAAAACTCTTAACACAAAGGTCTTTTTTCCTATTTCACCTACCTAAATAGAAGAAACACTTTCATCAGCCTGTTTGCCAGCCACTTGCCCCTAATTTTCTGGTTATCCTGCAAGAGCACTGGATGCCCTTTTAAGGTGTAGATCAGAGGTTCCCAACCTGGGGTCCACAGACCCCTTGCTTAATGGTGTTGGTCCATGGCATAAAAAAAGTTAGGAACCCCTAGTATAGATTATTTTATCTGTCTTTAATATCTAAACAGCAATTGCAGCCAATTTTTCAAACTATTGAACTTGTAGCACATCTGAAATCGTCAGTTTCTTGCAACAGGTCGCTGCTTCTTGATTATGATCTTAATAAGCCAAACCAGTGATCGAACATATTGGTGATCCAGGAAGGTGTATTAGATTCTGAGGCTGTTAGAAGGACTGTTGTGCAAGAAACCAGTAAAGCATAATTGTTAGTTGTCATTACATGGCTGTGGAAGCAGGTTGTGTTGAGAAAGGTGGCTCTGCCTCTTGAAGCAATTTAAGTAATTCCCAGCTCTTCATTTCAGTTTTTCTTTTGCATGTTAAATCATTATTGTGCAAGTACCCAAAATCAGCTACACTTTTAGCCAAATTTTGAACTGTTTTGGGCCCTATACCCAAGAAAAGATGTGTTGACATTAGAGAGGATCCAGAGAAGGTTAAGGAGGATGATCCCAGCAATAATATCAGTAATTTGGGTGGCTTTGTTACCAGGTTTGTGGACAATACAAAGCTAGGCGGAGGTTCAGGTGGTGTTGTGGAAGCAGAGAGTCTATGGAAGGACTTGGACACATTAAGAGAATAGACAAAGAAGTGGCAGATCAAATACAGTGTAGGGAGATGGATGGTCATGCACTTTGGTAGATGGAATAAAGTTGTAAACTATTTTCTAAATAGGGAGAAAATTTAGGAATCAGAGGTGCAAAAGGACTTGGAAATCATCATGCCAGATTCCCTAAAGGTTAACTTGCAGGTTGAATCAGTGATAAGAAAGACAATTACAATGTTAGCATTCATTTCAAAAAGACTAGAGTATAAAGGCAAGGATATAATGCTGAGGCTTTATAAGCCATTGGTCGGACCAAACATGAGCAGTTTTGGATACTTTGTCTAAGAAAGAATGTGCTACCACAGGATAGGGTCCAAAAGAGGATATCAATAATGATCCCAGGACTGAAAGGGTTTTCATAGAAGAAGCATTTGATAACCCTGAAGCTGTACTTGCTGAAGTTTAAAAGAATTAGGGGGGCATCTTATTGAAACCCATCGAATATTGAAAGATCCAGACAGAGTGAATATGGAGAGGATTTTTCCTCTAGTGGGAGAGTCTAGGACCAGAGGGGACAGCCTCAGAATAGAAGGACACCCCTTTAAAACAGAGATGAGGAGACATTTCTTTAGCCAGGAATTTGTTGCCACAGATGATTGTGGAGGCCAAGTCATTGGGTATATTTAAAGTGGTGGTTGATAAATTCTTGATTAGTCGGGGTGTCAAAGGTTATGGAGAGAAGGCAAGAGAATGGAGTTGAGAGGATAATACATCAGCCACGATTGAATAATGGAATAGCCTTGATGGGCTTCATGGCTGAATTCTGCTCATATTTCTGTGGTCTCATGATCTAATAAAAGAGGTAAAATATAATGAATGTTTGATGATTCTAGGCCTGTAATTGCTGGAGTTTAGAAGAATGGGGTAGAGCATCTCATTCAAATGTACTGAATGTTGAAAGGCCAAGATAGAATGGATGTGCAGGGGATGTTTCCAGTCATGGGAGACTCTAATACCAGAAGACAGTGCCTCATAATAAAAGGATGTCTCTTTAGAACACAAATGAGAAAGGTTTTCTTTAGCTAGAGAGTAGTAAATCTGTGAAATTCACTGCCACAGATGGCTATGAAGGCTAAGTCACTGGGCATATTTAAAGTGGAATTAGATAGGTTCTTCCTCACTAAGGGCATCAAAGGGTATGTGGAGAAGGCAGGGAACCATGATGAGTGGAAAAATTAATCACCTATGATCAAATGATGGAGTGGATGCAATGGGCTAAATAGCCTAATTCTGCTCCTATGTCTTCTGGTCTTAAATTACATTCATAACTATCTAAAACCACTGTATTTGTATTATCTCTTAAAATTCTTTACTTTGCTAGCTTTTTAATAAGATCCAAGGATAGCAATTGCTTTTCTGATTTTTTTTCAGCTTTAAATATATGAAACCAAGGTTTTTTCAAGAACATCACATAGATTTTTCCAAAAGTCAATAAGTTCCACCATTTACAGTGCAATGTTAATTACCTCAGAGGTAGTGGTGGTGATCCACCTTCTGAAACATTACAGCTTATAAATTATTGAAGCTGCCATTAGATGGTATTTTTTTTTGGGAGGGGAATAGGATTTTGACCCAGTGATGATGAAGAAACAGATTTATTCTTTGACTTGGATGAAAACTTACAGCTGCCCTCTTTTCCTGTGCACCTGCTCTCAAGTCAAGTCTAGTTTATTGTCATATGCACAAGTACATTTACTGCATGCACATGTGTAATAGAAAGCTTGCTTGCAGCAGCATCACAGCCTCTTAATACTACAGGCATAACATTCAGAATAAAATCATAAACATAAATTATACAAGAATTGTACAGAAGGCAAATACAATTTAAAAACAAAAAAGAAAATGAATTTCCTTATCATGCAAGTGGAAAGCGTGTAGTTATATCAAGGTACTAATTAGGGTTGTGCAGGTTGGTTCAAGAACTGAATGTCTGAAGAGAAATAGCTATTTTTTAGTCTGGTGGTGTGGGACTTAAGATTTCTGTACCTCCTAGCTGTGAGAAGGTGGCACTTCCCAAGAGTCTGGTGATGGGTGCTCCTTTTATTGAAGCATTGTCCTATGCAGGTACTTTATTGTTCTGCTAGGTGGCAGAGATTGCATGTGGTGGTGTAAAATGAAGTTAATCATTTAGTAACTGACAGTAGTTTGAATAATTGTCATGCACTAAAATATCAACAAGGATTGTGTTGTGGAGATAAATGTGATACATGATCATATTCAGAACAGGTTTTCTCTTCCACTTCCTTCCATGGCTGGATTCAGAGATCTTTCTGTCAAATTTTCTTTAATGGGTGCATCTAATGTAGATATAATGGCAGTAATTTCAAAATGTGTGTTAAGTAAGAATGTAACAACAGTTTGGAATTATGTTGCAAAGATGTTTATTCCTGGCAAGAGAACGGTGGATGGGTATCGGTTAGTGTCAACATAATGAAGAAACAGAATTTGAATTGTGTGTGGGCTGGCAAATTCAAAGGAAGTGAAAATAAATCTTTCATACACATTTTTTTTAACATTATTAGGCTCTAGCTTCTATGGAGGAGTTTCGAAACCTTGACCGTGATATTGAAGGCTCTGCGAAACGATGGAAGAAGTTTGTGGAGTGTGAATGTCCAGAGAAAGAGAAGTTTCCACAGGAGTGGAAAAGCAAAACAACTTTACAGCAGTTGTGTATGATGAGGGCACTACGTCCTGACCGAATGACCTATGCAGTCCGGTAAGAACAAGAGGTTCTTTCATTGTTACAATTAATGTTGAGTTTACAATATTGTCGTATGCACAGGTACAATAAAAAAAGCCTGCAATGACATAACATCATATAAGCAGCATTCTCAAGAGAAACCTAAGGTGTACAAAGTATTGACAAGAAAGAACACAACGTTAATGTGCAAAATAACAAATAACAGTGTTGCTATACCGAGGTGGTGATTTGGATTATTCATGTTGGTTCAACAACCAAATGGTTGGAGAGAAGTAACTGTTAATGGTTGGAGAGAAGTAACTATTTTCAATAATTACTTGTTAATGGTTCAGGATGTTGTAGACTCAAAAATCTTCATAGTGATCTGATAGCTGTGCATTTGTACTACTATTGAGCTGTGTATTACTGAATTTTGAACTAGCAAACACTTACCGGGTCACTTTGATGGAATTGATCCATTTTGACCTGATAATAAATTTAACCTTCTGTTCTACATTTGCTTTATAAAAGAGAAAATGGTACCAATAATAACAGGAAGATTAAGTGGCAGTGTTGGTCCGGGCGAGGATTCTGAGTAACATGACGTTCCCTTGTATTTTTTTGATTCCCATTTCCCAGCCAAGCCCAACCATTCTGGGAGGTTGACCTACCATTGGGTGGATAGTCTTTGACACTGAGCCACATTTACAGTGTGGTGGGATAGATCCAACTTTGTAAAGTAAGTTAGTCTGACTTTGAGGAAAGAGCGGGGTAGGTATAATGAGCTGAACATTGGGGAGATGATTTAGGAGGAATCTGGTGCTGAGGAGATCTGATTCTAGAGATGATGTCTAAGCACAAGGGTGAGGTCCATTTGCAGAGAAGGTAAATTGCAATGGTCAGTATCAGTTATAGGTTTGAGAAAGCAATATACTATACCTTCTGATGCAGGGCCTTGGGCCAAATATAACATAATTCCACTCAGCTTTTCTGAGTGCTGAGATGATTGATCAGGCTACTTTGGGACTGCAGATTCTTCTACAGATGTCTCAAGAGGTTGTTGATAGAGTGGGCAGATGGATACACTGTGTGGTGCTGTGCTCCTTCTACCTCTTATGTAAGACCACTCAATGCCCCGATACATGACCTCAAGATTCTCAATGCTTTGTCCTCTTGATGCACCTCGTAAACTAGAGGTTTGCAAGAACTGTTGAAAATTTTACCTTTCCTCACTGATGATCTGAGCATATTCTTCAACCTTTGTACTCTTTCCAGCGGGTAATCTGCACTCGTGATCAATATTGGAATAGAATGCCTTTTTACGGGAATCATCAAGCATCTGAATGTCATAGCCAGCACAATGTAGGTACTGGGGAGTAACTGTGCCTCGGTGCTGGGGATGTTGGTCTGATGTTAGTTGGGTATCCCCTCAGTGAAATTGAAGGATTTTATAGATACACCAGTATTGGCTGTTTACCTGCTAACAGGCATAATCAGGAAAATCTCATTGAATGTATGGTGACTGATAGATTGATTCATTAGAAATCCAAAGGAAATACCTGAACTTTCCTTCTGCTAGTAATGTGCATCTGGTACCTGATCTTTATCCATGATGAAGGCACCCTCAGAAAGCAGGAAAGCATCGTTTTACATCAGAGTGCACTTCCTCATTGTGTTTCTCCGTGAAGAATTAGTACATTCTCAAATCCGTGCAAGCACATGAAATGAGCTTTGAATATAGGCCATCTACATTCTGCACACTGATAGATCAATAGCTTCAGTGGTGAATGTTTGGCAGGTGCAAATTCATTTTTTATTGCTGACAAACTTCAAAGTCAGTGCATGTTGTTAATACAGTAATAAAAACCTGTCTTTATCTCCTCAGTGATTTTGTTGAAGAAAAATTGGGCAGCAAGTATGTCGTGGGGAGGTCACTGGATTTTGCAACATCCTTCGAGGAATCTGGACCGGCCATACCGATGTTTTTTATCCTTTCTCCTGGTGTTGATCCGCTCAAGGATGTAGAAAGACACGGTAATATTTCATGTATCTTCAGAGTCACACTGCAGAAGCAGGCCATTTGGCCCAATTTGACAGTGCTGACCAATGCACATCTATGCAGTTTTACCCACACACACCACTTCCTCTGGCCACTGGTTCCATAGGCCAACTACCCTATATGTAAAAGAAACATTGCACCTTGTTTGCCCTTTAAACCATTTTCCTCTCACCATTTACCTATACGCTCTAGTTTTAGACCCCCCCTATCGAAAGTAAAGAAAGTGTAGCCATTCACCTTATCCACTCCCCTCATGGTTTTATATACCTAAATAGGCTCACTTCTCAACCTCCTACACTCCAAGCAACGAAAAGCCCAGGTTTCCTTTCTGGTCCTGGTAACATCCTTGTGAATCTTTTCTGCGTCCTTTCCAGTATATAACATGTTTCTGCTAATTAGGTCACCAAAACTGCACACATGCAATACTCCCAGTGTGGTCTCACCAACTTCTTCTACAACTGTAACATGGGGAGTTGCAACTGTACAACTACTTGAGCTCAGTGCTCCCACTAATGAAGACAGGCATTCCAAATCTCTCCACCATCCTGTCCACCTGCATTACCAGTTCCTCAAGAGTTAAAACTGAAGTTAAGATGGAACAACTGCTCATAACTGACAATGACAGCTTTAAATAATCATTTAGCAATTGACCAGTGTATGATCAATAATAATTACGATCATCCATTATGTCATGTCATGTAGTGTTGAAACAGTCCAAGCAGGTGACAGCAGTTGTAAATCTCATTGCTCCATGTGTTCAAATTAATGAGTGAAATGTTGAAATTAAAATTGAAAATGCTGGACACTATCAATGGTGTAGGCAGAATCAGTTGCGACTGTAAGTCTGGGCCTTCATCACCAGTAAAAAAAAAGGTTAGGTTTTATTGATGGATTTTATGGAAGGATGGGTAGAACAAAGGACACATCACTGATTGCGTGAGACTAAATGATTTAATGTATCAGTAGAAGTATAAGGATCAGATTATGTTTCTTTGTATGTGCAAGGAGTTTTAATAGTAAGGGAGTGGTTATGCCCAGCAGCCCAAACAATACAAATAGAAAAAGAAAATTAGAGTGAATATGATAAGCAGTAATGACTAGTTTGGATGAAAAGAAAGAGTGAGTTTTCCAACTTTGAAGAATTTATAACTGAATTTAGAAGACTACGTGTACCCAGATGGAAGGTGTATTGTCCTTCCAGCTTGCTTTGAACCTTGTTTGAACAGTGCAGGGGGCCACCAAATGGTCATGGTGGAAAAGGGATGGTGAATTATGTTGTGGCCAATTGGAAGCTCAGGGTCGCCCCATGGCCTGAACAAAGGTGTTCCTCGAGGTGATCACCCGTTTCTATTTGGTTTCTCAAATGTAGAGAGGCCTACGTTGTAAACACACAGTGCAGTAGACTAGATTGGCAGTGCAAACAAATCACTCCTTCAACTGGATAGAACTTTTGTTTCCTGGGATGGTGTGAAAGGACAAGTAGTGCAGTTCCTATGGTTGTGAAACATAGATTTGTGACTCAATTGTGAGTCATGTCAAGATTTTGCATTTATTTAGGTTAGCCACAGTTTGTTTTAGAAGATGTTGTCCACACTAATATTCTAATTGAGGAGCTATCACATTGCCTTTTTTGAAGGAAAGGTACACAAAAAAGATAGTATTTAAAGCACAGAACCCAATGATAAAACTACAGCCTGGCAAAGATTAATTGCAATATTTCAATTCATGTACACAAACACTGACTCCTAATGTTGCTGGTTTAACTGAGAACATAAATATTACATTTTTATAAAAATGAGTTTATCAATATATGATTTAGCTAGTGGCAACTTTGAATGGCCTGTCAAAATTGTGTAAAAATTATTAGATAAAAATTTAATACATCTGAAAATTTAATAAAATATATTGCCTTCTTGCTTTCTGTATGCATATTCAATTAAAATGCAGGGAAGCATAATAGACTGTATTCAATATAGTGATGGACACACAGCTGAATCATCACTTTTGTGTGATAGGATTAGATCATACTAACAAAGGATGAAGTGTTCTTTCTCATTTTGTTTTTCAACTGCAGGCAAAAAGCTGGGTTTTACATTTGACAACAGAAACTTCCACAATGTCTCACTTGGACAGGGTCAGGAAGTGGTAGCTGAGCAAGCTCTTGACCTGGCAGCCAAAGAGGGCCACTGGGTCATTTTACAGGTATGTTACACATTACCGCTATTTGGATATATTAAGCAATACTGATTCTCTGGGATTTATCTAATTAAGTGATTTGGCTTTTTTTAAACTCTTTTGATATCTGTTCTATCACATTTAAAAGTAGACAGGGTAAATTTAATTTACAACAGATATTCTGTGGATCCACAGTTGCCACTATAAACAGGGGTATCTATGATCTTCCTTCAGTTCTCTAATTTTCCAACTGATCCACAAGAGATCTGTACAATTTGAGGAGAGTACAGATTTATTAAATATGTGTTGGAGAAATGTTCAGTAAATGGCAGAAGCTAAGCAAATTCACTGCACAGGAAACACAGAAGAAATATTGATTTAATAATGTATCCATATTACTCTCCACTGATTTATGTTGTGAATGACGTCATTAGGTGCTGTCAAAAACTGCATTGATCTTAATTCCTGTCAGCTTCCTATTGACCAAATTTGGTATAATGTTAATTTTTAACACGTGTTTCAAAAATTAGATTCATACACCATTGACTCAGTGTGCTACAGTCCATAGGCGGACTTAGCTATGTTTCACTCGTTACAACTGAAATGGGCCCTGCCCTCCCAGGGGCCCCCAACTGCAAAAATTTAATGCACAGCTCCCAGATGCCAAAATATTCTCCTGGTGGTCAGCCGAGCTACCAGTGGGCACTCGCTGACTGACAGCTGAGAAAATACTGTAAACATTGCTCCTAGCTCAGAAGGCTACTTTTCAATGAGAGGAAAATGAAACGCTCCTATCCTAGCAGTGCTGAAAAACGGAAAACATTAGACAACAAAACCAAATGTCTAAATAGTCTCCCAAAGGTTACATCTTTCTTTGGTCCAGCATCTGTAAAAGGCCCGCCGACTGCAGTTGCTGCTGCACTATTGTCACAGCATGGGGTTGCAGTGCCAAGTGACAGTTTAAGCGGTACAGAAGATGTTGATCATCAGAGCAATGAAAATGAGAAGAACAATTCCACTCAAACAGATGGTGATAATGATGGCCAAACTTTGTTTGATGAACAAGCACCACAGCATGATAACAGTCCTACAGGTGAGGGAGATGCTGCCACCAGCACACCAGACAGAGAGAAAACCCCACTAATATTCACAGAGACCGATCCAGCACATTGGCCAACGCATATTACCAGTGACCGGATTGATGTTGTTAGAAGAGGTCCCGTTCAGTTAGAGGACATTAACTTTCCACAGAGCCTATCATGCCGTTGTTTTACCAAGGACAGATATCGTATGAAGATGAAAACTGGAGAAACCATTCGTAGGTCATGGTTAGTGTACTCAGAGTAATCTGATTCAATCTTCTGTTTCTGCTGTACCCTATTTGGCAAGCGAAATCACAGTCTCACTTGTGGAGGTTTCAGAGTGTGGGAGCGACTCACTCTCACACTCCAGGATCATGAGAAGTCAAATGCACACCGTGCCAACATGGATAGCTAGCACGAGCTGGAAACACACTTAAGAATGCACAGTGCCATTGACAGCACGTACCAAGAAATGCAAATGCTAGAAAAAAAACACTGGAATGATGTCATGAAGAGGTTCATTGCCATAGTCTGTTACCTTGCAGAATGAAACCTTGCTTTCCGTGGCCACAATTCCACCCTACATGAACCAAATAACGGGAACTTTCTAGGTCTGGTGGAGCTGCTTGCCGAGTTCGACCCAGTGATGAGCGAACATGTCAGACGAGCAGACGAAAAGAGACTACTGACCACTACAAGGGGAAAACCATACAAAATCAGTTATTCACACTTATTGGAGACAAGACACTGGAAGCAATAACAGAGAGAGTAGAACAATCATGTTACTACTAGGTGATAATAGACTGCACCACTGATGCTGCACACATGGAGCAGCTCTCTGTGACACTGCGCATTGTCACATGCCAAGTAAATGTCAGAGCTACTGTTAGTGAGCATTTTGTTGGTTTCCTACCAGTGCTTGACACAACAGGTGCAGGCCTAACCAACATTTTCTTAACGCATATGGAGAAGTTAGGATTAGCTATCTCAAAATGCAAGGGGCAAGCAGATGATAACGAGAGCAATATGCAGGGGAAAAATAGTGGGGTGCAGAAGAGGTTGCTAGATATTAACAAAGAAACACTGTTCATGCCATGCACCAGCCACAGCCTAAATCTAGTCATTGTCGATGCTGCAAAGTCAACTGTGGAGTCTGTGACCTTCTTTGGGGTGCTGCAACGTCTATACACACTATTCAGCTCATCGACACAGAAATGGGAGCTTTTCAAGGAGAACATGCCACAGATGACCCTCAAGGCCATATCCATCACACAATGGGAGTGCCGCGTGGGAAGTGTGAAAGTCCTGCGCTACCAGATTCCCGATGTTGGCAATGTGCTCCTGTCACCGATTGAACATGCCACACTGAAAGGTGACAGTGAAACCACATCTTCAGTCAGAGGCCTAGAACAGGAGATCATGTCATGGAAATTCCTGCTGACTGTTATCATCTGGTACAACGTTTTACACGAGGTGAATCGTGTCAGCAAGCAGCTCCAGAGCCCACAAGAGGGAATCGATGTGCTACAGCGCGAGGTGGAATACGTTCTGAAATTTCTCAAGGAATACGGAGAGAACGGCCTTTCATCTGCCTGAGCAGATGCCAGAGGCATAACTGAAGAGGTAGGAATGCCAACGGTCTTTCCTACCGCACGAATCAGAAAACCAAAACGCCAGTTCCAGTACGAGTCCCAACGTGCAGAACCTTCCCTGCCAGTGGCACCCGAGGAACGGTACAAGAGAGAAGTTTTCCTTCCACTAGTGGACTCTGCCATCACAGGCATTACTGAGCGCTTCAAGCTGATGGCGTCATTTTACAGTCTGTTTGGCTTCATTTATGGAAGAGAGAAAATGAAAAAAGCCACCCAAAGTCGCACACTGAAAGACAGCTGCGTAAACATGGAGAGAACACTTGGTGATGTGGATGCTGAGGACCTTTCGCGCGAGGTGTCAGCTGCTTTCAGTGCCATGCCTGCAAAAGAAACCACTGGCCTGCAGGTTCTGAGCTACATTTACAGCAACAATCTGGTTGAACTGTATCCTAACATCACCATTGCTCTAAGACTCATGCTGACAGTGCCTGTGACTGTAGTGAGTGGGGAGAGAAGTTTTTCGAGGTTAAAGCTCATCAAAACATGTCTGAGGACAAGCATGCACCAGGAGTGTCTGTCAGCTCTTGCGCAGATATCAATTGAGCATGAAATAACAAGAGTACTAGACAAAGATGAGCTCATTAAAGCATTCTCAGCACTCAAGCGCAGGAGGGTGGTGAAGTTCTAGTGGTAAGTTTTTAACACATTTTTAGCAGAAATAAAGTTTATAATTAAGATAATAAAATAAACCACGTATTCCACTCAAAATGTGTATAGGTGATTAGGTGGTGTTTTTCTCTCTCCCGCTTGCGTCCCCTCTGTCTCTCACTCTCCTCCTGTTCACTCTCCAAGCCTTATGTGAGCTGTCCGTGGTGCTGAAAGAGCTCGCGACGCAGTTTGTTGTAAACTTCCAGTAGTTAACTTTCAGACACTGTTCATTTAATAAATAAAGTGTGAATTTTCATTAAATATGACATTGCTTTTGTTATTAATTTAATTAGAGGGAAATTGTTTAAGCTGTTCTTATGTCAGCTGATACCCAACACATAGTGCCATTCAGTGCAGACTAGTTGCTGATGTCAAGGCTTCTCACTCAAATGCAAAAAATGTCATTGTTTCAGTTTTTAATTAAGAGAATTATTTGGATTATGTTGAGCTGTCTGTCCATTATGCTGAAAGTGCATATACTGCATCAATATTTAAGTCTGAAATGATACCATTATTGATGCAAACCAACTTGAATATTCGCTTTTTTCTCTTTCTTTTTTTTGGGAAGTTGGGGTAGGGCCCCACATTAACTCTTGAAATGGGCCCCCAGATGCTTACGGCCACCTATGCTACAGCCCACCAAGTAATCTTTGGCTCTGCTTACAGCTCATGAATATCTTTTTAGCTGTATCATCTCTAAGTACATTTTAGAAGCAGATCTCACTCAGAGTTAAATACATCCTGTTATTTTTAGATTGTGCTTATTTTCTGTAAAGTTTCCGGTTTGTAATCCATTTGTTTTATGAAGAAAAATCAACTATTTATGTATACAGTTATATAGAATTATATAGAAATAGTGTGACTATTCAAGTCATTACTTGAAATCAGCTACTTTTTCCCCAGTTTTGTTCCATTTTATGAAGAAGAATGAGATGAGATACTTTATCTAGAATATAACAAACAAAAGCAAATTGTGTGTGGGTTGCTTTTCAGTATTTGCATTTGATACCCAAGCCTGTAAACTAATTTCAAATATTGTTCTAATTCTCCTTATGAGGCATATAGTTCTCCATCTGCCCAAAGTTCATCTGTAAAGAGAAATAAAAATCATTTAAAAATAACTTATTAGTATTAGTATGATAGTGTTTAATAGTGCAATGCTTGACATTAATTCTGTCACTTGTCCTTTCTTTCTGTTGTTGATCTTTGATTAACTTAACTAGACTCATTTAAAATGCTCTAAAGTTGGTTCACTTTAGTTTTTTGTAAGCTCCAGCAAGACTATCTTTTACTTCTCAGGATCTGTTAGTTGATCTGTGTGTCTAACAGATAAATAGTGTTTTCTCATTCACTTTCAGAAGTTATTGTGGTTCTTCTTACTGGAATAGATTTGACTCATCACAGCAACACACTCAAAATGCTGGAGGAGCTCAGCAGGCCAGGCAGTATCTAAGGAAAAGAGCAT
This sequence comes from Hypanus sabinus, assembly GCF_030144855.1. Lineage (NCBI taxonomy): Eukaryota > Metazoa > Chordata > Chondrichthyes > Myliobatiformes > Dasyatidae > Hypanus > Hypanus sabinus. The sequence goes on along the minus strand of NC_082728.1, from coordinate 42,453,914 downwards.
AGTTGATGTTTTGAGCCGAGGCCCTTCAGCAGGAAGGGTCCTCCAGCATTGTGTGTGTGTTGTTTGGATTTCCAGAAGCTGCAGATTTTCCCTTGTTTGTGATTTGTTGACTCATCATGGCACTGTTCCTTTATTCTGATGACAGCTTAGTAACAAACTTTTTCTCATAAGTAATGCTAGCTGTTAGTGAAACTGGCCTCATACATTTTCTACCAAATTATGTGTCTGTAAATCCCTTTGGAGATGATTTTTCTAATTTCCTAATCGTTTTGTTTCTTAAAAATAATACACAAAACTGCTTCATGGCTGAATATTTTAATTGTATTGTAGTAGCTGCAGTGCTCCCAAATGGATAAATAAATACATTATCATAAACTTAAACCACATTAATGCAAGCTGTTAGCTAGAGCAGGTTAAATTTTGGTCTCAAGAAATGAATGGGTCTTTTTTCCATGGCCAACCCGAGTGCCCTAATTGGGTGGCAATGGAGTTGAGTTCCACTAAAGATTTATCTATTTCTGCAATTCTTGGCTCTGTACTCCCTAGTAGTTTGTCTAGATTAATTGTTAATCTCTTGTTAGGCACACTTTGCGAATATGGGCTCAGTTTAGGAAATTTTATGGTTTCTATGGTTTTTCCTTTTCTGGTCCTATCTTACATAATCACCTTTTTTTTAACCTACTATGTATGATTCAACAGTCCATGATTGGTATAGGAAGGGCATTAGACATTTTGAAGATCTTTTTATTGATAATCACTTTGCATCTTTTCAACAACTCTCTGCTAAGTTCAATCTGCCTAATGCTCATTTTTTTAGACATCTCCAAATTAGACACTTTATTAATCCTTTAATTCCTAACTTCCCTGAAATGCCTCAGAAAAATGTTATGGATTTATTTCTTTCTATTAATCCACTGGGTAAAGGTTTAATATCATTTATTCGTGATAAATTAGCATTCTTACGGTGTGCCCCTGTGGATAAAATTAGAATGGCTTGGGAGTATGATTTAAATATCTCTTTATCTGATGATACTTGGGACTCGATTCTCAAATCGGTTAATTCAACCTCTCTTTGTGCTCGCCATTGCCTTTTACAGTTTAAGATTGTTCATAGAGCCCATATGTCTAAATCTAAACTATCTCGATTTTAGTCCTCTTTGTGATAAATGCAAAAGGGGCGAGGCCTCTCTTATTCATAAGTACTGGTTCTGTCCTAGCTTGGAGAAATTTTGGAAAGATGTCTTCATAACTTTATCTTATATTCTGAACCACCACTTAGAACCTAACCCTTTAATTGCTTTGTTTGGTTTTTTGGGTGAGACGGATTTACGTTTGAGCTCGACTAAGTGTTGAATATTATCTTTTGCTTCTCTCCTGGCTAGACATTTAATCCTCCATAGATGGAGTGATGTTACCCCACCCACGCATGCTCAATGGCTTAACGATATTATGTCCTGCTTAGACCTTGAAAAAATTCATTATTCAGTTCTTAATTCGGATATAAAGTTCCATAAGGTCTGGGAACCTTTTATTGAGTACTTTCATAAACTTCCTCTTAACTAAGATTTTTTTTGGTCCCTTGCTTTCAGCTCTTTTTTTTGGTAGTAGGCATTATTATCTTCTGTTTTTAAGTGTATTTACAGTTTTGGGGGTTTGAATGTCCTGATTTATATTCTCTATATTGTGTTGTGGTTGGTCTGGAGTTTTTTTTTGTTGTGGGGTTTGGGGAGGATACTAATTTTACATGTCTTCAATTTGGGTGCTTTCTCAATTAACTTTTTTGTATTATAGTATTATTGTATGTTTATTTTTGCACTATTAATTTTCTTCATTTTGATTTGGGTTTTTTTTTTGTCTGTAGTGATGTAGAAAATGCATAAAAAACTAATTAAAAGAAAAGAAATGAATGATACAAATGGTTCTTGGTAAACCAACAAACACCTTGCTTGGCACCTTGCTACACATTCAGCAGTGCACGAGGCCTGTGAAGAACATCAGGGAATCTGTACACAGCAGCCATTGGGAACTGACGTCAGGGTGACAGCTGCTTATGCGGAATGAGATCAATAGGATCTTGATAAATTGGGGAGGACATCAGTAGTTGTTGTGGAGCATAATAGTAGAATATTAATCTGGTCAGACTAGCATATCAGTGAGTAGTGAATGAGAATCAGGTTTATCATAAGACCATAAGAGATAGGAGCAGAATTAAGCCTTTTGACCTATCGATTCTGTTCAGTCATTCCATCATGGCTGATTTATTATCCCTCTCAACCCCATTCTTCTGCCTTCTCCCCATAACCTTTGATGCCCTGACCAACCAAGAACCTAGCAACCTTTGCTTTAAATATATTCAATGACTTGGCCTCCACAGCCATCCTTGGCAATGAATTCCACAGTTTTACCATCCTCTGGCTAAAGAAATTCCTCCTCATCTCTGTTCTAAATAGACTTCTCTCTACTCTGAGGCTGTGCTCTCTGGTATTAGTCTCACTTTCTATAAGAAACATTTTCTTAACAACCACTCTGTCTAGGCCTTTTAAATCACTGACTATGTCATGAAATTTGTTTTCTGGCAGCAGTACAGTGCAAGACATAAAACATTAATATAAATAAACTAATGGGTGTTGTTGGAGTCGGGTATGAGTCTTAGTCCCATGAAGTGGTGTCAATCAGTAGCAGATACAAAATGCTGGAGGAACTCAGCAGGCCAGGCAGCATCTATGGGAAAGAGTACAGTCAATGTTTCAGACTGAGACCCTTCATCAGGACCTTTCTGAGCTAGACTGGGACCTATTGAAGCAAGTCGTTCATATGTATGAAGACTTTTATAGAAGTAGCCTCTTTGTTTGCAATGCTGCCCTTGGGCTGACACTGTTACATTTGAGTTATTCCATGCACTAGAGCATCAGAGGCATGGGAACCCAGAAAGGATATCACTGAGTTCACACAACCTGCAAATTATTGCCTATTTCCTTTCTGTAAGTTTTTCCATTGAACTTAAATCACATAATGCACAAAAAGATAGTGCTATATGAACCAACTTTGTGGTAAACATTACTTTTAAGTAGTTATTTTTAGGGTGCCGTTCTGGGATGGCATTTGAATCTATTTCTAATACCACTCCAGAAATGCTTGTAAACTGTAAAGCTGAAAATTTGATAAATATTGAGAATAAAATGGGACAATATAGCATCGCAAAGAAAAAATTCCTTCCACAGAAGCATGGTGGAGAGTATCTTGAATGTTTGCATTACAGTAATTTGGTGGAAACACCAATGCCCAGGAAGAAAAAATGTTAACGAAAGTGGTGGATTGTCAGTCCATTACAGGCTAAGCCCACCCCATCACTGAGTACATTTACATAGAACACTGCTACAAGAGAGTAGCTTCCATCATTGAAGACCCACACCAAGCAGGCCATGCCCTTTTCTCATTGCTACCATCGGGCACAAGGTACAGAAGCTTTCGGTCCAACATCACTAGATTCAGAAATAGTTATTACCATCACCAGCACCATCAGGATCCTGAACCAGCTTTAATATCTTCATTCTTCATTAAGAACTGATTCTATGGTTTACAGGCTCACTTTAAAAGGTTCAAAGGTCCAATTTAATGAGAAATGTATAGACTATACATCGTGAAATGCGTTTTCTTCGCAAACATCCACGTAAACAGAGAAATGCCCCAAAGAATGAACGACAGTTAAACGTAAGAACCCCAAACTCGCCCCCTCCTGCGTGTAAGTGGCAGCGAGCAACAACCCCCCTCCCCCACCGGCAAAAAAAAAGCAAGCATAGGCACTATCACTGAGCACTCAAGCATAAGCAGAGCAATAGCAACAATTGCAGTCTCTCTCTCTCCCTAAAAAGGGCTCTTTTCAACTCATGTTCTCAGTATTACTTTTTGTTTGCAGTTTGCCTTTGCACGTAGTTGTTTGGCAACTTAAACTGTATATTTATATTTTTATATAAAATTTTATTGTACGTTTTCTTGTAAATGCTTGCAAAAAGTAAATCTCGAGGCAAATGGCAACATGTAGTTTGATAATAAATTTAGTTCGAACTTTGAAATGAAGGAGTTTCTATGTTCATTATCAGAAATCTCACTTCAGTTATTTCACAATCAACTCAATTTATTATGTGAATGACTTCCACATATCATTGCTTCAGTTGCTGTTGTAAATTAAACAACAAGAAGCTTCCAATTGGATAATACTGTAGGTGTTAATCAAGTTTTTGCTGCAGAATTGGAACAATTCATCATCTCTTTCAGTGCTGCCAAATTCATTTTGTTATATTACCTTGTAAAGTGGGTAGTTTGCAGCCATTGTCAAACTCTCATTGCAATTATCAGTAGTAATAGTTTGTTGTTCTTTAAAACAGTGAAGGTCATTGTGGGTTAGGTTTTTTTTTAACTTTATGCTGCTTTGAAGGAAGATTTTGTATTTAGATTGCTGTTTGAAACTATAATGGATACTTCCTTTGTCTTCTTCTTGGCTGTTATGCTTCCAGTATTGTTCAAAATGGGTGCTTAGTTTAGAAAATGTTTGATAATTTGTGGTGTGATTTTCTGCTCATCCAGGCATTTGATTCAGTTCAGTGAAGTGCCTTTTCTTGAAAGAATGAATCCGACGGATATAAATGGAAAAATGCAGTTCTATGAATAGATAAACAGCTTGGAAATTGTTGTGAGAAATTGGCCCAGAAACAGTCATCCACTGTGTGTGGTGAAGAATGGGATTACAATGGGTTCAGTAATATGCTGTGACAGTGAAGCGTCATTAGGCATTGCCAACCTCCATGGAATTAGGTGTTTAACAGATTAAAATACAAATTTAATTGTCATATGCTGATATGTACTGATTCTTGATACAAATAACACCAATCTGCATTTATATGGAACTTTTAGCATGACCTGATGCAGGTCAGAGATTTTTGAGGAATAATGGACCCCGAGCCAAACAAGGAAGTGCAGTCAAGTCTTAGATACAATCAGTGTTCAGGAAGTTCTCAAAGGATGAAAGAAAGATATAGAAGGGCAAGAATTCAGGGAAAGAATTTCTAAGTGTGCAGCTTTTTTTAGCTAAATGTACTATTATCAGGACTTTATTGGTAAAATCTAGGTTGCTGAAACCTCAGCTGGAAGTTACAGAGATAACAAGATGTGTAAACATGGATTTAAATGGAATTATCTTTAGCAGGCACTGAGCTACCAAGAATCAATGGAAGTTAGTGGGGTTTGGAATAAATGTGGGAGTGGACCTTGTTGAAAAATATTATACAGTTTATGAAGTTTATGTCAGGTGAAGGATGAGAACTTAGGTTGATGTGCATTGGAGTAAATGAATCTGGACATGACAGGTGGGGTGTTGAAATTTATAGCGCACATGGCCGAGGTCACCATTGAGTGGGTTTCAGCAAGAGGAGAAATACGTCTCCAGATATTGAAGCCTAAGCCAGATAGAAAGATAAACATGTGAACAATCATTATTCAACTTTGCAATTTGCAAACTCAGAAATAGAAGGTAGAACATAGAACATAGAAAACCTACAGTACAATACAGGCCATTTGGCCCACAATACTGTGCAGAACATGTACTTAATTTAGAAATTACCTAGATTTACCCATAGCCCTCTATTTTCCTAAGCTCCATTAACCTATCCCAGGAGCTTCTTAAAAGACCCGATTGAATCTGCCTCCACCACTGTTGCCAGCAGCCCATTTCATACACTCGCCACTTTCTGCATAAAAAAAACTTACCTCTGACATCTCTCCTTTACCTGCTTCCAAGCACCTTAAAACTGTGTCCACTCATGTTAGCCAATTCAGTCCTGGGGAAAAATCTCTGACTATCCACACAATCAATGCTTATCATCATCTTATATACCTCTATCAGGTCACCTCTCATCCTCCGTCGCTCAGGAGAAAAGGCCAAGTTTACTCAATCTATTCTCATAAGGCATGCTCCCCAATCCAGGCAACATCCTTGTAAAGCTCCTCTGCACCCTTTCTATAATTTCCACATCTTTCCTGTAGTGAGGCGACCAGAACTGAGCACAGTACTCCAAGTGGGGTCTGTCCAGGGTCCTATATAGCTGCAACATTACCTCTCAGCTCCTACATTCAATTCCATGATTGATGAAGGCCAATACACCGTATGCCTTCTTAACTTCACAGTCAACCTGCGCAGCAGCTTTGCGTGTCCTATGGACTTGGACCCCAAGATCCTACTGATTCTCCACACTGCCAAGAGTCTTACCACTAATGCTATTTTCTGCCATAATATTTGACCTACCAAAATGAAACACCTCACACTTAACTGGGTTGAACGCCATCTGCCACTTCTCAGCCCAGTTTTGCATCCTGTCGATGTTCCGCTATAACCTCTGTTGCCCTCCACACTATCCACAACAGCCCCAACTTTTGAGTCATCAGCAAATTTACTAACCCATCCCTCCACTTCCTCAAGCAGGTCATTTATAAAAATCATGAAGAAAAGGGGTCCCAGAACAGATCCCTGAGGCACAACACTGGTCACCAATCTCCATGCAGAATATGACCCGTCTACAGCCACTCTTTGCCTTCTGTGGGCAAACCAATTTTGGATCCACAAAGCAAGGTCCCCTTGGATCCCATTCCTCCTTACTTTCTCAATAAGCCTTGAATAGGGTACATTATCAAATGTGTTTCTGAAATCCATATACACTACATCTACTGCTCTACCTTTATCAATGTGTTTAGTCACATCATCAAAAAATTCAATCAGGCTCGTAAGGCATGACCTGCCCTTAACAAACCCATGCTGACGATTCCTAATCATGTTATGCCTCTCCAAATTTTCATAAATCCTGCCTCTCAGAATCTTTTCCATCAACTTCCCAACCACTGAAGTAAGACTCACTTGTCTATAATTTCCTACTCCCTTTCTTGAACAAGCGAACAATATCTGTAACCCACTAATCCTCTGGAAATTCTCCTGTCCCCATTGATGGTTTAAAGATCATTGCCAAGGGTCAGCAATCTCCTCTCTTGCCTCCCACAGTATCCTGGGGTATATCTCATCCTGTCCCGGTGACTTACACAATTTGATGCTTTCTAAATCTCCAGTACATCTTCCTTCTTAATGTCTATATGTGCAAGCTTTTCAGTCTGTTGTAAGTCATCCCAACAATCGCCAATGTCCTTTTCCGTAGTAAATACTGAAGCAAAGTATTCATTAAGTACCGCCGCTACCTCCTCAGGTTCCATACACACTTCTCCATTGTCACACTTGATTGGTCCTATTCTCTCACATCTTATCCTCTTGTTCTTCACATACTTGTAGAATGCCTTGGGGTTTTCCTTAATACTGCTCACCAAGGCCTTCTCATGACCCCTTCTGGCTCTCCTAATTTCCTTCTTTTTAAAAAAAAAATTAATTAAATTTTCAAATAGGTTACAGAAAGAAAAAAAATTATCAACCTTCCCCCCTCCCCTTAACCACTCCCCCCAACATATCCCTATAGAAAAAAAAGAGAAGAAAAAAGAAAGAAAGAATGCCTGGATATTGGAAGATCCTCACATGCTCCATGGAGTACATAATAGCTTTATATGTATATTTATTTCTTTCCCCAGATAACCAATAATTTTATCTTCAGAGCACCTATATCTTTAATCCTATCTTTTGTAAATAAGGGCACCAAATTTTCAGAAATATTTCATATTTATCTTTTAAATTATAAGTAATTTTTTCAAGTGGAATGCAGCTAAAAATTTCATTCTTCCAACGATCTATATACTTAAGTATGAATCCGATTTCCAAGTAACTGCAATAGCCTTTTTGGCTACTGCCAATGCAATTTTTATGAATTCCTTTTGATATTTATTCAATTTGGATTTCGATTTTATCCCTTCAATATCGCCTAGTAAAAATAATGTTGGATTATGTGGAAGTTGTATTCCAATAATTTGTTCCAGTAAAACTCTTAAATTTGTCCAAAAAGGTTGAATTTTAAAACAAGACCAAGTAGAGTGTAAAAAAGTACCAATTTCTTGATTACATCAAAAACATTGATCAGAATCCTAAAGAAATCCTAATTTCCTTCTTAATCTCCTTCCTGCTAGCCTTATAATTTTCTAGATCTCTATCATTAACTAGTTTTTTGAACCTTTTGTAAGCTTTTCTTGATTAGATTTACAACAGCTTTTGTACACCATGGTTCCTGTACCCTACCATCCTTACCCTCTCTCAGTGGAATGTACCGATGCAGAACACCATGCAAAAACCCCCTGAACATTTGCCACATTTTTGCCATACATTTCCCTGAGAACACTTGCTCCCAATTTATACTTCCAAGTTCCTGTCTGATAACTTCATATTTCCCCTCATTCCAATTAAACACTTTCCGAACTTGTCTGTTCCTATTCCTCTCCAACGCTATGGTAAAGGAGATAGAATTATAATCACAATCTCCAAAATTCTCTCCCACTGAGAGATCTGACACCTGACTAGGTTCATTACCCAATTCCAGATCAAGTACAGCCTCTCCTTTTGTAGGCTTATCTACATAAAATGACAGGAAACCTTCCTGAACACACCTAACAAGCTCCACCCTATTTAAACCCCTCGCTCTTGGGAGATATCAATCAATACTGGGGAAATTAAAATCTCCCATCATGACAACCCTATTATTACAGCACCATTAAGAATCTGTCTCCCTATCTGCTCCTTAATGTCCCTGTTACTATTGGGTGGTCTTTAAAAAACACTCAGTAGAGTTATTAACCCTTTCCTGTTTCTAACTTTCACCCACAGTAGATAATCCCTCCATGACTCCCTCCTTTTCTGCTGCCGTGACACTATCCCTGATCAGCAGTGCCGCAGCCCCCACCCCTTTTGCTTCCCTCCCGGTCCTTTCTGAAACATCTAAAGCCTGGCACTCTAAGTAGCTATTCCTGGCCCTGAGCCATCCAACTCTCTGTTATGGCCCCATCATCATAACTCCATGTACTGATCCACGATCTAAGTTCATCCGCTTTGTTAGTGATGCTTTCTTACATTAAAATAGACACATTTCAAACCATCAGTTTGAGTGTATCCCTCTATCACCTGCCTATCCTCCCTCTCACATTACCTACAAGCTTTCTCTATTTGGGAGCCAACTGCCTCTTCCTCCATCTCTTCAGTTCGGTTCCCACCTCCCAGCAATTCTAGTTTAAACTCTCCCCAGTAGCCTTAGCAAACCTCCTCACCAGGACATTGGCCCCCCTTGGATTCAAGTGCAACCTGTCCTTTTTGTACAGGTCATGCCTGCCCCAAAAAACGTCCTGATAATCCAGAGATCTCGGATTGGAGCCTCCTGCTCCAATCCCTCAGCCACACATTTATCCTCCACCTCACTCTATTCCTATACTCACTGTTGCGTGGCACAGGCGGTAATCGTGAGATTACTACCTTTGAGGTCCTGCTTCTCAGCTTCTTTCCTAACTCCCTGTGGTCTGTTTTCAGCCCTCCTCCCTTTTCCTACCTATGTCGTCGGTACCAATATGTACCACGGCCTCTGGCTGTTCACCTTTCTATTTCATGATGTCATTGGTGCGATCAGAAACATCCCGGACCCTGGCACCTGGGAGGCTAACTACCATCCATGTTTCTTTCCTGTGTCCACAGAATCATCTGTCTGACCCTTTAACTTATAGAGTCTCCCAGCACTGCTGCCAACCTCTTCCTTTCCCTACCTTTCTGAGCCACAGGGCTGGACTCTGTGCCAGCTTCCTCCAGGGAGGTCAGCTCCCCCAACAGTACTCAAATAGCAGTACTTATTGTTAAGGGGGACAGCCACGGGACTACGCTCTAGTATCTGACTCTTGCCCTTTCCTCTCCTGACTATTATCCACACCTGTTTTCCGAGGCCCCGGTGTGACTTCTTGCCTATAGCTCCTCTCTATCACCTCCTCACTTTTGCTGGCCATTATTTCAGTATATGAGAGTATAATTCCTATATGACTGTTGGAGTGCTTCTTGTTGAGTCATTGGTATTTATGCTATTTTTCAAAGTTCATGTTCTGCTGCAAATGAACATATTTTTTCAGTTACACTTGGTAAATTTTTTACTATATCATCTTGGCCTGGATGGCTGCAAAATATTTTCCAGTCTTTTGTTTTTAAAAAAAGTGGTTTATTTCTAATTTAACAAGGAAGAAGATACTATTGGCATCTCAGCAATGGAAATTATAGTTACAGTCTTGAATGGGATAAATAAAAAGTCCCAGAGAAGTTAGATGCATTTAAATTGGATAAGTTATCCAATCTCGACAGGTTAAACTGAGAGAAGTAAGCAAAGAAATTGCAGAAGCTTTGGTCATAATCCTCTAAGCTTCGTGAATTCAAGTAGTGCCTCAGGACTGGAACGTGACAAATGTTACATTCTTGTTTTAAAACAAGTGTAGGACTGAACCCAGTCACACCAGACTAGCAGTGTAAGTTATTGTCGTATTTAAACTGTGATCAGAAACAGAATTGGACAGATGTAGATTAATTTGCAGCAGGCAGCATTTATTTGTTAAACAAGTTGTGCCTAACTAAATTAATATAGATTTTTGATGAAGTAATCGAGTGGACAAGTGAAAGAAATGAAGGTGATATGGTGAATAAGAACTTCCAGAAATCATTTGAAACTCATGGAATAAGACAGATGGAACATTTACTAAGTTACTGTTGGTAACTGTGAGGGGATCTGATGAAAGTCATTATAACCATAAGAGATATTTACAGAGTCAATGGAAAGGAAGTGTTTCCATTGCTAAGGGGGTCAAGTCCAAGAACATATAGAATGATGTGCACAGCATAAGAACCAATCCAATATTAAGAAAACTTTTTTCCCACAATAATAATAAGAGCCTGGACTGCATTGCCAGGTGCAGTAAAAGAGAAGAATTCAGTTGGATATTTTACAAATTTAATAAGTATTTTAAAAGAAAGAATTTCCAGGGTTTCAGGATAGTGCTGGAGTAATTGTTGGATTTCCCTTTAAGTTGAACCAGCATGGTTATGATAGATTAAATGGCTTCTTTTTCTGTAACCATTTTCAGTGACTTGATGGTTTCTGATCATTTTATTCAGAAACTTTTGAAATTCTTGACTGCTATTACAGGCATCACAGAAAATATTCAAGTTTTCTTCTTTGCTCTCACATGCTTAATGATGGACATTGTTTTTTTTATGGAAATGAAAAGATGATTAAATTTCAGTCTGCTGAGATCACTTGTTATATATACCATTTAGTTCATGTTATTATTTCCAGTAAATGTTTGCCATTAATATTAAAATTAGGTCAGCTCCTATGATCTTTACCGTAAGTGGCTCTTTTGGAAACAATCTGCATTGTAACATGATACATTGGAACTGCAATCCTAGTATAAACTCCCTAAAGGGAAAATATAATTTCCAGTGAAACATTGAAATCCAAGCAATTTATCACTGAGCCAGTTCAGCAGAAGAAGTAATCTCTCCTTCTCTCTAGTTGGTTTTCAGATGTTGCCTTAACAACAGAACACTTGGATCTTGTGCTACCATATATTTACTCTGTATTTGTTCCATACAGTTTTTTTTTCACTGTCTTGTAAAGTTTATGTATAATTAATGTTTTTTTTTTGCTTGAACTCTGCGGCTGTGATGCTGCTGCAATCAAGTTTTTCATTCTCCCTGTACCTTACCATACTTATGCATGCCAATAAATTTAACTTGACTTGATAATAATTTGCACAGCTAGAGGTAAGTCATCATAGGGCTCTGGATCTATACAAACATCTTATTGTTCTTTATTGACTTGCATCCTTTTGGTTTAAACGACTTAGATTTCAGGTAATTTAGTTGTCCCTTTTGATGAGTTCAGCCACCATGAAGTTGTTACTGTATTATTGACAGAGGCATTATCAAAACAGGATGGCCTCATCACCAAGGCTTACTCATCTCCTGACACTGACAGACACAACAACACCTTAACTTTCACAGAAGGCTAAAGAAATTCAACCAGTCTCCAGTGACTCAAAGGTTCAAAGTAAAGTTTCTTATCAAAGTATGCATTCAGTATGCGATCCTGAGATTTATCTTCCCTACAGACAGCCATGAGAAAAAGAAAACCATGGCAACATGGTTTTCAAAGAAAAACATCAACCCCCCCCCCACACAAAAAACACAAATCGCCAAAATGGCAACCAAAAAAAGAGTTAAAAAAGTATAAAACAGAAAATCAAAAGAATCCAGACATATTCAATTCAACTCAATGTTCATTATCTGCAAGCTACCCCAACTCAAAGTCACCCAAAATAGCAATAAAAAAAGGAGGGATCAGAAACCAGAAACACATCATAACATGAACTACAGAATTCAGATTCAGTTTATTGTCATTTAGAAATCACAATGCAATGCAGTTAAAAAACATGAGACAACGTTCCTCCAGAATGATATCACAAAAGCATATGACACAACAGACTACACCAGAAAATCCACATAACGTTTGGCAATCCCCAATCCAGAGTCCAGAGATGCTGCTGCATATTAATATCGTGCTACAATCTTAACGTTTTCCCTGGAAAGGAGCTCCAAAACCACCAGACAAAACAAGACCAAAAACTAAAGCTACAAGACCTGCACAAAACCACATAGTTACAACAGTGCAAACAATAGCATAATTGATAAAAATCAGACCATGGGCACAGTAAAAATAATCCAAAGATGTTAAGGACTATAAGTTCAAAAGAAATCACCACACAGTTTCCACCAGTCCCCAGGGTCCCGACAGACTCGCCATCCCACGCCGGCGGCAGAAGGGAATACCCCCGCTATGGACTGCCACGGCGCCGCCCGACTCAGCCTTGCAGACGCAGCACACACCGAAAGCGACCTGACCGCAGCGGACTCTGAGTCCGTCGAACCTCCGAGCCGATGACCATCCCCTCTGGCACAGTTTTTCCGAGCACCATCCTCTGCCAAGTGTATTAAGACAGCCCCACCAACGGCCATCGGCAACACGACCCCGAGGACTTGGGGGCCTGTTCTTCCCAGCAGAGTTCTGGACCTCACAGCAGCAACAGCAGCAATGAAGAAGGTCTTCCTGGAGATTTGCTGATGTCCCTCCGTGGTCCCACGTCTGTTTTCAATAGATTATGATTGTGCATGGCACCCCACTTCACAAATACAAGTACAATTAAACCTTGCCCAGTACCCAGGACTCCAATACCATCCTCCAACAGCACCATGGCAGAGAGGAATTATTCGAATTCAGGGACGTCTCTCTAGGAGCAGTGAGCTGGAGAGACAAAGAGAGACCATCACACACAGACACCTTCCTCCAGCAGCAGCAAGCAAGAGGTTGCTAGATGGTGCTGAACACCCACTCACCTTGCACACTCACCTTGATGTTTTCAATCTTCCTCATCATTTTAATCAGTGAGATTGGAGTCAATCATGGGCTCGAAACAGTCTTCAGGCTTCTTGGCCTCAAGCTGCACAGCTCACGGAAATCCCTCGGAAACATCAAAGCGCCAGATCACTCACTCAGTCCAAAAACACACTGGAGAACATAGGCTCCAACAGTAGCAGAACCACGTTTGAAAAAAAAAGAAGACATGAAAGAAGTAGTTTCGGAAGACGTCTGGAGGATGTCGCCCTTGATCACGTTGCTTGCTGGAGCTGCTTCTACTCTTCAATTTTTATACTTGCATGATAGAGAACATCTTATCTAGATGCATCATAAGTTGCAATGAAAACCGTTCGGTCCAAGAGCACAAGTTGGGAATGCAGTGCAGTCCATCGTGCTAACTAAACTCACCTCCATTGACTCAGTCTACATCCTGCTGCTGTGGTAAAGCAGATAAAATGATGAAAGACCCCTCCCAGCCTGGTGATTCGCCCTTCTCCCCTCTCCTGAAGGACAGAAGATATATAAGCCAGAGAGCTTATAGACTCAAGCTCAGCTTTTGTCCAAACGCTGTTTTCAGACTCCTGAATAGATCTCTAAAAGATCAACTCTCGGATGATTGATCTCTTAATCTACCTTGTTGTGGCCGTTGTACTTCACTTTTACTGGACATTTTCTGTAACTGTAACATCATGTTCTGATTTCTGTCTATTTTACCACCTCAATGTAGGGCATGATTCTTCTGGATGGCAAGCCAAATGAAAGCTTTACACTGTATCTTGGTACACATGACAATAATAAACCAATCTTCAATATTCAGCATTGTTCACATACAAAATGAATTCAAGTTTCAGATAGAAACCATCTCTGATAGACTTCAGAAAGGACTATTTTAATGTCTTCTGTGTTACCCAAAGCACTATTTAAGTTGGCACCAGACTTGACCATATCACAGAGAAACCACTTCTACTCTGAAGAGCAAGGTTTGCCAACCCTGTGTCCATGAATTCCTCGGCCAATGGTAGGGATCCATGGTATAAAAAAAGGTCTGGAACCCCTGCGATAGAGGCTCATAGGGGCTTTGGTGAGGAGAAGTTGAGGCTGCAGATAGATTTTTTTCATTTAATATTTCTTTCTTTCTTATTGCACAGTTAGGGCAATGGGGACACCAGGCAAGATAATAGTCTGCTCCTCTTTCAGGATGTGGGAAAATAGGGAAATCACCAGTGTACTTGATACTATGCCTGCAATTGCATCAGCTGCAGCTTCCTCAGACCACGCTAAGGAATTGGAGCTAGAATTGGATGATCTCTGGATCAGTCGGGAGGCTAGGGGTTGATTAACAGGACATACAGGGAGATAGCTGCACACAAGATGCAGGACACAGGTAATAACTGGGTGTCCAACCAGAGAGGGAAAGGGACAGGCAACCTGTGATCGTTCCCCTCAAAGTCAGTTACACCGCTTTGGATAATTTTGGGTTGAATGACTTAGCAGAAAAAGCTGAGTCTAGCTCTGTGGCTCAGAAGGGAAGCGGGGAGAAGAGGAGTACTGTAGTGATAGGGATTCCATAGTTAAAGGGGCAGACAGGAGGTTCTGTGGATGTAAAAGATACAGCCGGATGGTATGTTGCCTCCCAGGTACCAGGGTCAGGAATATCTTGATTTGGGTCCAAAGTATTCTAAAGGGGGAGGGTGTGCAGCTGGAAGTTGTGGTACATATTGTTATCAACCACGTGCAGTAGGTAGGAAAAGGGAGAAGGTCCTGAAAAGAGAATTTAGGGATTTAGGTACAAAACTGAAAAGCAGGACTTCCAGGGTAGTAATCTCTGGAGTATTGCCTGTGTCACACACCAGTGAGGGTAAGAATAGGATGATTTGGCAGATGAATGCATGGCCTTCTGGATCACTGGGATCTCTTCCAGGGAAGGTATGACTTTCACAAAGAGGATAGCTTAAACCTAAGCCAATATCCTTGCGGACAGCTGGATGGGAACCCGAGTGATAGGGTTGTGGATGGGGCAGTTGGTATATGTGGCAGTTGTGGATTCAGTGGGTAGTGAGACTGTGAGGAAGGACTGGCAGATGATAGGGCAAGTTTGCTGTCTATTGGAGGAATTGAAGTGTAACATGGGAGCAAAATCGAAAAGGGTGTTGTATACAGGACTGAACGTGTTATATTTGAATGAACATAGTATACAGAATAAAAAAGATAATCTTGAAACCCAGTTAAAATTGGCAGCTAAGACGTTGTGGGCATGACTGAGTCATGGCTTAAAGAAGATCATAGTTGGTAACTTAACATCCAAGATACACCTTGCATCAAAAGGGCAGGCTGGTAGGGAGAGGTGGTGGGGTGGCTCTGTTGGTAAAGCATGAAATCAAAACCTAGAAAGCAGTGACATGGGATTGGAAGAAGCAGAATCCTTGTGGGTAAAGTTAAGAAGCTGCAAAGTTAAAAAGACCCTGATGGTAGTTATATATGGTGCTCCAAACAGTAGCCAGGATATGAGTACAAATTACAATGAGAGATAGAAAAGGCATGTAAAAAGGGAAATGGTAATTTCGATGTGCAGGTAGATTGAAAAAATCAGGCTGGTACTGGATCTCAAAAGATGGGTTCAATGTCCATTAGGAATTGGATGGCAGAAGGGAAAAAGCTGTTCCTGAATTGTTGAATGTGTGCCTCCAGGCTTCTGTATCTCCTACTTGATGGTAAGAGTGAGAAAAGGGCTTGCCCTGGGTGCTGGAGGTCCCTAATAATGGACGTTGCCTTTCTGAGAGATGGCTCCTTGAAGATGTCCTGGGTACTTTGTAGGCTAGTGCCCAAGATGGAGCTGACTAGATTTACAACCTTCTGCAGCTTTTGGTCCTGTGCAGTAGCCCCTCCATACCAGACAGTGATGCAGTCTGTCAGAATGTTCTCCATAGTACAACTATAGAAGTTCTTGAGTGTATTTGTTGACATGCCAAATCTCTTCTAACTCCTAGTGAAGTATAGCCATTGTCTTGCCTTCTTTATAGCTGAACCAATATGTTGCAACCAGTTTAGATGCTCAGAGATCTTGACAGCCAGGAACTTGAAGCTGCTCATTCTCTCCACCTGATTCCTCTATGAGGATTGGTACGTGTTCCTTCGTCTTACCCTTCCTGAAGTCCACAATCAGCTCTTTTGTCTTACTGATATTGAAGGCCAGGTTGTTGCTGCGACACCACTCCACTAATTGGCTATCTCACTCCTGTACGCCCTCTTGTCACCATCTGAGATTCTACGAACATAGGTTGTATCATCAGCAAATTTATAGATGGTAATTGAGCAATGCCTAGCCACATAGTCATGGGTATATAGTGTAGAGCAGTGGGCTAAGCACACACTCCTGAACTGCACCAGTGTTGATCGTCAGCGAGGAGATGTTGTCACCAATCCACACAGATTGTGTTCTTCCAGTTAGGAAGTTGAGGATACAATTGCAGAGGGAGGTACAGAGGCCCAGGTTCTGTAACCTCTCAATCAGGATTGTGGGAACGATGGTGTTAAATGCTGAGCAATAGTCGATGAACAGTATCCTGGCATAGGTGTTTGTGTTGTCCAGGTGGTCTAAAGTGATGTGAAGAGCCATTGAGATTGCATCTGCCATTGACCTATTGTGGCGATAGGCAAATTGCAATGGGTCCAGGTCCTTGCTGAGGCAGGAGTTCAGACTAGTCATGACCAACATCTCAAAGCATTTCATCACTGTAGATGTGAGTGCTATCGGGTGATAGTCATTAAGGCAGCTCACATTTTCTTCTTAGGCACTGGTATAACTGTTGCCTTTTTGAAGCAAGTGGGAACTTCCACCCATAGCAGTGAAAATGTCCTTGAATACTCCTGCCAGTTGGTTGACACAGGTTCTCAGAGACTGACCAGGTACTCCATTCAGACCTTCCTCCTTGCGAGGGTTCACTTTCTTTAAAGACAGCCTAACATTGGCCTCTGAGGCAGAGGTCACAGAGTCATAAGGTGCAGCAGGGATCTTCACAGCTGTAGTTATATTCTCCCTTTCAAAGTGAGCATAGAAGGCATTGAGTTCATCAGGTCGTGAAGCATCACTGCCATTCATGCTCTTGGGTTTTCCTTTATAGGAAGTAATGTCTTGCAAACTCTGCCAGAGTTGTTGTACATCCGATGTCACCTCCAACCTCATTTGAAATTGACTCTTCGCCTTTGAAATAGCCCTCTGCAAATCATACCTGGTTTTCTGGTACAGGCCTGGGTTGCCAGACTTGAATACCACAGATCTATCCTTTAGCAGATGATGTACCTGCTAGTTCATCCTTGGCTTTTGGTTTGGGAATGTTAAATAAGTCTTTGTAGGCACACACTCATCCACACGGGTTTTAATGATGTTGGTGACAGCTGCACCATACTCATCCAGGTTCGGAGATGAATCCCTGAATACAGTCCAGACCACCAATTCAGAGAAGTCCTATAGCCACTCCTGTGCTTCCCTTGTCCATACCTTCTTGGTGCTGCAGTCTTCAGTCTCTGCAGAAATTGAGGCAGTAGAAGTACAGCCAAGTGATCAGACTGAAGGCACAAAATACAAATGAATGTAGATCACCCTCATTCATCATTCGTCAGTGTGTCAAGAGTTATGGGGAGAAGGCAGAATAACAGGTTTGAGAGAGGTAATAAATCAGCCATGATGAAATGGAGGAGAATGCTTCATATTCTGAATGGCCCAATTCTACTGCTATGTGTTATGGTCTTACAGCCACTGAATAATATCAGGGACTACTTGCTGAAAGATTGTACCCTCAGCAAAGTATATGTTCTCTAAGTGGGTAACTGGCTGAAATGAAAGTCATAGTAAGACAGGCAGAGGATGAAAATGATAGCTTTCAGTTTGCAACTACAGATTTAATAGGGTCATTGAGTTCACAGATGATGTGAGCATAGGGAGAGAAGTGTGCACCTGATTAGTAGGGGCATATACAGGCTTACTAACACTCACTGCCAAGTTATATGAAAGACAATTCATCAGACTGTAACCTCTCAAAAGTCAAGTCTCAAAAACAATTCTTGAATGAGCAAGTAATTCTCGGCAATTCCTCTGTGACACACAGCTTAATGAGTTGGGAAAAAGAAGGGATTGTTTCATTATTACTTTGGATTCCCTTTTATTTTCTTGCATTTCAAATATCCAATGATCTAATAGATAGCAAGGAGAGAGGAATAATTAAAAAATAGAGAAATAGGTTGGGAGCGAGATGAATTATTGATATGTCCAAATGTCCAGCAAATGTTATGGATAAATACAGTTTGTTGTAGGGGATCATCATAAACACAGGGATAATATGCTTCTGACTGGAAACCTTTCAGAGTTCATTCTAAATTGGTCATCTGACTACGAACTTAGAAATCTCATGCAAAAAAATCATCTTCAGTCTCTTTGTCCAATCCAGGGATGGTATCACGGTAGCATAGCAGTTAGTGTGACATTATTACAACTCTGGAGTTCAATTCTAGCACAGTCCGTCAGGAATCTGTACGTCTTCCCCATGGAATGTGTGGGTTTTCTCCCGCAGTCCAAAGATGAACCAGTTGGTACGTTAATTGATCATTGTAAATTGTCCTGTGATTAGGCTGGGGTTAAATCGGGGGTCGCTGGATGGCATGGCTCAAAAGGCTAGAAGGGTCTATTTCACACTGAATCTCAATCACCAAATAAATAAATAAAGGATGATAGAAATTGCTTGGGGGGAGGAATTGATATAGTAACAGCAAAAGTGGTGTGCAGGTAGACAATAAGGTACAAGATCATAATGAGGTAAATGCACAACTGTGCATCTGGGTGTTAGATTTCCAAACAAACAGACCTCAGATAGTCAGAATGCACATCTGCTCCTCCCTCCCTGGTCTGTGCGCTGAGCCCATTGTTATACACCCTGCTTACACATGACTGCATGGCTAAAGACTCAAGTAATCACATTGATCACTGCTGACTCGACAGTGGTGGGGCTCATTACCATCCACAATGAGACAGCCTTACAGATAGGAGATGGAGGAGCTCGAGACAGAGTGCCAGTCAAATAACCTCTTCATGGCCACAAGCAAAGGAGATGGTTATATGGTCAGGAGAAATTGAACCACTCAACACCCTTCCCCCCCCCCCCCCCCCCCCGCCCACTTCACATCGGTAGCACAGCAGTGGAATTGCAAGCAGTTTCACACTACTGGGAGTGCACATCTCACACAGTCTCTCGTGGTCCCAGAACATATCCTTCACAGTCAGGAAAGCACACTTGCGCCTCTACTTTTTGAGGAGGCTGAAGAGAGTTGGATTACGCACATCCATGCTCACTTCATTTTACAGATGTCAGTAGAGAGCATCCTGAAAATCTGCAACACTGCTTGGTATGGAAACTGCACTCTGGCATACAGGAAGGCACTTCAACAGGTAGTCAAAACTGCCCAATGCCTTACAGACATCAGCCTACCTACCTTAAGGAACATATAATCTTGAATCGTATTGTGAGATCGAGTCCATTTGATTACACTGGGGAACGATTCAATTGTCTTATGACAGTGGGTAGAAGCTGACCTTGATCCTGGTAGTATGTGCTTTCAAGCTTTTGTGCCTGATGGAACAGGGGAGAAGAGAGAATATCTAGTGTGGATGGGATCTTTGATTATGACGGTTACTTTACTGAGGCAGTGAAATGTATAGACGGAGTCCATGGAAGGAAGTGTAGTTCCCATGAAGTGTCCACAGTTCTCCGCCATTTCTTGTGGACATGGACAGAGCAGTTGCCATAGTAAACTTAGAGAGTTCAGGGAGTTAGGAGTGAAGCTGAAAGGCAGGACCTCAAGGGTGACAATCTCGGGATTGCTACCTGTGCCACGTGCGAGTGAGGCGAAGAATAGAATGATTATGCATATTAATATGAGGCTGAGAGCATGGTGCAGGAAGGAAGGGTTCAGGTTTTTGGATAATTGGTCTTTGTTCCAGGGACATTGGGATCTGTTTCGAAGGGACGGTCTACATCTGAACCGGAGAGGTACTAACATTCTTGCAGGAATGTTTGCCAGTGCTGCTCGGGGGGGGGGGGGGGGGGGGTTTAAACTAGATGTGCAGGGGGCAGGGATCCAGATCCAGAGGGTTGGTCAGAAGGAGCATGGGGTTAAATGTGTAGAAGGTTTGGGTGATCTTGAGAAGGTCATCAAAATTCAAGGTGCAATTAGCCCGATGGAAGTTCAAGGAGCTGGGTTAGGTACAATAGACAGTGTTTTAAGCAAAAAGAGGAGGAATGGGCTAAGAATTCTATACTTGAATGCGCGTAGTATCAGAAATAAGACAGATGAGATTGAAGCTCAGATGAAAATGGGGAACTAGGATATTGTTGGGATAACGGAGACATGGCTGCAAGGGGATCAGGCCTGGGAATTGAGTGTACCAGGGTATACGTGCTAATGTAGAGACAGAAATATGGGAAGAGGGGGTGGGGTGGCCCTGTTGGTGAGGAATGAGATTCAGTCCTTAGCAAGAGGTGACTTGGGAACAGGGGAAGTAGAGTCTGTGTGGATTGAGCTGAGGAACAGTAAGGGTAAAAAGACCCTAATGGGTGTTGTGTACAGGCCCCCAAACAGTAGCGTGGATATTGGGTACGTTGATTAGGGAGTTAACATTGGAATGTGCTAAAGGTAATGCAGTCGTTATGGGAGATTTCTACATGCAGGTGAACTGGGAGAATCAGGTAGGTGCTGGACCCCAGGATAGGGAGTTTGTGGAGTGTCTAAGGGATGTATTTTTGGAACAACTTGTGCTTGAACCAACCAGGAACGAGGCTATTTTGGACTTGGTGATGTGTAATGAACAGGAATTGATAAGTGTTCTTGAAGTAAAGGAGCCATTAGGAAGTAGTGATCATAACATGATAAGTTTTTATCTACAATTTGAGAGGGATAAGGGCAGATCAGAGGTGTCAGTGTTGCAATTAAATAAAGGAGACTACGGAGCCATGAGGGAAGAGCTGCCCAAAGTTAAATGGGCGGATGCCCTGGCAGGAAAGACAGTGGATCAGCAGTGGCAGATATTCTTGGGGATAATACAAAAGATGCAAAAGCAGTTCATTCCAATGAGAAAGAAGGATTCAAAGAGGGGGAAGGGGCCACAGTGGTTGACAAAGGAAGTCAGAGATTGTATAGCATTAAAGAAAAAGAAGTATGACAGGGCTAAGATGAGTGGGAATACAGATGATTGGGAAAGTTTTAAGGAACAGCAGATCTTAACTAAAAAAGCAATACGGAGAGAAAAAAATCAGGTATGAGCTCAGTCTAGCCAGGAATATAAAAGGGGATAGCAAAAACTTTTTTAGCTATGTGAAGAGAAAGAAGATAGTTAAGAACAATGTTGGCCCCTTGAAGAATGAATTGGGAGAAATTGTTATGGGAAACAGGGAAATGACAACAGAATTTAATGCATACTTTAGATCTGTCTTCACCAGGGAGGACACAAGCAATCTCCCAGATGTATGGATGGGCCAGGGTCATAAGATATCAGAGGAATTGAGACAGATTGACATTAGGAAAGAAACTGTGATGAGTAGACTGGTAGGACTGAAGGCTAATAAATCCCCGGGTCCAGATGGTCTGCATCCAAGGGTTCTAAAAGAGGTGGCTCAGGAAATTGCGGATGCATTGGTAATCATTTTACAATGTTCCTTAGATTCAGGATCAGTTCCTGAAGATTGGAGAGTGGCTAATGTTATCCCACTTTTCAAGAAGGGAGGGAAGGAGAAAACGGAGAACTATCTTAGCGTTCTATCTAACGTTAGCCTAACGTCAGTCGTGGGGAAGATGCTTGAGTCCATTATTAAGGACGAAATAGTGGCACATCTTGATGGCAGTAATAGGATTAGGCTGAGCCAGCATGGATTTACCAAGGGCAAATCATGCTTGACTAATCTGTTGGAGTTTTTTCAGGGTGTAACAAGGATGTTAGACGAGGGCAAGCCAGTGGATGTTGCGTACCTAGATTTTCAGAAGGCATTCGATAAGGTGCCACATAGGAGATTGGTGAGTAAAATCAGAGCTCATGGCATTGGGGGCAGGGTTTCAACATGGATAGAAAACTGGTTGACAGATAGAAAGCAAAGGGTAGCAGTGAATGGGTGTTTCTCGGACTGGCTGGAGGTGACTAGTGGGGTACCACAGGGCTCTGTATTGGGACCACAGCTCTTTACAATTTATGTCAACGATTTAGATGAGGGCATTGAAAACTATATCAGCAAGTTTGCTGACGATACTAAACTGGGTGGCAGTGTGACATGCGAAGAGGACGTTAGGAGAATACAGGGAGACTTGGATAGGCTGGGTGAGTGGGCAGATACTTGGCAGATGTCATTCAATGTGAATAAATGTGAAGTTATCCACTTTGGAAGCAGGAACAAGAGGGCAGAGTATTGTCTGAACCGTGTAGAGTTAGGTAAGGGAAAATGCAAAGAGACCTAGGAGTCCGAGTTCACCAGTCAATGAAGGTGAATGAGCAAGTGCAACAGGCGGTGAAGAGGGCAAATGGAATGTTGGCCTTTATTACAAGGGGAATTGAGTACAAGAGCAAGGATGTCCTTTTGCATTTGTACAGGGCCCTGGTGAGACCACACCTGGAATATTGTGTACAGTTTTGGTCTCCAGGTTTAAGGAAGGACATTCTGGTAATTAAGGAAGTGCAGCGTAGATTCACTAGGTTGATTCCTGGGATGGCAGGGCTGTCTTACGCAGACAGATTGGAGAGATTGGGCTTGTACACGCTGGAATTGAGGAGATTGAGAGGGGATCTGATTGAAACGTTTAAGATAATTAAAGGATTTAATAGGATTGAGGCAGGAAATATGTTCCAGATGTTGGGAGAGTCCAGTACCAGATTGAGAATAAGAGGTCAGTTATTTAAAACAGTTGAGGAAGAGCTTCTTCTCCCAGAGAGTTGTGGAGGTGTGGAATGCACTGCCTCGGAAGACGGTGGAGGCCAATTCTCTGGATGCTTTCAAGAAGGAGCTAGATAGATATCTGATGGATAGGGGAATCAAGGGATATGGGGACAAGGCAGGGACTGGGTATTGATAGTGAATGATCAGCCATGATCTCAGAATGGCAGTGCAGACTCGAGGGGCTGAATGGTCTACTTCTGCACCTATTGTCTATTGTCTAAACCATGATGAATAGTGATGCATTGACACGAGTTGGTAAGGATTGACAGGGCCATGACAAACTTCTTTATGCTCCTGAGAAAGTAAAGCATTCTTGGTCATGACATCTACATGATTGGACCAGGACAGGCTATTCATGATGTCCACTCCCAGGAACCTGAGGCCTCTAAACTCAGCGGCATTGATGTAGACAGGGGCATCTGCACCGACCTCTTCCTGAAGTCTGTGACTAGCTTTTTTGTTTTACTGACATTGTTGTCATGACACCATGCTTGGACTGCAGTTTAAAGGATAAATTGGAAAGGTTGCCATTATTTTATAACAATATAACCATATAACAATTACAGCACGGAAACAGGCCAACTCGGCCCTTCTAGTCTGTGCCAAACCCTTACTCTCACCTAGTCCCACCGACCTACACTCAGCCCATAACCCTCCATTCCTTTCCTGTCCATATACCTATCCAATTTTACTTTAAATGACAATACCGAACCTGCCTCTACCACTTCTACTGGAAGCTCGTTCCACACAGCTTCCACTCTCTGAGTAAAGAAATTCCCCCTCATGTTACCCCTAAACTTTTGCCCCCTAACTCTCAAATTATGTCCTCTTGTTTGAATCTCCCCTACTCTCAATGGAAAAAGCCTATCCACGTCAACTCTATCTATCCCCCTCATAATTTTAAATACGTCTATCAAGTCCCCCCTCAACCTTCTACACTTTCTTTAAAAATGAGAAGATCGAGGAAGGATTTTATAGCCTAACACAAAATGTTATGCAGAATGTATAGTGGGATGCTGTTCCCATTGCTGAAGGGATTGAGTACGAGAGATCACATATGTAAAACAAAGGACTTAATAGTGGCATGAGTAAAAATTTAATTATGCAACACATGGTGGAAATCTGGAATGCCCAGCCTGCAGATGTGATGGAGGTAGTTCCATTGTGGCTTTGAGGAGGAATTAGCTAAATACATGAAAAGAAAAAAAAAACAACAATGCAAAGATAGATACGGGATTGAGGGTGGGACTAGTGATTTGCTCTGTTGGAGAACTTTTATGGCCGTGATGGCCTTCTATAGCCGTTCTATGGTATGACGTGGTAAGAAAGGAACTAACTCGAACTCACTGACTATAATTGTGTTCTCTATGTATTGGTATGAACCTACTTTTGTATTTTAGATGATTGAAATGACAAAACAATTCCATGCTGTCCCATCAATCCATGTTTAAATGAAGCAACATTGGGATTCTTAACTAGCAGTTGTGTGAAATATTGGATGGCATGGAGAGGACTATAATTGAACTGTATTGAATTTATTTCTTACATTCTTCACATACATAAGGAGTAAAAATCTTTATGTTACATCTCCATCTGAATGTGCAACATGCTCTTATAGTAATTTATAAAAAAATAGAGCAGTCAATGTAACATAGAAATACACTCAAATCGGCATGACTTCATCAGTCTGATGGCCTGATGGAAGAAGCTGTCCTGGAGCCTGTTGGTCCTGGCTTTTATGCTGTGGTACTGTTTCCTGGATGGTAGCAGATGGAATAGTTTGCGGTTAGGTGACTTGGGTCCTTTTTTCACACCTGTCTTTGTAAATGTCCTGAATCCTGGGAAGTTCACAACTACAGATGCACTGGGCTGTCCACACCACTCTCTGCAGAGTCCTGCGATTAAGGGAGCTACAATTCCCATACTAGGCAGTGATGCAGCCAGTCAGAATGCTCTCAGTTGTACCCCTGCAGAAAATTCTTAGTATTTGGGAGTCCATGCCAAACTTCCTCAAACCATCTGAGGTGAAAGAGGTGCTGTTGTGCCTTTTTCACCACACAGCTGGTGTGTACAGACCACGTGAGGACCTCGTTGATGTGGATGCCGAGGAACTTGAAGCTGTTTACCCGCTCAATCCCAGATCCATTGTTTTTGCAACATTGAAGGAGAGATTGTTTTCTTGACATCACTATGTCAGAGAGATGATTTCTTCCCTGTTTGAGATTAGGCCAATCAGTGCGGTGCCGTCAGCTAATTTAATTAGCAGATTAGAGCTGTGGGTGGTGACACAGTCAAGCGTATACAGGGAGTAAAAGAGGAGATGTGGTACACAACCCTGAGGGGCTCCTGTGTTGAGAGTTAGAGGGGTGGAGGTGAGGGAGCCCACTCTTAACGCTGCTGGTAAGTGTATGTAAAAATATTGGAAGTATCAATTGAGATTCAAAGTGTGAAAGAGAAAACTTATCTCTACAAAGTGATCCAAATGAATTACAAATATAGAACACAAAATAATTGATTGCATAATTACTCACCCCCTTCAAGTCAGTACTTAGTAGATGCACCTTTGGCAGCAATTACAGCCTTGTGCCTGTGTGGATAGGTCTCTAACAGCTTTGCACATCTAGACACCAATTTTTCCCTGTTCTTCTTTACAAAGCTGCTCAAGCTCTGTCAGATTCCTTGGGGATTGTGAGTGAACAGCCCTTTTCAAGTCCAACCACAAATTCTCAATTGGATTGTGGTCTGGACTTTGATTTGGCTATTCCAGGACATTAACTTTGTTGTTTTTATGCCATTCCTGTGTAGCTTTGGTTTTATGCTTTGGGTCATTTTCTTGCAGAAAAACAAATCTGCTCCCAAGTCACAGTTCTTTTGCAGACTGCATCAGGTTTTCCTCCAGGATTTCCCTGTATTTTGCTGACTTGTGCTTTTCAATAACCTTTTTGCAGAGTTCTTTGGAGTGTTATTTTGTCTTCACGGTGTAGTTTTTGCCAGGATACTGTCTCACCAGCAGTTGGACCTTCCAGATACAGGTGTATTTTCACTTGAAACACCATGACTGCGCACAGGTCTCCAAAAAGCAGATCTCTATTTAACTAAATATATGACATCTAAAACAAATTGGCTGCACCAGTGATGATTTGGTACATCATATTAAAGGGGGGGGGGAGTAAATATTTATGAAATCAATTATTTTGTGTTTTATATTTGTAATTAATTTAGAGCACTTTGCAGAGATCTGTTTTCACTTGGACGCAAAAGGATCTGTTGATCAGTCCCAAAAAAGCCAAATTAAATCCACTGTGATTCATTGATGTAAAACACTAAACCATGAAGACTTCCAAGGGAGTGTGATTATTTTTCATAAATAGTCCTCTATCCTTCAAGAGGACTAGAGGGTTAAACCCTCCAGGCCATCTTCTTCAGCCTCCAGCGGATTTGTGGATTCACAGATATTGGTCCTTTAATTTCCCCAATGGACTCCCAGAGATTTGCAAGCTCAAATCCCCAGCCATTGGTCCTCAAGTTCTGGTCTTCCGATCAAACTTCAGGCTTCAATTTGGACTTTTGATCAAGCTTTGGGCTTCAATCCTCGTTACCGTCACAGGACTCATCAATGACAATGTATGAGGCACCTGGATAAGGAAATGAACTTCAGGCTTTGAGATTTTCAAATTGATTTCCTATGTGGTGGCAATGCCTTAGAGAACCATTGCATGTCTACCCTCGTTTGTTCAGTGTGTCTTTAACTTTTACATTTGTAAGCTGTAAGCTGGAAGTTTGAAATTGTATTGGAGGCCAGGTGCCAGTGCACTACTAGATTCAGTGCTGATTCCATTGATGGTTCAGGACTGCCCTGTGTTGAAGGCTGAGATGCACTCCATACATGGCCTCTCTGCTTTACAGCAGCATGGCTGATGTATAAGCAATGACACAATTTATTTAAAAGGCATCTCTGACTTTCATTCAACAGACGATCTATTTATTTTGCTTTGCTTCATTTTATATTTATGCTTCAATTAGTTTATTATAATATACTTTAAATACATTTAATGTTCCTATTTCAATTATTATTTAAAATAATTTTAATTGTTTAAATCCATTCATACAGTTTTTAAATGCCTCCAAAAAATAGATTAAATACTGATGAGCTATCAAAGGCTAACGACTATGCTGGAGACACTAGGAAAGCTTCCTGTTCTGTTGCCTGAGACTTGGTTACCCATTGTAGTTGCTCTACCACAGAGAATGATCCAGGAGCAGAAGTCTCCAGTGCAGTAGATACTGTGAATGCTGTGTTCCATAGGATTAGATGCAGGCTATGTCAAGTATGATCGAGCTCAATGAGAAAGACAGCATTTTTGAAAGTAATTACCAAATTTGGATGAAATCTCCTAGTCGATAATGAGAAGTAAGGGAGGGAAGAGTAGACATTTCAACCATCATTTTCCAATCCCCTCTGGCTAGAAGATTAGGAAACTTGCAACATTCCACCTTTGCTTAAAAGGGTGGAAAGTGGTGTATTTTTAGAATAAGTAATTATGAGTCAGTAAGACCAAAATCAATATTAGGCAGATTACTGGCGAAGAATTTTAAGTGACGATCTAAGTTATCTTTTAGGAAGGTACTCTTTTCTTCAACAACAATCAGCTAAGTTTGCATAGATGTTGAAAAGCTTCCGACAAACTCTCACAAAGTAAAAGTTCACAGGATTCAACAGAAATGGACAACTTAGACCTAAAATTGGCTCAGTGTCATAAAGCAACAGATAATAGTTCTGACTTGAAGGGGTTTGCATGTGGTCATTTGATTTCTGTTTCATACCAATGTTTCAGGCAAACAAAAAATAGATATGAGAAAGTTTATGTACGGTACAGAAACTGAGAATATGGTTGGCAGTTGGAAAGAAAGCAGGAGTCTCAGCATGATATTAATGTTTTGGGCCATGAGTGACAAATGGAATTGATTCAAGGGAAGCATGTTAAGACAAAACATTTCAGAAACGTAATCATGATAAGTAAATATAGAGTGAGTGAATAATCATATAAGGACAAATGTAGAGAACAGAAGGCTGGTTCAGGTGGAAACAGACATATTTTCTTGGAGGGGGCAATGAAGTTTGATTTTCCTTTGAACCAGTTAGTTCCATCGTTCTTGCTTGTTTTGTAACTACCTATGGTGGAATACGAATATCTGGGTTTTGTACTGCATACAACTGTAATAATAAATATACTTTGAATCTTTGAATTAATAAATAAGTACCAGATGAGTTTGTAGTATGCTATAACCTCAATTTTTATGGTGGCTTTATTTCAATTAACTGTTAGAGACTATGTAAATGTGAGCTTTTAATTGACATTGGCTGCTTCAATGATTTTCCCTTGCAGAATATCCATCTAGTTGCAAAGTGGCTCAACAGCCTGGAGAAGAAAATGGAGCAACACAGTGAGAACAGCCACGAGAACTTCCGCATCTTTATTAGTGCGGAGCCGGCCCCCTCGCCTGATGGCCACATTATCCCTCAAGGTATCTTGGAGAACTCAATCAAAATCACCAACGAGCCCCCAACAGGAATGCATGCCAACTTGCACAAGGCTTTAGACAACTTCAGTCAGGTAATTTATGGCATAGCTACAGCAAATACGCTACTTTCTCATAAGAATATTGAAGATTTCAGCTTAATTTAAAATGTCTTAAGTATTATTGTTTGATGCTTATGACCTCTATGTAATCCTTTATATATCATGAAATGAATGTCCTTTGACACTCTGCTCCAGACAGCTGGTCTAACATACCAAATACTGCAAGGTATTAATATGGTCAACAGTTGTGAACACACGACAGTGTGCATGTGCAAGTACTTTGCTCCTTTGAGAACACACTCATGAAACATTACATTGTACCTGAGAGAACATAGCTACTGTTTATTAGTACTTTGTGCCTGTATGTAATTGTTCCATTGTATCAGTATGCTGAGTTGGTGTGTGCATATTCCACTGGGCCATTTACATTCATCTATCATTTGCTTCAATTTTCTGACTTGATTTCTTTATTTTCATGGATAAATACCATTTGCCATTGTGCAACATTCAAAATAGCATTTATGGATAAAGTTTACACTTTTGTTTTATAATCCTGTTTTTTTTTAACTGAACATTTATCCTTCCAGTTTTCTCTCCAGCATCACCGAGATGCCAACCAATGCTGGCTTAGATTTCACAGCTTTGCAGACCATAAGACATAGGAGCAGAATTAGGCCATTTGGCCCATTGAGTCTACTTTGCCATTTCATTGTGGTTGATCCATTTCCCTCAACCCCATTCTTCTGCCTCCTTCCTATAACCTTTCATGCCCTGACTAATCAAGAATCTATCAATGTCCACCTTAAATGCACATAGCGGCCTAGCCTCCAGAGACCCCTGTGGCAACAAATTGCACGGACTCACTACCCTCTGGCTAAAGAAATTCCTCCCCATTTCTGTTCTAAATGGATGTCCCTCAATCTTGAGGCGGTGTCCTCTGATCATAGACTCCCCCCATCAAAGGAAACATCTTCACATCCACTCTATCAACATTTGATAGGCTTCAATTTCTTCAAATTTCACCAAGTACAGGCCCAGAGCTCTCAATCGCTGCTCATATAACCCCTTCCTTCCTGGAATCATTCTCGTGAACCTCCTCTGAACCCTCTGCAATGTCAGCACATCCTTTCCTAAGTAAGAGCCCAAACCTGATAACAATACTCCAAGCAAGGCCTTACCAGTGCCTTATGCAGCCTCTGCATTACATCCTTGCTTTTATATTCTAGTTCTCTTGATGTGAATGCTAACATTGCATTTGCCTTCCTCACCACCGATTCAACCTGAAAATTATTCTTTAGGGAATCCTGGATGAGGACTCCCAAATCCTTTTGCATCTCAGATTTTTGATTTTTCACTCAAATCAAATCAAGTTTACTTATCATTCAAACCAGACATGTATACAGTCAAATGAAACAGTGTTCCTCTGGGGCCAAAGGTATTACGTACGTACATTCAAAATAATGAGAGAGAGAAAGAACTAAACACACATTGTTACACTAGAAATCACATTTATTGTCCAAGTCCCTGACCAACATGCAAACTAATGGTACAGCTCCTGGCAATCCAGCTTGTCATTCCACAATCGAACACCAGAGGGCAGCACTGACAGGACAGGCCAGCTTCCAACCGAGAATATACTCTGTGCTACACTGCCTCCAGTGGACTACAGCAGCAGGCAAGCCGGTGGCTTGAGGCCTAATCCTCACTTGATTTGGAAAAACGTCAATGCTTTTATTCCTTCTACTAAAGTGCATGACCATTCAATTCCCGACATTGTATTCCATCTGCCACCAATTTGCCTATTCTTCTAATCTGTCTAAGTCCTTCTGCAGCCCCCCCTGCTTCCTCAACACTACCTGCCCCTCTACCTATCTTCGTATCATCTGCAAACTTGGGTACAAACCATCAATTCCAACTTCCAAATCACTGGCATACAATGTACAAAGGAATGATCCCAACACAGACTGCTGCAGAACACCACTAGTCACCAGCAGCCAATCCAAAATGGATCCCTTTAGTCCCACATTTTGCCTCCTGCCAATCATCCATGCTAGAATCTTTCCTAAAAATACCCTGAGGTATTTTTGTCTAGCAGCATTCATGTATAGCGCCTTGTCAAAAGCTTTCTGAAAATCCTAGTTCACAACATCCACTGATTTACTTTGTCTATCTTGCTTCTTATTTCCTCAAAGAATTCTAGCAAGTTTGTCCAGCAAGATTTTCCCTTAACGAAACGATGCTGACTTTGTCATGTGCCTCCAAATACCCTGAAAACACATCCTTAATAATTGACTACAACATCCTCCCAACTACTGAGGTCAGGCTAACTGGCCTTTAATTTCCTATCTTTTGCGTGGAGTGACATTTGCAACTTTTCAGTCCTCTAGAACCGTGCTGGTCTATTGATTCTTGGAATGACATTACTAATGCCTCCACAATCTCTTCTGCAACCTCTTATAGAACACTGGGATGTAGTCCATCAGGTCCATGTAACTTTTTTGCCATCCAATCTTTTAGTTTCCAAAGCATCATGTTCCTAATAATAGCAGCTGTGCTCACTTCTGCCCTTGACATGCTCGTATTTCCGGCACACTACTGGTGTCTTCTACAGTGAAGACTGATGCAAAATGCTTATCCACCATTTCCTTGCCCCCCATTACTATGTCTCCAGCATAATTTGCCAGTGGTCCAATATCTACTTGTGCTCCTAATAAATATCACATTTTTATGTCTGAATTCTAATTTGGATTCCAAGAATATCTGATGTTCTGACAATATTTAAACTTTTGAGAGGAATCAGAACCAAATATGATCCTAGACACGCTTGTACATTTATGCTTTAGGCCACTGGATGTGAACTAGAGAAGTATTTTCATTGGCTTTTACTGCTATCTGGAAGGAAAGAAAGCCCCTATGCTTACCCTGGACAGAATAACTACTGAATATAGCAAATTCTTGTTCTGGTTAAAGCATAATTGCACTATAAAGTACTTTCAGCTCAGCCATAGGGAAGTTCAGATTGGTACAAGACTCATTGTTTTCTGTCAATAGAGAACAGACTTCCTGATAAATTAGCCTACCATCTTTCCATTTAAACCAATCTCCACCTGATAAACTAAGTTCTTTCTTATTTGAAGACACGTCTGCCCTAGGAAACTCACGTAAATAGAAACTTTAATGGTTCCAGTGAGTACAAAAGTCAAGTCTTAATTTAATGATTACAACAAATTTGGCCGATGAAAGATTAGTCCACTTTGCTGAAATTTAATAAATGTTATTGGTGAGTAGTAATAGGCCAGTTTTAAATGTTGGGTACATTTGAATGATGGGAAATTTTGCAGATGTTTGATTACTGTTAGGCATCATACAAATTACAGAAGTTTTCTTCAAAAAGAAGAGTCTCTAAGAAGTTTTTATAACATTTTGTTTCAATATATCTCATGTAATAGGTTATGTTTTGCACTTTGTCAAGAGCAAGTTCAATGTTTTGCTAAAATCCAAGAAAGCTCCTTTAGCTGAGTATCCATCTGACATGATTAATTCTTGCTAAGTGTAAAGATATTTAGAAAATGTGTACTTTGTATTAAATTTCCTTGTCTGCAGTAAATTGTAATGTAGTCATGCATTTACTAAAGTAGCTTACATTGATTTTCTGTGTACAGTAAAATAATATCTCCTTAGAAAATTATCATTATTTGAGAATAATGCAAGCCTGTGCATGTTTCCACTCTTCATCCTAGGACACATTGGAAATGTGTGCACGAGAGAATGAATTCAAGAGCATTCTCTTTGCTCTTTGCTACTTTCATGCAGTTGTGGCAGAGAGGCGTAAATTTGGGCCACAGGGTTGGAACCGATCTTATCCATTCAATACCGGAGATCTCACCATCTCAGTTAATGTTCTGTACAACTACCTGGAGGCAAACGCAAAGGTAAATCAGGACTGCGTGATATGAGGGTTATGTCATGGATTGACACATGAGTTTATTGCTAGCCATCTAGTTTAATGGGATGAAGACCTTTGTCTGCTATCTGCATTGTAATTTTAGCTGCTAAAATATGGAGAAGTTTTCCATAATTCAGTACTGATCTCATTCAAACACATTTTTTGGGGGGGGGACATTGGGGTTGTTCATGAAGGATGATTGTAGCACGACCATTCAGAGGATAGAAATCTTGCATTATATAACCTTTCTCTGCACTCGTGCTGAATTTTATATGATTCCATGCCATTGACACGTAACTCACCAAATATTTGATAGATGTTTGCATAATATTTAAAACAATCGATTAAAATAATTTAATCAACTGCTTAGAGTTCAGATTTCTACCTTGATTAAGTTTGTCTGTCTGGACACTAATTCCACTTTCTGCAAAAGGGTGGTTCAGAAGTTTGAGTAAAAAAGTTACCAAACTGAGCTCTAACACCTGCTCTCTGAAATATTATGCTGCAGTTCCCAAGGAGGCACTGGACTGCGTAGAGAGAGAGAATGAGTTTAAAAGAAGTGAGCAGAGCAGTTGGCACATTTTTGCATACCGCAATTCCCCAGTAAACACTGAATTGCATATAACTAGGCACTTGGCAAGTTCCAATAAAAAGAAGTCAGGTTGAAGCAGACAGCCATTATGGGCGCTCCCATTGTGTGAGTGAGCCAGTGTTAGAGTGGGGAGTTGAGGCTGAGGCTCTTTGAGACTTCGGTGAGGAGAGGCATAGGCCATGGATAATTTTTTTTGTTATTTATTCTTTCTTTTTTGTTGCACATTTAGAACAATAGGGATACCAGACAGGAGAGTGGAATGCTCCTCTTGCAAGTTGTGGCAGGTCAGGGGGAACTCCTGCAAGGTGCATCAAGCTGCAGCTTCTAAAAGGCTGTGTTTAAAGAGCTGGAGCTGGAACTGGATGAACTGAGGCTCATTCTGGATTCTGAGGGTTGATAGACAGGGCATACAGGGAAGCACTTATACCCAAGTTGCAGGAGTCACACAGGTAACTGTGTGACTGTCAGGAGGGGGCAAGGGGATAGGCAATCAGTGCAGACTGGCTGTTCCAGTCAACAGCAAGTATGCCTCTTTGGATACTTTTGGGGGAGGGAGGTGATCTAGCAGAGGAAAGTCACAGTGGTCAGGACTGACTGACTCTGTGACTCAGAAGCGAAGGAGAGAGAAGAGACAAGTGGTTGTGATAGGGGATTCATTGGTTAGGAGAACAAAAGGGTGTTCTACTGGATGAGAATGAGATTTCAAGATAGCATATTACCTCCTGGGTGCCAGGGTCAGGGACATCTCAGAACGAATCTACAGCATTAAATGTGAGGGTGAGCATCCAGAGGCTGTGGTCCACATTGGTAACTATGGCATGGGTAGGAAAGATGACAAGGTCCTGCAAAGTGAGTTCAGGGAGTTGGTGCTTAAGTAAAAGGGCAGGACCTCCAAGGTTGCGATCATGGGATTGCTACCCATGCCACGTGCTAGTAAGGCCAGAAATAAGAAGATTGTACAGTTTACCTCGTGGCTAAAGAGATGGTACAGCATGAAGGGCTTTGGGTTTTTGGATCATTGGGCTCTCTTGCAGGGAAGTTGGGGCCTATACAGAAGGGACTGTGTTTACTTGAACTGGAGGGGTACTAATATGCTAGTGCTGCATGGGGGAGATTAAACTAGAGTTGCAAGGAGATGGGAACCAGAGTACCAGAGCAGAGAGGTTGTTGGATAAGCCTACGTACAGGGTCAGGAAACAAAAGATTTAGCATGGTGGCACTAATGTTCTGTGCTGTGTATATTTCAATGCAAGGAATACTGTAGGAAAGGTGAATAAGCTCAGGGCATGAATCAGGAAATGGAATTATGACATTGTAGCCATTCATGAGACTTGGTCGCAGGAAGGGCAGAACTGACAGCTCAATGTTTCAGGGTTCTTTTGTTTTTAATGTGATAGAGTAGGAGAGATTAACGGAGAGGGCTGGCATTACTAGTCAGGAAAAATGTCACTGCACTGCTCAATTAGGACAGAGTGGCAAACTCATCTGGTCAGTTTCATGGGTAGAACTGAGCAATAAGAACGGTATGACCTACAATTTGCCTACCAGCACAACTGATCAACAAATGGCTCACTCACCTGGAGAAGAGGGTTGCTGTTCTTTGACTACAGATCAGCATTCAACACCATAATTCATCCCAGGCTCAACAATGAGCTCAGAGACCTCAGCCTGCATCCTGCCTTGTGCAGCTGGGTCCTGGACTTCCTGTCGGATTGCTGACAGGTGGTAAGGATGGGCACCCTCTCCTCTGCCCCTCAGCACAGGAGCCCCCCAGGCCTGTGTCCTGAGCCCCCTCCTCTACTCCCTATACACCCAGGACTGTGTTGCCATGCATGGCTTCAGTCTGCTGATCAAATTTGCAGATGAAACAATATTGATAGGCCTTATTTCCAACAATGATGAGACAGCCTGCAGAGGAGAAGTCAATGCCCTGAGTTTGGCATGAGTCCCCATTCCTCAGGACTTTCTACAGGGGCACCATCAAGAGCATCCTGACCGGCTGCATCACTGCCTGGTATGGAAACTGTACTACCCTTAATCACAGAGCACTGCAGAGAGTGGTGCGGACAGCCCAGTGAATCTGTGGATGTGAACTTGCCTTTATTCTGGATGTGTACAGCAGTAGGTGCATAAAAACGGCCTGGAGGATCATCAGGGACTGCAGCCACCCCAACCACAAAGTGTTTTGGCACCTGCTGTCTGGTAGACAGTACTGCAGCTTCTTTCACCAGCCTATCATTGATGATTTACCAATACACATCGATCTTATTGCATATCTGACTGTTCAAACATGTATACAAAACAATTATGTATGCAATCTTAGTGTTTGGGCAATATCCTCCTACTTTTCCCTTCCTTATTGCTTGTATATTGCGAAAGAGATAGAACATAAAGATTTTTCCCTCATCATGTTGTGAGATGGATGTAAGAAATAAAATAAATAAAACTCCAAATCATAATAAATGGGATTATATTATAGACCACCTAACCGACCGTGGGATTTAGAGGAGCAAATCTGAGAAACATAAGGTTGTGATGTAAGGTGATTTTAACTGTCTACTTACTGACTGGAATCCCATACTGTAAAAGGGCTGGATGGCAGAGAGTTTGTCAAATGTATTAAGGAGAATTTCCTTAATCAGTACATAGAAGTCCCAAATAGAGTGAGTGTGTACTAGACTTCTATTAGGGAATGATTCAGGACAGGTAACAGAAACTTGTGAGGGAACTCTTCGTGCCTAGTGACCATAATGTCATTACTTTCAAGGTAATTATGGAAAAGGTTAGGTCTGGTCCTTGAGCTGAGATTCTAAATTAGAGAAAGGCCAATTCGGAAATGATCTGGCAAGGGTGGGAGGCCTTTAAAAGTGAAATTTTCAGAGTACAGTATTTATATGTTTCTGACAGAATATAACACAAGGATAACAGATTTAGGGAGCTTTGGTTTTTGAGAGATATTGAGACCTTGGTTAATAAATTGAAGGAGGTTCATAGAGGCTATAGGCAGGTTGGTATTAACGAGGTTCTTGAGGAGTATAAGAAATACAAGAGAACACTTAATAAAGAAAACAGGAGGGCTAAAAGAAGGCAAGAGGTTTCTCTAGCAGACAAGGTGAAGGAGAATCCGAAAGGTTTCTATGGATACACAGCATTAAGAATAGCAAGGGACAGAATTGGTCCTATGGAAAGTCAGAGTGCTAATCTGTGCGTGGAGCCAAAGGAGATGGAAGGCATCTCAAGTAGATCTTTTGCGTCTGTCTTTACTTGGGAGACCACGCAATCAATAGAATTGAGGCAATGCAGCAGGGAGGTCATGGTCCCTATACAGATTATAGAGGAGGAGGTGTTTGATTTCTTGAGGCAAATTAGAGTGCATAAGTCACCAGGGACTCACTTACCTTGGCCCTGTGGGAGGCTAGTGCAGAAATTGCCATGGCCCAAACAGAGATATTTAAGTCATCCTTGGGCGCCACTGAGGTTCCAGAGGATTGGAGGATAGCTGATAATTTTCTGCTGTTCAAGAAAGGCTCTAAGAATGTGCCAGGAAATTAAAGGCTGATGAACCTGATATCAGAAGTAGGAAAGTTTTGGAAGGTATTCTGAGAGACCAGATGTGTAAGTACATATTTGGATAGGCTATTGCTAATCAGTCCCAGGGACTGATTAGGGATAATCAACATGGCTTTATACGTGTAAGATCATGTCCAATCAATCTTATAGAGTTTTTATAAGTAAGATGCCGGGAAAGTTGATGAAGGTAAGGTTGTGGATGTTGTTTACATGGACTTTAGCAAGGCCCCACGTGGGAATACAGATCCAAAATTCCTTTAAGTATTGCCATAGGTACTGTAGAAATGGTTGTAAAGAAAGCTTTTGGCAGTTTGGCCTTCATAAATTGATTTATTGAGTACAAGAGTTGGGATGTTATGCTGAAATTGCATAAGATATTGGTGAGGCCTAATTTGGAGTATTATGTGCAGTTTTGTTCAGCTGCCAACAGAAAAGATGTCACCCAGATTGAAAGAATACTGAGAAAATTTACAAGGATGTTGCCAGGACTTGAGGACCTGAGTTATAGGGAAAGGTTGAATTGGTTAGGACTTCCGAGAACAAAGAAGTTTGGAGGGAGATTTGATAGAGATATACAAAATTATGAGGGGTATAGATAGGATAAATGCAAGCAAGCTTTTCCACTGATGTTGGGTTAAGTGTGAAAGGTGAAAAGTTTAAGGGAAACATGATGAAGAACTATTTCAGACAGAGTATGAGAATATAGAACAACCTGCCTTTGCAAGTGGTGGATATGGGTTTGATTTCAACATTTAAGAGAAATTTGGATAGGTATGGACGGTTATGGTCCAGGTGGAGGTCAATGGGTCTAGGCAGATTAATGGCTTGGCATTTCCTAGTTGTGACAAGGAGACTGTTTTTGTACTGTATGACTCTTTAACTAAAATAAGAACACTCAACAGCTAAGGCAGCAACTGTGAAAAGAATCAGAATCAGGTTTAATATCACCAGCATATGTCATTAAATTTTGTTAAGAATATGGCAGCAGTACATGAAGTACGTGATAAATAAATATAGAGGGGGAAAAATTGAATTACGCTAAGTATATATACAGTGCCTATTAAAAAAAAGTATTCAACCCCCCCCCCACCCCAGAAGTTTACATGTTTTATTGTTTTACAACACTGAATCACGGTGGCTTTTAGGCTTTAAACACTGATCAACAGAAAAGACTCTTTCGTGTCGAAGTGTAACTTTCCAAGTCCAGCCACAAATTCTCAATTGGATTGAGGTCTGGACTCTGATTTGGCCACTCCAGGACATTAACTTTGTTGTTTTTAAGTCATTCCTGTGTAGCTTTGGCTTTATGCTTGGGGTTATTGTCTTGCTGGAAAACAGATCTCCAAAGTTACGTTTTTCTTACAGACTGCATCAGGCTTTCATGCAAGATTTCCCTGTATTTTGCTGAATTCATTTTACCCTCTACTTTCACAAGACTTCCAAGTCCTGTTGCAGTGAGGCATCCCCACATCATAATGCATGCTTCATGGTAGGGATGGCATGTTTTTGATAATGTGCGGTGTTTGGCTTATGCTAAGCATAGCATTCAGTCTGATGGTCAAAGTGCTCAATTTTGGTTTCACTAGACCCAAGAACCTTCTTCCAACTGATTTCTGAGCCTCCTACATGCCTTCTGGCAAACTCTAGCTGAAATTTCATGTGACTTTTTTTCAACAATAACTTTCTCTTTGCCACTCTTTCCATAAAGCTGTGACTGGTGAAGCACTTGGGCACGAGTTGTTGTATGCACAGTCTCCCATCTCAGCCACTGAAGCTTGTAACTCCTCCAGAGTTGTCGTAGGTCTTTTGGTGGCCTCCCTCACTAGTCCTCTTCTTGCATGGTCACTCAGTTTTTGAGGATGGTCTGCTCCAGCCTGATTTACAGCTGTGCCATATTCTTTCTATTTCTTGATGATTAACCTAACTGTACTCCAAGGGATATTCAGTGACTTGGAAATTTCATTGTATCCATCTCCTGACATGTGTTTTTTAATAACCTTTTCATGGAGTTGCTTGGAGTGTTCTTTTGTCTTCATGGTGTAGTTTTTGCCAGGATACTGACTCACCAGCAGTTGGACCTTCCAGATACAGGTGTATTTTTATAAATTAAAACACCTTGATTGCACCTTGAACTACTTGTGTAACTTCAAAAACCAAATGGCTACACCAGTGATGATTTGGTGTGTTGTA
The DNA here is from genome assembly GCF_030144855.1 of Hypanus sabinus. Classification (NCBI taxonomy): domain Eukaryota; kingdom Metazoa; phylum Chordata; class Chondrichthyes; order Myliobatiformes; family Dasyatidae; genus Hypanus; species Hypanus sabinus. The sequence goes on along the minus strand of NC_082728.1, from coordinate 42,414,660 downwards.
TCAAAGGAGGTGAATACTTATGCCATCGATTATTTTGTGTTTTATATTTGTAAATAATTTGGATCACCTTGTAGAAATCTATTGTCATTTTGACAAACAAGAGTCTTTTTGACTTGATCAATGTCAAAAAAAAAGCTAAATTAAATTCACTGTGATTGAATGTTGTAAAACAATAAAACATGAAAGCTTCCCAGTGGGTGGGGGTGCCTATGCTTTTTATAGGCACTGTACGTTTATTAAAATAAGTAGTTCAAAAATAAAACACAGAAATATAAAAAAGTAGTGAGTAATTGATGGGTTCAATGTCCATATAGAAATCGGATGCTGTAAGGGAAGATGCTGCTCCTGATTTGTTGAGTGTATGTCTTCAGGGTTTTGTACCTCCTTCCCAATAGTAACAATGGGAAGAGTGCATGTCTTGGGAGGTGGGATCCTCAATGATTTGTGCCTTCCTCCTGAGGCATCTCTCCTTGTAGATGTCTTAGATACTATGGAGGCTAGTACTCACAGTAGAGCTGACTAATTTTACAAGTTTCTGCAACTTTCTTTAATCTTGTGCAGTAGAACACCATACTAGACTGATGCATCCAGTCAGAATGCTTTCCATGGTGCATTTGTAGAAGTTTTTGAGCATTTTTGTTGACAAATAAAAATGAAATATAGCCTCTGTCATTCTTTATAGCTGTATCAGCATGTTGCATCCAGGAATTATGGAATCATAGTAATACAGCATAGAAACAGGCCATTTGACTTACCATCACCATGCCAGCCAAGATGAACCCATCCATATTAATCCCCTCTTCCACCATTTGGCCTGTAGCCTTCAATGCTGAGGTGATTTAACTGCTCTTCCAGACACTTCTTACATATTGCCAGTGACTGCTTCCCTGCTCTATAAGGCGGTGTATTCCACTTAGTCAGCACTGTCAGGGTGAAAATAATTTCCTCCTAAGATCCCTGCTAAATCTCTTTCCCTTATCCTAAATCTATATCCTCTGGTTTTACTTGCCTCTAACACAGGGGAAATTTAACTGCAGTCTACTCTGATCTGATCATTCAAGCATCACTTAACCTTCCCTGTTCCAGAGTAAATAGGCCAGGTCTCTCCAGTTTCTTCTCATAAATAAAACACTCCCTCTCGGGCAACATCCTTGTGAATCTTCTCTGCATTTTGTCCAGTGATATTTTACGCAATCAGAGCGAGTTAAGGGAGTTAAAATTTTAGGCCAGACACCCGCCAATGGAAGTGGGGAAGAGAAAAAACGGTAGCTAATTCACAGAGAAGATGGCAGGAAAGATGGGAAGGATAATGAGAATATCTGAAATAGGTTGAGACCAGATCAAAAAGCTTCACGGGTTATCAAGAAAGTGACCATTCTGCTTTCTCTGTGTCATGTGCTGGTAACAGCAGGATTGTCCAACATGTTTGGCAGTTGGTCTGAGAGAGGAAAACTGAGCAGAAATCATAGGTAGCTGATTTACAGCAGGAATAACCAACTCTTATATGGACAAAATGTGAATTACCCCTGGTTGGAGAATTTGATCTTTATTTCAGAATGCTGTGGGTTAAAATTACCTCCTTATTTCAGATTGCCAGCTATTGCATTTCTTTTGAATTTTATTTTCTGCACCAACTTATTTGCATATCATCAAACATATAATTTTCATTAAATTAGTTGCAATTGTGTATTTAGTATGTAAATATTTTCAGATTAAAATATTATTTGTTATATTTAGGAAGGGTTTTATTCACACTACAAAAAGTAAATTTATCACCAAGATAATCATTTTTATAAGAACTCTATTCCACCATCAATGAGTTAACCCAATTGTAAGTGATTAAAATTGATTTTGGAAGTTGATACTGTACAAAAAAAATCAAAAAATTGATTTTTTTTAATGTATGAAGTCTCCTTCTTTGTAATTTAAATAAGCTCACAATATTTACAAATTTCTAATTAATGCCTGTAAAGATTCTGGCATATGGAAGGAAAGATTAATTTGAAAAGCATCTTTAATGGTGTAATTAGCAGAAATTCATTTACCAAGAGACTTAATTCATTCTGGAAGTGTGGTCAGTTTCTATGTATTATTTATTTAGTGATACAATGCAGAGTAGCGACTTTTCTGACCCTTTTTGAGCCACTTTGCCCTAGTAACCCTGACAAACCTGACTGAATTATGGAACAATTTACAATGAACCATTAACTCACCCAGTACATCTTTGATCATTGGTGGAAGCCACAGCACACAAAAAAAAACCCATGCATTCCACTGGGAGGAAGTGTAGGTTCCTTAAACACAGAACCGGAATTGAACTCTGAATTCTGGAATGCTCTGAGCCGTAACCTTGATGCCCAAGTTTAGGCAGGATTTGATTCTAAACTGGTCACAAGGACATGGTTTGCGCGGGTTATACTTTTAACTGGAAATTATTTCATCTTCTGTGCTAATTTGGTCAGTTTATTTGACACTACTACTACTACGATGTCGACTCAGGCCTGGGGGACCGGTGTCGGGCACGATGATGGACTCTCCACTCCTCCCTCTCCCTCATCAGTATGTTCAGTTCATCTACATTAGCCGTGCCGCTATCTTCTAGGAGCGTGTTGACCATAGTCTTGGGAGGGTGCCCAGGGTTTATCCTCCCATGCTTGGGCTCCCATGTGATGACTGGGCTGGCAGGTCGCTCAGGGTGGCAGAGACAGTGCCCCGCTAGTTGCAGTCTTCTCGTCTTGATTTTAGTAGTGAGCATTGGTAGCTCGTCATAGAGCTGGTTGTTCGTCTACAGCACCTTCAACTCAGTCAGTCAGCCAGAGTAGTATCAATGCAAGCGAGACTGAGCCTGCAGCAACGCAAAACCACAGGTCCCAAGGAGAAGATGGACTGGAAGGTCTTCTCCTCACAACCTATTTTTCAAGCCCAGCACACTGTGGAAGTGAGAAATCACTTTGGCCCACTGGAGAGGGAGGATGAAGAGACTGCCACCAACCACTATCAACGGCTCATAGACGCACACACAGATGTAACAAAGTGTCTGCCTTCTGTGAAGCAAATCAAAAAGAGCCAGATCTCAAAAGAATCAGAATCAGAATCCTTTATTATCGCCAAGTATGAGGACACATACAGGGAATTTGATGCCAGTTTCCCTGAGCTCTCTCTGTACAGAATTAAAAGCAAACAAAAACAATAGTGCAAATAATCATAAACTATATACAATGAATATTGTATTATATATACACCTCATTGAATGTACAGGTGGACTTGATTTATAATAGACTAAAATTCAAGTGTTCATAAGACTGATGGCATACAGAAAGAAACTGTTCTTGTACCTATTTGTCCTGGCATGCACTGATCTAAAGCACCTACCAGAAGGAAGGAGTTGGAACAGGTGATGTCCAGGGTGTGATGGGTCTACAATAATGCTGCTTGCTCGCTTCCTGACTCTAGATGCATATAAGTCCTGGATCGAGGGCAGCTGCACACCAATAATCCTTTCTGCAGCCCTGACGGTTCTTTGGAGTCTATTCTTGTTTGGTAGCTGATCCAAACCAGACAGTGATGAACAGAGAACAGACTGAAGTTGTTGCAGCAAGAAGTGTGATCAGTGCTTGTCATGCCAAACTTAGAAGGAGTGAAACAGAAGAGCTAAGAGACAAGTTCAAGACAGCAAAGAAGAATCTCTTTGCCACCTATGATCGACTGAAGGAAGAGGAACTAGCTGAGAGGATTAGAGGGGTAGAGGCTCCTAATGAAGACAAGCAGCATGGAGAAGCATGGTGTCACGTCAACGAGCTCAGCAGACAGAAGAAGTCCCCATCAGGTCAAATAAGTGGTAAAACAGCTGAGGACTGTGTCCAGACATGGTTTACTCACTTCAAGAACCTGCTGGGAAGCCCTCCAATGATCACAGAAGAAGAGGACATACCCAGAATACTAAGGCAAGTTGACATTGATGATGGCCCATTCACCATTGAGGAACTGAAGAAGGCCAAATATGAACTCAAACAGGGCAGGAGCTCTGGGCCAGATGGGATGCTACCAGATGTCCTGAAGAACTGCGACCTGATTGGCATCTTGCTGGACATATGTAATTTGGCACTGATGAAAGGCGACAAACCAGAACAGTGGTCACTCTCAAACATTATCCCTGTCCCCAAGTCTGGATCCCTCACAAAGACAGATAACTACCGCAGTATCAGCTTGGCCTGCATCTTAGCAAAGCTATACAATTGGATGATCTTGAACAGGATTCACACTGCCATTGACCCTAAGCTAAGATTCAATCAGAATGGTTTTCGGCAGAAGTGCACAACAGTAATGCAAATACTTGCTCTCTGTAGAATCATCGAGGAAGTCAAGAACAACCTACCAGCCGTGTTTACTTTCATCGATTTTCACAAAGCTTTTGACTTTTGACTCCATTATTTGAAAAATGGGCTGAAAATGCTGCAGTGTATATCAAAACTCGTAACTATTTCTCTCCACAATTTATTTTTGTAACATTAACACCACAGGTCCAAATTCAAATCTAGTTTAGCTTCTTCATCATCAAAAGAATAATTCTCAATATTTTTATGTCACCAAATTTGACAGTTAATGTCCCTGTTGTCCTGAGAAAGTGTATTGGAATTTCTTCTAGATATATTCAATTAATGATACGGCAGTACAGTGGTCAAATGACTGAATTGGCTTCCGGAGTTTAAACCATTGATCAAGAGACATGAGTTTTAACAGCAGCATGACAGCTGGAGAACTTAAAATCAATGAGTGAAATAAATGTGGAATTTAAAACAAAAGGCTGGTCATGGTAACAACAATGAAACCTCTGGATTGTCATAAAATCCCATCTGATAAATTAATATTTTTCAGGGAAGGAAATTTGTGGCCCTTACCCACTGCGACCCATCAGCTATTGACCCTTAACTGCTTCCTCACCTCAGGGATGAACAATAAATGCCAGCAGTGGCATCCATGTTCATATACCAAGAACAGATGAAAGAAATAGCCTGCTACTACATGTCAGAGGATTTGACAGAGGGTAATCAGTCAGAGTCAGTAAAGATGGGGTAGAGTTCTATTCTGAAGACCATTCTGGGAGGGAAATGTGTTTTTCATACATGGCTGGATGCAAATCGCACTGTTGCTTGGATTTATTTAAATATGATTGATGACCATCTGAAATGATCCAGAGTTCCATTCAGTCAAGTCAAATTTCAGCAGCTCGAGAAGATGTCAACATCATCTCTAGGACATTTGCAAAGCAGCAATAAATAGTTCTTTGCCCATGACATCCATATCCTGTAAACAAATTTTAAAAGATGACATGGTCATATCCTGATTGGTACTGCTAAATAGCTGACTAGATTAAATTCATTGATATATGTCTACACGGTATGTTGCTCACTGTATTAGTCCAACAACTATAAGACTTCCCTTTTAAGCTCACAAGACTGTATCTACAAGTTATGCTGCCTTTTACTTTTAAAAACTGATGCATGTTCCCACATTAACATGACAAGTCATCTGCAAAGAAAACCTAATACCCTTCCTAAGTAACAGGTTGCAGCTACCTTCATTTTTATTACACCTCCAACATTGCTGCAAGAAATCTTTCTTGCTTCAGCTCAATAAAAATTCAAAGGGAGCTTTGAAAATATTAACCGTATGCTGATAAGGAAAGCTCAGTCGCATAAACTGCACAAGTGAACACACCAGCTGCCGGCTTGTGTCAAGGGAAGAATATGCTGTAATTATCACAGTTTCAGAAAGACATCCTGCATATCATTGAACGTCACAAACTTCTGCTGCAACGTATATTGGAGCAATTACCTGGATAATGATTGATATCTAGCAATAATTTAATTGAAGAGTTTCATAAAACGTCATTATTGACATCTTAACCTTAAAATTATGTTCTTAAAAATGCTTTTTAAAAAGTCTCTCTCTCTCTCTCTCTCTCTCTCTCTCTCTCCCTCCCTCTCTCCCTCTCTCCCTCTCCCTCTCTCTCTCTCTCTCTCTCTCTCTCTCTCTCTCTCCCTCTCTCTCTCCCTCCCTCCCTCCCTCTCTCCCTCTCTCTCCCTTCTCTCTGCCTCTGCTTTAGAGGATCTTTGAATATATCATTCAAAGTATATCAAATGCTACTTCTGTATTAAAATGACAGGAGAATCATATCTTGCAATGTGTCATGCATTACTGTGCTACTCAGGTGAAACTGTGTTTAATCTAGCCTGGCCTTTAAAGGCACAAAGTCTAACTGCTACAAATGAGCACAGCCCAAGGACATTCAGAATTTAATTATCTGGTCAGGGAACATTGCTGATTGAAATGAGCTTTTCAGCTCTGCACCATAGCTCAAAGGCACCAATATGTTCAGATGGTTTTGCATCTACAAGATATATTAAGTACATGTAATAGATTATTAATATTTTATTGTGGTTGATATTTTATTGTGAATCCTGTGGTAGTTGAAATCAAATGTAATCAGGTATTCCAAAATTATGAAATAACATTGTTTCTGAATTTGTTCAGAAACCCATGAGGAGAAATGCTGGCAGTTCTGCATGGAACTGGTGCCATTTATCTGCAAGGCCCAGGCCAAACAAAGGAAAAACTTGGCTGGACTACTGACCATAAGGGCATAGAAGATAAGATGAATCCGAATGACACCTTGAACCTGTGCCACTGTGATCGTGGCTGGTTGTGATCATTCCTTCCAGTTTCCCATGTCTCTTAACTTTCCAATCAATCATGCGGAGGCCAAGCAAGATAGTGGAATGCCCCTCTTGCAGGATGTAGAAAGTCAGGGAGACCTCCAGTGCACCTACACCTACAAGAAGTGCATTCAGCTGCAGCTTATTACAGGCTGTGTTAAGGAATTGGAACTGGAGCTGAAGGAACTCCGGATCATTAAGGAAGCTGAGGGGCTGATCGACAGGACACGCAGCACAGTAATTACACATGAGTGACGGTCAGGAGGGGGAAATGGGATAGGCAGTCAGTGCAGAGCACTTTGTAGCCATTCCCCACAGGAAAAAAACAGGTATATTGCTTTAGATACTGTTGGGGGAAATGATTTAGCAGAGGAAAGGCACAGCAGTCAGGTCTTTGGCTTTGTGGCTCAGAAAGGAAGGGGACAAAGAAGTGAGCTGCAATGCTAGGTGATTCATTGGTTAAGGGAACAGAAGAGAGGTACTATTGTTGAGAACCAGATCCCTGGATGGTATGTTGAATCAAGAGTGCCACAATGGTAGTCAGAGGTCACGGCCCATGCCGGTACCAATCATATGGGTATGAAGGGTGATGATGCAAAGTTGAAGGACAGAACCTTCAGGGCTGTGATCTCAAGATTACAACCTGTGCCACATGCTAGTGAGGCCAGAAATGGAAAGATTAGACAGTTGTACATTTGGGTGAGGAGATGGTGCAGGGGGAATGTTTTCAGACTTCTAGGGCAGGTGGGACTTGTACAGAAGGGATTATTTACACCTGAACTGGAGGGAGACTAATATCCTTGCAGAAAAGTTTGCTAGTGCTGCAGAGGATTGGGGAAGGGTTGTTTAACTGGAGTTACAAGAGGATGGAAACCAGAGCATCATAGCAGATAGTAGAGTGGTTGGGGGAAGTATGTTGTTCAGCCTACATACAAAGTCAGGAATTGAAAAACTGAGCATAGTGGGACAAATGTTTCGAGTTGTGTACATTTCAATACACTGAGAATTGTGTGAGAGGTGGATGAGCACATGGAATTATGACATTGTCACTATTAGTGAGACTGGTTGCAGGAGGGGCAGGACTAGCAACTCAATGTTCCATGGTTCCGTTGATATAGACATGGTAGAGTGGGAGAGGTGGCATTACTAGTCAGGAAAAACATCAGACAGGTCAGACTGAAGAGCTTGTCTACTGAGTCCATATGGGTGGAGCTGAGAAATAAGGAAGGAATGACCATGTTAATGAGAACACATTATAGACCACTCAATGGTCCGCGGGATTTTGAGGAGAAAATTTGTAGAGAGATCATAGACAGAAATATAAAGTTGTGGTAATAGGTGATAATAATTTTCCACATATTTACTGGGACATCCATACCGCAAAAAGACTGGATGGGAAAGAGTTTGTCAAATGTGTTCAGGAACATCTCCTCAATCAGTAAAAAAGATCCCGATTATAGAAAGTGTGACACTAGATTTCCTGTTGGGGAATGAGACAGGACAGGTGACAGAGGTTTGTTTAGGAGAACCTAGTGAACATAATGCCATTTGTTTCAAGATAGAGAAAGGTAGGTCTGGTCTTTGCATTGAGATTTGAAATTGGAGAAAGTCCAATTTTGGTGGTATCAGAAAGAATCTGGCAGGTGTAAATTGGGACAGGTTGTTTTCTGGAAAAGGTGATCTTGGTAAGTAGGAGGCTTTCAAAAGTGAAATTTTGGATGTTCTTGTGAAAATAAAAGGCACGGGTAACAGATTTAGGGAACATTGGTGTTTGGTTGATATTGAGGCCTAGGTTAAGTAAAAGAAGGAAGTGTGTAGTGGGTATAGGCAGGAAGGAGCAAACGGGGTTCTTGAGAAATATATGAGCTGCGAGAGAACACTTAAGAAGGAAATCAGGAAGGCTAAAAGAAATGCCGTTTCAACATAGCTTTGTGCGTGGTAAATTGTACCTAGCCAAACTTATAGAATTGTTTTAAGGAAGTTACCAGGAACATTGATACAGTCAAGGTAGTGAATGTTGTCTACATGGACTTTAGCAAGGCAAAGACTTGGTTTAGCACCTGTTCTTAAAGACAGCAATTGTGACAGTACACCTTGTACTAAATTGGAGTATCAGCCTAGCTTTCTGTCTCAAATCTCTGTAGTACGATTTGGAACTCTGGCCTCTCAAAGCAGAAGATGACAAGCCATGGCCAACACTAATTTTGTCTAATGAGTTGAATTTCTTTTACCAATGAAAAGGATTATGATTTTGATATCAAATTTAAATATTAATAGCTGCTAAACAAAGATGCCTGTATATTTATATATTTAGTGTAAACTCTTGACTGTAATCTTTTTATCTGTAATATAAATTCATTACTCTTTCAATTCACATTTGATTAATTATTCATGATCATCTTTATTTCTTGCATTTGCCTCAGAAGACGTGATACACAATTCAATTAACCATTTTCTTTTAACTTTGTCTGTTGTCCCTTCCTCTGGTTTCAATATTCAATAATTCACATCTTTTTCCCTCCCCTTTATGCTACAAATCTCCCCTTCAGATTCTAAACAGAGAATAAAATAATAGTGAACTTCAATCACTTCTTCAAGCTCTTGAATGTAAGAGCAGGTTTGCCATTTCTTTATACATGCTTTTTTGGTACAGTATTCAAACATTTTTGCAATAGGTTTAGGAGCAAATTGTTCATCCTTTCTTCTGCCTTAGTTGTTCACTTCTTGGTATCCATTGAAACACTATTCCATTATATTCCTGCTACCCTTATTTAACATGGGAGCTGTTCAGAGTTGCACAGATTTGATTTTGATTTTTTTTATTGAATACTGATCTTCTAATTGTCCACTAAGTACCAAAGGTCCTCAAGTACAGAAATCTCAAACACAGGTCCACCCAGCTTACAGCAGGGTTACTTTTTTTAAATACCGTTCATGGCCCAAATAGTTGGCAAGTCAAAAATGTGGCTGTGAACCAAATTCACACCCAGTGATAGAAATTTGCAACCCTGCATCAAATCAAATCAAATCAAATTTAATTGTCATTCAAACCATACATGGATACAACCGAACGAGACAGCGTTCCTCTGGGGCCTGGGTGCAAAAACATAAATGCATATTATAATAACACGAATATGGGAGAAAAAGAACATAGTCACTTAAGAAAACACATTTTAAGTCCAAGACCCTGAGCGACAAATCCCCACTAATTGATGGTTCCTGGCAGGTCCAATCCAACACTGGAGGGCAGAGCAATTGGAGAGGCCACCCTCAACTGAGAACAGATCAGCTGGCAAATCTATCCCATTATTCCCCCAAATATGTGCAGAGGCTGTACATGCCCAACCATTCTTAAACTGCACGTTGATCTAAATACTTTATCCACCTCAGGGTTACCATTTGTCGGACCAGGCTTCAGTCTCTCACTTTATAGCTTGGAGAACTTTAACCATATAACCATATAACAATCACAGCACGGAAACAGGCCATCTTGGCCCTCCTAGTCCGTGCCGAACTCACCTAGTCCCACCTACCCGCACTCAGCCCATAACCCTCCACTCCTTTCCTGTCCATATACCTATCCAATTTTACCTTAAATGACACAACTGAACTGGCCTCTACTACTTCTACAGGAAGCTCAATCCACACAGCTATCACTCCCTGAGTAAAGAAATACCCCCTCATGTTTCCCTTAAACTTTTGCCCCCTAACTCTCAAATCATGTCCTCTCGTTTGAATAAATTATCTCTTTATCTCTTTTGATTCTTAAACAGACATCTGAATGAAAAATAAAGTTGCTAAAATGGCAACAAATCTAAACTGAAATAACTGGGGAAAAAATAATGCCTAACTCCAGGAAGCAATTGAAATTACTTTTCTGAGGATATTAAGTTGTAAGAATAATGTAAATTCATGTTTAGCTTTCTCCATTGTATTCAAATTTAATTCCATTGAGGCTTTGTGTAGACAGTGAAAAATTTTTTGACAATGTGCACAGAACAATTTTTGCTGAGCTTCAAGTTACTTCCTGCCCTGCTTAAGTAAGGTAGGATGAGTTTGATTATAAATCATACAGCCATTTTATGCATTCATCATTACTGAATAGAATATTTTTATTGTAATTTAATTCCCAGTCTAATGTCTTTAATTATTTTTCCTGATGAAATATTGCCATGGGCATCTTAATGTGGAAAATAAAATAACTATTGTTTTTCTGTTCAGGCAGACGGGAAGCCATCCGATGAATGTAATCATTTACAACCAAGAGGGAGCTTTGTTCTCATTAACAGTGAGATGATTGACAACTAAAGTGATGCAGTCACTGAGCATGAATAAAATAAAAATCCTATTTCACTGGCAATACCTGCCATAGCTTCACTGTCCTGTTCACTTAAAAGAGCTGCCTAACTCTTAATTCATTGCAGCTTACAATGAGTAAAGTTTGCCTTCTCAGTTCCTAAGAACTCAGTATATTATCCTGACATGAAAAGACCTCAAAATATAAAGATTTTTATTTGCAAAGCAGTTCTATTGCTTGAGAAATTCAGTAGAAATATTGGCAATGACTTTGGGAGAAAGCTCTTTTCTTCTCACAAATGCTTCTCACAATCTAGGAGGGTGCTTGGTTCTTGTAGCATTAAGTTTCAGACAGACAGCAGATGAGAACATCAACCTACCTGACTCTCCACAATGATCCTGAAACCTATCACTCGGGCTCAGGTTGAAAGTTTACTACCAAACTTAAGCCATCATTAAGAAGAAAAGGCCCTGTCTATTGAGTATCTCGCTGCTCTACGAAGTAAAAGGAAACAGATGGAAATGAGATAGTATGAAAATGTTTTAGCAGCATATATATCTAACATGAACATAGAAAATTACAGCACTGTACAAGCCCTTCGCCCTAACATATTCTACCTACCTTTTAACCTACTCTAAGATCAATCTAACCCTTCCCTCCTATAAAGCCACCCATTTTCCTATCACATGTGTGCCTATCTAAGAGTTTCTTAAATGTCCTTAATGTATCTTTCTCAACCACCACCCCTGGTAGGACATTCTACATACCCACCACTCTCTGTGTAAAGAAAAAATTAACGTTGACATCTCCTTCAATCACTTTAGCATTATATCCTCTCAAATTAGCCATTTCCACACTAGGAAAACGTGCTGGCTGTCCCATTCTATCAATGGTTCTTGTCATCTTATACACCTCTATCAAGTCTCTTCTCATCCCCCTTTGCTCCAAAGAGGGCTTTGCTCCTGAGCTCGCTCAACCTATCCTTATTAGAATTACACTCCAATCAAGGCAACATCCTGGTAAATCTCCTCTATACCCTCTCTAAAGATTCCACATTCTTCCTATAATGAGGCTATCAGAGCGGAATGTGATATTCCAAGCATGGTCTAACCAGCATTTTATAAAACATTACCTTGTGGCTCTTGAACTCAGTCTCCCAGTTCATGAAACGCAACCCACTAAACGCACTATGAACTTATAGTGATCTGTGGATGAGGATTTAAAGATTCCTCTGCTCCTCCACACTGCCATTAATCCTGCATTCTGCCTTCAATATAATCTCAAGGTTCAAAGTATGTTTGCAGTATGTATCAAAGTATGTATGCAGTACAAAACTGTAAGATCTGTCTTCTCCAGACAGCCATGAAGCCAAGAAAACCATGAAAGCTATTCAAAGAAAAACATCAACCACTTACACGTGCAAAAGAGTTGCGCTAATGGCAGCAAGAACATTAACACTCCCCCCACTAACTTGAAGTACAAGTTATTCAGCAGTGTATTACCTGCCCAGTTAGTAAATTTTGCATAAAATTCTTCATTAAGAAGATTAGTCTATAAATATTTGTGGACCCTAATATGTACGCTAGCAGGGCACAGAGTGGGATGTCAAATTGAAAGTTGATTTTATTGTCATATGCATGTATATGCACAGGCACAATGAAAAACTTAGTTACAGCAACATCACAGCACATCACATTTGACCGACAGCCTTCAAGAGAAAAATATTAATGATAGAAGAAAGAATACAATTAGAACAATGGCCATATTGTGATGGGTCTGGCTGTGGATCTGTAGTGGATCTGGATGGGAGTGAAGCCACACATCTGTGGCATGAGGAGTCAGCAATGGACATTATGCATGGAGGGGATAGTGGGCTGGGGGCTGACACTGGGTCATTGCAGTGCGTCGGAGGCCAAGAAGATTAAAGTAAGTTATGGACCGACTTGGCGGGCATCTTTGTTTTAATAACAATTCCTCTTTGTCTCAGAATGCCCAGAAATGTAAATCACATCAGAGACACCAAGTTGACTGAATCCTACTAAGTTTCCTCTGATACAACACAACCTAGAAATAGCTATTATCATCTTAAATGTGAGGGAAAGCATCAAAATATGATGCTGAAAAAATTATCAATGTATAACTCTGTTCTTGAGCTTCTGTGAAAAGGCAGACCATCAGAAGGGACAAAAATAATGAGTTTGCACCTTCGATTGTTGGAATTCTTTTAGATCCAGATGCTAGAGTTTCACAGGCAGACAATGTCATTATAACTTTAAGTTTCTTTAATAAGGTTGCCTCATGGTGGGACACAGTGAAAAATTCAGTGACAGCCATGAAATGCAACTGCTTTTGAAGTCTGCAGTGAATGCAACTGAACATGAACTTAAGAGGTATTTTCAATACTAATTCATAAACATTGACGTCATTTGTAGTAGTGCTTTGAACTCCTCTGGAGCATCTACTTTCATAAACTTAGTTAAGACCGAGGTAAGTCCCAGCTTTTGATGATGGGTGAACGTTGCCATGGAGAAATCCTACATGTATGACTTCGGAATTGAGCTGCAAGAGTTTTTAAAAAATTTTTTCACATTGTCAAAAAATGTCAGTAGAACGTAAGAAATGTGAACATCGGAAAGCCACACAGCCTTCAATTTTGGTCTGTCATTAAACAAGAACATGTCTGAAGTTCTGCAGTTCCCTACAGTAGCCTTTCATTCTCTGACTGCCTTAATGACCAAATTCTGATAAACTCCATCTTGTATATGGTCTTCAAATGAACATCCACATTCCATGCAGGTGAGAATTCCAAAGTTTCACTGCTTAATAATTGAACTAAGTTTTCTTCATCTCAACCCCATTGCTATATACTTTGCTTCAAGGGCAAAAGATTTTGAACATCTGTAACAGCAGTTCTTCTAAGAATTTTGTACATTTCAATGAATGTAATTTCATTCTGCCTAATCCTTCCAGAAAAGATAGCCCAGCTATCCCAGAACTGAATCCACTAAAGCCACCCAGGGTATGCACTTCCAGATAAGATCTCAAAGAAAAGCCCTAAATGCTTGCAGCAAAGATACAATGTAGTCTTAAAGTGAAACTCCTTCACAAAGAGGTCTAAAATGCCATGGCTTAGAAAATTGATACTTTAATGTTGAACATTTCTTATCACTCCAGAAACTCAAATGAGCTCTTCCCAATGTGATTCTTGTGTGTTTGATGTCATTTCCTTGTGAGATACATATCAAATTAAGTCAATCCCCTGATCATGTTGCTTGGGGAATTAGACCACATTGTTCTGAGAAGCAACTTCTGTGCACTTCTTTTGTTTAAATCATTCATTTGTTAGCTGCACCAAATGTCTATTTTAGGCTCTCTTACTGACCCAGAAGTGCCAGCTCCACTCTTCTCACCAGACCACTTACTGTTCTCAGGACCTATCAGCCCAGGCCCCATTCCTCTGAACATTCTGACAGCCCTCTTTCCCTGCTGTTCAGCAGCCCCCTGAACTACCTACTGAGCTCCTTGACTGCCATTCCAACACCCAGAAAGTGCTAGGCACCATTCATGTTGCTAGTGTTGGCAACCCATTTCACCCCTTTCTCCTTCTGCTTGGGTCCCAATTAGTGCTTTGACCCTTGGTCCTTTCTCTCTGACAGTCAAAGCTTCCTGACTCCCAGACCAACCATTTGTCTGGGACAATTTAGATTTTTTTTAATGTGCTCAGCGTGATGCTTAGATTTTCTGCAGAACAACCATATAATGTGATTTTTACTGAGAATAACCCTATTGCTTTCAAAAAATCCATGCCTGCAGCAATTAACACCCACCACTTTCCCTTGCGTTAAGCTACAGCCATTTTCCTAGCTGTTATGCTTGTGATCAACTGGAGAGAAAATTATTGGAATTTCCATGACTGAATATCAAGGTTGTATAATATATACATACTTTGATAATAAATGTACAAGTATACAAATGTAATAATGTACAAATGTATAATAAAAATAACTTCATACAAGACCCGCTATAGTGGTACAGACAGGCTTCATGACAGTCATCTGAGTTCATATGACTGCAGTCTGAAATTGCAATGAATGACACTCATGAGTGAGTTTTCACTGCAGCACTCATTCACAATGAGTGACATAAGCTGCTTCTGTTCATATCATCATCATTCTGAGCCGTGTTGTACGATGTAAGCGATCATGGTCTTTCCATAACCATGATTGTGTTGGTGTTGGACATTCCTGAGCAAAAGCTATCTGATGAAGTATCTCAACCACAACTTGGACTCTTTATTCCCCTCCAGAGATGCTGCCTGACCTAGTGAATTCCTCCATTTTGAGTGTGTTGCAGTTTTCCAAATGCAGCCATCATTGTGTTGTATTCACTGCGTCTCCTTCCATACCCAGACTCACTGAAATTCAGAGAACCTTGCTGGTACAAGTGGGTATTTATGCTCTGCTCATTTGCTCTACAGGTTACAATGCATGCAGTTGACAACTTCAGTCCAATCTGTCAAATACACGTAATGTCAGTACCGGAACTGGTTGTTTTGCTTTTGAAATCAAATATTCAGTAGTTGCATCTTCATTTTTACTCTGTGTTTGGTTTGATTCCACTTCCTGTCAGATTATACAGCATGTGAATGGATAAGAATATCAGGTTCTGATTAAAGGCAGGATTTGGAGGGAACATTGACATCATCTCGAGCTTATAAAATGCAGGAGATTGTGGGTGGAAGGAGAAAATGAGTGGATTGTAGCAACATTTCTTTCAATATTATCATTATTTAAATGTCATGAGAAATAACATTAACTTGGTCATTATGAGATTATGTTCATTTTATCCAACCTCATTACAACATAAATCTGCAGATGCTTGCATTATTTTCCCACCATTACCTTATGAAGCATTTCTTCTCCAAAAAATGTTTGAATTATTACAAAACTAACTTAGTGTGTGAAATGGATAAACACAGTGGACCCACCAGTCAATGTAATCATTTGATGAATCAACATATTTGCCTTTGTCATAATGCTACTGTATTTCAGTTCAATTTTTCTCAACTTCATTGCTTGCTTTATATTTTCAGAAGCTTTTTATGTCAATGAGAAATGCAACAGCTGTATACGTGGCCCACTGAGGATGCTAATCATTATGGACTTCTCCAAAACTGAGGAGCAAAAGTGCTGTGAAATAATGTTCCAAAGCAGTGTTGTAATGTATCTTAATCAGTCCAGCATGGCAAATGGCATTTGCTGCTCAAGCATTTATTTGCCTTCTTAACTAAATAGACAGCATGCATATTTAATGCAGCAAGCTAACATGCTGTGTGCTGAAGGGCCACATTTGTGTCTGGCTTATCAGAGGGACAATTATAACATTTTATATATGGATGAAACACTCATGTTTGTTCACAGCATCATAGTGAATCCTTAGCATACAGGAATGCGAATTTTAGGAGCATCTGGATGTAGGCATTTATGTGCATTGCAAATGTACTTCCTTATTCCCCTTGCCTGGTTTTACAGGTCGGAATGCTTTGCTTCTGTCAAATAGCAAAATCATTTCCAGCAAGCACTCTCCTAATTAGTTCTGAATGAAACATAGAAAACCTACAGCACAATACAGGCCCTTTGGCCCACAAAGCTGTGCTGAACATTTCCCTACCTTAGAACTACCTAGGGTTTACCCATAGCCCTCTATTTTTCGATGCTCTATGTAGCCATCCAGGAGTCTCTTAGAAGACCCTATCGTTTCCACCTCTACCACCATCGCCAGCAGCCCATTCTATGCACTCGACACTCTCTGCGTTAAAAAACTTACCCCTGACGTCTCCTGCGTAAAAAAACTTACCCGTGACATGTGTTTATATGAAGTTAGCATTATTTCCAGCATCTGCAGATTTTCTCTTGGTGAGGAATTGGGGAGGAATCACAAATGAGCTTTCTCTTGTGACACGGTGAATAATTACTTCACAATGAGCACCTAAAAAACAGATACCTGATTCTGTGATCTTGGTCATCCAATTGCATGTGGATTTTTCCTTGAAGAAATGCCTGCTGTGTTTCCTACAATACAGCATTCAGAAGCAGATAGTAGATTGGCTGTAAAGTGTATTAGGATCTCCAGAGGCTTTGAAAGGCATGATGTGAAAGAAAGCTTTTCTATTTTTGCTGAATTCAAACTTTCTTAATGAAAACATGAATGTTTTATTTATTACTATTCTCTTAACAATATCCAATTATTTACTACTGTTGGTTCTAACATACTCTGTGGAGTAGAGTGCAGTATGCAGAGCAAAATATATTACAATTTCTGGTTAAAATGAAAATATTTATTTTTTCATTACATTTTAACCTATATCTTCATCATGTTAAGTAATAATGGCACATGCTATGAAATAAGTTTGTGTTTCTGAACTGCCAGCAGAAAATTGCTCTGATCAGTTCTAAAGGAAGCCTAGAAATGAAAGACTAATAGCAGAAATAGAGTATCTCCATACTGACTGGATGTATGTAAGGATGAACAAATAGCTTTCAATCTTTTTCCCTATGAACAAGAATCAAAGTTAATCAGATTCTTCTTTTGTTCTTTTTCACAACCTTCTCAAAGAAATGAACTCCTATAAAATTCTTGTTAATTACCAGACATATTGGTGTTTTTGGGAAAGAATGACACTGAAAATTGTTATATTTAATTATCTTTTTTATTACCAGGTCATCTGGTTCATGGTGACAGAATTCAGTTCCATCTTTTATCACATGATTCTCTGGAACTTTTTTGACTTTTTTTCTATTTTTATTTCTGAAAACTTTGAATATGTGGTTTTACTCATTGCATAACATGTCAGAGCTCCAACTTGAATGAAGCAAAATATGTCTTGTATACAAATTTTTAATGTTTTTTGAGATACATATGGAATAGTGTCAGCCCTTCCAACCACACTGTACTTCTTTGAACTGTGGGAGGAAACCAGAGCACCTGGAGGAAACCCAACATGGTCACAGGGGGAACGTACAAACCCCTTAGAGAGAGTGGCAGGGATTGAACCCAGGTCGCCTGTACTGTAAAGCATTCTGCTAACCACGATGCTACTGTGTCACCCCAATTTTAACTGGTAAAATCTAGAGCAGGCAATCAGTTACTTTGTATAATCAAATATGGATGACCCATTAAACATCTGTGAAATAAATACATTTTTTTCTCATCTTAGCCTCTTCTTAAGATGCATCTTCCATAGCTGTGGGCAGAAAGGAAAGGCAAAATGCCTGTATGTTTGAGTTATGCTAGTTGGACCATGTTCATGCGGCATTATCATGACTATGTGGCATAATGTGGTTACAGTGAGATGGAATAATACCTAGAAACAGAAATGAAAATTATTGTATGCTGAATGTTGAAATGATAGAACACTGAAAACATGCAGCCTTTCTTCAGAAGAAAATCAAAGCGGTGTTAGGCTGATTTTTCCAGTTGAATATTAATTCACTTTTTATTTCTACAACCACTGCTGGACTAGTTGCAAATTATAGAAATTTCCATTATGAATAAATAATTGTTTCTATTGTAGGTCCCCTATGATGACTTACGCTATCTCTTTGGTGAAATTATGTATGGAGGGCATATCACAGATGATTGGGATAGGCGGCTATGCAGAACATACTTGGAGGAGTTTATTAAGCCAGAGATGATGGAAGGAGAAGTATTCTTGGCAGCAGGATTCCCTCTCCCTCCGAACTTGGACTATAATGGCTACCACCAGGTACGCAGTTATCTTGATTTAGTTTGGCATGGTTTCTTATTGTCACATGTACCAAGATAGAGTGATAAGCTGGCCTTGCCTACTGTTCATACGAATCAAATCATCACACAGTGCATTGAGGTAGAACAAAATAAAACAATAACAATGCAAAATTGTAAAAGCTACAGAGAAAGTGCATGTAAGCAATAAGTGCAAGATCGTAATGAGGTAGATTATGAGGACAAGAGTCCATCTTATCAGACAAGAGGTCCATACACTAATGCATTAATAATATGATTAATTTCCTTTAAGTTCTTAGTAATGGTGGGAATGCTACTGTGTGCAATTTAAAAACCTAAAGCCTGTTGGACAACATTTAGCTTTGCACCCTCAATGACCATCACGGTAATAACTTGTCATAGTACAAAATTCAAAACCATCACACAATAAATACAGTAACTCATAAATTACAAAACAAAACTGATCATGCTTTTGCTCTACTATTACCTGTCCCCTCTCCCTGCAGTTAATGAGAAGCTGCTGATATTCCATGCTGGAGACTGCAATTCACCGTCAAGGATGAATTGCAGCACCGCAGCCTAAAAGACCATGACTAAAGGCTACCTAATTTTAGCAGGAGTTGAATGGCCTGAGTGGTGAGGTTAATTGGTAACAGGAGCATTGAAGATATGCTAGTGTGAGAAGGATGAATGTTGACTTAGAGACATAGAAAAATACAGCACAGAAACAGGCCCTATTTATTCCATGCCAAACTATTTACACTGCCCATTGCCATCAACCTGCACCCAGACCATTGCCCTCCGTACCTCTTCTGTCCATGTACCTATCCAAACTTCTCTTAAATGTTGAACTCAAGTTCACAGGCACCACAGCTCATTCTACACTCTCAATTCCCTTTGGGTGAAGAAGATTCCCCTCATATTTCCCTTAATTGTGTCACCTTTCGCCCTTAACCCATGACCTCTAGTTGTAGTCCCAACCAACCTCAGTGGAAAAGGCCTGCTTGCACTTACCCTACCTATACCCCTCATAATTCTTGTATACCTCTATCCAATCTCCTCTCAACCTTCTACATTCCAAGGAACAAAGCCCTAACCTATGCAATCTGCCATATAACTCATGTCTTTCAGACCCAGCAACATCCTTGGAAATTTTCGCTGTACTCTTTCAACCTTATTTACATCCTTCCAGTAGGTAGGTAGATGTCCTTAAAAGAGAACAGAGCTAATGTCAGTGCCTAAGCAGTTTAATAATCTGTCACAAGACGGTGTATAGAATTGCCGAGACATGTTGCAAGTTTCACTGTACATTGTAGTCCATGACCAACATGGCAGTCATCTCATTTCATTTGACTGGACTTCACTGGGACTTTCCCTTGAGCTACATCCTGATCAAGTCCACAGATGGGTGAAGACATTGATTGCACCAGAAAGGATAGTCTCCAACTTCCAATGCTTCTTACCTCTGACACCACAGACTTTCCAGTAGATTGTCCAGAGCACAAAGAGCAAATGTACACATCAAATTTCTTCAGGTGGTTGCCTTTTTGAGACACTTTTGTTTAGCAAAACTAAGAAAGTTTATTTACATCACAAATACAAGGTACATAGGTTCAGTATTTACAAGACAGTGAGTACACTCAGATTGAAATATGGTTACTGCCATTCTATTAGACAATCAATACCCTGGGGGGCACTGCCGCTCCAGGAAGACTCCCAATGTGCCAATTGGGACCTCATGCTCCCCCTCCAAGGACAGTTGGGCACCTTGGAAAAGGGGCAGGCAGTTGGCCGGGCAACACCCTCCACTTTCTGCTGCCTAGACCCGCGAATGGGCGTCTTGGCCAGGTCCGGGAGCAAGCCCACCAGGAGATCCTCCTCATGACCTGGCCCCTTCTGAACTGGGTGCCCTTATATGAGCAATGCGGGACTAAACTGCAGCCAAAACTTAAATAGCAGCCCCTTTAGGAACTCAAACGGGAGCTGCAACCTCTCACAATCCTTGTAAGCATGGTACACAGACTCCTCCCACCCACAGAATGGACAGGTGGACCTGCCCAGAAACCTGTTGTACAGTACTGCCTGATGCAACATCTTCCACCCCAGATTCTTACCACATCCTGGCCAGTGAGCTCATATATGACCTTGTTCTGCAGTGCTACCCTGCCTGGAAGGTCAAAATCTCTATCATCTGTGATTTTAGCTTAATACAACAAGTGGATTGAGGCAGAGTTGGTGGAAAAAGGAGAAATATGTGATATAATTAAGTTAAGGTGTTTAGGCAATTGTCTCTTTGCTGGGTTTCAGATGTGTCCTCAGCACCACTGTCCAGTGCCACCATCTTCAGTGGTGCTAGAATGCAAAGATGTAACTCCTGGTTAATTCTTGCTACTTCTAATCCAATGCTATTTGGGTGATAGGTCTACCATAAATATTTGTAAATATCAGTAAACTTATTACATTGCTGACTGCATGTTCTGAGCTTGAATTCATCATGGACAAATATTCCCAACTGACTTGCTTACTTTATCTATCTATCTATCTATCTATCTATTTACATTTTATTGATTGCTTCATTCTTGGATTGAGATACAGAATGGAGTAAGCCCTTCCAGCCCTTACAGCCACACTGCCCTGCAATCCCCCATTTTAATCCCAGCCTAATCATGAGATAATTTACAATGACCAATTTATCTACCAAAAAAATGGTAGCTCTTTGGACTGTGGGAGGAAACTGGAGCACCTGGAGGAAACCTACACAGTCACGTGGAGAACATACAAACTCCTTTACAAGCAGCAGCAGGAATTGAACCCGGGTCACGTAGTGCCAACCACTATGCTACCGTGTCACCCTGAGTGCACAACTGCAGGACATTCCGTGGATGTGGAAATGTCTCCTAATTTTTAGCTGCTCCACTGTCTTGTGCTGTTCAGTGTCTGACAACAGAGACTGCTCTCTCTCTCTCATGTTATACAATTTCTCAAGTCAGATTCACTTTTTGGACAGCACGTGCTCTAATGACAGTGCATTTCTTCCTTAAAAGATTCAGGCTGCAATGAAGCAGTGTAACTTAACTTTCAGTCAGCTGCTTATAAGATTAGCTGTCTGTTGATGCGTCTACCCAAAGGGCAGGGTGATTAGCAGTGGATAGCCACTGAAATTATGTAAATAAGCAGGCAGCATACTATTAGTGCAGGTTAATTGAACACCACATAGACCTCCCCCGCCACCTCCCTTTGGATCTGAAGAAACTCAGACCCCTGTAATTCTTGTTATCTAATTTTTCTTTCATGAATTCTAGCTCACAAGGCGAAAGAACAGCAGCACAAAAGACTGATAATGGGCCAATTAATGGACTATAGCAATAGTGCACATCAGCCTGCATCATTTGCACAGTTGGACATCATTTCAACAGCTTATATTCTCATAAATACAACGATACACAGTCCTTTTATCCTTGGTTATGGGTTCAGCTCCAGGACAAGATGATGCTTCCTGATTATATAGGGTTTTTGCAAAGAAGAATTCAATTTCTACAGCCCAATTGTTGTTGAATTGTTCCTACAAATGAGAACGTAATGGGAATTTGTAAAAAGCCACATAAGGTCCCTCATCAAAATTTATTTCTTTTATTGAGCGATACAGTGTGAAACAGGCCCTTCCGGCCCAATGAGCCACGTCGCCAAGCAACCCACAACCACTTGCTTGACCCTAGCCTAATCACAACACAATAAAATGACCAATTAACCAACTAACTGTATGTATTTGAACTGTTGGAGAAAACCAGGGCACCCGGAAGAAACCCACAATGTCACAGGGAGAATGTCCAAACTCCTTACAGACAGTGGCGGAATTGAACGCTGAACTGCAATGCTCCGAGTGGTAATATAATGAATATGTATATGCTGAGATGATGCGTGTGAAATACCACCTCAGATTATGCCTGTTCTGCACAGCTATATATAAGGAATACAAATAGTACTGCTAATGTAGAGACAGTAAGTGAAAACATCATTACAGCTCAGTCATACCCTGGGTATTTTGGCTAATGCCGTAGGAAATCATTGCAAATGGTTTATGAAATAAAAACATAAAACACTAAAGATCTTAGCAGGTCAAGCAGCTTCTGTGGAAAGAAAAGGTTGATGTATCATATCTGAGACCCTCCTTCAGAGCTAATTATTGGTTCTTTTGCAGGGTCTGTGACTGAAACTTTAACCCATTTTTCTGCGCATGGATGCGGCTTGACTTAATGAACAGCTCCTGAATTTTCTTCTAGGTTTCCAGCATCTGTAGCATTTTGCTTTTATGTTTAAATGCTTTCTTACAATGTTCCAAAGAGTATGTTGCACTTCTCTTTTTAAAAATGCTCCCTTTTCTCATCAGTACATCGACGACATGCTTCCACCTGAGTCCCCCTACCTGTATGGTCTCCATCCCAATGCAGAGATTGGGTTCCTCACATTAACATCGGAAAAGCTCTTCCGGACAGTGCTGGAAATGCAGCCCAGGGACAGCAGTGGTGGAGAGGGTGGAAGTATTACACGAGAAGAAAAGGTAAATTACTTGTTTGAAAAGCAAATTTGCTGTTTCCAAAGGCATGTGGTGATTGTTGTTTCCATTGTTCAGATGCAAAAACACAATCTGGTATATTTTTTCAATCCTGGTTTTATTAATGTAAAGGATAATACTGGAAGTTATGTTGTGTTATTTACTGATAAACTGGTTTTCCAGTGCCTGAAGACAGAGATCAGGTCAATGTTATTAACTATTATTATACTGATGAACAGAAACTGAGGAAGGAAATGTAAAGTAGGAGATTAGCTCAGTGATCATAAATTCTGCTCCAACAGTTCACTTGGTGCCACAGTCCCTCACCCACACCCAAGATCATTGCATTGTTTGTTCTTGAATGTATTCAGTCTTCAATGAGCTTTATTTAATGTTACCTTCGGGAAGACTGGCTGATGTCTTAGATATTGCATTATGTAGCACCAGAACTTTAATTTCTTCCTCTGTTAACTCCAGCTTATTGATTCAGATCACCTGGTGGGCCTCCACCTTCCATGGATTTCAGTCCTTGCTGGCAGATTCCACATCACATTGGTACCTCCTTGTCTACTTTGCTACCCAGCTTCCCAATACTTTTAAAATTCTCATCTTTGTGCTCCTATCCACCCATGTTATCAGTGTACCCCCCCCCCATCTTTCTTATTTCACATCCCCCTACTTCCCCATTTCTTTGACTGATTTGTTCTGGATCATCCAATCAATTTTACACATGCCAGAGCACCTTCAAAATGCAGTGAGTTCTAATTAATTGGGCCGACATTTAATCGGGGCAGTTGCCAATGTCTGGAATGATGAGTCGGATTGCCTTGTGAGAAAATGCTGGCTGTGCTAGGTGTGTAAGAAGGACTTTACTTGAAATTAAAAAAATGTTGGAGAAGTCTTGATAGAACAGATGTGCAGAAGATATCTCCTCTTGTGGGAGATTCTCAAACTGTTTGATAGATGTGACTACAGTAACACTGGCTCCTAGAATGCCAGGCAAATGTCCTCTTCCAAATCTGGCAAACCTTTTTAGAATCATTGCTACAATCAGTGTAATTGTCAAGTACAATGCAGAGCAGATATAGTATGTTGTTTCCTCTGCTGTGCCCCAGTGGTGCTGTAATTAAGGGAGAGCACTGAGAGCAAACAATGTAGTTCAATTATAGCAGTGTAATTGCAGTAAAGGATTGCCAATATAATTAGTGTGGCTGAGGAGAGGAGTGAGAGTGAGACCAATAATGAGTCTGTGACATAAGGCTTGAAAGTTCTCCCAAACTAGATCATGTTGATAATCATTTCAAAAACTGAATGGCTCATTGTGTAACAAATCAATAAGATAATGTAATTTGAGGTTCAGGTAGAACATGCACGATAGTTAAGGCCTGAAGCTAATTAAAGATTCAAGATTGTTTAATGTCATGTTCCAGTACACAAGTGTAAAGGAGAACAAAATAATTGTTACTCCAGATCTGATGCAGCACAAAAAAACACAATAAGATAATAAAACACAATAATAAAACATACAAAATAAATACTTTAGCTTATATACATGGATTGATTATATGTCTACATGTGACACTTGGCACAGGGTGTTTGTACATAAGGTGACTCTGACAGGAAATGTTAAAGTAGTGCTGGTGGGTGTGTGGAGGGGTGGGTTAGTCAGTGGAGCTGTTGATCAGCCTTACTGCTTTTTGTCTTTGGTGGTCTTGGGGTGGATGATATGTAGCTACATCCCTGATGGGAGTGGGAGAAATAGACCATGAGCTGGGAGGGTGGGATTCTTCATGATGTTACTGGCCCTTTTCTAGAATTTTTCTGTATATATGTCCTAGGTAGGGGTAGGCTGGTGTTGATGATATGTTGGGCAGTTTTGACTATCCATTATTGAGCTTTTTTGTCCGCTCCAGTGCAGTTTCCATACCAGGTAGTGTTGCAGCTTGTTAGGATGCTCTCTACTGCACATCTAGAAGGATGTGAGTATAGATATGCATTGTACAACTCCCTTTAAAAAGTAAAGACTTTGCTGAGCTTTCCTGATTGTGTAGGATGTCTTCTGGAACCATGAGAGTTTGTGCACACCCTGGAGTTTGAAACTGCTCGCTGTGCCGCTGATGTAAAGAGGGGTGTGAGTGGTGTGTACTCTCCCATTGTTGCAACTTTCTGTGTGGAAATTGGCTGTCAGTTTTCAGCTAACAGCAGTGATTATCTTCTGAGCTACTCGTAGAAAGCTGCAACAATAGCCATGAGATTTGACCAGGCATCCTGCTTCAGCAGTGCTGAATCATTACAGTAAAACTTAATGTCATGAATCCTTTCAATAAATTAACATGGCAACGTCTTCTGATGACAACAAGACAAAGTAGATGGTTACCGACTTCAGGAGAATTCACACCCATCAGTGGCATAGCAGTGGAAACTGTGA
This sequence comes from Hypanus sabinus, assembly GCF_030144855.1. NCBI lineage: Eukaryota > Metazoa > Chordata > Chondrichthyes > Myliobatiformes > Dasyatidae > Hypanus > Hypanus sabinus. The sequence goes on along the minus strand of NC_082728.1, from coordinate 42,388,903 downwards.
GCAGTTTCAAACTCCAGGGAGTACACACTTTTACAACCTCTCATGGTCCCAGAAGGTATCCTACACAACCAGGAAAGCTCAGCAAAGACTTTAGTTTTTGCAGAGAGTTGTACTATGCACATACTATGCACATCCATACAGTACTCACATCCTTCCAGATGCACGGTAGAGAGACTGGATTCCAACTTGGGTCTGTGTGTGTTTGTGTGTGTGTGTGTGTGTGTGTGTGTGTGTGTGTTTGTTTCACCATGATCCATATCAATGATCCACATAGAAAATAGGGGAAAGGTAGCACAGAAGTGTGGTGGTAAGTGTAACACTAATACAATGCCAGAGACCATGGTTCAATTCCGCCGCTGTCTGTAAGGAGCCTGTATCTTCTCCCCATGACCCAGTCTCCACATTCCAAAGACATACTGGTTAGTAGGTTAATTAGTCATATGGTTATGATAGGGCAGCATGAGTTCTTGAGCCAGAAGGGCCTGTTACAGGGCTGTATCTCTAAATAAATGAATGTGACTTTGTCCTGTGACACCACTGGATGAGGGCCTGGTTGCACAACACAATCAAAGCAACACAGCTTCTCCCACAATCAGTTTTGCCAATAAACCAGTGAACCAGGCTTACAGTATTCTTGTTTTATTTAGTGAGATGCATCATGAACTAGGCCGTTTTGGCCCTTTGAGTTGCACCACCCAGCAGTCTCCCCCCTCCACCCCCCCCCCCCCACCGATTTAATCCTAACCTATTCTTGGGACAATTTACAATGCCCAATTAACCTACCCGCTGGTATGTCTTTGCACCATGGGAGGAAATGCATGTAGTTACAGTAAGAACGTGCAAATTCCTTAGAGGTAGTCAATGTCCAATTGGATCTTGCAAAGTCTCCAGGACAATCATTTGTATCATTTGTTGGACCATGCACCTCCTCTGCACAACAATGGTGCACAATCAGTCCAGCTCCATTACTGATGAGGTAGACCCTCAGTACTTTATGTTTTTTAATATCTAGCAGTGCCTGGTAATCATAAAAAAGGCATAAAAGGTGAACAATTACAGTTTTGGTTGGATCTGGAGAGGCCACTGCAACCGTATGCACTGCCATCTTACCATTCAGATAATAATCTGTCATTTTGCTTTAAAAACTGGAGCGATGACCTCATATTTATCCATACTAAGCAGCGTCAGACATGCATTTGTCTACTCACCCAACTTGTCTTAATTCCTGACCCTCTTTGCATCCTCCTCACTGCACACACTACCTCCTTCTTATTTTTGTCATCTAACAAGCTTGGAAATGTTAACTTAATTCTCTCATTTAAGACATTAAATTGCGGAGGCCCAAACACTAGCCCTTACCATTGCTGCAAAAACCCACACTTAACAATTCTGAATCAGCTTCTTCCCCTCTGCCAATAAATTTCTGATTAGTCAATGAATCCTGACTTATTATTGCACTGTTTGCACTATTTATATACTTTTTTGTCATTTGTAGCAATTTTATGTCTTTGCTCTGTAATGCTGCCACAAAGGAACAAACTCCAGAGCATCTCAGTCAGTGAAAAATCTGATTTCTTATTCTGTTTCTGAAGTCTCCAAAAGATTCCTCAAACATGATTTCTCTTTCATGTGAACATGCTATTTCCAGTCCCCTTAGTGATTTGCCAATGTTGCATTATTGTCTCTGTTAGAATTATATTGCTTACAGAACAGATAATGTTAAGCTCACTGATTACTGATATAATTTAGTATTTTTTCTTCTTTTCACCCTTTTTTAAAAATAGTTGGCTTACATTACCCACCTTCACTCTATAGGAACTGCTCCCAATACCTGTTAGAAGCTGAGAGTCAGGCCACACATCCAGAAAAACGCATGCATTCTGGTACTATCGAGAGTAAGTTTGAACAGAAGGCAAGGTCCTGGACAATCTAGCCCACTGACTCATATATCACAGCTGCTTTGAAAATACACAATTTATCCTCTGTCAAGGGTCAGCATTTAAGGACGAGGAGATAGTGAATCACCGTTGAAGCAGTAAATCCCAGTAGCATCAGCAAAGCCAAACTCCTGCCAATAATTCAGTCAACCAGAGCTCAATCTTGTGGAGTTTTTCACAGCTCTCACACCCAAACTCTGCCATTGCAGGTAAAGGCTACTTTGGATGAGATCATGGAAAAGTTGCCAGATGAGTTTAATGTCCCAGAACTGATGAGTAAGGCAGAGGAGCGGACACCTTACATCCTGGTGGCTTTTCAGGAGTGCGAGCGAATGAACATCCTTACTTCAGAGATGAAACGCTCACTGAAGGAGCTGAACTTGGGACAGAAGGTACGTTTTGAAACAGTCCAACATTTAATGACGAGAGGGAAAGGAGAAGAAAATGAAAATTAAAGATTTCTCCAGTCATAGTAAAGGTTCGATTACTAAATGCCACATCCCTTCTTCCACACTTGAGCTTGGAAACAGAGTCTTAGTTAGGCTTTCTTTTTTTAAGTTGTTATTTCTGAATGTTTAGCACTTAAGTCATCCAGTAATGTCTGAATACCTGGAATCTACTTCAGATGTATGGGTAATAAGCTGATCTTCATTCTTGATATGCAGATGATGCCTTTATTATGGGGTGGGGGTGCTTGCATGGTTGCATTCCTGGGAGATAGTCATATAATGTTGAATCAAGTTTGCCGGTCTAGCACATGAGACAGAAATCACTCTCTATGAATAGTTATATTAATCATCTATTTACAAACAGTAAAAAGTCAACCAGTCATTCATGTTCCCCAAGTAACAGAAACTACGAAGCTGAATATTCAGCAATCATATGTGCATTCAACAAATATACTTAGTCTACGTCTACACTACACCGGATAAATCCTTAACCAAAGCTTTTTCTCTTCATGTTTACCCTTCATCCACACTAAAACAGCGTTGTCGTCCCCCGAAACCGAAGCTTTTCAAAAATGCTGTCCAAGGTGTGTATTTTTGAAAACACCACTTGGGCAGATCAGTGTGGACGGGGTAACCGGAGAAATCTGAAAACGCTGTCAGACGGCAGCGCGCCATTTCATTGTTTTCCTGAACACAACCTAACAATTTCAGAACAGAGGGCAACGAAACTGAAGCCAGAAGAGTTAGAAATGTACTCACCAAATACTTTGACCCATAACTTACTAGATAAATAAGTATACTCACTTGGCCATGTTTTCTGTCTTTGCTTGTATGAAGGTGATTTACCTATTTATGCAAGTACTTCTCTGACAATAGATGTGTAACAGCCTAATGTAACATTTTATGGAAATACAAGATAATACTGATGCAGACATGTTTTACAGATTTAACAAGGTGCTTTATTAATGCAACAGAGTTAATCAGTATTTCAATGTTTGTTGTCATCCATGTCAATCTGTTTGTGAACTCCCTGTCGGTTGCCTCCGTACGCTCCAGTATTTCTTTTTATACTTTTAAGTCCTCCTGCGCGAGAGCCAACAGCTGCCCGTCGTTTAAGTTTTTCTAGCCTGTAACTGCTCAAACACACACCATCTTTCACAGCGAGATTTGACACCAAACATGTCGCTTGTTTTTGGTAGATATGTCCTGCACATGCGCAGTAGGAGGAGATTCGCTAAAATCTTCGTTTCAATGTGGATGGAGATATTTTTTAAAAAGCATATTGTGGATGCCTATCATTTTTACGTGAAACCGGCGTTTTCAAAATTATCCGGTGTAGGGTGGATGTAGCCTTAGTTAAAACAGTATGCAGAGCATACCGTCTCAATGGTCATATGCATTGCTTGCCTTAAAGAAAAGAAGAGAGAGGAACATCCCACACATGCTGTCTACATACCCAGGATTTTTGAAACTGGACACCAGGCAGCTAATGAATGGGAAAAGTAGCTGCAGTTTTTAAACTAACCGATCATGGTGGACACAACTTTCTACAATCAGAATAAGGCAGCCGCACCCCCCCCCCCCCCCCCCATCACAGGATAAGTATATCCTTATTTTCTGTAATATGAAGCTATATCATCTACACATGTGTCAAGGATGCAAGTTGAAAAGGAATTGTGCTTATTCCTTTTTTTTTTCTTGCACATAATTCCCATGAGATTTTATATTTCAATTTTTGAGCAGTGATGAAGTTCTGTAAGGGTAAGTTTCCATTTTCCCAAATGGTGAGAACGCAGGAATTGCCTATATTTTTACCTGAAAAAAAAATTGTCTGACACACAATTGATCAACAAATTTTACTAATATGTGGACACAATCCCCCAAATAAAATCAAGCCTGCGCTTACCCACTTTCAAAGCAGTGACCCAAATTCCAGTGCTATCCTGAGTGGCAAAAAAAGTCTCCAAAGGCATAGTGAATAAACCCCAACCCTCAGAACTTTGCTGTCTCAACAGACACTATCTCCAACTTTGCCAGCTGTCAAAGCTGTAAAAAATTATAAATGTTTCTGACATTGAAAGGCATATAAGCATTATTAAAAGTGGAGTTAATAAGTAAAAAGAAAAGCTAGATATAGCCTGCAAAGCATAAATAATTAAAAACAGTAAACAAAACCAAAATAAATTTTAAAAAGGAAACTTCATTTCTACTTTGTTTTCCTAACCCCAGTATTGCAATCTCTATTGACAACAATGGAGTCACAGATTCTGCATCAGTTTTGAGATTTAAGAAGTGGTTGTCCCCAGCTTTAACTCTAAGGAGTCTTAGCAAGCTGAAATCTCCACTAATGGAGTCCACATGGAATCCAGCAGTAGTACATGCTCATAGATTATTTTCGGTACATTGCGGGCTTCAGTATTTGGTAACACATGCTCATAAGTCTCAGACTTGCTGCCGTTTAAATGTTAAAGGCTGATGCCACATTTAGGAGCTATCATTTACCAACAATATTGAGGCCTAATAATCACTTAGCTGCTTTTGGACTCTAACCGGCACGTGAACATTGTTTTGTTCTGTCCAGCTAGAGTGTTTAAGTGTCCTGTTTATGAGGCAACTCCACACTTGACCCCATACTAAGAGAGACAGAATGAAATGTCAGTATTTGGAGAATGTATAGACTGAATTGTAGGACAGCAAAGCAGTTTTTAATTAGCAGCTGATCAAGTCTTCTGTGATAGACTATCACTCAAAGAGAAATGTATCTGCCTGTCGCTTGGATCCAGGGCATTCCACTGAATGACACAGGAGCATTAGATTCTGTAAAACAAATTCGACAATTTACTCTTGCAGAACCAGTCATCTATATTGTGGCTGATGATTACAAAAGATCCACTTTCCTCCACTATCCACATAATCCTTGATTCCCTTAATCAATCTGTTTTAAAGAACTCAGTAAATGAACTTATGTAAGGTTTGAGATCTCCAATAAAAATATCTTGCTTTGATTGAAAAAATAATCTTCTTTTCTTCAAAGTAAATGGATGCACCTTGTTCTTAGAATGTGATCTATTGTATCAGATTCCTCAGCAAGAAAATAGTCCCTGCATTGTCATTATGAAGCATTGTAAGAATCTTCAGAGTTTCCATGAGGTTGGACCTCATTCTTTTAAGTTCTGGAAACTATGGGCTTAATTGATTTAACCCCTTATATGGCAAGCCTGCCATACTAAAAACTGGTTTGGTGGCTCTTCTTTGCACTCTCTATGGGAAGTATACTCTTGTTTACTTCATAACAAGCTTGTATACAATGTCCAGATGTGGCCTCATAAGGGACCCATGTAATGCAGTGATGCAGAAGTAACATAACAAGTATACTAATGGATTACTGAAGGATCATTTCAAGCCTCCAGATTATTTTAATTTGAACAAGTATTACTTCTTTTTAAATGACAGCATCCCAGCAGAAGTAAGTTCTCAAACCTCAGTTTCACTGGACCCATGTGTTTAATGATGAAACGGAAGCTCACAACACACACCAAATGATGTTAATAATTACATACCATGTGTGTTTTCTTTTCCTACAATGCAATGAGATATTGTACATCATACAAAGATTATTACTTTTTCTTTCTGTTCAATACCACAAGGAGAAGACTTCACCTTGCTCTCCTCCAGGTACAGCATTTAAGGTTAATTAGCAGGATTTTATAGTACACAGTTTGGTCAGGCAGTCAAAACAAATTTCTGAGTTGTTAATAAAATATAAAAAAAATAAACATCATTGAAATTCATGAGTCAAACTTCAAGACAAATAAAGTGCACATCAGTGAGATCCTAAGATGATATATTGAGCAAATACTATCACCGATGTACTATATTTCTTCCTAACTTTGTTTATTTTTCCTAGGGTGAACTGACTATGACTAGTGACATGGAGAATTTGCAGAATGCTATCTTCTTTGACCAAGTACCAGATTCTTGGAATAAACGAGCCTACCCATCAATGGCTGGGCTAGCCAACTGGTTTGTTGACCTCCTTTGTCGTATTAAGGAACTGGAAACATGGACATCTGACTTTGCCCTCCCTTCTGCAGTATGGCTTGCCGGCTTTTTCAATCCACAATCTTTCCTCACAGCCATAATGCAGTCTATGGCACGGAAGAATGAGTGGCCTTTAGACAAGATGTGTCTTCAGTGTGATGTTACCAAGAAAAACCGTGAGGATTGTAGCAGTCCCCCTCGTGAAGGTGCCTATGTCTATGGCCTGTTTATGGAGGGAGCCCGTTGGGACTCACAGGTACTCAGCGGAATTTATCTCTATGGTTCTAATTAAGTTTAAAAATTGTCATTATTTTTCTCAAATGTTTATTAACTATGCTGGTATTATTTGGTAGTTCAGACCATTTAACTAAAGCAACTGGGTTATCTTTTCACATTTGCACAGGTTAATTGAGTACACAGAAACTATAAAAGGAATAGATTTAAAAGTAACAACATTGCTTCTGGGCTTTTTAGTATACGAAAATTCAAGGGAACCAGGGATTATGGGTACTCCTTGAAGTGTTTGAATTGTTTCTTTGTGCTGTTTGGCACTATTGCAATGCATATCACATCATTCTTTCCAAAATGCTCAGTTCTATTCATACTGTTGTGATAAAGCTAGTCCTCAGTATTTATTATCATGCATATCTTTTACCAATTTACTACTGGAGATAAACAAGCAAAATATATTGAAAATCTTGCAGAAGTCAGCAAACAAATTTAGTATACTATCTATCTATTGAGTTCCAACTCAACCCCCAACCTGACTCCACTGTTAAGTTATAGGTCACAAATTTAACTGGAGCAATAATATAATAACTAATGCTATAAGAATAGAATAGAGTCTGGGTATCCTGCAGTGACTAACTTCTGTATTGAAGATACCTTTTGTATCAGCAACAAAGCACAAATCTGGGGTTGTGATGGAGTTGTTACCACTTTCCTGATAGAGTGAAGCTCCAATAATACTGATAGCTTAATTCCATTTGCAGCAAGGCAGCCCAATTGATTTCTATTTTATGCACCATCTCCTTTAAAACTCAGCAAGATATCTTTGTCGGCACCCGCCAAACCTTCGGCCTTGGCCATCTAAAGGAATGTAATGTAAGGGCAATGTAAGTAAAAATGCATAGCCTTCAAGTCCACACAGAAATTAATCCCTAAGAGCAGTGTGGATATTAAGCATGCATATGGACTGTGGTGGTTCAATAATATGGCTGATTTTACATTTCAAAGGGAAATCAGTGATGGGAAATAAATTCCTATTCTACTAGTAACACTTAGATTTGGAAGACAAAGGCTACTTATGTTGCATTTTAAGCTTAGTTTTCCTGGGCAGTTGTAGAATGAATATCTATTTCGATAATGATAATTTATTAACTGGCAAGTTTAATGCAACATTTGTACATGTAATACAAAGCTGACTTTTCAGACATGTTCATTGCAGTGTGAATAATGAATTAATGAAGGCTTCTTTTTGACGGACAAAGTAGTTGACGTGATTTCAGGTTTTCATCCATGAGATGTATTATGTAGATCATAATCTGCTCTGGACACTTTTTGAATAGAGGGAGTTCAATCAATGAATATGTCAGTTTGATTTTTGCCTTGAATGATGGGATATGGTTAATTAGTAATTTAATCTAATGAAGGATCATCATGGTAATCATAATATGATAGAATTTTATCTTAAGTTTGAGAGTGACACAGAAATCAAAGTAGAGTTCATAGTAAATTTGTAATCAAAGTGAATATGAGGGGTGACTGAACTTTCATGGCCTAAGGTAGAAGGAGTCAATTTTAGAAAACTTAGCACATTTATTTTTCCTACATTTAGACACTTAGTCCAGCGGTCATAGAAGTTGGCATCATGGACCTCCAGAAATGGTCCACAGCATGGGGTGATTGATAGGTTTGTGACCTAAGGTAGAAGGAGACAAGTTATTAACTTCAAACTTTCTGCATTTTCACTCAGAGCTGAACTGCACATACATGTAATGAGAGCTCTATATCTCATCTCCTTCTACCTTAGGCCACAAACTTATCAATCACCCTTGCTGTAGACCACCTGGAGGTCGAAGATGCTCTCTTGGAAATTAAATGCTCAAAATTAGTTTTGCTGATATTGTCAAAGTAATGCAGAACACTTAGAACCAAAACCATTGTTGATGTTTTCGAAAAGGAGTCCATTTCAGCATATGTGGCTGAATTGAAGAGATTGTCTGAGAAATGTTAGTTCAGTAATGCGCTTAACAAGGTACAGAAGATCATTTAGTTTCTGGAATCCTAAAAGAAAGCTTTCAAAAATAACACCTAATTGAAGCGAAACTTACATTCAAGAGAGCAGGTGAAATCTCCATTTCAATGGAAACTGCAGACAGAGATGCAATTGAGTGGCAGTCAGGAATTAAAATAAGCATGAACAAAATTGCAATGTCTAAACAGACACCAGCCTAGCTGGACCAAGGAAGGAAACGTCAATTGTTTTGCTGAAGGGTCTTGGCCTGAAACGTCAATTGTACTCTTTTCCATTAATGCAGCCTGACCTGCTGAGTTCCTCCAGCGTTTTATGTGTGTGTTATGGTTGGCTGGACCAATTCTGTACTGCTGTGGCAGGGGCACACCTTCACCAGACCAATGCAGGTTTAAAGGTGAACTTCAAGAAAATGCAGCAAAGTAGTAGGCATATAAAGAGCATGTTAGACAGACAAAAATAAATGGACAAAAATGAACAGAGAAGCAAATAGCCAAAAAGTCAAGTTACAATTTCAAAAGGAGCATGCTATTGATGAAAAATCTCATAATAATGAGTGACAAAGGACTAGCTAGCCTTCAAATTCACAATGTGAAAACTAGCAATATAAAGGCAATATGGCTTACACCAGAAGTGAATGTGAGATTAGTTAAAATGGAATTAGACACTAGTTCAGCTGTTTCAGTCATTCTGCAAAATGAGTTGGAATGGCATTTCAAATGTACTAAGCTGAAGCCTGCAGATATCTAACTAAGAACTTATACTGGAGAGAAGAGACCTGTGGGACATTCACGACAGTGAAATGCACAACCAACAAGGTACATTGAGCTTGTATGTTGTAAAAACAGGAGGGCCAGCATTGTGGAGATGAAAGTGACTGAGGCAACTACAACTTAAGAAGAATGCCATCCACTTATTTGCATGTCTCATTCCCTGCAATGAAGCCAACTGAAAGTGAATTTAAAAAAGTACTGGATGATGCCACAACTGTCTCCATGAACCATTGCCCAACAGGGGACAAACAGGAGTTGGTGCCAACCTCTGACCTCTAGTTGGAAAGCATATCGAACCAAGGAAGGACCGTGTTGCTCAGAGAAAGTGTAAAAGTGATGAAGACTTTGGTCTGACTGCAACAGTTTTTGTAGGTAACATATCTGAGAAAGCCTCTGATATGTTAATCAGTCAGTTACTTGTGAACTGTGGCTTGGTTTTAAGCTGGAAGGAGCTTCAGGAAAGTTGCAAGCATGCAGTTTGTCAATGTAATGATCCAGAATCTACTCTGCATACATTAAGGTTATTTTATGAACTTCAACTGGGAGATAAAAATCTGCATCTAAACACCAAATCTCAGTTAGATGAATGGAAGGCCAAAGTGACAGAAGTCAATGGAGATACAAAAACAGAGGATGCATCAGATGATGTTGTGAATGAGTAAACCAGGCGGAGAGCTCAGATTGTAAACAAGATTGACCAACAAGATTCATTCCTTGTTCTTGACTCCTAAAAGAGCCTTGGATTTAAAAATCAAAATCCACCACCGGCATAGTCAGCAGTTTAAAATTTGTTATAATTGAAGAGAAAGGGGGGGGGATGTTTAAGGCAAAGCAAAAGAGAGAAGAACCTCCTCTGTCATCAGAGAGGAAAATTCTGGCTTTAAATATTGGATGGAAATCAATATTTGCAGTTAAAAAGAGAAACAGCTGTGGAAATATTGGTTGCAATCTATTTGGTCCTAACCTATTCAGTTACAATCTATTATGGTCACACAGCCATCTATTTCGGTACTTGGTGAAAGTAGTGGTTGCACTATCTATTTGGTTGTAATCTGTTTGGTTGCAATCCATTTGCTTATTGGAGTAACCTATATGGTTGCAATCTGTTTGGTTCCTGGAGCAATCTATTTGCTATTTGGTTGCAATCTATTAATATTTCAAGATCTCCATCAAAGTAGTAAAAAATACATACAAATTAAGATTGAATCAAAACAGTGGCCAAAGTGATGAAATACTAAGTCCAAGGTTTTCTTAAATGTTAAGAGTGAGCCCGCATTTACCACTTCATCTGGCAGTTCATTCCACACTCCCACCACTCTCTGCATGAAGAAGCTTCCCCCTAATGTTCCCTTTAGACTTTTTCCCCTTCACCCATGTCCTCTGTTTTTTTTTCTCCCCTTCACCCATGTCCTCTGTTTTTTTTTCTCCCCTAGCTTCAGTGAAGCCTGCTTGCATTCACTCTATCTATAGCACAGCCAAGAAGGGACAAAAGGCCTGTTTTGTGCTGTAATGTTCTATGGTTCTATGGTTCTAAGAACTCTTACCAGAAAAAATACATCTCTTCCAGATAAAATCAATGAAATGTCCAGACAAGAAAATACCCAGTATTGTTAAGTTTACTCAGAATAAGAAGGAATGCATTAAACTCCGGGAAATTATTGCTACTGATTTCAAGAAGATCCCGTGTGTTTGTTTTGATCAACTGTGCGATTGTAAGAGTTAATGAGGCAAGTAAAGTCTTTTAGTTGTTGAAAGAAACTTCAAACTTGGAATAAACTACAAAAACAGCATGAAAAAGACAGTAAAAAAATCTAAAGATCAAATCTTTTACATGAACTGAACAAGCAGAAGAACAATGTGGTAATTCAATCAATGTGCAATGTATGGAGTTTCAAAACAAACTGAAGTGAAATGGAAAGTGCAGCCACGACTTCAAGAGGGCGGTCCCGCTAGTGACACTTCAAGTGATGCTGCTAGTGTTGCAACTGCTGGTGCTCTGCCTTGGGATGCAACTGCTTCTGAAGCTCTGCCCAAGGAATTATAGCACACATTGAACATTCTCTGTTTATAACACCACCGTCCAAATGGAAATTACAGCCTATGTCAGACAGTCCTCCAAGACAGTGACATCTGATCTCCGAGGAATTACAGGATAGACATGACATGGACTCTACAAAGGAGCCCAAAGACTCAAGTGGGAATGACAATGATGGAGCAATAAGATTGACAGCTGTGTCACAGCTTGCTTCAATGCAGTTTAAAGTTCAAAGTAAATGTTATTATCAGAGTACGTGTATGTCACCACGTAAACCTCAAGATTCTTTAACCTGTGGGCATACTCAACTAATCTCCATGATCCTTTCCCTTCTCCAGCTCTGTACCACTTTCGCCAATCACCTTTCCAGCTCTTAGTTCATCCCACCCCCTCCAGTCTTCTCCTATCATTTCGCATTTCCCCCTCCCCCCACTACTTTCAAATCTCTTAGTATCTGTCTCTTCAGTTAGTCCTGACGAAGGGTCTCGGCCCGAAACGTTGACAGTGCTTCTCCTTATAAATGCTGCCTGGCCCATTGTATTCCACCAGCATTTTGTGTGTGTTGTTTATACTTAAAATGCCGGATTTTAGATGTTGCAGAAAGGACAGGGGAGGAGGCAAAAGAGGTGGGGCTGTGGCGCTGTTGATCTCTGATAGTGTCACGGCTGCAGAAAAGGTGGACGTCATGGAGGGATTGTCTACGGAGTCTCTGTGGGTGGAGATTAGGAATAGCAAGTCAAGTCAAGTCACTTTTATTGTCAATAACTCTACTGAGTGTTTTTTTATAGGCCACCCAATAGTAACAGGGATATGGAGGAGCAGATAGGGAAACAGATCCTGGAAAGGTGAAGTAATAACAGAGTTTTAATTTCATATGTATCGATTGGCATCTCCCTAGAGCGAGGGGTTTAGATGGGGTGGAGTTTGTTAGGTGTGTTCAGGAACGTTTCTGGACACAACATGTAGATAAGCCAACAAGAGTAGAGACTGTACTTGATATGGTATTGGGAAATGAACTTGGTCAGGTGTCAGATCCCTCAGTGGGAGAGCATTTTAGAGACAGTGATCAGTAGTATTGGAGAGAGATAGGAACAGACAAGCTAGAACAGAGTTTAATTGGAGTAAGGGGAATTATGAGGCTATCAGGCAGGAACTTGGAAGCTTAAATTGGGAACACATGTTCTCAGGGAAAGGTATGGAAGAAATGTGGCGAAAGTTCATGCGATATTTGTATGGAGTTCTGCCTAGGTGCGTTCCAATGAGACAGGGAAATTATGGTAGGGTACAGGACTGTGGTGTACAAAAAGTGTAGTAAATCTAGTCAAGAAGAAAAGGAAAGCTTACAAAAGGTTCAGAGAGCTCAGTAATGTTAGAGATCTAGAAGATTATAAGGCTAACAGGAAGGAACTTTAGAAGGAAATTAGGAGAGCCAGATGGGACCATGAGAAGGCCTTGGCGGGCAGAATTAAGGAAAACCCCAAGGCATTCTACAAGTACGTGAAGAGCAAGAGGATAAGACGTGAAAGAATAGGACCTATCAAGTGTGACTGTGGGTAAGTGTGTATGGAACTGGAGGAAATAGCAGAGGTACTTAATGAATATTTTACTTCAGTATTCACTATGGAAAAGGATCTTGGTGATTGTAATGATGACTTACAGTGGACTGAAAAGCTTGAGCATGTAGATATTAAGAAGGAGGATGTGCTGGAGCTTTTGGAAAGCATCAAGTTGGATAAGTCGCCAGGACTGGATGAGATGTACCCCCAGGCTACTGTGGGAGGCGAGGGAGGAGATTGCTGAGCCTCTGGCGATGATCTTTGCATCATCAATGGAGATGGGAGAGGTTCCGGAGGATTCGAGGGTTGATGATGATGTTCCTTAATTCAAGAAAGGGAGTAGAGATAGCCCAGGAAATTATAGACCATAATACAATTACAGCACTGAAACAGGCCTTCTCGGCCCTCCTAGTCTGTGCCGAATGCTTACTCTCACCTAATCCCACTGACCCGCACTCAGCCCATAACCCTCCATTCCTTTCCTGTCTATATACCTATCCAATTTTGCTTTAAATGACAATACCGACCTGCTTCTACCACTTCTACTGGAAGCTCATTCAACACAGCTACCACTCACCGAGTAAAGAAGTTCCCCCTCATGTTACCCTTAAACTTTTGCCCCTTAAGTCTCAACTCATGTCCTCTTGTTTGAATCTCCCCTACTCTCAATGGAAAAAGCCTATCTATGTCAACTCTACCTATCCCCCTCATAATTTTAAATACCTCTACCAGTGGGTCTTACCTCAGTAATTGGTAAGTTGATTGAAAAGATCCTGAGAGGCAGAATTTATGAACATTTGGAGAGGTATAATATGATTAGGAATAGTCAGCATGACTTTGTCAACGGCAGGTCGTACCTGAAGAGCCTGATTGAATTTTTTGAGGATGTGACTAAACACATTGATGAAGGGAGAGCAGTAGATGTAGTGTATATGGATTTCAGCAAGGCATTTGATAAAGTATCCCATGCAAGGCTTATTGAGAAAGTAAGGAGGCATGGGATCCAAGGGGACATTACTTTGTGGACTAGAACTGGCTTGCCCACAGAAGGCAAAGAGTGGTTGTAGATGGGTCATATTCTGCATGGAGGTCGGTCACGAGTGGAGTGCCTCAGGGATCTGTTCTGGGATCCTTACTCTTCGTGATTTTTATAAATGACTTGGAGTAGGAAGTGGAGGGATGGATTAGTAAGTTTGCTGATGACACAAAGGTTGGAGGTGTGGAGGGTTGTAGATAGTGTGGAGGGCTGTCAGAGGTTACTGCAGGACATTGATAGAATGCAGAACTGGGCTGAGAAGTGGCAGATGGAGTTCAACCCATATAAGTGTGCAGTGGTTCATTTGGTAGGTCAAATATGATGGCAGGATATGGTGTTAATGATAAGACTCTTGGCAGTGTGGAGGATCAGAGGGATCTTGGGGTCTGAGTCCATAGGATGCTCAAAGCAGCTGCGCAGGTTGACCCTGTAGTTAAGAAGGCATACGGTGTATTGGCCTTCATCAATTGTGGAATTGAATTTAGGAGCCGAGAGGTAGTGTTGTAGCTATTTAGGACTCTGGTCAGAACCCACTTGGAGTACTGTGCTCATTTCTGGTCACCTCACTACAGGAAGGATGTGGAAACCATAGAAAGGGTGCAGAGGAGATTTACAAGAATGTTGCCTGGATTGGGGAGCATGTCTTATGAAGACAGGTTGAGTGAACTCGGCTTCTTCTCCTTGGAGCAACGGAGGATGAGAGGTGACCTTATAGAGGTGTATAAGACGATGAGAGGCATTGATCATTTTGATAGTCAGAGGCTTTTTCCCAGGGCTGAAATGGCTGCCAGAAGAGAGCACAGGTTTAAAGTGCTTGGCGGTAGGTACAGAGGAGATGTCAGGGCAAGTTTTTTACTCAGGGAGTGGTGAGTGCGTGGAATGGGCTGCCAGCATCGGTGGTGGAGGCGGATACAATAGGGTCTTTTAAGAGACTTCTGAATAGGTACATGGAGTTTAGAATAATAGGGGATTATGGGTAACCCTAGTAATTTCTAATGTAGAGACATGTTCGACACAGCTTTGTGGACCAACGGGCCTGTATTATGCTGTAGATTTTCTATGATTCTATGGAATAGCAGCTATAGCAGGAGCAATGAAAGATCAAGTAGAGCATAGAAGACAAAAAGATGTTTTGACCAGTGACCAGTTTGCATTTGGGATTGATTAGTAATAGCATATTAAAAGAAGGCAGGGGCAAGCACAGTGGCCATTGGCGCCACAACTATCATCAGAAAAGACATAGTCAGAGTGGTGATCTTGAAGCGTTAGCTCTTTGAGGCTTCATAAAAGAGAGGATTTACTCTGAGAAAGCAGAGGAAAGGAAACCTCTTTTTTTTCCTCTTCTCTTCTTTATATCTGCTCAACTAGGGCATTAGTAATTAGGCAGGATAGTGATATGGTCTTCTTGTGAGATGTGGGAAAGCATGGATACTTCCAATGTTCCTAAAGACTACAACTTCGAGAAGAGCATCCAAATGCAGCTTCTAGCAAACTGTGTTAAGGAGTTAGAGTTGGAAATGGATAAACTCAGGATCATTTGAGAGGCTGAGAAGGTGATCGATAGGACCAATGGAGAAGTAGTTACACCCAAAGTGCAGGACACAGGAAAATGGATGATAGTCAGGAAGGGGAAAGAAGTCAATGAGCCAGTGCAGAGTATCCCTGTGGCCATCCCCGCAAATAGGGTATCACTTTGGATACTAGTGGGAGGGGGGAGTGATGACCTAACAGAGGAAAGTCACAGTGGTCGGGTCTTTGTCGTTGAGTCTGCCTCTGTGACTCAGAAGAGAAGTGGGGAGAAGAGTCATGCTGTGATGATTAGGGGATCTGTTAGTTAGAGAAATGGACAGGAGGTTCTATGAGAGTGAATGAGGCTCCCGGATGGTATGTTGCCTCCTGGGTGCCAAGGTCCAGGGTATCTCAAATCGACTCCTCAGCATTCTTAAATGGAAGGGTGAACAGTCAGAAATCATGGTCCATGTAGGTACCAATGACATGGGTAGGACGAGTGACAAGGTTCTCCATAGGGAGTTAGGTGCTAGGTAAAGGGCAGGACCTCCAGGGTTCTGATCTCATAATTGCTACCAATGCCATATGCTAGTGAGGCCAGAACTAGGAAGATTATACCATTTTATATAGAAACAGAAAACCTACAGCACAATACAGGCTGATGGAGGATGGGAGGTGTACAAGATGATGAGAGGCATTGATTGTGTGGATAGTCAGAGGCTTATTCCCAGGGCTGAAATGGCGAGCATGAAAGAACTCAGTTTTAAGGTGCTTGGAAGTAGGTACAGAGGAGATATCAGGGTAAGTTTTTTTTTAATGCAGAGACTGGTGAGTGTGTGGAATGGGCTGCCAGCAACGGTGGTGGAGGCAGATATGATAGGGTCTTTTAAGAGACTTTTGGATAGGTACATGGAGCTTAGAATGTGGCTATGTATTTTGTGTAGGAGGGAGGGCACAAGAATTTTGGATCATTGGGCTCTCTTCCAGGGAAGCTGGGACCTATACAGAATGGACAGTTTGCTCCTGAACTTGAGGGGGACTAATATCCAAGCAGGAAGGGATTTTAATGCTGCACGGTAGGTTTTAAGCTAGAGTTGCAGGGGGATAAGAACCAGAGTGCCAAAAAGTTAGTGGAGAGGTTGTGGAAGCAGAAGTCTGTAAGAAATCAAACAAAGTTAGAAATCAAAAGGTTGAGCATGGTGCTACTGGTGACCTGAGCTGCCTGTATTTCAATGCAAGAAATATTGTAGTCGGTGGATGATAGTGCTGAAGATGAGGTAGCTGGTTTACGTGTAGTAAGGAAAGGCTGGTGTTAGGGCAGAAATGCAATCAACGGGATGAATTTCAATCCAGGATGAGGTGGACAAAATCGAAAGAGGTTGAATACAGGACTGAAGATGTTGTAGCTGAATGCACAGGGTATATGGAATAAAGTAGATGAACTTGTACAGTTGCAGATTGGCAGGGATGATGTTGCAGGTATTACTGAATCATGGCTGAAAGATCATAGGTAGGAGCTTAATATCCAAGGATACACATTGTTTCAAAAGATGGGCAAGGAAACAGAAAGGGCCGCATAGCTTTGTGAGTAAATTATCAGAAAGAGCTGACATAGAATCAGAAGGTGTTGAATCATTGTGGATAGAGCTAAGAAACTGCAAGGATATAATGATGCTGATGGGGGTTGTTTGCAGACCCCCCCAAACAGTAGTAAGGATGTGAACTACAAATTACAATGGGAGATTAAAAAATGCATGCTAAGATGGCAATGTTACAATAGTCATGGTGGACTTTAATATGCGGGTTGGTGCTGGATTATAGGAAGGGTAAATTCTAGAGTGCCTACAAGATGGCCTTTTAGAGTAGCTCATGTTTGAACCCTCGGGAGGATCAGCTATTCTGGATTGGGTGATGTGCAATGAACCAGAATTGATTAGAAACCTTATATGAAAGAACCCCTAGGGGAGTGTGATCATAATATGGTTGAATTCACCTTGCAATTTGAGAACGAGAAGCTAAAGTCAGATATATCAGTATTACAGAGGCATAAGAGCAGTGTTGGCCAGAATTGATCGGAAAAGAACACTGGCAGGGATGATAGCAGAGCAGCAATGGCTGGAATTTCTGGAAGCAATTCAAAAGGCACATATATAAATATCCCAAAGAGAAAGAATGCTTCAAAAGGAAAGGTGACACAACCATGGCAAACAAGAGAAGTCAAAATCAATATAGAAGCCAAAGAGAGGACATAATAACAGAACAAAATTTAGTGGGGAGTTAGAGGACTGGGAAGCTGTTAAAAACCAACAAAAGACAGCTAAAAAATCATTAAGAAGGTAAAAATGGAATATAAAGTAAACTTGCCAATAATATTAAAGAAGGTACCAAAAGTTGTTTCAGATACGTAAAGTGTAAAAGAGTGGATATCAGACCACTGGAAAAAGATACTGAAGATGTAGTAATGCGGTACAACATAATGGCAGATGAACTGAACAAGTACTTAGAACCATAGAACATTACAGCACAAAACAGGCCTTTTGGCCCTTCTTGGCTGTGCTGAACCATTTTTCAGCCTAGTCCCACTGACCAGCACCTGGCCCATATCCCTCCATACACGTCTCATCCATGTACTTGTCCAAGTTTTTTTTTAAATGTTAAGAGTGAGCCCGCATTTACCACTTCATCTGGCAGCTCATTCCACACTCCCACCAGTCTCTGCGTGAAGAAGCTCCCCCTAATGTTCCCTTTAGACTTTTCCCCCTTCACCCATGTCCTCTGGTTTTTTTCTCCCCTAGCCTCAGTGAAGGCTGCTTGCATTTACTCTATCTATACCCATTATAATTTTATATACCTGATGCACCATCAATAACTCTCCCTGAGACGTAAGGCGAGATATCGGCTTTTATTGACTGGAAGAAGGAACCAGGAGTGAGTGTCTATCATACAATGTCTTGGAGACTGAGGCCGAGCGTCTGGCCTCAGATCTCCTTTATACAGGGGCCTGTGGGAGGAGCCACAGGAGCAGTCAGCAGGGGGCGTGTCCCGACAGGCACATAGTTCACCACAATACCTCTATCAAGTCTCCCCTCATTCTTCTACGCTTCAGGGAATAAAGTCCTAACCTATTCAACCTTTCTCTGTAACTCAGTTTCTCAAGTCCCGACAACATCCTTGTAAACCTTCTCTGTACTCTTTCAACCATATTAATATCCTTCCTGTATTTCGGTGACCAAAACTGCACACAGTACTCCTAATTCGGCCTCACCAATGCCTTATACAACCTCACCATGACATTCCAACTCTTATACTCAACACTTTGATTTATAAAGGCCAATGTACCAAAAGCTCTCTTCATTACCTTATCTACCTGTGACACCATTTTTAGGAATTTTGTATCTGTATTCCTAGATCCCTCTGTTCTACTGCATTCCTCAGTGCCCTACCATTTACCTTGTATGTTCTGCCTTGGTTTTCCCTTCCAAAGTGCATTACCTCACACTTGTCTGTATCAAACTCCATCTGCTATTTTTCAGCCCATTTTTCCAGCTGGTTCAGATCCCTCTGCAAGCTTTGAAAATCTTCCTCACTGTCCACTACACCTCCAATCTTTGTATCATCAGCGAATTTGCTGATCCAATTTACCATATTATCATCCAGATCATTGATACAGACGACAAATAATGGACCCAGCACTGATCCCTGTGGCACACCACTAGTCACAGGCCTCCGCTCAGAGAAGCAATCCTCCACTACCATTCTCTGACTTCTCCCATTGAGCCAATGTCTAAATCAGTTTACTACCTCTCCATGTAAACCTAGTGACTGGATCTTCCTAACTAACCTCCCATGCGGGACCTTGTCAAAGCCCTTGTCAAAGTCCATGTAGTCAACATCCACTGCCTTCCCTTCATGCACTTTCCTTGTAACCTCCTCAAAAAAACTCTAATAGATTTTTTAAACATGACCTACCACACATAAAGCCATGTTGACTCGCCCTAATAAGTCCCTGTCTATCTAAGTACTTGTAGGTCCTATCTCTTAGTACTCCTATTTTGGATCAGTCTTCACTGTGGAAGACACTAGCAGTATGGTGGAAGTTCCAGATGTCAGGGGTCATGAAGTGTGTGAAGTTTACATTACCAGACAGAAGATTCTTGGGAGACTGCAAGGTCTGAAATTAAATAAGTGACGTAGTAGAGATGGTGTTTACCCCAGAGTTCTGAAAGTGGTGGCTGAAGAGATCATAAAGGCATTCTTTCAAGAATCATAGATTCTGGAATGGTTCCAAAAGATTGCAAACATTGCAAATGTCACCCCACTTTTCAAGAAGGGAGAGAGGCAGAGGAAATGAAACTATAGGCCAGTTAGTCTGGCATCAGTGCTTGGGAAGATGTTGGAGACATTTATTAAGGATGAGGTCTCAGGGTACTTGGAGGCATATGATAAAATAGGTCATAGTCAGCATCGTTTCCTCAAGGGAAAATCTTGTCTAAGAAGTCTGTTGGAATTCTTTGAAGAAATAACAAGCAGGATAGACAAAGGATGTTGTGTACTTGGATTTTCAGAAGGCTTTTGACAAGGTGCCACACATGAGGCTGCTGAACAAGTTACAAGCCCGTGGTGTTACGGGGCATGGATAAAGCAGAGGCTGATTGGGAGGAGGCAAAGAATGGGATAAAGTGAGCCTTTTCTGGCTGGCTGCAAGTGTCTATTGGTGTTTTACATGTTGGGACTGATTCTTTTTATGGTCTATGTCAATGAAAGCTTTATTGCAAAGTTTTCAGACAATATGAAGATAGGTGGAGGGACAGGTAGTTTTGAGGAAGTTGACAGTCTACTGAAGGACTTAGAAAATTAGGAGAATGGGTAAATAAATGGCAGATGGAATACAGTGTCAGAATGTGTATGGACATGCACTTTTTTAGAAGAAATGAAAGGGTTGACTACTTTCTAAATGGAGAGAAAATAGAAAAAACTGAGGCACAAAGGGATTTGGAAGTCCTTGTACAGGATTTCCTAAAGGTTAATTTGCAAATTGAGTCTGTGGTGAGGAAGGCAAATGCAATATTAGCATTCATTACCAGAGGATGGGTCCAGAACAAATCCTGTGAGAGAGTAACATCCAGGAATTTAAAGTTATTGACTCTCTCCAATTCTGATCCTCCAATGAGGACTGGCTCATGGACCTCTGGTTTCCCTCTCCTGAAGACTACAATCAGTTCCTTAATCTTGCTGGCATTGAGTGTGAGATTGTTGTTATGACACCACTCAGTCAAATTTTCAATCTCCCTTCTGGAGGCTAATACGTCACTGCCTTTGATATAGCCCACAACAGTGGCGTCATAAGCAAACTTGAATATAGTGTTGGATCTGTACATTGCCATACAATCATAGGCCTAAAAGTGAGTAGAGCAGGGATCTAAGCACATAGTCCTTTGGATCAGGAGAATGAAGACATGCAGAAGATGAAATGATGTTGTAATTTTGATTATTTTATACAGAATGTTTATACACACTGGGTTTTTCTTTCTTTGAATTTTCATATGTAATATTATAAGTGTGTGATTTAGAATCAAAAGTGGTGCATTGTTGGATCAGTGTTTAATTTTAATTGTCATTTTCTTTGCAGATCAATAATTAATTATCTGCTTGTATTTTAAGTAACCTTTATAGATTTAACAGTTTAATATGCCTCTAGTGGCTATACAAAGTATAATTCTGAAGCTTCCTTGTCTTCCATGAAGTAGCTAGTATTTTCTCTGGTTAACATCTTCACTGCAGTATTGAAGAAGTATTTTGTAATTAGATTATTATTATCTATAGATTAGAATGGATTTTTATTATCTTTACGGTTTAAAAGTAGCTGTTTTGTGCTGAAATCCTCTTTCTCTAAGTCAAGTAGTAAGGTCCCCTGTCATAGTTCTGTTCCTGGTCTCTTTGTTCTAGCAGCTCTTAAGAAACAGATCATGAAGCAAGTTTTGCCTTGTTCCTGGCTTCTCTAAGAACCTTGGATTTAAACATCAACTGTCTTGCCAAATCTTCACAGACTTCTAAAGGAGTAGAAGCACTGCTTGGCTTCTTTGTGGTTGCACTTGCATGTTGATCCCCTGAATTTAATGGAATAATTTAATGTTGCTGACCATTTCCATCTCTGATCACCTGATGAGGACTGACTCATGGATCTCCGGTTTCCTCCACCTGAAGTCAATCACCTCCTTAGTCTTGCCCACATTGAGTGATAGGTTCTTGATGCAGCGCCTTTCATCCAGATTTTCAATCTCCCTCCTATATGCTAATTTGTCACCACCTTTGATCCAGCCAGTGACAGTGGTTTTGTCAGGAACCTAAATATGGCATAGGAGCTGTGCTTAGCCTCACAGTCATACGTGTAAAGCAAGTAGAGCAGGGGCTAAGCACAGAGCCTTGTGATGCACCTGTGCTGATAGAAATTGTGGAGGAGATGTGAACTGACTGGAGTTTGCATGGGAGGAAATCAAGGATCCAATTGCATAAGGAGGTATTGAGGCCAAGGTCTTGAAGCTCATTAATTTGTTTTGAGGAGCTTATTGAATTTAGAATTGTAGTTGGTGAAGAGCATTCTGATGTATATATCTTTTCTGTACAGATGTTCCAGGGTTGAGCTAGAGCCAGTGAAATGGCATCTGCTCTGGACCTGTTGTTCCAGTAGGCAAACTGGAGCAGATCCAAGTTTTGCTTCTCAGGCAGGAGTTGATATATTTTTCATCACCAACCTCTCAAAGCACTTCATCTCAGTGGATGTAAGTGCTACTGGCAACAGTCTTTGAAGCAGGTTACCTTATTCTTCTTGGGTATCAGCATAATTGAAGCCTGCTTGAAGCAGGTGGGTACCTCAAACTGATGAAGTGAGTGGTTAAAGATATTAGTTAACGCTTCAGTCAGTTGATCGGCACAGGTCTTTAGTACTTGGGCAGGTATCCCATCTGGGCCAGGTGATTTCTGTGGCTTCACTCTACTGAAGGATACTCTCACTCTCATATCAGCTTTCAAAACTCAAATCATAGGATCATGGGGGTCTATAGGAATTTGTGGAGGTTCCTCCACGTTTTGATGCTCAGAGCAAGCAGAGAAGGCATTGAGCTCATCTTGGACCAAAGCCTTATTGTCACTTGTATCATTTTGTTTCACTTTGTAAGAGGTAATGTCATTCAAGTCCTGCCACAGCTGTCGAGCACTCTTCAATGATTCAAGTTTGGTCTGGAATTGCTACTTTGCACGTGAGATTGTACCAGGAGCTTTTGTATTTTACTCAGTTACCAGACCTGAATGCCACTGATCTGGCCCTCAGTAGATTGCAGACCTCGTGGTTCATCCATGGCTTCTGACTGGAGAGGACTGAATGATTTTGTGGGGACATACTCACCTGTGACTGTTTTTATACAATCCATGACAACTGTGGTGTACTTATTTAGATACCCTCATGAGCCGTTGAACATAGCCCAGTCCATTGACCTGAAGCAATCCTATAGCCACTCCTCAGCCTCTAGCAAACTCATCTTTGTTGACCCTATCTTTGAAGCCTTGTTCTTTAGGCTCTGCCTGCATACAGGTAGGAGAAGGACAGCCAAGTGATCAGATTTCCCAAAATGTGTTCTAGGTATGAAACAGTAGGCATTCCGAATCATAGAATAGCAGTGG
The DNA here is from genome assembly GCF_030144855.1 of Hypanus sabinus. NCBI lineage: Eukaryota > Metazoa > Chordata > Chondrichthyes > Myliobatiformes > Dasyatidae > Hypanus > Hypanus sabinus. Next base: position 42,365,636 of record NC_082728.1, on the reverse strand, counting down.
CTGAGTGTGTTGGGACCCCTGGTGCTGCAGGTTATATGCTGGACAGATAAGTAGACAAATATTGTTTTTCAAACAAGCCTGACTGAAGTCTCTGACTATGATATGAAATGTGTCGGTGTAGGCTTGTTTGGTGATGGCAGCATTCAATATCTCGAGTTCCTGATTAGCAATGGCTTTTTGCGGCATGTAAACGGTGGTCAGGATCATGAAGGAGAACTCTTTAGGTAAGTACAACAGTTGGCACTTAATAGTTAGAAAACCTTGTCTGAAAAAGCTGTCCAGTCCAGCCTGTGTATCAAGAAGCCTTACCAATGTACCTGGTGTGCCTGTGGTCATCCCTATCTCTGTGAAAGACAGCAAACAGCAATTCCTCATTTCCCTGCAATACAGCAATCCTACCCTGAGGACCTCAATCTTGTTCTCCAGCAGCTGTATATTTACTAACAAGATGCTGTGTAGATGAACTTTCATCTCTTGGTGTTTCAGTCTGGCTTAGAGGCCACCCCTCCTCCCGCTCTTTTAGCCATGGCGATGTAACTTCACCCACTTAAAAGTGCCGTGGAGGAAATAGGACTAATGGAATTGTCCTGCTTGAGAGTTAAGTTCACCAAGCGCTTCAGAAGATTGTGAAATCGGTAGTTCATTGAGATGGTTCAAAGGTGCTGTGTGTTGCTTAGAGGGAAATTACAGGCAACAGGTTGCAGTGAGCGTAATTTAGAAGAGGTATATGTAGAAGTTTTGTAAGCAGTCTGCAAGATGTTGCCATGGTTCCCTGATGTCAACTTGGGGGAAAAAATTATACATCCAATTAACTGTTACTGCTCAAACACGAGGAATTCTGCAGATGCTGGAAATTCAAGCAACACACACAAAATGCTGGTGGAACACAGCAGGCCAGGCAGCATCTATAAGGAGAAGCACTGTCGACATTTCGGGCCGAGACCCTTCGCCTTATTGATGCTGCCTGGCCTGCTGTGTTCTACCAGCATTTTGAGTGTGTTAACTGTTACTGCTGCTAGATCTAAGTTTGACCACGACCTTGAGTACAGTTTGCACATTGTCTCTTTAGTTTTCCTTAAAATTCTTAGGTACACTCCCACATCACAAAGAAATGCTAGTAGGTTAATTGACTATTGTAAATTACCCTTGAAGAAGATCATTGGAAAAAAGAATCAAAAGAAGAGTTGATGAGCTTTTGTTTAAGAGAATAAATTTCAGGGGTACAGGAAATTAAAGAGGGAATGGGACTAATAGAATTGTCCTCCTTGAAGCAGGCATGGACCATTTGGGCTTTGCAAGAAGTACAGATTGTTTTGAAGGGCAAGTTGGCACAGTAAAAGTTTTGCTAATAAACAAATTAAAAATATTCAAAGTATTCCATAAATCTCAACAAAGTTTGCATTCTGAATATAATATAAATATTGATTCAAATATCATTAACCAAACAGAACTGCATTAAATTCATACAAGGTTGAGCTGGGAGAGCTTTAGTTTTAGCATACTACACCAGAAGGCCATAATGAGATGGATAGAAGATGGAGCATGTAAACAAGTTGTTAAAACATGAAAGCACTTTTCTGCCTGTGTGAAAAGGGATTAACCAAAGTAACAGAAGGAATTTTAATGGTGATTAAAATAATTGCTGTGCTCCTGAACAAATATTTTATACACGCCTCCATTGAAAAAGGCGCAGTAAGTCCATCAAAGATAAAGGAAAAGGGAAAGTATAAGTGAAAGGCACCTAAATAATTAACATTAATAAAGAAAGAGGACTGGAAATGGATGGAGAAAGAAAGAGAGATAAAGAAATTTAGCTGGAAGTTCCTTGTATTATAATTAATGACTGGTCACAAGACACTTTGTGGTATCATTAACTTAGTTTTATGAGAGGGCATTCATTTTGATAGATCTAATAAGAATATTTTGTGCATGTAACCAGCAGGGTACATAAAGGAGAGCCAGTAGATGAATGATCTTTGCATTTTCAAAAGGCATTGGATGAAAGAACAGATGTTGCTACAGAAAATAAGGGCTCATGGTGTTGGTTAATATATTCACAATGATAAAGGAATGAGTAGATGACAGAAAAAAGAGTGAGGATAGTTTTATATCAGTAGCTGCTCTGCATATTTTAATAGATGGACACTTTTACATGATCCCTTGGTGTGAGATTTCTAATTAACTTTTCTCTCAATGCAAATGCTTCCTGACATGCTGAATACTTTCAGGATTTTTTTGTTTTTGTTTAAAAATAATTGGGTCATTTTCAGTTAGGCAGCTTGTTACTAATGAGGTGACACAAAGATCAGCTATTTACAACTTACCTAATGACCTAGAAGTAATGACAGAATGTAACTCTTCTAGCAGTACAAACATGGATTGGAAAATGAGCTGCTGGGAAGATACAAAATTGCTGCAAAGAACTGTACATGGGGCAGGAATATGAAATACCTAGAAATATGAGTTTAGTTATTTTGATATTATGAAGTGGAAACATGTACTTGCAGTTATAAGGAAATTGTAAGTGTTGGTGTGCACAATGATCTAGAGTGCTGATACAGGTAGTTCCCGAGTTACGAACGTCTGACTTACGGACAACTTGGACTTACGAACTGAGAAAGGAGAACGCCGTATGCCATTTTAAGTCGTTGCCGTTGACACTGTGTTGAATGTGTAACTTTGTATTTGGCTTAAGTTTCTCTTAGCAAGATTCGTCCTGACCCCATCCCCCCCCCCCCCACCCGTTCTGGTCGGCTGGTGAGATCAGCGCTGGGCTGGAGAACAGAGGTTCCTGAGTTCGATCCAGTGACAGACTGCTCCCGTGCCGAGTTGATGTTGATCCAGTGACTCCCGTACCATCTGTGCTGGCTGATGTCGAGCTCGCAACGCGACATCGTAAAAAAAACACTGCCACCTCCAGTTTAAATTCCCACATGGAATATTGAAGAGGATCAAATACCCAAACCTAGTACAGCCTCCACTTGTCCCATTTAACCTGACTCAGTGCGGTGGAGCTTAGGACCCGGAGAATTCAGTGCGGTGGTCTTTAGGACCCAGCAGACTTTGGGAGCCGGCGGAGGTCGGGACCCGCTGCCCGCAGTGTTTCTGTTCTGTTGATGGGAAGCGATCGCGATTGAAAATAAAGTGGAAAGAATAAAGGGATCAGAAAGAGGTGATTAGTCATTAGAAAAGCATTAGGCTACAGTCGGTCAACGATCGGAACAATTTTAAAGGATAAAAGATAAAGTAAGAATAATGGAGTATGTGAAAAGCCCTGCCCTGATGAAAGCTACAATTGTTACTAAGCAACGCAGTGGTTTAATTATTGAAATACATATGTTTCTTGTGTTTTATATGTATAAAAAGGTAAAATATATACTATATACTAAGACAAACGTTTGACTAACTGACGCTAAATAATACCAGATATACTTGTTACAACTTACGTACAAATCCGACTTAAAGACGGACTCAGGAACGGAACCAAGGGACTGCCTGTGTATAAAATGCAGAATGTGAATAAGGACCAATAGAAAACCTTGTAACTGTACAAATATTTTTTTAGTGAGAGCATATCTAGAGTTCTTTATGCAATTTTGGTCTCTAGGTCCAGGGAGGACTTAATGTAATTCTCTCATGAGAAGCAATTGAGTTGGATTGTTCAATATTTACCTGAAATTAGATGAATAAAAGATGGCCGCTGTAGAACATAAGATTCTAAGTGGGATTGATAGAATAGATCCCATTTTTTCTGGAAGGAGGCTCTCAAACAATAGAATATAGATAGAAAGTTATGCATCTTTAGTATTTCCTTTCCTTTAACATTGCTAATGCTTAATCTTAAAGTTAAGATTCAAGGCAAATATCAATAATGTTTAAACACCAAGCCTTAAGTGGCTTTGAGGTAAGGAATAAGACTTGATCTAACTGAATGTTCAAGCAGGCTTGAACAGCCATAAGGCCTTCTCTTACATTAGAATTTTAAGGGCTTAAGTCAAAGTCACCATCAAAATCTTAAATAGCAATTAAGTATGGAGCATAAAATAGTGGAGGCAGGAGAAATGTTCTTCTAAATAGTAAGAAACACAGGTTTGCAAAGAAGAATTTTAGACCACATCATGACACATGTAATTGATACCAATTATCAAGGCACTCCTTTTGCTCCTTTCGATAACCATGATTGTTAGTGTGCTAGAGATGCATTCAAAGATAGTTTAAAATGCAATAATTTGAAGTTAGTTTGGCTTCAGAACAGGGCCTCTGGCCAAACTTCAAATCTGATTTAATTTTAACCATTTCTTACAAATCAGACATGATGCACATCAGAATTCTAACCAAGGTTATGGATTTCATCAGATCATTCCCAAAACCAAAATAGAGAGAACTGAGGTTGCCACTCCAAGTGACAGTAAACACGAGTGTTGTTGGCAAACACGATGAAATCTGCAGATGCTGGAAATTCAAGCAACACACACAAAATGCTGGTGGAACGCAGCAGGCCAGGCAGCATCTATAGGGAGAAGCACCGTCGACGTTTCGGGCCGAGACCCTTCGCCTTATTGATGCTGCCTGGCCTGCTGTGTTTTACCAGCATTTTGTGTGTGTCATAAGTATTGTTGGCATTAGTTTGAACATTATATGTTGGTAAGACAAGTAGGCAGAGAAGGTATTTCATTGGTCACCTTAGCTTTCTCTGTAGCCTACTTCTTCAGTTAATGGTTATTCTAGTACAGGGCAGGAGTAGAAAGGCTGGAGTTAGGTAGGCATTGTTGGTGGCGTTCAGCATTGTGCTCTGTAAGGTGGTGACATTCCACACTGACCCTTGAGCTTTATAGTAATTAATATGGCTCACTTTGAAATTTTGTCTGACGTTAACAACCAGTTTGCAGCTTATTAAGTATGAAGGTGACTGCATTCTCCATAGTTTGAATCTGTCAGGGGGATTTGCATTAAGTGAGAGAAGTTTGAAGGATTTTGTTGCTGGTTGGAGCGGATTTGCTTTTTGACGGAGTGCTGGTGCTTTTCAGTCATACCTTATCATCTTTAAGCTTGAAGAACTACATTTGTTTCTCTGTAACTGTATCCACTGATGGAATGATTTTTCACTTGATGTAATCCTGAGCATTTATTTCATATTTAAACAATGCCCATTAAATGTGGAAGACTGCATATTTATAAAACTAAGTGGATGTTACTTGATTTTCCATTCTCATTATCTCTGTATAACATTCAACAACCAAAAATTTTTATTTATTCATTTGGCAGTTTACAGATTAACTCAATTCCTCTGAGGTATGTGCTGTGACATGTGATACTTGGGACCACTTAGCAAACAGCCGGCGCAGCAATAGCAGCACTTCATATAGGATATCAGTTAAATATTCATGTACATTGATGGAGCCTGGAAGTGGATGTTTTTTTTCCAATCACAGCTTAAGACAAATGAGCTTGTTTTGCAAAGAGGTTCCTGGTTTCTGCCCAGGGTATTATTCCCATCTCCAGGTACTACTGAGTTTACCTCTGCAAATACAAATCTGACCTACTATTAGCCAGAAAGTGTTCCGTATAACGAGGGGGCCAGTAGGTGCGGAAATGATTCAGTATACATTCAACAGCAGATGAAGCAGTTCCTGGAAGCAATGTCCTTCCTTTCAGCTTGATTTTGTTTCTTTCCCTGGTCCAGTTTACTCCATTTAACTTACTTAAACAGAAAAATCGTCCAATGTGAGACATCCTGATTAATGACTACATTGCTTAAAACCTGAACATTTGAATGTTTTGCAGAGGCATCAGTAGATTGTATCAGATGGTTTAATTGTAAAAATTGGTCTAAGTAATTATTAGCCTTTTGACACTGCCTATGAAACCACAGTATGTTATGTAAATCTACTTCCAGATAGCATCATATGACATCATTCATTTATTGCTATTTGAAAAACATTTTCATCAATCAGTACCTCATATCCGTATGTCGAGGCATTTTCAAGCTCAGTTAGATGGAAAGGGAAGATCATTTTCACTTTCTCCACATTCATGCAATAATCCCAAAGTCAGATAGGCATTCAGTATGGACAGTTCCCTTTTCCACTCTGACCACCTGAGTACAATATAAACTGACACAAATGTTGGAAGTGTTCAGCCAGAGAGTGGGGTATCCATGTAATTCATTGCCACAGAGGGAGTGTGGACGTCAAGTCATTGACTGTGTTTCAGACTGAGGTTGATGGTTTCTTGGTTGGTAATGGGTTTAAGGAGAAGTCAGGTGTATAGGGTTATAAAAGTTTAGACCTGATTTAATGGTGGAGCTGACATGATGAGCCAAATGACTTAATTCTGCTCCTCTATCTTTTGGTTCTTTCCAATTTTAAGCTGTTTCAATTCGTTAAAATCCAGTTAAATTCAACTTTTTCTTTTTGTGACTTAAGAACATAATAAAGTAATGGTAAGTCATCAGGCCCTTGGAGCCTTTCATAAAAATAATAGGTTATCTATCTCAACATCATTTTAAACACATTCTATCTTTCCTTTGATTCCCTTAATGTCCAGAATGAATACAATGGCCAAGCTTCAGAACTGGCCAGGTAGAGGGTGCCAAAAGATTTTCTCCTAAACAATATACTATACCACCAATCTCTTATTCTCAAACTGTACCTGGCCTTGGACAACTGAGCCAGGGAGACATCATTCTGGCTGCCAGCCTGTCAGACACTTTGAGGATTATGTAAGATTGTATAAGATCCCCCTTCATTCTTCTAAATTATGAAGTAATCCGGTCCCAGTCTATTCACTCATGTGGCAACCCTGTCAATACAACACCTCTTCTGTGCATTCCCTCTATGGCACGTATAAGCTTTCTTAGTTAAGATGTCAATGTATTGTACTTGTATAATAGAGTTGCTGTTGTTATTGAGTGCTGTTAAGTTGTCATTGACTCATGGTGATCCTATGGATAATATAGTTGTCCACAGGGTTTTTCTGCCAAGATAAGGAAGTAGATTGCCAGGCCTTTCTTCTGCACAGATTTTGTTGCTGCCCAACTTGGGACCCAGCCAGATTCAAACTCAGGATCATCCGCCTCAAAGTCCAGTGCTGATGCCTCTACACCACAGGCCAGCCCGTAATCAAGTATAGGGTGCCAATTAAAGTGCCAGTTTCAGAGTCAAAAGAGATTTTATTGATTACTTGTTCTTTTCCCATTTTTTCCAGAAGTTCCCATTTCTTCCTTCTCATATTCTTCTTGCTTGTTTCTTCCTACTTTGATTGATATTTGTAAGTCTTTTTGGCTGTGTACCTCAAAGTTCTTCCATGTTTATTTCTCTTGATGATAAGTTTACCCTGAGGCTTCACTAACCTGTGCCCATATTACAGCACAAGCCATTATAGTTATATATCTTGTCCTGTTCAGGTCTTGTCTTGTACCCCTGTTCCTTCTCGATGTTTATGTTGCATGTTTAAAATAGGTGCAAAATACATTGGGAGTAAGGGAAAACATGTCAGTATTCAGCTATTTCAATAGCAGTGTTTGTGCTCCATGCTAGAATAAGAATAATATTCAATTGCTTACTTACATATGGGTATTTATTTATAGTAATCCTACTTGCCACTCTCTTAGCAAAATACTGGATCTATTATGTCTCATTAACAGTGGCTGGAAACTTATAAACAGTCGAGAAACAAAATAGTCACCAGCATTTGAGTTCTCTAACTTGCTTCTTGTGAACTAAATCTTAATTGAATGATAGCCACAGCATTCACTAGTGCAGCAAAGTTCAAAAGAAAATATATTATCAGACTACATGCATTTCACTGCATATGATACTGAGATTCTTTTTCCTGCAGTCATATTCGGCAAATCTATAGAACAGTACCTGTAAACAGGATCAACAATAGAGCAAGAGCATGGAAGACAACAAACTGTGCAAATGCAAATATAACAAATAGCAATAAATAATGAGAGTATGAAATAACAAGATAAGGAGTCCTTAAGGTGAGATCTTGAACCTGATGGTGTGAGTCCTGAGGCTCTTGTACCCTCTACCAGATGCTAGCAGCAAGAAATGAGCATGGCCTAGGTGGTGAGGGTATTTGATGATGGATGCTACTTTTCTATGACAATGTTTCATGTAGATATGCTCAATGTTTGGGAGGGTTTTATTTGCGATGCACTTGGACAAGTTCCTTTTGTAGGATTTTGCGCTCAAGGGCATTGGTGTTCCCATGCCAGGCTGTAATGCTGACATTCAGTACGTTTTCCACTACACATCTATTGAAGTTTTTCTAGGTTCTTGATATCATGCCGAATCTCTGCAGACTCCTGAGGAAGAAGAGGTGCTGTTGTGCTTTCTTTGCAATTACATTTGTATGATGGGTACAGAACAGGTCCTCTGAGGTAGTGTCACTCAGGAATTTAAAGTTACTGACCCTTTCCACCTCTGATCCTCCGATGAGTGATGGCTCATTGACCACTGGTTTCCCTCTCCTGAAGTCTACAGTCAGTTCCTTGGTCTTGCTGACATTGAGTGAGAGGTTGTTGTTATGACACCACTCAGCCAAATTTTCAATTTCCCTCCTGTATCCTGATTCTTCACCATCTTTGACACCTTTGATAGCAATTCTGGCGGCACTGTAAATCCAGAACTCCTTGCTGGACTGCTGGACGTTTTGCCAACGCTTGGCGTATCTACTACTAATTATTCATGGCAACAACCCCTCCCTATAAATGCTGCCTGTAAATTTGAATACTTATTCTTCCAAAAGGTGCTCTTCAGTGATGTAAGTACTTTATTGTACTTCCATCTCCTTTCAACATACTGCCTATGGAAGCCACTGACAGGAGTAACTGAAGTTATAATAAATGGTTGCTTATGGCCTGTATAATGTTGGCTCTCTGGCCTGTGAACTCTGCTGATGCAATTTCTTTCACAGTACTCCTGACATAAGGTCCAGATTGAAAGTTTATAAACAATTTAAAAATATAGTTTGGCAGAGGAACAACATTTTATGTACTTTGCAAGTGAATTTTTAATAGTTTTCTATGTGGACCCTCAGGGCTGTTTTATTTGTAAGTACACGATTTGCTGCTATTTATAGGCATTCAATGTTTCATGGGTTTCTGTGACTGTTAGCTGCTAGATAACATGTTAATTTGATCTGTAATCCTTTGCTTAATGCAACAGTGCACTGATCGCCTGCTGACCTGCATCCAAAGCACATTGTGATGCAGTACAACTGGTTGATGCTAATATTGTGCAAAAGCAAAATACTGCAAGGGCTGGATAAAGGTCATTTTGACCCTGACTTCATTATTTCAAATTAATGGCAGATTATGACTTGTACTTGATGTTAAAGAGGGTAGTTTGTCTGGTGAACATGCCAGGTAACAAACTGATATTTCACCCCTCTAGTCAGAGGTTCTGGCCCATGAGCACCTGCGCACAGGATTTACATAATACAACCCATCTCCCTCCAAACATTTGCATCAATTTGAAATGAACCTTTATAAAAGCTGTTAGAATGGTTACTTTCTTTAAAAGGTGACATGCCTTTAAATTGCTTTACAGTACAATAGGGCTAAACTGGTATCTGGATTGATGCATAGTTATGTAATCAGATAAAGCAGAAAAGATTTGTAAAAGATTTTCAAATAATTTGTTTTGACTGCTATGAGACTGTAATAATCTTCCCATAATTGTGTATCATTCATGGATCAAACTATCAGCTTTTGATCCCATCTGCTTCTGATGTCTAGTATGTAACAAAGGTGGAGGACGTGTCACCTTCCATCAAAACAACAAAGAAAATAAACCAACTAATATGAATGTATACCAAAACAGGGACACATTTGGCAAGTGGAAGCAGAAAAGGAGTGGACAGTGAAGGTAGGTAGATGTGAGAAAAGAAAAGCTTTGTCAACAGGAACACTCTAAAATGCAGGCTTCTTAATGTTAAGTTTCATTTTCTTTTTATCCACCCAATTGATTAGCCAGTTGTAATTTGTTGTATTAGATCTGACTTAAACCTCCCTGAGAGATAGTTGTGTGCCATTTTGAAAGAAATAATTATCTTAGTAGGTCACCTTTGGCATTAAAAAAATGCTCAGATCACATCAAAGGAAGAATGGCTGACATTTATGGGACAGTTTCTCATGTGGGATTGGTTGAAAGCTCTGCAGGTTGAATAATGAAGGCAATTTGAATGCAGCCTACATTTCTAGTAACATTGCACCTGCATGTGTATCAGCAGATTTTTCTGCAGTACGTTATTGATTAGCCTCTCTATAATCTTGCTGCTGCACAAGTTTGTGTGGTGTCAGAAATGATCGTGAGTGGGAACTCGAGCCATTCCTGATATTACCATTGCTGAAATTCTTGGCCTATTAAGCATGACATGATTCCACTATTTTCTTCTGATGCTTTAGCTTCAAAATTAAGTTGTTTTAACTGTGGAAGTGTACAATTAGTGCAGCCAGTACTAGAAAACATTTTGCTGACTTAAAGATGTGCTCCCAGACACGGATCTATAATGAACAGTATACTCTTGCAGTACAAGGAGCACAGGGCATACAGCCGACATATTTTTTAAGAGGGTTGGAGAGAAGGAATCACAACTTAAAAATAAACCATGATTTTCAGCATCAGTCCCTTATCTGAAGTGCTGTAAAGGACAATAAGATTCAGCAAGGGCACACAAATTAAAACCTTCCATAGATTTAAAGTAGCAAATGAGGGAGAGAGATCGTGGCTGGGGGGGAGCCATTTGAAAAGAACAAGTCTCAAGGGATTGAGCTTTATTTGAGCCAATAAAAAGAAGGGAGGCAGTAACTGAAGCGATCATTCTTTTGGAGCGGCCATTGTTGCAACAGGCCAATGTTAGAGTGGAAGGCTTGGACGAGAACAGACTTGGGAAAGCACAAGCAGGCTCTAAGTAAGTTCCTAGTACGTTTTTTTTTTCTTTTTCTATTAGTACGTAGCTACTGGGCTGAGGATGGGTCAAGAGTTAGTGGTATATTTTTTCTGAGAGATGTGGGAACTCTCCAGTTTCTCTAATCACTACATCTGCACAAAATGCATTATGCTGAAGCTCAGTAAAGACTGCATTAAGGAACTAGAGCTCAATGACTTCCAAGTCAAGTCAAGTCACTTTTATTATCTTTCGACCATCTGTACAGTACGTAGTAAAAATGAGACATTTTTCAGGACCATGGTATTTACATGACATAGTACAAAAACTAGACTGAACTGCGTAAAAAACAACAGAGAGAGAAAAAAAACAACTAGACTACAGACCTACACAGGACTGCATAAAGTGCACAAAACAGTGTAGGCAATACAATAAATAATAAACAGGACAATAGGGCAGTAAGGTGTCAGTCCAGGCTCTGGGTATTGAGGAGTCTGATAGCTTGGGGGAAGAATCTGTTATATAGTCTGGTTGTGAGAGCCCAAATGCTTTGGTGCCTTTTCCCAGACGGCAGGAGGGAGAAGAGATTGTATGAGGGGAGCATGGGGTCCCTCATAACGCTATTTGCTTTGCAGATACAGCGTGTAGTGTAGATGTCCGTGATAGCAGGAAGAGAGACCCCAATGATCTTCTCAGCTGACCTCACTATCCGCTGCAGGGTCTTGTGATCCGAGTTGGTGCAATTTCCAAACCAGGCAGTGATGCAGCTGCTCAGGATACTCTCAATACAACCCCTACAGAATGAGATTAGGATGAGGGGTGGGAGATGGACTTTCCTCAGCCTTCACAGAAAGTAGAGACACTGCTGGGCTTTCTTTGCTATGGAGCTGGTTTTGAGGGACCAGGTGAGATTCTCCGCCAGGTGAACACCAAGAAATTTGGTGCTTTTAATGATCTCTACTGAGGAGCCATCGATGTTCAGCGGGGAGTGGTCGCTCCATACCCTCCTGAAGTCAACAACCATCTCTTTTGTTTTGTTCACATTCAGAGACAGGTTGTTGGCTCTGCACCGGTCCATTAGCCGCTGCACCTCCTCTCTCATACAGCTCATACAGGAGAATGAAGAGGTGACAGATAGGAGCTACAGAGAGATAGTCACCTCTAAGTTACAGGAGGCAAGTACCCGTGTGACAGGAGGGGGAAAGGGAATAAGCAGCCAGAAAGAGGTGCAGAATTCCCCCGTGGCTATTCCCCTCAATAAGAAGAATGGTATACTGCTTTGTATACTGTTGGGGGAGAGAACCTACTGAGGGAAACAGCACCTATGAGACACTGTGGTTCAGAAGGGAGGTGTGGCGGGATGAAGGGGAGTGCAGTAGTGACAGGGGATTCCATAGCTAGAAAAGTGAACAGGAGATTCTATGGACGTGAAGGAGACATCCAGATGTTATGTTGCCTCCCAGGCACCAGGGTCAGGGATCAGATCCACAGCATTTTAAAGATGGAGGATGAGCAGCCAGAAGTCATGGTACATGTTGGTAGCAGCAACATATGTAGGAAAAAGGAGAATATAGGTAGTTGGGTAGAAAGCTGAAAAGCAGAACATCCAGGTTAGTAATTTGTAGATTGCTGTCTATGCCACATACCAATGAGGGTAAGAATAGGATGATTTGGCAGATGAATGTGTGGCTGAGGAACAGGTGCAGAAGGCTGGGTTTCAGATTCCTGGGATCTCTACTGGGCAAGGTAAGACCTGTACAAAAAGGATAGGTTACACCGGAACCAAGGCAGACCAGTATCCTTGCTGGCAGCTTTGCTAGAGGCTGTAGGGAAGGTTTTAAACTAATTTGGCAGGGGCATGTGAACTGGGGTGATAGGGCTCAGGATGGGGTAGTTGGTATGCAAGTAGTGCGAGCAGCGGAGCGGGAGTAAGGAGTGCTCGTGATCGACATACGACTGGAGATCGGAGGATCAACCGTTGTAAGTAGGCCAAGAACCTCGGACCTACCTGGAAAATACCTGAGGAGGAAGGTAAAGCTGCACAAGTGCGGGTGACGTCAGCGGCGAGCGCGGGCTTTAAAAAGCGACCCACTTTCAGGAGCGGGCAGCATCAGTGCAGGAGCAGAGTCCTGGGCTTTGGCGCAAAAGGACTTCGGCAAGAAGCCTGCTTTTCATTTATTCTGACTAATCTGGGATCAGGTAATGGGGGAGACAGTTAGAGCAGTGGTGAGCTCCGTATGCAGTATGTGGGAGGTCAGGGTCAACACAGTTGTTCCTGATGACCACACCTGCAATAGGGGCATCCAGCTGCAGCTCCTATCAAACCGAGTTAGGGAATTGGAGCAGGAGCTGGATGAACTACGGAGCAATCGGGAGGCAGAGGCAGAGATAGATAAGAGTTATCGGGAGGCAGTCACACCGAAAAGACAGGAGGTAGGCAAATGGGTGACAGTCAAGAGAGGAGGGGAGCAGACGGAGAGAGAAGAGCACACCTGTGGCCATTCCCATCAAAAATAAGTATACCGTTTTGGATACTGTTGGTGGGGATGACCTACCAGGAACAAGCTGCAGTGGTCCTGTCTGTGGCACTGAGGTTGGACCCTTGACTAGGAAGGGGAGGGGGGAGAGAAGAGAGCGGTATTGATAGGGGATTCTGTAGTCAGGGGGGCGGATAGGAGATTTTGTGGGGAAGATCAGGAGTCTTGGATGGTATGTTGCTTCCATGGTGCCGGGGTCCGAGACATCTCAGATCGGGTGCAGGTTATTCTTGAGAGGGAGGGCAAGAATCCAGATGTTGTGGTCCATGCAGGGACCAATGTCGTCGGTAGGATGAGTGAGGGGGTCCTGCGTAGGGAGTTCAGGGAGTTAGGTGCGAAGCTGAAGAGCAGGACCTCCAGGGTAACAATCTCAGGATTACTACCCGTGCCACGTGCGAGTGAAGCAAGGAACAGAAGGATTATAAAGATTAATACGTGGCTGAGAGAATGGTGCAGGAGGGAGGGCTTCTGGTTTGTAGATAATTGGGCTTTGTTCCATGGAAGGTGGGATCTGTTCCAAAGGGATGGTTTACGCCTGAACTGGAGCGGTACTAACATTCTTGCAGGGAAGTTTGCTAGTGCTTCTTGGGGAGGTTTAAACTAAATTTGCAGGGGGCGGGGATCCAGAATGTGAGAGAGGATAGTGAGAGGAAGAATAAAGGACAGGTGGGGACTACACGGTTCCGTAATATTAAGTGTGTAGTTGAGGAAGGTGGGGCGGAACAAGTGATAAGGAGGACTCATGTACAGAGGGATGGTCTGACGGAACATGGAGTTAAATGTGTTGAAAGAATAAGTAAATTTAGGAAGGACAACAAAATTCTAAGGGCGTATAGCTCGATGGGAGTTCGGGGAGCTGGGTTAAGCACAATAGGCAGCGATTCAAACAGAGAGAGGAGAAATGGGTTAAAAATTCTATATCTGAATGCACGAAGTGTCAGAAATAAGGCGGATGAGCTTGAAGCCCAAGTGCGAATGGGTAACTATGACGTTGTTGGGATAATGGAGACATGGCTGCAGTAAAATCAGACCTGGGAAATGAATGTACAAGGGTATATGTGCTAACGTAGGGACAGAAATGTGGGCAGAGGGGGTGGGGTGGCCCTGTTGGTGAGGAATGAAATTCAGTCCTTTGCAAAGGGGGACATAGGGTCAGGAGAAGTAGCGTCTGTGTGGATAGAACTGAGGAACTGTAAGGGCAAAAGAACCCAAATGGGTGTTGTCTACAGGCCACCAAACAGTAGCATGGATATTGGGTGCAAGTTGAATAGGGAGTTAACATTGGCATGTGGCAAAGGTAATTTCGCAGTAGTTATGGGGGATTTCAACATGCAGGTGAACTGGGAGAATCAGGTTAGTGCTGGACCATAGGATAGGGAGTTTGTAGAGTGCCTACGGGATGCATTCTTGGAACAGCTTGTACGAGAGCCGACCAGGAACAAGGCTATTCTGGATTTGGTGTTATGTAATGAACAGGATTTGATAAGTGATCTTGCAGTAAAGGAGCCATTAGGAGGTAGTGATCATAATATGATAAGCTTTTATCTGCAATTTGAGAAGGACAAGGGCAGATCGGAGGTGTCAGTGTTGCAGATGAACAGGGGAAACTATAGAGCCATGAGGGAGGAGCTGGCCAAAGTTGATTGGACGGATAGCCTAGCAGAAAAGACAGTGGAACAGCAATGGCAGGTATTCTTGGGAATAATGCACAAGGTGCAAAATCAGTTCATCCCCCAGAGAAGGAAGGATTCAAAGGGGGGAAAGGGGCCACAGTGGTTGACAAAGGAAGTCAGAGATTGCATAGCATTAAAAAAAAGGAAATATGACAGAGCTAAGGTGAGTGGAAGGACAGATGATTGGGGAGTTTTTAAGGAACAACAGAACTTAACTAAAAAGGCAATACGGGGAGAAAAAATGAGGTACGAACGCAAGCTAGCCAGGAATATAAAGGAAGATAGCAAAAACCTTTTTAGGTATGTGAAGAGAAAGAAGATAGTTAAGAACAATGTTGGCCTTTGAAGAATGAATTAGGTGAAATTGTTATGGGAAACAGAGAAATGGCAGAAGAATTTAATAGTACTTTAGATCTGTTTTCACTAAGGAAGACACAAGCAATCTCCCAGATGTATGGATGAGCCAAGGACATAGGGTAACAGAGGAAATGAAACAGATTGACATTCGGAAGGAAACGGTGATGAGGAGACTGATGGGACTGAAGGCTGACAAATCCCCAGGTCCAGATGGTCTGCACCCTAGGGTACTAAAGGAGGTGGCCCTGGAAATTGCGGATGCATTGGTAATCATTTTCCAATGTTCCTTAGATTCAGGATCAGTTCCTGAGGATTGGAGAATGGCTAATGTTATCCTACTTTTTAAGAAAGGAGGGAGGGAGAAAACCGAGAACTATCGACCTGTCAGCCTGACATCGGTGGTGGGAAAGATGCTAGAGTCCATTATTAAGGATGAAATAGTGGCATATCTAGATAGCAGTGATAGGATTGGGCCGAGCCAGCATGGATTTACCAAGGGTGAATCATGCTTGACTAATCTGTTGGAGTTTTTCGAGGATGTAACCAGGAGATTAGACGGGGGAGCTCCAGTGGATGTAGTGTACCTCGATTTTCAGAAGGCATTTGATAAGGTCCCACATAGGAGATTGGTGGATAAAATTAAAGCTCAGGGCATCAGGGGGAAGACATTGACATGGATAGAAAATTGGTTGGCAGATAGAAAGCAAAGGGTAGCGGTGAATGGGTGTTTCTCGGAATGGCGGGTAGTGACCAGTGGGTTGCCACAGGGCTCGGTATTAGGACCACAGCTGTTTACCATTTACGATAACGATTTGGATGAAGGCATAGAAAATAACATCAGCAAATTTGCTGTGATACTAAGCTGGGTGGCAATGTGACATGTGATGAGGATGTTAGGAGAATTCAGGGTGACTTGGATAGGCTGGGTGAGTGGGCAGATACTTGGCAGATGGCGTTTAATGTGAATAAGTGTGAGGTTATCTACTTTGGGAGTAAGAACAGGAAGGCAGATTATTATCTGAACGGTGTAGGGTTGGGTAAGGGAGAAATACAAAGAGATCTCGGAGCCCTTGTTCATCAGTCACTGAAGGTGAATGAGCAAGTGCAGCAGGCAGTGAAGAAGGCTAGTAGAATGTTGGCCTTTATTACAAAGGGAATTGAGTACAAGAGCAAGGAAATCCTCTTGCATTTGTACAGAGCCCTGGTGAGACCACACCTGGAGTATTGTGTACAGTTTTGGTCTCCAGGGTTAAGGAAGGACATCCTGGCTGTAGAGGAAGTGCAGCATAGATTCATGAGGTTAATTCCTGGGATGTCTGGACTGTCTTACGCAGAGAGGTTAGAGAGACTGGGCTTGTACATGCTGGAATTAAGGAGATTGAGAGGGGATCTGATTGAAACATATAAGATTATAAAGGGATTGGACAAGATAGAGGCAGGAAATATGTTCCAGATGCTGGGAGAGTCCAGTACCAGAGGGCATGGTTTGAGAATAAGGGGTAGGTCATTTAGGACAGAGTTAAGGAAAAACTTCTTCTCCCAGAGGGTTGTGGGGTTCTGGAATGCACTGCCTCGGAAGGCAGTGGAGGCTAATTCTCTGGATGCTTTCAAGAAGGAGCTAGATAGATATCTTATGGATAGGGGAATCAAGGGATATGGGGACAAGGCAGGAACCGGGTATTGATGGTATTTGATCAGCCATGATCTCAAAATGGCAGTGCAGGCTCGAGGGGCCGAATGGTCTACTTCTGCACCTATTGTCTATTGTCTAGATGCAGTGTGTAGTGTGACTGTGAGGAAGGACAGGCAGATGATAGTGCACAATTGCAGTCAGTAGGTCAAGTTGAAGAATAACATGTAGCAAAATCAAAACTGGTGATGAATACAGGACTGAAGATGTTATATTTGAATGCATGCAGTATACAGAGTAAGGTAGATGTTCTTATAGTGCAGTTAGAGATTGACAGGTATGACACTAGAACACTACAGCACAGTGCAGGCCCTTCATCCCTCGATGTTGTGCCGACCCATATATTACTTTAAAAAGGTACTAAACCCACACCACCCCTGAACCCTCTATTTTTCTTTCATCCAAGAGGCTCTTAAATACCCCTAATGTTTTAGCCTCCACCACCATCCCTGGCAAGTCATTCCAGGTACCCACAACCCTCTGTGTAAAAATCTTACCCCTGATGTCTCCCCTAAACTTCCTTCCCTTAACTTTGTACATATGCCCTTTGTGGGCATTACTGAGCTGTGGGTGAAATAAGATCATAGATGGAAGCTTAACATTTAAGGATACACATTGTATCGAAAGTACAGGCAGGGAGTCAAAGGGCTGGAGTGGCTCTGTTAATAAAAAAAATACATCAAATCTTTAGAAAGAGGTGACATAGGATTGGAAGATGTAGACTAGTGGGTAGAGTTAAGAAACTGCAAATGTAAAAATACCTTAATGGGAATTATATACAGTTCTCCTAACAGCAGGCAAGACAAGAGGTACAAATTACAATGGGAGATATAAAAGTAATGTAAAAAAGGGCAATATTGCTATAGCCATGGGGATTTCAATATGCAGATAGATTGGGAAAATCAGGTTGGTGCTGGATTCCAAGAGAGAGAGTTTATGAAAGTAGAACAGCAATGGCTGGAGTTTCTCGGGGCAATTCAGAGGGCAAAGAATAGATACAGTACATCCCAGAGAAGAAAATGTATTCTCAAGGGAGGGCGATGCAATCGGGCCGGCAACGGCAGCATTAAAGCAGAAGAGTGGGCATATAATATGGCAAAAAATTGTGGGAAATTAGAGGATTGGGAAGTTTTCAAAAACCAACTGAAGGCAACTAAAAAAAAACATAAGGAGAGAAAAGATGAAAAATGGTAAGCTAGCCAATGATTTAAAAGAGGATACCAAAAGTCTTTTCAGATATATAAAGAGAAAAAGAGTCAAGAGTGAATATTGGACCACTGGAAAATGATGCCAGAGAGGTAGTTATAGGGGACAAAGGAATGGCGGACTAACTTAATAAATATTCATCGTCATTCTGCACTGTGGAAGACACTAGCAGTACGCCAGAAATTTGAGAGTGTCTGGGGGAGGGACAGAAATGAGCATGGTTGCTTTACTAAGGTGCATGGAAAGCTGAAAAATCTGAAGGTAAATAAGTCATCTGGACCAGATGCACTGCACCTCAGGGTTCTGAAAAAGGTAGCTGAAGAGATGGTGGAGGCCTTAGTAATAATCTTTCAAGAATCACTGCATTCTGGAATGGTTACAGAGGACTGGAAAATTGCAAATGTCATTCCACTTTTAAGGGAGGTAGAAGTAAAGAAAGTATAGGTCGTTTAGGCTGACTTCAGTGGTTGGGAAAATGTGAAAGTCCTTTACTAACAATGAGGTTTTGATGTACATGATAAAGTAGGCCAAAGTTAGCATAGTGTGGTGAACTACATATACCTGTCTGGACACGCCCCTTGCTGACTGCTCCTGTGGCTCCTCCCACAGACCCCTGTATAAAGGCGATCAAGGCCTGAGCCCGGCCTCTCAGTCTCCAGGATGTAGTATGGTGGTCACTCACTGCTTGTTCCTTCTTCCAGTCAATAAAAGCTGATATCTCGCCTTTACGTCTCAGAGTGAGTTATTGATGGTGCATCACATGGGGAAATCTTGCCTGACTGGTGTCAATGGCGGATTTAAAATATGGAAGAAAAAGTCAAGTGGGCCAAGGACAGTAGGAGCAGACAGATCAATTGTCTTTGTGCTTGGACATAGAGGCTGCCATTTTGTGAATGAAGTTGCTTTGCTTTAAAGAAGACACAATGATACTTAAAGTGCTAGACTAGAGATAATTTCCAAATAAGAAGTTATTTGTGAAATGTTCTTTGGTTGGATAAAACATGCAGGTTTTCCACTGTTGGAGTAAATATCTGTTTTGCATGAATCAACCTGGTTGCTGATTGAGAACAAAGAGCCGTGAATTAGCAATTGTCACTTGCTGGGAAGAGGGCATTAATGGATGCTGGCCTGAAGTAGAGCCAATAAAAAGGTGTTAAAGGTCAGACACATGACCTACACTGAATTGCACTGAAATGCTACATTTGAATTGATAAGAACTGAATATCAAAGTGGATGCTTTGATTGCAGTAGCAGCGATAACTCTGGAGAATCACCATCACTAGGATAAACTCCCCTTGCTGGGGGCTGGCAGAAGAAAGGGTAAATCCCCTGGCCAATGCAGTGTTATAAATTGAACAAGTGGTGTGGTGAGTATTGATAGAGGGAACAGTAGAATTCATGTTTTAAGTTGTTGGCCTGGGGTCAACAAAGTTGCATTGTTTGTGCAAAAACAATAAAATGTGAGCTTCGATTAATTATGAGCTGTGCAGTGAATTTACTAACCTAGATCCGATGACAAATGATCAACATGACAAATCTGCTGGAATTCTGCCAGGGTTGGTGTTCCGATCACTTCTTTTCACGTTCTGTGCCAATGATTTGGATGACGGTATTGATGGATTTGTGGCCAAGTTTACGGATGATACGGAGGGGTAGGTAGTGTTGAGGAAGCAGGGAGTCTACAGAAGGATTCAGACAGATGGGGAGAATGGACAAAGAAGCAGCAGATAGAATATGGTGTAGGGAAATGTATGGTCATGCATTTTGATAGAAGGAGTAAAGCTGTAGACTATTTCTAGACTGGGAGAAAATTCAAAATCAGCGATGCAAAGGAACTTGGATGTCTCCATGTAGGATTCGCTAAAGGTTAACTTGAAGTTTGTCAATGGTAAGGAAGGCAAATGTAATGTTAGCATTCATCTTGAGAGAACTAGAATTTAAGAGCAAGGATGTAATGCTGAGGCTTTATTAGGCATTGGTCTGACTGCCCTTAGAGTATTGTGAACAATTTTGGGCTCCTTATCCAAGAAAAGATGTCCTGGCATTAGTGAGGATCCATCAGAGGTTCACAAGAATGAATCAGAGAATGAAAGGGTTAATGTGTGAAGCGCATTTGTTAGCTCAAGGCCTGTACCCACTGGAGTTTAGAAGAATAAGGAGGGGATCTCATTGAAACCTATCAAATATTGAAAGGCCGAGATGGAGTGGATTTGGAAAGGATGTTTCTGATAGTGGTCTAAATTTGAATAACATTTGCTGCCTCATAATAGGGCAAGGATTGCATTGCCTTCAGCTATCAAAGTAACTATTACAGTAAATTATAATACTTCCAGGATGGAGCTAGAGATGTTCATAATTTCTTGCTGTTTGTGACATTATTTTTTAAAGGCAGATACCTCTAGCTGCTTTTCAAAAAGCGAACATTCCCAATCATTAGTAAGTGGAGAAATCACATAACATTTCATAGCAGACAGTGTTATTACAATAATCCACAGTGGGGTTTTTTTTTTTGCAATTGCCAAATGTAATTTCTGTCTCATACTAAAACTGACAGGCATTCCAGTTCTTTGGTATGTAGCTGGTATTTGATTCTAGTGAACCATGCGGTTCAGTGCCAGTATACCAGCAACTGTCATGGTTACCTCACTCTGTGGCACCTTTCTATGCAAGATGCCTTTCAACCATCAGAGCAAACCAGAACATGTCCACAGGGCACCCAAGTCTACTTGCTGAAAATGCAGCTCAAATATTTGATACACAAGAGTAGATACAACGGTAGTTGTGCTACCATGCAAAACTGACTCAGCGATTCCTGCAACTAATTTTCCCCTGTTGGTGAAAGTCTCAGGAGAGTGAATAGAACAGTGTGTGTCACCATCAAACTGCAACAAGATGAAGAAAGGTGGTGGGGGGGGGGGTGGGAAGCAGCCTCAATAACCCCTTGGTACACCACATTCTGTGATTAACTTGCTCACAACCTTAATCAGCAACCTTAATTTCCAGCTTCTCTGCAGTTCCACATTGTCCATTTTCTATACCACTGACAACACATGCTTGCCCAGGAAATAAACATTCAAAGCTAATTTCATAACATAAATCATGTAAAAAAAACAATTTTTCTCGCACATAATTCAAATGGCCGCCTTCTCTGTGCCTCTGTGCTCCTTCACGTGGTTGTCACAATAGTTGCTGCACTGAGTTGTGAAGGCTGCTAGAAGTCTTTGAAGCTGGCTGAGGATATTACTTTGAGTGTCTGGGCCTAGAAGGAGTATCTGTAATTTGCACCCTCTCTGCATGAGTGGTAGTACTTCAGACTGGCTGACTGTCAGGAAGTCTACTGACAGACGTGGACAAAAGTTGTAATTCATACAGCCGATTTGTATTTTGTGGAGTCACTGTATTCCCCTTCAGCAAACCAGGTAACGTGCATTGATCCTTGGCTTATAACGACAGGAGTCTAAGTTTTCACTTGGATGTTGTGTGAATGCAATGAAAGACAAATTGGCCAATAGACTGTATGTCACAGTAGAATTTATAAGTGTGTGAATGGTATTAATGCGATATTCATGGTGGAGGTGATGACCTCCAAGCTCTGGACAAAGTCCAAAACTGTGCCCTAGTGCTTAGGGAACGTTTCACCAAGCAGTTCATCATTCATGCCTTTGGAACATGATTTAATGAAGCCAACTAATTACTCAACCAAATGTGCATTTTCTATCTCAAGTGAACTGGCATTGCCTCTTCTCACTGACATGACTGTAGGACACTTTTGTTTGGTGTCTCACAATGTATGGATCCCACCTTCATGCTGTTCTTTGAATTAAATCTGAGAGTTGCTGACTGACAGACTGAAATCAAGTGAGTAGGTGTCTTCAATGTCATTCTTTCTTATCTCCGTTGCTGTGATAGGTTTCATTTCTTGGCTTTTTCTGAGATGAAAGTAAAATATAGGTAATGTAATGATGCAAGGAATGTGGAACTGTCACTACATCACCAAGATACATTCAGATGGGAAAAGATCTGTCACGCGTAACCTGGGGGTACAGTACTGCAGTATTCAGGTTGGCCGATGTTTATTGAGAACGCAGTTCTCTGCGTTGCATTAACTGATTCTTTGAAAGGATACTTTGACAGAGCTGGTCCAGGCAAACTGATATGCAAGAAATTTTAAATTAGTGAGCCTGCTAAGGCACCCTACCAGATTTTATTCTCGTTAGACATAATACCATGTATGTGAACTTGAGTAATTTCAAAATGAAGCTGATGTGAAGTGGCGATTGAGCATGATGGTAAGGAAATCTGTCTGGAAACATGACCTCAGGGAAGTTGCTTTTGAGAGGACGGGAACAACTGCCTTTTAAAAAAAATCACTCAACCTTTTAGTTTTTTCTTCCCCACAGTAAACCTTCAACATTGCCTCAAGTATTTTTTTCAGAATGTTGTAGTAAACATTTTGCAAACGGCAACAGTTTTGGTAAAATAGTTAGATTTCAGAAATCATGTTTCTATATTTTGTTTTTTCTCTTTTATTTATGTAATTTCATTTGTCCACAATTATAGTTTGGCTTCATTCTTTGATGCTGTTCTCCCAGAATCTCCTTATTAACAATGTGGTTTACTGTGCCCTCAGTCGCAAGCCCCAGCCCTTATTGATTTGAATACAATACTGTACTGGCAAATCTGAATGCATTGTGAATGACATGCCTCATGTTTACACTGTGTCAAGGGAGAGAGGATAAGTGAAGGATGTGAATGTTTGGTTGGAGTCCTATTGATGGGAATTATTGTGGGAAAATTGATAGGGCTATAAGAGCTTTTGGTTGAATGTGGCATTTTGAGATTATTCATTCAATTTGACCAGCTAATAATGATAAAGGAATTTTATTCTTAAAATTATATTTGTTTGCTTGCAGTTTTATATCTGACCTATTCACCATTTATTTCTATTGCTGTCTGCCTGGGAAGCATCCTGGTCTAGTCATTCCACTAAAGACTCCATTACCTTGAAACCCTTGTTGCCCATACCTCTCCCAAGTTGTGCTGTTATTTAGTGTTTCCAACTTTCTGGATGTCTCTAAGCATTATGCTGCTCCCATGGCTTGCTCAGCAAGGTATCACACACAAAATGCTGGAGGAACTCAGCAGGTCAGGCAGTATCTATTGAAATGAATAGATAGTCAACATTTTGGGCTGAGACCCTTCTTCAGCTTGAGAACAAAGGGAGAAGATGCCAGAATAAAAAAGTTGGGGAAGGGGAAAAAGGCTGGAAGGTGATATATGAAGCCAGGTGGGTGAGAAAGGCTAAGGGTTGGAGAAGAAGGAATCTAATCGGAATGGAGAGTGGACCAGTGGGGAAAGGGAAGGAGGAGGGGGCCCAGTGGTAAGTAACAAGCAGGTGAGGCCATGGACTGACATGTCAGAATAGGAATGGGAATTAAAATATTTGGCCACCAGGAAGTCCGGCTTGTGGCGGATGATGCAGAGGTGCTCAGCAAAGTAATTCCCCAATTTATGATGGTCTCACCAGTGTAGAGAATGCTGCATCAGGCACACTGGACACAATAGGCAACCCCAGCAAATTTGCAGGTGAAGTGTTGTGTCACCTGGAAGAACTACCTGGGGCCCTGAATGGAGATGAGGGAGGAGGTGTTTGGGCAAGGATAGCACCTAGGTCACTTGTAGAGATAAGTGCTGGGAGGTAGTGGGGAGGGATGAATGGACAAGGGAACCATGGAGGGAGCAATTCCTGCAGAAAGCAATGATACTGAAGTCACCAAAATAGTAGGCAGCATGGAGTTGGTGTTGCACCAGTCAGTGAACACTTTTCCAGGAGCTGTCTTTTGTCAGACTTTTTTAGCATGACAATTTCAAGAAAGTATTAAAATAATTCCTCTACGTACTGATTCCAACTGTGATTTGAATATTTATAGTCCAATGCAGCGTTGTCTCCCACCGGGTTGTCATCAATTGGGCAAGAAAGGACTAGATCATCTCACTCAAATTAGACTGCATCGATCATAAAACAAATTTAAATAATCTGACTTTTAAAACTTAACCTGCAATTTTATTACATAGATTTTACAGGAACATAAGTTGCAAAATAATTCAACAGATTTAAATGATCTTATATATTAATTTGAAAAAAACTCTGAAACTACCACATATCCTAGAAGCAGGTGATCAAAGATTTCAGTTCCTTGGTTGCAAAGGTGTTGACATTCAGTTTGTCCACATACTGGAATATGATGGTCATTGAGTTATCAGAAGATGCAGCATGAAAACAGACTTGATTGAGGTGACACTGACCACCAAGCACGCATTTACACTAAGCCTACATTTGTCCCATTTTGTATTCTCCAAGATTTAGCAAATCACCTACAAATTAAAGATGATTTACAACAGTCCACTAACTTGCATATCTTTGGGATGCAGGAGAAAGGAGAAACCAAAGCACTGGTAGTCACAAAGAGAACTTGTAAATTCCTCATAGACAGTACTCAGAATCAGGTTTGAAGCTGGGTTACTGGTACTTCGGGACATTAGCCCTTCCAGCTGGGCAATTGCACCACCTCATGTTGAAATACTGGATAAATATGCATGCAGATCCTCTCACCATACATAAGAAAAAATTTTTCAATATGTAATATACTATTGGAAGAGGTTTATAGAGAGCCCTTGAAATTCCAAAGCATAGAAGCCTCACAATTGGGATCATCATAGATGAATTGGAGGTTATCTTGAACATAATGGGCTAAGAGGCCTGTTTCTGTGCCCTGCCTGACTCTAAATCTTCCTTTTCAGCATTTTATTTGCAATAGGAATTTTAGACTGGAGCTCACAATGTCTCATACTTAATACCCTTTTCAAACTGACATCTTTTGTCCTACATCAGTGAGATATTGGCCCTGAATGTTATTTATACCACCAAATAAAATCAATGCCATGCAGTTGAAAATCAGTTTAATACAAGAGAGCAATTTTACACACATTTCTGGATAGGTTAACACATGTTAAGAAATCCATCGTGAATATCTGGCAGATTTTTCTTTCGACCCAGTACTTTTCTCAAGGGCAGAATTCTCAACAAGTAACACTAACTATTGTGCAAAATTCATCTACAATGAAACCTCTCTGCAAAATCTGCAAAATGACAAGTACACAAGAAGATAAATAAGTTTAAATGGCATTGAACCTGCTTTGCTGTTGAGTAAAATTATGTTTGCATTTTAATATATTTTCAAAATTCATTGTGCTCAGCTCTACAATTGCTCTACAATTGCCTAAGTCTGTCAATCCAGTTTCCAACACAGTTTCTCACTTTCAAGCAGAATATGAAAACTAGAAAATCATTTAAGAGACAATTAATTAAGAGATTATCAAATAAAACAAAATATTCCCTGGCTGGATCCTTAGAAACTGCCCCAAACACACCGAGGTTATCCTCAAGGCTATCTTCGTCAATTTGATAGTTCAATCTATATGAAGATTAAAGATGTCCATTATTATGGCAATATCCTTCTTTCAAACTCCCATTATGTATTGATTTATACTCTCTGCTACACAGTAGCTACATTTAGGGGGTTATAGATTGCTCCTAGCAGTGACTTCTTTCCCTGGCTGTTTCTTATTTAGACCCAGAAGGAGTCTCTATATCTTGATCAGTTGAACAGGCAACATTTCACAATAGAGTACTGATCTCATCTTTTATTAACAAATCTACCCTGCGTACTTGTCATGCTTTCCTTTCCCCCGTAACATCAAATCGTTGGAACCATATGTCTTTCAGATCATACCAATTTATTTCTACAGTGCCAATTCATTTCTAATGTTGCTGATACTGCGCACACTCAGATAAACACATTTTAGGTGAGTCTTTTTACCATTTTTGCTTTTCTAGCTCTGTTTGCAGTTAGATTCTTATGAGCCCTCCCCTCCCTTTTTCCCAACCATGATATTCCCTCTCCCTGCTCCCTTCCCACTCTCAGTCCACAATAAAAACCCATATCAGAATCCGGTTTACTCTCGTATGTTATGAAATTTGTTTATTTTTGCGGCAGCAGTGCACTGAAATACATAAAATTGCTGCAGTAATGTGCAAAAGTCTTAGCACCCGAGTTATAAATACGTGCCTTAAACTTTTCTACAGTACTGTCCTTGGGCAAAATCTTTAAAGTATACATAAATTGTTCCTGCCAAAGTGACATCAGGAATATTGATCTTTCAAGGCAGCCAAGCTAACTCTGTAGATCATCTTCAAAACGTTTCACCGAGCCAAAAAGATGTACATCAGGAACCATAACCGATACATTTCAATGAAAAATACTTCTAATTATATTTTGTCTCCATCACCTTCCCATTTGCTTAAATCATGAAGATACATCACTTGAGTAACAGGCTAGCTTAAATGGCCTCAGAAAGGGCTGTCTGTCTACCAACTGTGATGCATAAATTGGCTTTGATGTGTTACACTGGCAGGATTAAGCCTCAGTTGATAGAAGGATACTAATTAGTTGTAGGGGACTATACCAAAATGTATGTATGGCTTATATTTATTTGACCATTAACCCTTTAAATTTCACCATCATTTATAGTCCTCTGCCCCAATGGGTAACAAACAGTAAGGAGATTTTGAAAATATCTTAACATAATTAAAACAAATCTTCAGAGAGCTTCACTGCCTAGCAACCCACCTATTTTCCCCTATTTAACCATATATAACCATATAACGATTACAGCACGGAAACAGGCCATCTTGGCCCTTCTAGTCCGTGCCAAACGCTTACTCTTACCTAGTCCCACCTACCCGCACTCAGCCCATAACCCTCCATTCCTTTCCTGTCCATATAACTATCCAATTTTTTTTTAAATGACAAAATCAAACCTGCCTCTACCATTTCTACTGGAAGCTCGTTCCACACAGCTACCACTCTCTGAGTAAAGAAATTCCCCCTCGTGTTACCCCTAAACTTTTGCTGCTTAACTCTCAACTCATGTCCTCTTGTTTGCATCTCCCCTACTCTCAATGGAAAAAGCCTATCCTCGTCAACTCTATCTATCCCCCTCGTAATTTTAAATACCTCTATCAAGTCACCCCTCAGCCTTCTATGCTCCAAAGAATAAAGACCTAACTTGTTCAACCTTTCTCTGTAACTTAGGTGCTGAAACCCAGATAATATTCTAATTTAATTCCAGCCTAATCACAGGACAATTGACAACGACCAATTCACCTGCTAGTCAGTACATCTTTGAACTGTGGGAGGAAACACATGTACTCACGGGAGGAATATACAAACTACTTACAACTGGCACTGAAATTGAACGCTGAACTCTGACACCTTGAGCTGTAATAACTACAACACCACTGTGATGCCCTGTTGATATTTATACAGTCTTTATAAATGGAGTTTTGTCTAGCACAACACATATAAATTCTGTTCATGTTTTGCTCTGGGAACTTGAATTATGGCTGCTGTAGTTTGTTGCCATACTATCTAATTCCAGATCCTGCCATTGTTGTTTTAATAGAACTAAAATGCTAATATAGGGATATTCTTGTGTGCAAGGTAAATTGTGATTTAAGTGTTGCTTAGTTATTCTTCCACTTCTACGATAAGCTTCTGTGAGCTTGTTAATGTCTATTAAGGAAACCTCAAAATAGTTTAATAAAGAGAACTGACTTGATACAAGTGAGGCTGCAGTGACTATAATGCGCAAACACCAATTAGAGCAGAAAAAGCTGTACAGATAAATGACAAATCGGCATTTATAGGCAATACTTTGATCTGATCAAATGACTGAAGATATTGAAATTGTTACCCATTTCATGCAGATTTCCAAGTTGAATTTTAATTTTTATGCCTTTACACTCTGGAGCTGTGGATAGAGGGACTAATGAACTACAGGCTTATACTTGTCTAAAGTTGTTGCCAAGGCAATGGCTGCTTTTAGTGGTAAAATATATTGTATACGTAACATAACCCAAATAGAGCAGCTAGTGGACATCTGCAATAATAATTCAGAGGAAGCAACATCAAGCTGGAACATTAACTCTGTATCTCTCTCCATAGATGCTGTGGAGTTTGTCCAGTATTAGCTTCACCTAAATGCAATTATTTCTTTCATGGCTGATCGGTTTACTTTTATGTTACTTGTTCTACAATTTCAGAATCTAAGTATGTCATTCTCAAAATATACATATGAGCTTATTAATACAATTTATCTTGTACAACTGAGGTTTCTCGTGATCTCTGTAGGAGCCATACAGTGATCTTATCAAATGAGGGTATAGTTACACATATAGTACTGTGAGTTATAGCATATTCCTAAAGTCATATTGAATAATCATGCTTTTGGCAAGAAATTGGAGTCTTCACTTGACTGAGCTCAGAAGATGGAGTTGAATGACCAGCGTTGAACCAGCAATGTGACTTGCCTGAACTGACTTTGATTAAGTGCAGTCTATATCATGGTTGTCATCATGCACCGCAAAAATATTGGATCATATTGGCACTAGCTGAGATGTACCATGAAATATAAATATGTTAGCCTCAAGAAAAATATGCTGTTGCAGTCTCTGAACTACTGATGCCAATGTCTCATCCCTTGACAGTTCAATTGTGCTACTTTAGATGTTGAGAAATAAATGTAATTTCCTACAGGCCAGGAATGTTGGCCAACTGTTGATGCATTAGCTTGGCAGCCATTGATGAGAGCTAAAGTTTACAGCTGCATGATCTTAAGAACTCCCATGACTTTATCTTTTAGCTGTTGAGATTTCAACATGGTTTGAAGAAGCTGATTACTGATTTGAGAGCATGTTCTTGTGCCCATATCTAAAACAGAGGGTCCAATTTTCTGTAATCACAGATTTATCAGTGTGCATGTATGTGTATGTGTGATTTACCAAACAGCCACACATTTTTCTCAGTCTGCCTGATGGCTAGCAAGTACCCCGTCAAGGGCTGATAAAACATTTTTTTGACAGGTATATATGTATGTGTGGTTTATTTCTCAATTTGCAATTCCCCATTCTCCACTTTAAGAAATTATTAGGTTATTGATGCACTGAAAACTCTCCAAAGTATTAAGCACATCGATATTACCTTTATGGTAAGTTGTTGGAAGATTATTTGAGAGGAGAAGGTAACGCTGAAGAATTTAGTTCTACCATTAGCTGATGCCCAAATGCACTCCTTTGGAAAGGTTTACTGAAAATTGATTTCCTGCAAAGTATGAAGTCTATGGAACTAACTTGAGGTTTGTGCGTTATGTAATGTAATTACACACTGAATTAGTAGGAAGATTATATTTAATGTCATGACAAGCAAATTAATGGGTGTGACTAGATCTAGACTTTACAGCAACCCAAAATTCAATGCATTGACTTGGAGACATTAGCAAGCAGATATTAAGTAACTCAATTAAAACACTTCCTGCTCAATGTAACTTGATTCTGATCAATAATTATTAATACACACAGTATGATTGGTAATTAGTAGGTCAACCTGCTGCTTTTTTATTAATATGGCCATGTTTGTTTCCAAGAGTTACTGGAGAAGAGGATTCTCATCATGGTCTGATGTTACAAGATTGGCAACTCCCTTACGAAGAAGTTCTGTACACTATGGATGGCAGTTTAATAGTAATCTGTGTAGAGTGCACTTTCAGGGCACATGCTCTTTATGTTTTTTTATAGGAGCTTGGTGGCCTCAGAAACAGCACTGAGTTCAGTGTGTTATAATGCAGACTGTGAGGCCATGTAATGAGGACCCTATTCCTAACACAGGCATTGTGAATGATGCCCAGTATATGACCAGTTCTCTCATACCAGGGTCCTGTAAACAATTACATTGATGCTCCTCTTAGTCAACATGTACAATTAACATGTGAGATCCTCTGGCTCTGAGTAAAATCTCATATCGTGATTGGGTACTATGTATAGGTACCAGAAGGTAACCTAGAGACTGTTGACTGCTGTTGCTGCCAGTTCAGCCATTGTAGCTATTTTGAAGGTTGTTCATACAGCCTTTTATAACTCTGTTGGCATGCTGAAAGAATCTTCCATTTAATCATATCTTTCTATCCATTCCTCCTACCCCTTCTAGTATAATACTAATGCTCTTCCCTTGAACAACATTGGCGGCATGGTGAGAGGAGACTTGCAGCTTGAGAAACTGCCGGTCTTCCATAAGGAAAAAATCCTTGCCCAGGCTTGCTCCCTGGAAACTTTCCAAGGTGCAAATCCATGGTCTATCGAGACTAACGCAGGCCTACACACACACTAGTATAATAATCATTGTATAAAAACAGTGTAAGTTATTCAGGAAATTATGAATCTAACTTAAAACTATATTTCAAATCATAACAACACATTGTACTAGTATTTTCTCTTGATGTTGTCTCTATTGTTTAGCTAATTAACTTAAATATTGTCATCAGTTTTAAGTTTCTTTGCCACTGAAAGAAGTTTTTCCTTATTTACTTGACTGAAGCAGCCACAGTTGATCCACTTGCGGCACCTAAAGCCCTATACAACTGGTGCAATTTTTGTAAACCTAGTTGCTGAATTTCCAAAAACTGTTAACCATAATACTCCAGCTAGGGCCTAACCACTATTTCAGAAAGGTTCAACTAAGCCAGAATGCAAACTGAATTTATGCACATATTTGGCCATAACACACATGAAATACACAGCAGTAGTATTTTAGAATCCTGTCTAAAAGGAACTATGTCAACTACACATTAGCTTGAACACTTTGTATGGAGCTGTTTCTATTTGAAAGCAATCCATAAGTCAGCATAGAAAATAAATGGTAAAATCAACCTTCATTGATTCACTGAACAGTTACAGCATAAAAGAAATAATTCATTCCATTGTGCCCTTACTAGTTTGCTGTCAGAACCATTCACTAGTCACAACCCCTAATCATTTCTCTGTAGCTTTGTAAATCTTTCCTTACCATACATTTACTCAGTTCCTTATTGAAGGATTCTACTTCTACCATGGTTGTAGGCTGCTTTATATATGAAAGAAGAATTTTTCCATGTCACTCTCCAATTCACCTTCTCATTCATTCTTTCCTCTGAGCTCTTGGCCTTAGCCCTCTGACAGGGACAGCCTCTCACCCTCCATTCTTTCCAGATTCAAAATTATTTTACATACTTCCATCAAATTTCCCCTCAGCCTCCTCTTTTTTAGAGAATACAACACAGCTTCCTCTAATTTATTTTTATGGGTATAGTCCTTCATTCTAGAAATCATCCTATTTGTAAATCTTCTTGGTCACCCCTTGATGCCTTTTCATTCTTCCTATAATGAGGCAAACAGAATGGAACAAAATGCTATAGTTAAGGCCTTTCCAGTGTTCTATAAAATTCAGCATCATTTCTCAAATTTAATACTCTACGCCTCTATTGATAAAGGCCTGATTTATTTATACCTTATTAATCACTTTCTCACCTTCCCCTGCCACTTTATCACTTGTGCACATACACCATCGGTACCCACTCCCATTCCTGCGTCCTTTAAGAACAATACTTCTCATAGTGTTGGTCCTCATTCTTCATATCGAGACTTATCAGCACACATTTCTCTGCATAAAACTTCATCTGACAGATATCTATCCTTTCTTCCAGTGAATTTATATCCTGATTCAATTTATAACAAAAGTCTTCACAGTCCATAATGCTGCTAAGTTCAGTGGCATTTGCAAATTTAGAAATTATTTCATGCAACCTAAGACTAGGCCATTCCCTTGGAATGCCACTATTCACCTTCCTACAATCTGAAAACCAGCCATTCATCATGACCTACCGGTGTCTGTTAATTAACCAGCTTTATATCAATGATGTCTACAATACTTCCCTTTTATGCCATGTGTTTCAGCTTTGCTGAGATGCCGGTCATGTGTCATCCAATCAGTAGCTTGGTGTGTTGTTAAGTGTGCATAATAAAGAGTTTTAGTTCCCAGTGGGCAATGTGAGGGGTCCACGCGAAACTGGAAACTATGGTAGTGATGCACCATCAATAACTCTCGGAGACGGGAGGCAAACGATAGGCTTTTATTAGCTGCAAGAGACCACCACACAACATCCTGGAGACTGAGGGGGGAGCAGTGCCTCCAACCGCCTTTATACAGGGGTGTGTGGGTGGAGCCACAGGAGCAGTCAGTAGGGGGGGCCCGTCCAGACAGGTATATGTAGTTCACCACAAGTAGTGACCAGGTTTTGCTGCATTTCAATAATAAAATATTCTAACAAAATATTCTATCCCAGACAAAGTCTGTCTTTATTTAGAGCAAGCATAACACACAGCACTGAACAATCCATTTCCAGACCAAATGCTTATAACTTGGGTGAAGAATCACTTCCTAAACTGTATACTTTGAGTTTTGATCTAAGTCATCCCTTCAGGAGTGGAGAATCATGTACTCTTGAAGGGAGTATCACATATAAAAAAAAATCAAATTCAAGTTCAAATTTCATTTAAAGAGTGCATCGTGTCACGCAAGCACACCCCAAAGCTCTTACAGCCAATTTGGTGCATTGGAAATGTCATCACTGTAGTAGTACAGGAAATTATATAGAAAAGACCTAACGAGGGAATGGTCTATGAGAGTCTAAGTGCCTGTGTTTGTTGAACAAGAAACAAATTCAAGTACTTAGTTGTCAGGAAATCCAACTTAACTCATACCAGTATTCACTTGCTATATAGGGTGATATACTTCAGCTGCATTTTTTTTTAAACTGTGTTTTATCCTTTACAGGCTGGAATTATTACAGATGCTCGTTTGAAGGAACTGACCCCAACAATACCAGTGATTTTCATCAAAGCTATTCCTGTAGACAAGCAAGACACTCGGAATGTGTATCCATGTCCAGTTTATAAAACACGTCTTCGAGGCCCAACATTTGTCTGGACTTTTAATTTGAAAACCAAGGAAAAGTCATCCAAATGGGTGTTGGCTGGAGTTTCACTCCTCCTGCAGATTTAACCCAAGATTCTTTATAGAATAACTAGACAGAAAAATACTCATACAATCCAATACAGATCACTTATTTTAGTACACAGATTAAATTGATTTTTTAAAAATATAACAGTTAATCAATATGTTTTAATGTAAAAATTCACTAATAGAGAAACTAGTGTCAAAACATTGCACTGAATTTGATTTCTTCATTTGAATCATGCACAAGTATGCTGCAGAAGTGTATTTTAAGTGTATTGTTACATGTCACCAGAAATGCCTTTTTTTTCCCTAATAAAGAGCCATGTCTAATTCTCTTTTTATATGTAAGATGCACATTTGGATCTTGTTCCCAGCTGATTTTACACTGTGAAATTAATGAGTAAATACAACACAGTATGTTGGCAACAGTTTATGTAAAGTGTGAAGATGAGGGTTCTTGGATGGTATAAACCCTGGTGATAGAACAGTTGACTATTTTACCTTCACAACTTTTAAGTTTCCATGAATTAAGCAGGTATGAATATTTAATTAAGGAAGCTGCAAATCAAAAATTTGATAACATTCAGAATGTATGGCCAAGATAAAAGTTGTAGTATAAATGTAGAGAAAGATCAAGGGTTTATAATGTTCTTCTGCAAGTATAAACTGCTCAGTACTTCTACCTAGGCTAATCAGAAACCAACTGGATTTCTTTGCATCCATCGCTTTATTCACTATCTGAGAACTCTATATCGGGAAAAGTTCAACATATACTAACTACTTGTTATATGGTTACTTTCAGTTATTGCTGAAAGTAGTTAGGGTTGTTGTCATGGAGGACTTAAATTTCCCTAACATAAATTGGGATATTCTCAGTACAGGAGACTTAGATGGGGCAGTATTTGTTAGGTGCATCCAGGAGGGTTTCTTAATTTAGATGTAGATAGTCCAATGAAAGGAGGAGCTGTACTTGACCTGGTGCTGGGTAATGAGCCTGGCCAGGTGACCGATTTTTCAGTGAGTGAACAGCTAGAGAACAACTCCTAGGTTAAGGACCACAACTCCTTAAGTTTTAAGATGGGAACAGGGCAAATTACAAGAGTGTTAGGCAGCAACACGGGAGAATTGGGAACTGTTGTTTTTTGGGCAAGCCCGCATCTGAAATGAGGAGAGCATTTGAAATCCAACTGCACAGAGTACAGGACACGTATGTTCCAGTCAGAAGGAAGGACAGAATGGCAAGGTAAGAGAACCTTTGATGTTGAGAAAGGTGCTGATTTTAGCCAAGAAGAAAAAGGAAAAATATGTAAAGTTTAGGACGCTAAAATCAAATAGAACCCTTCAACAGGGGAATAAGGAAAGCCAGATGGATCATGAAAAGTCCTTGGGCAGTAGAATTATAGAGAATCTCAAGGCATTCTATATATTGAGAACAAGTGTGTAAGACAACTCAAGGATGATGGAGGCAAGATTTGATTGGATATGCAAAAGGTGGGTGAGGTCCTTAATGAACATCAGTGTTTGCCAAAGAGAAGGATCTATAGAATAGGGCAGTGGTTCCCAACCTTTTCTATGCCCTACACCCCTAGGAAATGTTTGATTAATGTTCACACCCCCAACAAAAGTAATATCACATATGAAGATGAAGAAGTCTAATTTCTAATTTTTGAACCACATACAATACTGTGGGTGAACAAATTGAACTTAAAAAATAAGCTTTTAACTCAGTGCATAAAATGCAAATATAAATTGAGCAATTAGATTCTAATTTATTCAGAAAAAATTGTAAACAGTGAATTGATGAGACTCCTCAATTCTGAGGTGTAACTTCCCAGGTAACACTGATGAGAATCCTCAACACTGACTCGGGCAGCGGGAGACTGGAGTGTACTTGGGACAAACGTTACTACCATTTCTCAAGGCACACTGGCAGCTGACTGAGTGATGACTCATGACTTGTGTCTCAAGCACACAAGCCACTCTTTGTCGCACCCCCTGGGGGTGCGGGCACCCCAGGTTGGGAACCACTGGAATAGGGAGATCTTTGCCAAGTGTATTAATATGCTGGGGCATTTCAAAGTAAAGGAGGAGATTGTGTTGGTCTCTTAAAGAACATTAAAGTGAATAAGTCCATGTGGCCTGATGTGATATGCTCCAGGTTATTGAGAGTGGCAAAAGAAGAGAGTACTATGGCCTTGACCAATATCTTCATGTCCTCTCTAGCCACAGGTGAGGTCCTGGAGGAATAGCCAGTTGCTAATGTTCCGTTATTCAAGAAGAGAACCAGGGTTAATCCTGGAAACTATGGACAGCCGTGTCTCACATCAGTGGTAGGGAAGTTACTGGAGAGAATTATTGGGGATAGGTTTTATGAGCATTTGGGGAAGCCGACTTGGCTTTGTGTGGAGCAGGTTGTGTCTTATTAGCTGGATTGAGTTTTTAATGAGATGATTGATGAAGTAGAGTTGTGGGTGTTGTTTACTTGGATTTTAGTAAGGCATTTGACATGGTCCCTCATGAGAGGTTCATTCAGATGAATGGGATCCATAGTGAATTGGCTGTATGGATTCAGAACTAGCTTTTCCATGGGAGATGGAGGGTAGTGGTTGAAGTGACTTATTCTGTCTGGGTGTCTGTGATTAGTGGTGCTCTGCAAGGATCTGTACTCGGACGTCTGATGTGATACATATACAAATTACCTGGATGAAGATGTAGATGGGTGAGTTAATGAGTTTGTCAATGTTACAAAGATCAGAGGTCTTGTGAACAGTGTAGAAGACTGACAAAGAATACAGTGGGTTATAGAACAGTTGCAGACATGAGCAGAGAAATGGCAGGTGGAATTTAACCCGACAAATGTGAAATGTTACACCATGTAGATAAAGGTAAAGAGACAGTACACTGTTATGAGCAGAGGGAGTTTGGTGGAGTCACAGCTCTGTGAAAGTGGCTACACGGGCTACATAGGGTGCTTAAGAAGACATATGAAATGTTGCCTTTATTAGTCGAGACATTAAATTCAAAAGTTAAGATGTTGCAAAATTATAAAGTTCTAGTTAGGCCACATCTGCACTATAGTGTACAGTTCTGGTCAACCCATTAAAGGTAGAATGTTGAGGCTTTGGAGAGGTTTACTGTGATGCTGCCTAGATTAGAGAAACTTGTGTTGTTTTTTCTCATATGGCAGAGGCTAAGGGGATATCTTACAGATGTTTGTTTATAAGATTATGAGAGGCATAGATAGACAGTATCTGTTCCCCAGTTGAAATGTCTAGCACCCGAGGGCATGCATTTGAGGTGAGTTGGGTCATTTCAAAGGAGGTGTGAGAGACATTTTCTTTTACACAGCAGTGGGTGCCTGGAATGTGTTGTCTAGAGTGCAGGTGGAGACAGATACATTAGAGATTTTTAAGAGATGTTTAGATAGGTACCTGAATGTGAGGAAAATATAAGAATAGGGTCATGACAGAGGGGATTAGTTAGGTTATCCACAACGGCCTATTCCAGTGAGTATAGTCCCAGGTGACTCAATCTCTCCTCATAGATGAATGTTGGTTGAGGATTGATTACTGACCAGGAGAACGTACTTTCTCTTTGAATAATGCAATGGGATTTGTATCGTTCGCCAAAGGTGGATCTCCTCTCTGATGTAAATCACTCTCAGGTGCAGTACTTAGATTCTAGCTCACATATCAGACTAACAGCAAGGCAGGTGGAACTGAGGAACATGTTATCTGGGATTCTTGTCTGCTGATTGCTGAAAACAGCTGGCAGAATCCAGAGTTAAATGCAAAGGTTTTAATCAAAACCAATGCAATATGAATGAACTAATACTGGTTCCTCTTGAAACAAAGGTACATCAAGCAAGGTGGACTTTCAGGAGGGAGGGCATAAGATTTTTGGATATTGGATTTTCTTCCAGGGAATGTGGGACCTGTACAGAAGGGATGGTTTGCACCTGAACTGGAGAGGGACTCAAGGTTTATTAATGCTGCTCAGTGGGGTTTGTTCTAGAGCTGCAGGAGAATGGGAAGGAGTGCCAGTACCATTAGGGGAGAGGTTGTGGAGGCAGATGTTGGTAAGACCTCAGACAAAGTCAGGAATCAAAAGGTTGAGCATTGTGCAATTAGTGTCCTGAGCTGTGTATATTTCAATGCAGGAAGTGTCACAGGAAAGGCGGGTGATAGTGCTGAAGATGAGGTAGTGATTTACAAACAGAGGCAATGTGTAGTGAGGAGACAGTGTTGATAGGGCAAAGTTGCAGTCAACAACATGAGTTACAATGTAAAAGGCAGACAAAACTAAAAAGGATGAATCCAGGACTGAAGGTGTTATATTTGAATGCACACAGTATATGGAATAAGGTAGATAAATGTGTAGCACCTTTACAGATGGCCATGTATGATGTTGTAAGCATCACTGACTCATGGCTGAAAGATGATTATAGCTGGGAGCTTAATGTCTAGGGATACACATTGTTTTGAAAAGACAGGCAGCAAGGCACAGGGGTGGAGGTGCTCTGTTGGTAAAACGCGAAATCAAGTCATCAGATAGAGGTGACATATGGTCAGAAGCTGTTAAATCATTGTGGATAGAGCAAGGAATTGCAAGCGTAATAAGACCCTGATGGGAGTTATATTCAGACCCCCAAATATAAGTAAGGATATGGTTCTACAAATTGCAATGAGAGATAGAGAATGCATGCCAAAAAGGAAATGTTACAGTAGTCATGGGAGATTTCAATATGCAGTTAGATTGGGAAAATTAGTTTTGTGCAAAGAAGGGGAATTTCTAGAAGCCCTATGGGATGGCTTTATAGTGTGTCTTGTTGTTGAGCCCACTAGGAGATCAGCTATTCTGGATTGGGTGATGTGCTGTGAACCAGAATTGATTAGAAACCTAAGGTAAAAGAACCCTAAGGGGAGTGTGATCATAATATGGTTGAATTCATCCTGCAATTTAGGAAGGAGAAGCTGAAGCCAAGTGTATCAGTATTACAGAGGCATGCGAGTGGTGTTGGCCAGAATTGATTAGAAAAGAACACTGGTAGGGGTGATGGCAGAGCAGCAATGGCCGGAATTTCTGGAAACAATTTGGAAGGCACAGGATCTATCCCAAAGAGGAAGCAGTATTCAAAAGGCAAGATGACACAAGCATGGCTAACAAGAGAAGTCAATGTCAACATAAGAGTCAAAGAGAGAGCATGTAAGAAAGCAAAAATTAGTGGGAAGTTAGAGGATTGAGCTTTTGAAAACTAATAGAGGACAATTGAAATAGTCACTAAGAAGGTAAAGATGAAATACAAAATAAACTAGTCAATAATTTTCAAGAGGATATCAAAACTTTCTTCAGATACATTAAATGTAAAAAAGAGGCAAAAGCCCGAAAATAATGTTGGACAGGTAATGGGGGGGGGGGGGGGGGGGGAACCTGCGGATGAAGTGAATAAGTATTTTCCATCAGTCTTCTCTGTGGAAGGTACTGGCAGTTTGGCGTGTTTCCAGGTGTTATGACGTGCGTTAAGTTACCATTACTGGAGAGAAGGTTCTTGAGAAATTAAAAGGTCTGAAGATAGCTAAGTTACCTAGACCAGATGGTGTACACTCCAGGGTTCTGAATGAGGTGGGTGAAGAGATTGTAGAAGCATCAGTCATGATCTTTCAAGAGTCACAAATTTCTGGGATGGTACCAGAAGACTAGAAAATTGCAAATGTTATTCCACTCTTCAAGAAGGGAAACTATAGACCAGTTAGTCTGACCTCGGGTGGTTGGGAAGATGTTTCATTCGATTATTAAGGATGAGATCTCTGGGTACTTGGAGGCATGTGACAAAATAGACCATAGTCAGCATGGTTTCCTCAAGGGAAAATCTTGCCTGAAAAATCTGCTGGAATTATTTGAAGAAATAACAGGCAGGATAGACGAGGAGAATTGCTTCATATTTTGCATTTGGATTTTCAGAAGGCCTTTGACAAGATGCTACATGTGAAGCTGCTTAACAAACTATAATCCCAAGGTATTACAGGAAAGATTATAACATAGATAAAGCTGATTGGCAGGAGGCAAAAATGTGAATAAAGTGTGCCTTTTCTGGTTGGCCGCCAGTGACTAATGGTGTTGCACAGGGGTTTGTGTTGGGATTGATACGTTTTACATTATATATCAAGGATTTGGATGATAGAATTGATGGCTTTGTTGCATAGTTTGCAGGATCTGAAGATAGGTGGAGGGGCAGATAGTTTTGAGGAAGTAGAGAGGCTACAGAATGACTTGGACAGATTTGGAGAATGGGCAAATAAGTGCCAGATGGAATACAGTGTCAGGAAGTGTATGGTCATGCACTTTGGTAGAAGAAATGAAAGGGTAGAGAAAATATATAGAAAAACTGAGGCACGAAGGGATTGGCAGTCCTTCTGTAGGACTTCCTAAAGGTTAATTTTCAGACTGAGGAATGCAAATGTGATGTTAGCCTTCATTTCAAGAGGACTAAAACATGAAAGCAAGAATATAATATTGAGGCTTTCTAAGTCACTGGTGAGGACTCACTTGGAGGATTGTGAGATGTTTTGGGCTCCTAATCCTATAAAGCATGTGCTGAAACCGGGGAAGGCATAATGGAGGTTCACAACACTGTTTCCACCCTTGTCATATGAGGAGCATTTGATCGCTCTGGGCCTGTATTCACTGGAATTCAGAAGAATGAGGGGTGAAACATAGAAAACCTACAGCATAATACAGGCCCTTAAGCCCACAAAATTATACCGAACATGCCCCTACCTTAGAAATTACTAGGTTTACCTATAGAGCTCTACTAAGTTCCATATACCTATCTAAAAGCCTCTTAAAAGACCCTATCGTATCCGCCTCCACCACTGATGCCGGCAGCCCATTCCACGCACTCACCACTCCCTGAGTAAAAAACTTGCCCTGACATCTCCTTTGTACCTACTCCACAGCACCTTAAACCTGTGCCCTCTTGTGGCAACCATTTCAGCCCTGGGAAAAAGCCTCTGACTATCCACACAGTCGATGCCTCTCATCATCTTGTACACCTCTGTCAGGTCACCCCTCATCCTCCTTCGCTCCCAATAGAACAGGCCGAGTTCACTCAACCTATTCTCACAAGGCATGCTCCCCAATCCAGGCAACATCCTTGTAAATCTCCTCTGCACCCTTTCTATGGCTTCCACATGCTTCCTGTAGTGATGCAACCAAAACTGAGCACTGTACTCCAAGTGGGGTCTGACCACAGTCCTATATACCTGCAACATTGTCTCTCGGCTCCTAAATTCAAATCCATGATTGATGAAGGCCAATAGATCATATGCCTTCCTAACCACAGAGTCAATCTGCACAGCTGCTTTGAGCATCCTATGGAGTCGGACCTCAAGATCCCTCTGATCCTCCACACTGCCAAGAGTCTTACCATTAATACTATATTCTGCCATCATATTTGACCTACCAAAATGAACCACTTCACATTTATCTGGGCTGAACTCCATCTGCCACTTCTCAGCCCAGTTTTGTATCCTATCAATGTCCTGCTATAACCTCTGACAGCCCTCCACACTATCCACAACACCTCCAACCTTTGTGTCATAGCAAACTTACTAATCCATCCCTCCACTTCCTCATCCATGTCATTTATAAAAATCACAAAGAGTAAAGGGTCCCAGAACAGATCCCTGAGGCACTCCACTGGTGACCGACCTCCATGCAGATTATGACCCATCTACAACCACTCTTTATCTTCTGTGGGCAAGCCAGTTCTGGATCCATAAAGCAATGTCCCCTTGGATCCCATGCCTCCTTACTTTCTGAATAAGCTTGCATGGGATATTTTGTCAAATGCCTTGCTGAAATCCATATACTCTACATCTACTGCTCTTCCTTCATCAATGTGTTTAGTCACATCCTCAAAAAACTCAATCAGGCTCGTAAGGTAAGACCTGTCCTTCACAAAGCTATGCTGACTACTCCTAATCATATTATACCTCTCCAAATGTTCATAAATCCTGCCCCTCAGGATCTTCTCCATCAACTTATCAACCACTGAGGTATAATTTCCTGGGCAATCTCTACTCCCTTTCTTGAATAAAGGACAATCCTCCAATCCTCCAGAACCTCTCTCGTCCCTGTTGATGATGGAAAGATCATCGCCAGAGGCTCAGCAATCTCCACCCTCGTCT
Source organism: Hypanus sabinus (assembly GCF_030144855.1). Classification (NCBI taxonomy): domain Eukaryota; kingdom Metazoa; phylum Chordata; class Chondrichthyes; order Myliobatiformes; family Dasyatidae; genus Hypanus; species Hypanus sabinus. Next base: position 42,324,137 of record NC_082728.1, on the reverse strand, counting down.
CCCACAGTAGTATGGGGTACATCTGGTCTGGTCCCAGCAATGTATCCAACTTGATGCTTTCACAAAGCTCCAGCACATGCTCTTTCTTAATATCTACATGCTCAAGCTTATCAGTCTGTTACAAGTCATCACTACAATCACTAAGATCCTTTTCCATAGTGAATACAAGTAAAATATTCATTAATTACCTCTGCTATTTCCTCCGGCTCCATACACACTTTCCCACTGTCACACTTGATAGATCATATTCTTTCACGTCTTAGCCTCTTGCTCTTCACATACTTGTAGAATGCCTTTCCTTGATTCTGCCCGCCAAGGACTTCTCATGGACTCTTATGGCTCTTCTAATTTCCTTCTTAAGCTCCTTCCTAGTAGCCTTATAATCTTCTAGATCTCTAACATTACCTAGCTCTCTGAACCTTTTCTTTTCTTCTTGACTAGATTTATTACAGCCTTTGTACACCATGGTTCCTGTACCCTATCATAACTTCCCTGTCTCATTGGAACATACCTATACAGAACTCTACACAAATATCCTCTAAATATTTGTCACTTTTCTTCCGTACTTTTCCCAGAGAACATCTGTTTCCAATTTAAGCCTCCAAATTCCTGCAATAGCCTCATAATTCCCCTTACTCCAATTAAATGCTTTTCTAACTTGTCTGTTCCTATCTCTCTCCAATGCTATTGTAAAAGAGATAGAATTATGATTACTATCTCCAAAATACTCTCCCACTGAGAGATCTGACACCTGACCAGGTTAATTTCCCAATACCAAATCAAGTACAGCCTCTCCTCTTGCAGGCTTATCAAAATACAGTGTCAAAAAACCTTCCTGAACACACCTAACAAATTCCACACCATCTAAACCCCTTGCTCTAGGGAGATGCCAATCGATACTTGGGAAATTAAAATCTCCCATCATGACAACCCTGTTATTATTACACCTTTCCGGGATCTGTTTCCTTATCTACTCCTCAATATCCCTGTTACTATTGGGCAGCCTATAAAAAACACCCAGTAAAGCTATTGACCCCTTCCTGTTGCTAACCTCCACTCACAAAGATTCCATAGACAATCTCTCCATGGCATCCACCATTTCAGCAGCTGCGACACTATCTCTGATCAACAATGCCACACCCCCACCTCTTTTGCCTCCCTCCCTGTCCTTTCTGAAACATCTAAAACCTGGCACCTGAAGTAACCAATCCTGTCCCTGAGCCATCCAAGTCTCTGTAATGGCCACCACATCATATCTCCAATTACCTGTACTATTCCACGCTCTAAGCTCATTCGCTCTGTTCACAACACTCCTTGCATTAAAATAGACACATCTCAAGCCTTCAGTCTGAGCGCATCCCTTCTCTATCACCTGCCTATCCTCCCTCTCACACTGTCTACAAGCGTTCTCTATTTGTGAGCTAACCTCCTCTTCCCCAGTCTCTTCAGTTCAATTCCCACCCCCGCAACAATTCTAGTTTAAACTCTCCCCAGTAGCCTTAGCAAACCTCCCCGCCAGGATACTGGTCCCCTGGGATTCTAGTGCAACCCATCCATTTGTACAGGTCACACCTGCCCCAAAAGAGGTCCCAATGATCCAGAAATCTGAATCCCTGCCCCCTGCTCCAATCCCTCTGCCATGTATTTATCCTCCACCTCATTCTATTCCTATTCTCACTGTCGCATGAAATCCCAAAATTACTACCTTTGTGGTCCTGATTCTCAACTTCCTTCCTAACTCCTTGTAGTCTGCATTCAGGACCTCTTCCTTTTTCCTACCTATGTCGTTGGTACCAATATGTACCACGACCTCTGGCTGTTCTCCCTCCCACCGCAGGATATCTTGGATGTAATCGGAAACATCCCAGACCCTAGCACCTGGGAGGCAAACTACCATCCGAGTTTCTTTCCTACGTCCACAGAATTGCCTGTCTGACCCCATAACTATAGAGTCCCCTATTACTACTTCCTTCCTCTTCCCTTCCCTACCCTTCTGAGCTACATGGCCAGACTCAGTGCCAGAGGCAAGGCCACTGTCGCTTCCCCCAGGTAGGCTGTCCCCCACCCCCCCCCCAACAGTAATCAAACAGGAGTACTTATTGTCAAGGGGTACAGCCACAGGGGTACTCTCTAGTACCTGACTCTTCCCCTTCCCCCTCGTGACTGTGACCCACCAGTCTGCCTCCAATGGCCCCAGTGTGACCACCTGCCTGTAGCTCCTTTCTAACACCTTCTCACTCTCCCTGACCAGACGAAGGTCATCGAGCTGCATCTCCAGTCCCCTAACTCGGTCCCTCAGGAGCGGCAGCTCAACATACCTGGTGCAGATATGGCCATCCGGGAGGCTGGGAGACTCTGGGACCCCCACATCTGACATTGAGCACAGAATACTGGCCTCACACACATACTTCCTACCTCGCCTCATCCCATTACCGCCTGAGCCCATTGAGCCAAAGCCCTACCTACCACTCTGCTGTCTGCTGGATATGGCTGCCTTCTTTTTAAACCTTTTACGCTCTACTGGCTGATGTCATGCACCTTCGCAGTCTTGCCTCTCTTTAACCCGAGTAGTATAATACACCCTTCGCTCTGAAAAATCAGCAGTTCACTCGCAGTCTTCTTGCTCCGATTAAGGTGACCTAATTGAAACCTATTGAATGGTGAAAGGTGGAGGAGGTGGAAGGGATACTCCTATCCTGGCAGAGTCTAAGACCAAGAGGACACAGCCTCAGAACAGAGGGGCATCCTTTTAGAATGGTGATGAGGAGGAATTTCTTTAGCCAGGGGGAGATAAATCTGTGAAACTCTTTGCCAGAGGCAGCTGTGGGGGCCAACTATTTCTGTATATTTAAGGCCAAAGTTGATAGATTCTTGATTAGTCAGGGCATGAAGAGATACAGGGAGGAGGCAAGAGATTGGGGCTGCGATGAAGATTGGATCAGCCATGATACAAAGGCAGAGCAGGCTCAATAGCCAAAAGGCCTAATTCTGCTCCAATATCTTAAAACTCCCACAATCCTGAACTCAGAACTTCGAGAGCATAAAGCTAAAGAGGAGACAGGTCTATCAACCAATTTGGTGTTGTTGGCAGGTGCTCTGTCACAGATGTTTGCTTTGATTTGATGTGATGGGATTTTAGTTTTCTGAGTCAGTGACTGAATTGAAAAACATTTAAATGAAGAAAGTAATGAATGTGGAATGTCAGCCAAATACTGATTGCTTAAAAGAACTGTATCATTTCAGGCATGAGTGATTAAACTATTCATCATGTTGTACTGAAGTGATTAAAGCAATAAAATTCAATAGTGTTCCATTGTAATCAAATCATATTTCACCTCAAGATTTTTTTTATCTTAAAGAATCTTTACTCTTATTCTGGGTGCCTATTTCTTTTCAGAACATTTTACAACATATACTTCCAACTAGTCACTGGCAAACGTGGATTACTTCACCAAAGTGAAAATGAGTACATGTGAAGGTTGGCACAATCTGCCCACAAAGCTCATTTTTTCACCTTCTCATCCATCTCTGCCCATTTATTTTCCCAATACACATTTTCTGTCAAATGCTCTGTCATCAATACTTCTCACATCAGTCCAGGTTAAATCTGCATCAGCTGTTTTAATGCTCTTCTGGTTCTATACCTCTCCTCCACCATGAATACATCTTTTTCACATTAAGCCTTGTAGTTGTGAACATATCCACTAGAGAGACCCTGAAGCTAGTGGATATAGAAGTCTTTCATTCAACAAAATTGGGCATCAAGCATCATATTGAGACACTCTTAGAAGAAGATACCTGCTAGGCCCAACATTACATGACATAAGCTACAGATCAAAGGTTACAGCAGGCTAATTCTATAATTACAATATATCTACAATGCTTCCTTTGAATTACATATAGTTTTCACAAACATCCCTCTTCACACCCACACTCCAGACACCAAAATAAATGTTATTCCCCATTGATTCTAGGCTGCATTCAAGCATATGCAGGCATCTATAGTCTAAGTGGATTTTTTTTTTTGTTTATGATTAACCCAGCTCCAGGAAGCCTACTGTTTGGCGTTGCGATTTAAATTCAATCTGCAATTTATATTCTAATCTGAAAAATGGCTGCAGCTGGACTTAATATTTGCTATATACCCTATCTCCAGAGTATTCCACTAACATTAAGATTACCTACTTTACCTGCATTATAAATGGAACTACTGTTCAAAAGTACTTCATTGGGTGCAAAGTTGGAGCACTAAAGGGAGGGCAAGAAGAACAAAAGGGATATGTGTTTTCCTCATCTTCCTTCAGAAACTGACATTTGCTGTAGTTCTCTAATTGATATCAGTATTTTAATAGTCTGTTGAGACCAATGTTATCTCAGGAAAGGGGGCTTGAGGGGCCAAACTACATTAGCTGAGCAAGCAAGCATCAATAAGGGTGCTTCAGATTGCAGATTATCGAGGAATAAGATCAACTGAGCTCTTGAACTGTTATTTTCGGGAAGAGCAGTTCATCATCTATCTACTTTAGACCATGATTCCTTTGCTGTTAAACATATATAAAGCAGCAGTCTGTTGTGAAATTCATTTTACAGTTGGTTGCTGTAATTATAAAAACAAAGGCATTGAAGAATCTACAACTCAAATATAACTATTCATCAATTTGTTCCAACCAAACAATAATGAGGCCTATTTAACTGAATCTCATTTTAAGTGGTTGTTCTCCAGTGGATACAGTAAATACTATAAAACTGACTGTAATACAAAAGGTGACATCAACAGTGAATGTGGAGATCTGCTTAGGTTGAAGCAGCCCAGCTTGTTTCTCATTTTTTCCCTTTTTCTATTTTCCCTGGGCTGTACACTACGTCTGGTTGAGAATGATTACAGTTATCAGTGAATTTCACCAGTTGTGTACATTGCAACAGTCACAGATTCATGGGCAATGGTACATACTTATAACAGGTCATTTGCTGCTACTGTTGCACATCAGTGCCTTTGACAGCTCAAAGTTCCACACCAAGAGGCAGCCTTCTTTGCAATGCAAGGGAAAATAGCACCATCAACAGTGAACTGAATATCAACAGGCCAGCTGAGCACTTGTGTTCAATTGATGACATTAATGTGGTTTACCACCAAGACCAGATGAAGCTCAAGGCTTAGTGTAATGTGAAATTGTACCAACACATAAAAGTTACTTATTTGCTCTTCTGTTGCTTACCGGCTGCTGGGGTACACAAAGAGCAAATTCTTTGGCATTGACTACTGCTGTTCAACACGGAACCAACACCCTGTTTGAGTTGCAAAAGTTGTCATTAATTTTATTAGTTTATAATTAACACTGACATTGAAAGACATTAACAACAAATACAATTGAGGAATTTAGTTTTAAAATGTTATTACCTATTTGAAATAAAAAGTTAACGAAAAAGTCAGCAGTATAATGAATTAAAAATAGTAACCAAAAGCAAAGCAAATTTACAGAAAATAAGTTACCTTCCACTTTAAGGCAACACTCACAAAATGCCGGAGGAACACAGCAGGTCAGGATGCTGCTCGGCCTGTTGAATTCCTGTTGCTTTGGATCTCCAGTATCTGCAGACTTTCTCCTGTTTGTAATTTAACTTCTACCTTGCCTCCTAACCATCTGGCATTTGATTCCCACTAAAACTAGTAATGTCTTATTTCTATGCCAGACATGAACTCTGTAGAAGTCTTCTTGTGGGAATTCTCATCCCAATGTTGGTAGATTTTGCATTTTCCAGATGGGGTTCAGCAGCCTAAAATCCATCACTAGCTTCCAAAACTTCATGTTTGATGGCATGTGTCCATTGAAGTTGAAGGGTTCAAGAACAATGTCATTTTGATTGCAATCACTTGCAAAAGTTAGCATGATGCAGGTAATGGATATCAAAGCCTCAGAGAAGTTATAAAGGAGATTTACCACATCAAAATGGCACAAGAGATATAAAAGGTATGAGAAGATATGAGAGATATAAAATATATGAAAAGATCAAAGCTAAAATAGTTTAAAATTCTGAGGTGCTATAATAGAACAAATGAGAACTTGTTTCCACTTGCAGTGGAGTCTCTAACCAGAACAGTCATTAAAGTAATTGGTAAAAAAACTGAAGAAAAAAGTTTAGGATGACATGAGGGGAAATTTCTTCACTCAGAAAGTCATGAGAGTGTGGAACAAGCTGTCAGCTCAAGTGGTGTATGTAAGCTTGATTTCAACATTTAAGAGAAGTTTGGATTGGTTCATGGATGGTAGGAGTGTTAAGGGCTATGGTCCTAGTGCAGTTCAATGGGAGTAGGTTGCTTACATGGTTTTAGCATGGACTAGATGGTCCGAAGTGTCTGCTTCTGTGCTGTGCTTTTCTACGGCTCTATAGAAGTTAAAGTTGTTGCGGAGTGTGTTATGATCTAGCATGATCTTTCTGAAAATGTGAAGGAGCAGGTAGTATTCAACCAAAATTAAGTAAATTGAAAAGAGTTATAAGGAATAACTTGGAGAGTGAAGTGTATTGGACAGTTCTTTCAAAAAGTCAGCATAAGCACAACAGACTGAATAGCCTTTTTCTCTTCTGTACCATTGTTCCTTGATAAAACTAGAACTTTCTTACTCTGCCAATTAATCCTTAATTTAACCAACTTCACTTATTGGGAGAGCATATTTTGTGAGTCATTGGAAGTATTAAAGGATGATTCATGGCAACTAGATTAAAGTCAAAGAAGGAATTTTGCAGTGAGAGGAGAGTTGCACCCTTTAAGGCCAGCCAGTATTGAAAGATGATTACTGGGCTCAGGCAGCTTTGGGAAGATACTCAGCCATATAAGTGCAGATAGGGAACTTCACTCATACATAAAAATGCAGCTATTAAACATTTGAGTTATCTCAGGCAAGCAGACTTTGACTCTTTCTCCGGTTTCTCACCCTATGCTTCCCTCCCCCACAATGTGTTTTGGATGAAGATTAGAAAGTTGGGGTTAAATTACCATACATTCAAGTTTTGGTTAATAAAGTTCAGGAAAAATATATTTGTTGGACTAGATATAAATGAGGAATAATTGTCCATTCTTTTCACTCTGATCTGGTTGATTCATCCAAATTGATATAACTTTCTAATATATTCGCCCCTATTATTACCTCAGCTAAGATCAGTATACACAGTCTTAGATTTTATGATGGAAGGCTGTCATTTTATTACAATATATCACATTTTAACCACTGAAGGATGAAATAGCCTTTAATCCTTATCCTAGTTCTAGTCAAAACTTGAGACCAGTTTTCATTTTAATGGTTTCATAGTTCTTCTGATCTTTGCCCTTTTGTGAAGAAATGATCTTCTAAAGACATTTATACTCTTGTTGTCAACTGGAAACTATAAAATGCTGCAAATAAACAACTCCAAGTTTACTATAGTTCTCAAAGAAGTGCAAAGGTCAACTAACAAAGATTTCTTTCTTAACCTAAAATCCTGGCTGTAAACAAATGTCGTGCATACTAATATGAAGTCATTACTTTAAATTCTGTAGATATTTTGGGATTCTTATTTCATTTATATGGAAGTTAAAGAAAAATTATCTGCCTGTTTTATCACTAGCGAATTGTTGCATTCTTATCTTTCTTTTCCTGCCTTTGAAGGCAAGTTCTGACTCACTGCCACAGGCAATTGCTAATTATCAAGCCTGAGAATATCATATCTCCCTGCTTCTTGTCAACACACCAAAGCTTTGAGCCATTTCAGTGAATATGAAGTTCCTGAGTCTATGAGGTGAACATAGTTTTTCTAGTTTTTACTTTACATAGGTTCATAGAGTTAAACCATGGTGGAAACAGGTCATCTAGCCCAACTTGTCCATGCCAACCACATTGCCATCTGAGCTGGTCCCCTTTGTCTGCATTTGGCCCCTATCTCACTAAGCCTTTTCTATAAATGTACCTGCCCAAATGTATTTTAAATTATATATTTGTTCCTGCCTCTATCACTCCTCTGACAGCTCACTCCCCTTTTAAATCTTTCCCCTTAAAGCTATGCAATCCAGATTTAGAATCCTACCCTGGGGAAAACACTATGGATATTCAGCTTCCCTGTGGCCCTCATGATTTTATAAATCTCAGCCTTCTGGGTTAAAGGAAAAGAAGTCCTACTCAATCCAGTCTCTATTTATAACTAAACACCCCAACACCAGTAGCATCATCATGTATCTTTTATGCACCATGTCCTTCCTATAGCTGGGTAATCAGTCCAAGTATGGCCTCGTACTGCTGTAACATAATGTCTCAAATCCTGTACTCTATATCTAGCCAATGAAGGCAAGAATGCCAAATAACTTCTCCACCACCCTGTCTACTTCTGTCACTACTAGGTCTCTCCATTCTACAACAAACCCTAGAGCCGTATCATTTACAGTGTTAGTCCTGCCATGGTCAATGTTGCCAAAATGCAACACTTTGCATTTATCTTTATTAAACTCTGTTTGCTACTCCACAGCCTACTAACTTAATTGGTCAAGATCTCATTGTAATCTTAAATAACTACCCTCACTCTATCATGCTCAAACTTACTATAATGCCAAATATGTTCTAATCCAAGTTGTTAACATAAATGAAGAACAGTGGATGCCATACTGCTCTCTGTAGCACACTGCAAAGCCTAAACCTCAGAAGGAGAATAGGGATCTACAGATATCTTCACTTTAGGGAGGTTATAATGTATCCACCTGCTCTTCAAAGACTAGCAATTTGCCTATCGCCACAATAGGTCTACAGCAGATGCAATCTCACTGCTTTCCACATAGCCTTGGATCACCTAGACAACAGCAATACCTATGTCAGGCTGCTGTTTATTGATTACAGCTCAGCGTTCGACACCATCATACCCTCAGCTCCAAATCCTGGGCCTCTGTACCTCCCTGTGCAACTGAATCTTTGACCTCCTCATGGGGAGACCACAGTCTGTGCGGACTGAAAATAGTATCTCCTCCTCACTGAAAATCAATACCAGTGCACCTCAAGGACGCCTTCTTAGCCCACTGCTCTATCTTCTCTACACCCACAACTATGTGGCTAGGCACAATTCAACACCCTCTATAAATTTGCCACTGACACAACTATCCTTGGCAGGATTTCAGATGTTGATAAGGAGACTCAAAGGAGTGATAGATCAGCTGGTTGAATGGTGTCCAACAACCATGCCCTCAGTGTCAGTGAGACCAAAGGATTGATGTGGACTTCAGGAATGGGAGGTCAAGGGAACACACATCAGCCCTCATTGAAGGATTAGCAGTGGAAAGGGTGAGAAGCTTTGAGTTCCTGGGTGTTATCATCCCTGAAAATCTATCCTGGGCCCAACATATTGATGCAATTATAATGACATGGGCTATATTTCATTAGGAGCTTGAGGAGACTAGGTATGTCACCAAAGACTGTAGCAGATCTCTACAGATGTACAGTACCTTAGAGAGTTTTCTAACTGGTTGCATCACAGTCTGGCATGGAGAGTCTACTGCACAGGATGAGGAAAAGCTGCAGCACGTTGCAATCTCAGCCAGCTCGGTTATGGGTCTTCAAAAGGCGATGCCTCAAAAATGTTGAAGTCATTGATAAGGACGGCCATCACCCAGGCCCTCTTCTCTTCGCAACCGTGAAGAAGGAGGTACAGGACCCAGAAAACAGTCACTCAGTGTTTCAGGAACAACTTCTTCTATCAGATTTCTGAATGTATAATAAACCCACAAACACTAACTTGTACTTCCTCCTCTCTTTTTTGGCTATATTTAATATAGTTTTTCATACTGTAGATGCTTATTTTAATTTATAGTTTTTTATTATGTCTTGCAATGTACTATTGCTGTAAAGCAACAAATTTCACAACATATGCCATAATGTTAAACCTTATTCTGATTCCCTTCATGCCATCTCTGCTCAAGAAAGCACAGCAGTGCCTCCACTTCCTGAGAAAATTGAGGTGAGTGAAGCTCCCCAGCCCATTCTTACCAATTTTTACAGGAGGACCATCCTGACCAACTGCATCACCAACTGGTATGGGATTTACAAGGCATCTGACCGCAAGTCCTGACATAAGATCGCAGGCACCGCTGAGAGGATCATCCGGTCTCTCTTGCACCCATCAGAGATATTTATCAGGAGCGCTGAGTATGTAGCATGGTCAATGATCCCTCCCATCCATCCAACGATTTTTTTTACTCCTACCATCAGACAGGAGATCCCATGGCTTCAGGCCAAGAACTGTTGGAATGAGAAACAGCTTCTTTTCCAAGGCTGCAAGACTATTGAACTCCCTACCACCACCCAGGTCACATCACACATGAAGCACTAGTAGTGTGCTACCATTTACTTGTTAACTTGTTGAATAAATTCACTTTATTGTTTGTTAATTTACTAGTGGTAATATCTCTTTATGTGTTGTGTGTGGGTCATAGATACTGTGCTGTGCACCTTGTCTGGTGGAACACTGTTTTATTTGGAGGTATGCTATAGATGTGTATGATTGAAAGACAATAAACCTGAACTTGATATAGAACTTGTGAACCAAGTTAATACGAGCTCTCAAAATCTTGTATCTATTATAAAACATTATTAGCTGGAAGATACAGAACAGTTTCTGTAAAAGCAATTGAGATTTAATAGTGTCTTTGCACCATTACTTTGCTAAATTTTACTGCATATTTTACTCATTCTACTCCAAGTATGGATTAGAGATCCAGGTGTAGTACCCTGATTCACAATATTTGATGTTTCCCTTTTGATCAAATTTATCATTGGAAAATTCATAATGCGACATTTGCCTAGCGGATTTTCATTCTCAATTTGGATTCCCATTAAAGATGCTTCTTTATAAACACCTACTTAAAGAAAATTTTCTTACTCTATTGAATTATGTAAAAAAGGCACTATCAAACTGGTCGCCCCTCTCATTATTGTTGATTGGCTGAATTAATTCTATTAAAATGAATATCTTACTTAAATTTATATACCTTTTTCAGGCCTTACCCATTTTTATTCCTAAATCCTTTTTTTGATTCTCTTGATTCTATTCTATCTTCTTATAAATGGAAAAACAAACATTCTCGACTAAATAAAGTTCATCTTCAAAAAGTTAAAAAGAATAGAGGTTTAGCTTTACCAAATTTTAGGTTTTGTTAGTGGGCAGTCAATATACAAAATATTACTTTTTGGTCATATTATATTAACTCTGAGGACTATCTGGTATGGGTTTCTTTAGAAGCCTATTCTGTTAATAAATTTTCTATCATTTCTTTTCTTGGATCCTCAATTCCCTTATCTTTAAGTAAACTAACTGACAATTTGGTAGTTAACCATACTTTGAGGATTTGGGTACAATTGAGAAAATAGATTGGTTTATTGAGATTTTCTCTTTCAAGTCCCATTTTTTCTAATTATTTTTTTAAACCTCCTATGACCAATCTAGTTTTTAAAGAACAGGATAGATTGGGTATTAAATAATTCCAGGATCTGTTTGTTGGAGGAAGTCTCTTTTCGTTTCAGCAATTATCAGCTAAATATAGCTTACCAAAAACCCACTTTTTTCGATATCTACAAATTAGAGACTTTCTGCGATCTCAATTATATATATTTCCTAAAAGTCCCGATAAGAACTTATAAGATGTAATTTCTAATTCGAAACCTTTTCAAACTGGTTCAATATCCAATATTTATGGTATGCTGTTGGAAATGAGAAATGCTCCTTTAGACAAGTCTTTGGGGACAAGATTTACAGACTTCAATCTCTGAGGAACCTTGGAATGGAATTTTTAAATTAGTTAACACTTCTTTGTTATGTGCCTGCCACTTCCTCCTACAATTTAAAGTGGTCCATATGGCTCACATGACCAAGGATAAGCTACCTCATTTGTATTTGGATATATCTCCCTATTGTGATAGATGTAACAATGGAGAAGCTTCACTAATTCATATGTTTTAGCCATGTATGAATCATGAAAAATATTGGAAGGAAGTATTCCAAACTTTCTCTATACTTTTCAAAGTAAATTTTAAGTCTAACCCTTTGACTGCCTTATTCGGTATTGTTGGAGGAAAAGACAGTATTTTGGAGACAACTGATTTGCACATTTTGATTTTTGTTTCTTTTATAATATTCCATTCCATTTAAGCAAGAGCGCCCTCCTTATTTTCAGCCAAGGACACCGGGGTGTTTCACTTATTTCTCTGACTTCTTGCCAAATCCTATGGGTGGTAGGTTTCTTGCTCCCTAGTGTATAGGGTAGGATGGCATGGTGTTAGTGTGGAAAAGGTTCTTGGGTAATTAGTAGATGTGTTTACTTTTTGGGCTTGTATAGACGATGAGCCAAATGGAAATAAGAAAATGGAAGGTTACATTGGGAGTTGAAAATAAGGGTGTGAGCTTTAGGGTGGGTAGCTACAGAACCTGGAGTCAGCGTAGGTCAGTGGAAATGGGAGTAATGGATGTTAGTGGAAGAGCCTTCAAGTGCTTTGTCCTCAAGGAAGGTAAGTTGAGAGAAGCTAACCAAGAATGCATTGGGGAAGTCAAGCCTAGATATTACAAAGTCCAACGACATTACAAAGAAAGAAACAAGCACTTTTGTAATGGCAGAGATATATGCTTGAAAGCTTTGCCAAACATAATACTTTGCATTGTGACCATTTAAGCAGTCCGAACCAATAATAAGGCAATGATATGAAGACAACAGGTTTACTTAATATCAACAGCCTTGAGATTTCTTCTGATGAAAAATAGAACACAAGGAAAGCGTGTAAATAAAAACAATTTGTACTTACAATACAAATTATCTTGACTATAGTTCTTCCTACCCTGGCTCCTGTAAAAAATACTATTGTCAGTACCTACAGTTGAACTCTGTCTTTTTGTGTGTTTTCCCCCTACCTCCTGCCTCCTTGAGTTTTTATGGCAGTTGGCATCCACACAGTTGCATTACTTCCATCTTCAGAATTTACTGTCCCTCATTGTCCATTCACTTGACTGCCTAAAGTCGTCTTTCCAGTCCCGTCGCCCTTAAAAAACTAAATAACCGTTTCCTCCCCTGATCACTCTCCCCACATTCCAATAAACCTTTAACACTGTTCTCTACCAGTCCTATTTTGCGTAATTGTTGTAGCATTTGTTGTCTTTCCTGTGCAAATTTCCTGCATGAAATAAGGATATGCCCTACTGTTTCAGTCTCCTGACATAGATTGCAAAAACCTGTTGGATGTTTATTTATGATGGCCAGAGTACCATTAAGGTTGCTGTGCCCAATTCTCAGTCTACTTAGAATTACTTGCTCCTTCCACTTTACTTCCCTACTCCTTCTAATATCTACTCTGTTCTGAATTGAATGTAAATGTCTTTCTTTTATTGTTCTACCCCAATGCTGCTGCCACTGTTGATTTATCCTTCTCCACACTATGCTCTTCCCCTCTGATTTTGGTAGTTTAATATTGACCTCTACAGATCTTTTTTTGACTGCTGCTTTTGCCAGCTTATCTGCTGTCTCATTTCCCATAATACCCGAATGTGCTGGAACCCACATGAATGTGATATTTTTGCCTTGTCTAGCCAGCCTTGAATTTGCAAACAGGATTTCATAAAGCAGATCCTGGCATCCTCTAGCTGTACCCGCTTTAATGCTTGCAAGGGCCGATACAGAATCGCTACATATCACAATATTATTACAATCAACCTGCTCACTCCATTCTAGTGCTAACAATATGGCAAACATTTCAACTGCATAAACACTCAAGCAATCCGGCGTTCTCTTGCTAATTTCCACTTGATAACTTGGCACAACAATTGCAGACCCTGTTGCACCCGTTTCCGGATCCTTTGATCCACCTGTAAAAATCTATATGTATTTATATTTACATTCCCTATACCTATGATATTCATTGAGTATATCAGCCGTTTTATTACTGCATTTAATCTTAAGCAATTCCAAATCTACCGAGGGATTTTCTAATACCCAGAAAGGCCTGACAGGCCACACCACACTTGGACAAAACTCTTTATCATATACACCCATACCTTTTGCTGTTTGCTCTCCTGTCCAGCCAAAACTTTCTTTTTGTATCCGTTCCTTCTCCCAGCATGTCTCCAACACCCTTTTTGTAGGATGGCTATCACCATGCCCCCTTAAGTTAATCCAGTAATTGCCCTCCAGCTGTTTATGTCGCAGCCCCAATGGCATTTCATTTGCTTCAACTTGGAGTGCACACAGTGGGGAAGTTCTAACTGCTCCCAAGCACACCCTTAGAGCCTGAGCTTGCACGAGATCCAGTTCTCCTAACATAGGTTTTGCTGCTGACCCGTATACAATACTTCCATAATCTGATCTTGATCTTATTAATGCTACATAAATATACTTCAGTGATGCAAAATCATCACCCCATTCCAAACCAGCAAGACACCTCATGACAGTTATCACATTTTTACATTTAGCAACTACATATATAACATGTCCTCTCCATGTTAATCTCAAGTCAAAGTGCACTCCCAAAAACCGAAAACTTTCAACTCTCTCCAGGTTACTTCCATACAGAGTCAGATTAAGTCCCCTGACCTTTTTCCTTGTAAAGAACATGGTTTTTGTCTTCTCCACTGAAAATTTAACACCCCACTTTGTCCCCCACTCTTCAACTTGATTAATTCCATCTTGCATTTTCATAACTATGTGTTCAATATTTCTCCCTCTTTTCCACAAAGCCCCGTCATCTGCAAACAATGACCTCTCCACTTCCATTGGTATATTTATGAATATATCATTTATCAAAATGGAGAATAAATTTGGACTCACTACCCTCCCCTGAGGCGTCCCGTTTTCTACAACATACTGGCTTGATAGCCCTGATCCTATCTTCACCTGAATAGTTCTCCCGTTTAAAAAGTCCTTAACCCAATTGAACATTGCCCCCACCCCGATTCCCATTAAATGCAGCTTGATTAGGAGCCCCCCCTTCCATAATATATCATAAGCTTTCTCAACATCAAAAAAAACTGCAACCACTGTCTCTTTATTTACTTGTGCTTTTCTTATTTCGTCCTCTAGACACACCACTGGATCCATAGTATTCCTTCCTTTCCTGAACCCGCTTTGATACATAACCACCGTACCTCTACTTTCCAGAAAGTACACCAACATTTCATTTATCATACGTTCCATAAGTTTACATATGAGACATCAAGGCAAGGGTGAATATATGTATATATTGACGAATGTCGTTCCAGACCTATACAGGCCATCGGTCAATATTCCCACAGAATGTCCCCCACAACACCCCAGCAGTTCCTCAGCCCCAAGTCCAGCCCAGAGAACAAATTTCAAAATGAGACCGAGGCCCCAGCAGTTGGACCTTCCCGACTGCCACCACCCATGTTTCCCCCTAGCTGTCAGTCTGTGGTTTTGTATTGCCACGTGCTCCTGCTCTACTCCGGCCCCTGTATCACCGAGTACTCCGTCTCTCATCTATTTCTCATTATTACCTGTGTTGTTGCCACCTGCGTCTCATTGTGCTCCACCTATCATCTGCCTCTCTGTTTATTGCTCAGTGTATTTTAGTCCTGTGATTTTGCCAGTTTGTTGCCAGACTGTGCCAGTGAATTTTCCTGAGCCTGTCCAGCATTCGTATCTGAACTCTGTCTGTTTGTCTGTCTGTCGACTCTGCATGTTTCCTGATTCTGGTTTTTGGATTTCTCTGGATGTTTTGATCTCTGCCTGAACTTTGATGCTGACTTTGTTTCAGGATTTGTTACTCAGTTAATATCAGTGTGTGCACAGTACTGGGCCTGCTCCAGCGTCCTGACAGCTATTCACTTTTCTTAGTTCTTTCATCTCCATCGTATCTGTTCCCAGGATCTGGCTTTCCTTTCCAGGACTCCTGGATATCAGAGATGTCCTCCTTCTTCAAATAATGGGATTTTCCTTCCTCCACCATTGATGCAGCCCTCACCATCATCACCTCCACTTCCCAGATATCTGCCCTCACCCCACCTTCCTCCTGCCGTATATGGGATAGAGTTCTATCTATCCTCACTTACCACCTTATGAGTGTCCACATCCAATGCATCATTCTCTGCAATTTCCACCATCTTCAGCAGGATCCTACCGCCAAACACATCTTTACTTCCCCCCCCCCCCCCATCACTCTCCACTTTCCACAGCACTGGCTCCCTCTGTGATTCCCTCTGTGATTCGTCCCTCCTTACTACTCCCCCTCCTGCCACATATCACTGCAAGCAACAGAAATGCTATACATGCCCAATTGCTTCCTTCCTTGCCTCCAATTAAGGGCCCCAAACAGTTCTTCCAGGTGAGGCAATACATCACTTACAAATCTGACGGGGTTGTTTACTTTATCTGGTGCTTTCAATGTGACCTCCTCTACATTGGTGAGACCTGACATAACTTGAGGAACTGCTTTATCGAACACCTCCATTCCATCCTCAGAAAGCAGAATTTCCCTGTGGTCAACCATTTTAATTCCCGTCTCCATTCCCATTCGTTACATTGGTCCATGGTCTCCACCTCTGCCACGATGAGTCCACTCTAAGGTTGGAGGAGCAGCCGTATGAATTATTGAGCAGGTGATCAATGACGATCAAAGAAATATATTTTAATTGAGGAAAGAAGTTAGATGCCAGGCATTATGGTCTCCCAGATAAGAACAAGACAGCCAATGGAGGGAGATTAAAGCCATGAATGTGAAAACTGGCAAAATTTGAGAATGTACAAGCATTTTAGAGTAAAAGTAAGGCTGGAGGATGTTCTGCAGATGGGAAGGCGGCATTCAAAAACAAGGATTAGAATTCTACTATTTCAGTTGCTACTAGGTGAGGAGTCAAAATAGGTCAGTATGAAGAAAAAAGAGGAGTGAATACATTATCTCAGATTTAAGAAGGAAGATGGGAGGTTGGCCTGAAATGTCTCTGTACCCTATTGTACACCAGATCACTTTCCCACCACACCTCCTAAGTGGGGGTAACAAAGGCATGGATGAGCTCAGGTAAGGACTGAGTGAAATAATGTTACATAGGGTAAAGAATACTGCTTGACTGGTTTGTTGATGTACAGTAAATATGTATGAAATATTAAACTAATATTGGTTTAATTATAAGATGATTCTGCCAGCAACATTGTTGGATATACTATATACTTTGTTTTTCATAACCCAAGAAACAAATAATCAATTACATGGCCAGCACTTTGATAAATTAGAGCTATTATCAAAGTCAATGTTGTGTTTATTATCATTTGCCCAAGCACATGTATGCAGAGGTGCAAAGAGAAAGTTACTGTGTCAGCATCACAAGCACACAGCATCAGATACTAAGCAGCGTTCACAAGAAAAACCTAAACATAATTTATACAGTTCATTTTTGCAACAAAACACAATTGGAGCTACAAAAGTACCCATGCATAATTCATTCAAATCTCCAAGACTTGGTGACCTTCCACCATACCCTCTGCTGAACACAAGTCCACACTTTAAACTGCCAAAACCATCCCCTCTCACCCCCAAGTTTATGGAAACTCATTACAGGATTCCTGGTGGCTCATTATGGTGCTTCTTTTAAATCATCAAAGTCCAAACTTTTCGGACCAAGGTGAACTAACTTAACTTTCGATCCATTTATTTTAATTTTTCTCTAAGTTACATTTTTTGTTTCTTCTCATGTATTATTAGGGGAAAAGAATAACTTTGTAGTTCCTAATGATGAAATATTAAATGTACATGAATTATGTTCATTATTTATACATGTAAAGAAATCATCCTATTTCTGCTGATTCTAATGAGATCCTGAGAAATTTAAACTGAGTGTTGTAGGTAGAATGCTGCTGTGCACAGTGGAATTAAAACCTGTTGATATTTGGAAGTGAGTGATACTTAAATACATGTGAACACACGCTGGAGACCTTAATATATTAAATGATAATTGGGGTAATGGTGTCCATGTCTCAGTCATCCATTCTCAACGCATCATTCCATACTTGACACCTGCAATATGAGAATGGGACTGGCAGCCTAGGACAGGAATTCCTGACCAAGATGCAACACTAAATGTAGAACAATTTTATTATTTGTAGAACTCAGCTGGAGATCTGACCATGACAATATGGCCAAGACTGGTTATTAATCTCAGCTTCCACTGTAGAGTTACAGAGTGATGTTCTGTAATTAATTTATGACCCCACTATAATACAACATGTCATCTCATCTTGACAAATTGCAAGCAAACACACTCTAATTTTTCTTAAGCAATTTAAATCTTCTGCATCTAATTGAAATGGCATAGCATCCTTCTCAGTTAACAGTAACTTACTAAATGCAGTAGATTCCTGTTAATCGGGCCATTGGTTAATCGAGGTAGCTCCCATTTGGGACAACCCTTAAAGAACAAGAGCTAATCAAGAAAATAGCCAGGGTTCTGTTTGTTTACTTGGGACACTATGCCACTCAATTGGGACAGAAGACTGTTGCCAGACAATTTCTAACTAGTGACAGTTGTGTGCACTTGTGTGGCCATTAGACACTACATCATACTTAGAGCAGAGAGTTTTCAAATAGCATCAGTTGTGTGTGTTTGTGTTCAAAGAGCAGGGATTTTTGTCACTGATAGTTGGTGAGACTTGTTTGTGCAGATTAGGAGACAATGGCGCCTAACAACAACTCCTTTGCTTGCATCTTTGGAAACAGCTCTATTTCTATCTTTAATATCTCTGTTTTTCCCTTTCAGTGTTCTTTTGAAGACCAGCTGGCTTCGGTTCTTTGCGGGAATGGGACCCGCTCTTCGGGTCTCACGACTGGTCGTTATTCAATATACCAAGGACGTGGCCTAGAAGATTAGCTTGCCTTTTGGAGTTTTGGGATTTTGTTGATCTGGAGGCGGGCAGACTCGAGGTTGGTGCCTCTGCAGGAAATTGGTCTGTTGTGGGAGATGGAAGATCTCTGGCTGTGTGCCCAGGGACCCAAGTTCTTTGGGCAAAGAGCTCGGAAAAAGCAGCGCAACGAACTTCTAACATCATAAGTCAGCAAGTTATTTGTTATGTCTCCACTCTTTCCCTTATTAGGGAGAGAAAGAGAGAGCCTGTGGTATGGGGGAGGGGGGATTGTCGCTTTGCTACTGCTTATGCGTGGGAGGGGGAGCTGGGGCGGGGCTTTGGGGTTCTACCATTTAACTGTTATTCATTCTTTGGGGCACTCCTCTGTTTTTGGGGATGGTTGCAAAGAAAAAGAATTTCAGGATGTATATTGTATACATTTCTCTGACATTAAATGTACCTTTGAAATAAACAGTAAGGCAATTCAGAATTGTTTTGCTCATTGTGATTTCAAGGATTCAGGCTTGGAAATGTCAGAAACTGCCAGGAATGAAAATTAAATGATTTTACTACTTCACCAAGTTAGGGACTAGACAAATTTGAAGGTATCACCAATCATCTTGAATATTACAATGAAAATGAAGATTTGGAAGATCGCTTCATTGAAAACAGTTTGAAGGCAGTCCATTATCTGCACTAGATGTGTGCTCTAATTTTGTTCATTTACAGCCAACCAAGTGAGAACTGGGTACAAACTGATTGAATTCTGCCATCAATAACTATTAGGATCTAATATGAAGTTTTACAATACTATATTGATTTTGGTAATGTTCTAATTACCATACATAATTTTTGAATACAATACATAATTTTTACGCAGTTAAACTGTAGTTGTCTTTTTTATACTTTTTTAACTATTTTCTTGAAACTTCAGTTAATCCACGCGGTCACTTAATTGGGCCAAGAACTACTTCCAATGTATCCCAATGAACTGGAATCCCCTGTCTATCAGACTACTCTATGCAATCTAGCTCTGCCTGGCCTCTGAACTACCTTGCATCCTGGAGCTAAAACTTCGAATTATTTGCTTCAGATCTAGCCCCAGGATAAATCAGTGCACCTCTGCACTAATTTAACATTCCACTTTTACTAAAACTGGAACTAAAGCCATTGGATTTTGAAAATATTTTTAAAGCAGCTCTTATAATGCTTTTGTTGTCCATGTGGGCTCTCTGTAACCATAGCAACTGCTGTTAAACAGCTGCTGCTGAGCTTTCTGTGGTATCAGCATCACCAGCAAAGTACACTAAAATTAAACAGCAGAGATAAATTAAAAACCATATCTTTTCAAGTTGCTTTAAACATCCATGAATATACTACTGGTAACTATGGTAACCATCTGAACATATTCACCTATCACTTCTGAGGCGATATGATGTAAACTGCAAAGCAAATACTCTATAATTATTACTTAAGTACATGGTGAACATTTATGGATTTCTATAAGATCTACTGGATGTAAAAGTCATCACATCAGAGATTGTGGGCCATGTTGGTACCAATGAGTGATGATGTCCAGCAAAGTGAATTTAGGAAGTTTGGTGGGACGTTAAAAGACAGGACCTCTAGGGCTGTGATCTCAAGATAAAGGGGAAGGGTTGGCATTACTTGTCAGAGAAAATATCACAACAGTGCTCGGTCAGGCCAGACTGGAGAACCTGTCTAGTGGGGCTTTCTGGGTAGAACCAAGGAATAAGCAAGGTATGACCATGTTAATAGGATTTTATTATAGGCCAATCAACAGGCTGCAGAATTTAGAGGAGCAAATTTGTAGAGAGATTACAGACTATTGCAAAAAACATAAGTTTGTGGTAATAGGTGATTTTAACTTTCTACAAATTGACCTGGACTCCCATTCTATAAAAGGGCAGGATGGGAAAGAGTTTGTCAAATGTGTTCAGGAAATAATGAATAAGCTCTTCTTGGGCTTCTAGCCGGGTACAGATATCGGTTATAACCAATGTTTTGATGACAAACTCTGCCATCTTCTTCAGGGATAATTCTTGGGTATATCTATTCCAGTGGTATTTATACCCCCATAATCTGTCCCTCCTGATTGGTTAGTCCTCATCCAATCAGCTTTCCACTCTCCCACCTTGTTTGCCATTGAACTCCAGTTCTTACTTAAAGCGAGACCTTCGTCTCTGTTAAAATTCTTTTCCTTCAGTTTTATTTCAATGACTTCCTTTATCAGGTGGTTCCAAAAGCCATTGGCACAGTATGGTAGTTTTATGCCATCAAAGTCAATCCTATGGCCATTGTGAATGCAATATTCTGCTACCAACCTCTCTGGGTAGCCCAAATGGATTTCCTTGGTGAGGGTTTCCACTGCGCACCCGTCTGGCCGATATCCTGTAAACTCCAGCCAACCTGAGTCCCAGGTCATCTCTGACCCGCATAAGCTGTGACTTGATCTTCCTTACGGGCTTGTGGATGGTACTAATCTGGTATTGCTTCAGGATCTTGACAATCCTTCCAGGAACCTTGGAAATATGGGGAAGTCAGGCAGCAGTGACAGGTTCCTCCTTGTTGTTTGGCTTCCTGGTTTTCTGTTGGCCATTTTAAGGGCCTGATGGATTTCCTTCAAAATGTAGCCATTCTATAGGAATGTCATGCAAAAACGTCTTATAAGGGTATCACCGAACTTCTTGAGCGCATCCTTACTTCAACGTACTTCCTCTATAAGGGGATGTATTATCGATAAATGGACAGAGTGGCAGAGTTTCTCATTGAATCATCCGTTATAATCAACACCTGTATCCTGCTGGAAGCCTGAGGAGAATCTACTCGTCATATACACTAGGAAAGCACGAGATCTTTTTTCATATTCAGGACAGTTTCCTTAATCAGTGCATAGAAGTTCCAACTAGACAAAGTGTGAGGTGTGGGACCAGATCTGCTGTTAGGGAATGAGACAAAATACAAGTGACAGAGGGTTCTGCAGGAAAACACTTTGCAGCTAGTGATCATAATGCCACTAGTTCCGAGATAATTATGGAAAAGGATAGGTCTGGTCCTCAGGTTGAGATTCTAAGTTGGAGAACGGCCATTTTTGATGGTGTCAGAGAGGATCTGGCAAGTGTGGATTGGGACAAGTTGTTTTCTGGCAAAGGTGTACTCGGTAAATGGGAGGCCTTCCAAAGTGAAATTTTTAGTGTACAGAGTTTGTATGGTTCTTTCAGAATAAAAGGCAAGGATAACAGATTTATGGAACTTTGGTCTTCAGGAAATTTTGAGGCCCTAGTTATGATAAAGAAAGAGTTGCAAAGCAAGTACTGGCAGGCATGAACAAATTAAGTACTTGAGGAGTATAAGAAATGCAAGCGAGCACAAGAAGAAAATCAGAAGGGCTAAAATAAGGCACAATGTTGCTCAAGCAGACTAGGTGAAGGAGACTCCTAAGAGCTTCTACAGATTATTAAGAGCACAAAGATAGCAAGGGATGAAATTTTCCCTCTGGAAGATCAAAGTGGTAGTCCATGTGTGGAGCCATAAGTGATTGGGGAGATCTTAAATGGGTTTTTGCATCTGTATTTAGACAGGTGACAGACACAGAGTCTATAGATGTGAGGAAATGTAGCAGTGAGGTCATGGGCCCTTTACAGGTCACAGAGAAGGAAGTGTCTGCCATCTGGTAGCAAATTAGATTGAATAAATCCCCAGACCCCGTGGGAAGTGAGTCCAGAAATTGCAGGGGCCCAAGAAAGATATTTAAAACACCCTTAGCTATGAATGAGGTACTGAAGGATTGTAGTATAGCTGATGTTGTTCCATTGTTTAAGAAAGGCTCTTAGAATAAGTCAGGAAGCTATAGTCTAGTGAGCCTGACAGTAATAATGGGAAAGTTATTGGAAGGTCCAGATATATACATATGTATTTGAATTGGCAGGGACTAAATAAGAATAATCAACATGGCTATATGCATGGTAAGTTGTGTCTAACCAATCTTTTAGAGTTTTACATGGAAGTTACCAGGAATGTTGATGAAGGCAACATAGTGGATGTTGTCTATATGGACCTTAGCAAGGCCTTTAACAAGGTGCAGCATGTGAGATTGTTCAAGAAGGTTCAGTCGCTTGGCATTCAAGTTGAAGTAGTAAATTGGATTGGACATTGGCTTTGCGAAAGTAGTCAAAGAGTGGTAGTAGATGGTTGCCTCTCTGACTGGAGGCCTGTGACTAAATGCATTCCACATCAGTGCTGATTCCATTGGTGTTTGTCATCTATACCAGCGATCTGGATGACGATGTGGTAATCTGCATCAGCAAATTAGTGAAT
Source organism: Hypanus sabinus (assembly GCF_030144855.1). NCBI lineage: Eukaryota > Metazoa > Chordata > Chondrichthyes > Myliobatiformes > Dasyatidae > Hypanus > Hypanus sabinus. Next base: position 42,300,961 of record NC_082728.1, on the reverse strand, counting down.
GACGCCAAGGTTGGGGTTGTAGTGGATGGTGAAGAAGACTATCAAAGCTTGCAGTGAGATCTGGACTGGCATAAAAATGGGCTGAAAATGGCAGATGGAATTTAATGCAGACAAGTGTGAAGAACTTCACTTCAGAGAACCAACCAAGGTAGGTCTGACACAGAGTGGCAGGGCATTAAAAAGTTCAGTAGAACAGAAGGTATCTGGGAATACAGATCTACAATTTCTTGAAAGTGGCCTCACAGATAGACAAGGATGTAAAGAAAGCTTTTGGTACTTTGGCTTCATAAATCAATCTATTGAGTACAGGAGTTGGGATGATAAGTTGACATTGTTTAAGATTGGTGAGGCCTTATCTGGAGTATTGTGTGTAGTTTTGGTCAGCTCCCTACAAGAAAGATGTAAATAAGTTTGAAAGAGTGCAGAGAAAATTTTCAAGAATGTTGACAGGACTTGAGGTCCTGAGTTATAGGGAAAAGTTGAATACATTCACTAGAACATAGAGGATTGAGAAGAGATTTGATAGAGATGTACAAAATTAAGGGTATAGATAGGGTAAATGCAAGCAAGCTTCTACTGAAGCTGCGTAAGACTTCAACTAGAGGTTATGGGTTAGGGGTGAAAGGTGAAATCTATTGTTTTTTTGACTTCAAAGCATAAAAATTAACTGCAATAAAAAGACAGAAGCCAAAGAGAATGTTCTTTGTCCTTTACTTTCAGTGAGGCACACACGTATCACTTACAAGTGTCATGACATATGCAATTCACTTATTTTTACATAAAACCCATCAACAAACAAGAATATGTAATCAAATGATATATTTACAATAAATACTACTAAAATATTAAATATACTATGCTCCTCTCTGCTTAGCTATCAACTCTAATTCAATATACAGAGCATACTATGTAATACAACCAATAAATAGACATCCACAGCAGTCAACTTTTAAACTGTCCCATTCAGACCTACACATTTAATCACTGTTGTGGCTTTCTTACTCTTGTGGGATGACATCTTTCATGACAAGGGGGATCACTCTGCTTGGGAGGTGAGACTTGTGGCTGTGAGACAATCTCAGGTTCTGAGGTCTCCACCGTGGAGCTGTAGGAATTGACTCTGAGACTGCAGGAAGAGGTTCTGACCACTCTGGCCACCGTTCCTAACAATTGACTTTGCTCTCAACTGATTGCTGTGTCATCTCCAGATGCAATCTCTACTGTGTAGGAGAGTAGTCCAGATCTGTCCTTAATCTTTCTAAGTACCCACCTTTGATCACCTCTGTAGTCCCTCGCCAGGACTGGTTGTTCAGGAGTGAAACATTGAACCTCCTTGTTGACGAGCCCTCAATTTGTCTGAGCTGTTTGTGCTGAATGCTCCTTCTGATATTGGGTTTGAGGGGATCCAAGTGTGAGTGGAAGGGACTAGCCGGGACCAGCAAACCTGTTGAGTTGTTGTTTGTGGAATGCACTGCATTATGATGTGCAACGTGAAAATTGGCGAGCTTCTGGTTCAGTATTAGTGTAGTGTGTTCTGTTGCCATTGATTGCAGTTTAATCTTCCTTTAGGCTCTGGACAAACCATGCCACCAAGCCATTTATAGTTGTGTGGTACCTTGCAGATGTAATATGTTTTATTCCATTCATTTTCAGGAATGACTGAAACTCTTCCGCCACAATCTGTGGTCCACTGTCACTGACCAAGTGTTCTGAAGTTTATCACCTCTTAATTCCCACATAAGGCAGGGCAACCTATGTCAAAGGCAGGTCATCTTGATGCCAGTAAAAATGGAGGATCTGGAATTTCTGCTGCATATTTCATCCATTTTAGGTAGCCTTGTAGAAGTAAGACAATGTGGGGTCTTTTTTGGTTTCCCTTTGGGTCACCTCTGCTGAAATTGGGAGATTTTTGACGTGTTAGGGTGAATACATCACAAACAGTGTCCACTTTTGTAAGTTTTTCAGGTATTTCTTTTCCCAAGGGTAAATGGTTCAAATCATCAATATTTCCGTGATAAGCTGTCCCCCTGACTTTAATTGTGTAATTGTGTCCTCCAAGAAACAGAGCCCATCTCTGCACTCTTGCTGCTACAGGTAATGGAACACCCTTCTGTGGATTGAAAATAGACACTAGTGGTTGATGATCAGTAATGAGGGTAAACTCTCTCCCATTCAAATACTGGTTAAAATGTTTTACCCCTCAAACCAGATGCAAGACCTCTGTCAATCTGTGCATAATTTTTCTCTGCAGCAGTTAGGGTACATGATGCAAGGGCCAATGTAAGATTTTGTGAATAAAATATGAAAGAGTCATTTTATGTGCTTAACAAAAGCTACAGCTCTTTACTTCCATTATAAACAAACCAAAACGGTTGCCTTATTCTGACATCATTATGATAGGCATTGTTGCTTAAAGTGAACACAACAACTCAATGATGGTGTTTGGGATTTAAGTAAAGCAGTTTGTATTATGAACAACACGTGTCATCTGACACCCAAAACATGACCCTACACAGGCCCCCAACAAAATTCACTAAAACCAGCATTGTGAGTGTGTCTGGAGTTCGTGCAAGCCACCCAGCTTAGGTTCTATGTGCCTTGGTTGGAGTAGAGCAGGTTCTTCTAGTTCAACCAGGGGTGTGCTGACACACACGTGGTCATGTTGAGATGCAGGGGTTATGGTATTAGAACCATCCCGGTCATGGCGAGCCTGTTTAAGGTGATCACAGAATTACATTCAGGTTTATCCTTCCTGTCTACAATAGAAGTCTTTTCTTCCCATTCCAAAATGCCAAATGAACCATCATAAGGGGGTTTATGGAGGTGTTGATGTGCATCATGGTGGAGAAAAGTGAATGTGGGTCAACTGCCATGATAGCAATGAGTGCTACATGCCATGATAGGTTGGAATAGGTGTAAAAAAAAATTAGTTTACTGAAGAGGGCAGAATGCTCCTGAGGCACCGACCATGCTGACATGGCACCGGGGATAAAATCAACTGGAACCCGTAGTGACTGTCCATACATCAACTCATCTGCAGAGGACTGCAGGTCCCCTTTCGCAGGCATTTTTCACTCCTAGCAGGAGATGATCATGCCAACACCCGTCCATCAGGGGGGCCACTGGACTCTGGGTGATATGCTGTGGTGTGATGTAATTTAACAGCGAGGTTCTGGGTCATTGCGGCTCAGAGATTTGACCTGAACCGGGGACTGGGGTCAGGAGAAATATCAGATGGGATGCTGCGTCGAGCATCCCAGTGTTAATGACTGGCCAAGCCATGTCTGGTGCAGTCGTCGACACTAGAGGGACAATCTCCGGCCTCCTGGTGTACGGTTCACCATGGTAAAAGTTACACGAAAACCATGGGGGTTGAGAGGGGGAGAGGACCATATGGGTCTATGTTGTTGTAGTCAAACTGTCAGTTAGGGACTCGTGTGGTTGTCTATTGTTTTTATATTGTAAACCTCATGGCTACCTAGTCCGATATTACTCTGATCGTTACCATATTTTTCACCCACAGCAAGCAATTTAGTGCTCCTTTTGAAACTGCCGGTGGACTGTTTATCATTTCTCAATTCTGTGGAGTCCATTTATTTTTGTCTACCTGACATGCTCTTTGTATGTCTCCTACTTTGTTGCATCTTCTGCAAGTTTTGCCTTTAAATCTGCATTGGTCTGGGGTATCTGAGCCCCTGTCACAATGGTAACGTAATTTGCTTGGCCAGGCAGGCCTCCATCTAAATCAAAGGTTCCCAAGGTTTTTTGTACCATGGTTCCCTACCAATAACTGAGGAGTCTCTGGACACCAGGCTGGGAACCCCTGATCTAAATGATGCTATTTTGTTCACATTCACTTTTATTCCTGACTATAAGTCAATTGCAACTCTTTCTGCTCTTTCCATTGATACAACTATTTCAACTGCACTTTTAAATGTAAATTGTGCTTCACTTAGGAGCCATTTTTTGAATGCTTTTTTGAATGATTTCACAAACTAAACAGTCTCTCTATGTATCATTAAACCCAATACAGAAATGACAATGCTCGGACAATTTCTTCAATTAGGTCACTTACACTAAATGCACTCTCTTTCCTTTTGATTCTGCTTATGAAATCTAAAGTGTTCTGTAATCAAGAATGATATTGGTTCTAAATGTTCCCACATTATTTTCATAACGTCAGCAAAGCTCATATCGGTGGGCTTGGTTTGAGCAGTTGCATTTCTAAGCAATCTGTATAACTTTAAACTCAATACACTCAGCAAAATTGGCACTCACTTCTCATCAGATATTCCATTTGCTGTAAAATACTACTTGCTTAGCTCAGTGTACATGAGGCAGTTATCCAATGTTCAATCAAACATGGCAATCTTTCTGATGTAGCCAGCAATTTCTGCTCTTTTTTATGATTATTATCTCCCGGTTCTCACTGCTTATGAATCTGTGAATTCTTCCATTATCTGTCTTTACTTTAACTCGATTATCTTTCCTTTTGCAAAGAAAATATGCTGCTGTGAAGAAAATGAAAGAGCTGTGCTGCTTTTCGTTTTACCCAACCATTTTGCTGTGCATTTTTTTAAAACTCAAAACACTGCACTTCAACAAGTAAATAGTTGACTCGGGTTTGTTTTAAAAATACTTCATCACCATTACGTTTTGTAACTTCAAAACCTAAAAACCAATTGCAATAAAAAGACGGGAGCCCAAGAGGATGGGTGTTAGTTCAAAGCACATGCTATTACGCAGTAGTATCACAAGATATGCAATTCACTTATATTTACATAAACCCATAGTGAATTATTTAAATGAACAAGAATGTTTAATCAAACAATATATTTACAAAATTACGCAAATACTACTGAAATATTAAATACACAACAAAATCTTTAAGTGGAAGATATTGCGGAATTTCTTCACTCAGAGTTTGGTGAGAGAGCGGAACAAGCTGCCAGAGCAAGTAGTGAATGTGGGGCTGATTTCAGCATTTGGATGAAATTTGAATAGGTATATGGATGAGAGAAGTATGGGTGCATGCCAATAGAACTACGCAGATTAAGGGTTCAGCATAAACTAGATGGGATGAAGGGCCCATTTCTTTGCTGTAGTGTTCTATGACACTATGACAAAATGTAACACATTCATGCAGTTTTTTCCTCCAGTTTTATATTTCCTTTTTGTCCCACCAAAGACCATTACTTATCAGTGTTTGAGACTTCAGTTAGACTTCCACCCAAATGCCATCAAACTCAGAAGTCAGAAGTATGCTAAGTAATAGATAGCATTGATGCCATCACTATGTTTTACTGCAGGAAGTTGCGTTGTGTTCAGCTGTAACATCTGGTCTTGTTTGGATCTCCCAAGCATCTCCTCAATTCCACATCAGGTCAGACCAGAACTGCAGATCCATTTGAGATCAATGAAGGTTTCAGGACTGTGGAAGCAATTGGGTACGGGGGTGTTATATATTTGTCTTAATGATTTAAATTATATCCCATCAGCATTTTTGTTAAGATGGGTAATAAGTTTTAGTTTTTATATCTTTCTTTGCAATTTAATCATTTCTACATGTCTCTTAATGGCAGCTTTGATAGAGGATAGACCCCACCTGTGTCGAAAAGTTACAAGGGTTAAGAGGTGGCCTTCTTAGGTAATAAGCTGAGGTGAGCAAGGACTTGCAAAATCATTTGTCCCAGCAAGGGAAGGGACTGGAAAGTTCAACTGCAACAGAAGTGTGATGTTCTTCTCTTGGATCCAGGATTGTAACGGATTTAAGAAACACATCATGTACCAGTGAAAATTTACATACATCCTGATCTGAATTTTTAATAGAAAAAGAAATATTAGCTTAATTTGTCACATGTGCATCGAAACATACAGGTAACTGCATCATTTACCTCAAATCAAACCAGCAGGACTACGATAGGGAAACCCCCCCCCCCCCCCCACCACAAGTGTTGCTATGTTTCTGGTGCCAATATTAGCAACTTGCTAACCAATTGGAGTGTGGAAGGAAGCCAAAGCACCCCGAGGAAACCCATGCAGTCAAGGAATGAAACAAGCTACAAACTCCTTATAGACAGTAGCGGGCATTGAACTCTTCTCTTTCAGCTGACTGCTTTAAAGCATTACTGCTAGGCTACTGTGCTGCCCTATTATTCCCAGTCAATCAATCAACACTTCTTATGCTTCCCTCCTGGTGAGAGCATCTTCTGCAGGTGACCACACCCTCTACTCTGTACCGTTATCAAGTTCACCTTAACACAGAGCATGCTTCTCAGTCAAACTCACATTAACTGACGTTCTTCCCCCATCCCCCCATCCACCCATCCAACAATGAGATACTCTGCTTGCTCTTACTCTTATACAAGATTAAGGAGATAGAGTTCTTAAGGTAGCTGGCACCAGAATTCCTTCACATTAATTACAATGTATGGCATGAAGACCAATAATGAATGAAAATTAAATTTGTAAATTATCTGATGCTCTCTTGACTATTGCAAGTATGAATAGTTATCATTTAAATGAGTCAAGCAATTGAAAAGAAGCTTAAAAAAATAAAAACATTGCTAATCCTTTGCATTATACAGATACTTCCACACATACATACATACTCATTTCCCCTCTTCATCTTTCTCTAGTCTCTATTTCTCTTCTGTGTCTATATCATACACTCTTCCTTCCATCCTTTCTCCCTCTCTGCTTTCTCTCCTGCAAAGCAATTATGTTCAGGGGTTGGGTATCCAGTCTGGTTGCTTGCTCCTCTCCATTTGAAAAGCATCACTCAGAGAAATCCATTCTTATTGTACGTTTAGCCATCAGTGTGCACAAGCTGGAAGGGCATCAAAGGGAGGCAAAAGTAACTGGGGATGTGCAGGAGCTCAGAATTATAGCGATCCAAGAGTAATGAAATTGAATGAGGTAATGGAGCATGGAGCTCTCTCACACATATGCAGAAAAGAAATTAGGATTCAGCTGTTGCCTGTAGCAAGAGAATTGAGGAAAGCCCTACCATTCAACTAACTGTACTTGCACTGAAAAGAGAATACTTGTGATCTTGGGGACATATGCGACAGTGCTTTTGGACAAGTGGAGTCATTGTGGTGGAATATTCAAATCCAAACCTCTTCCTCACATTTGACTTTCTCCTCATCTTTCAAAGTCTTAAGGTAAACACTTGAAGGTGGTCTGAATATGAACCTCCATCTGAATCTGAGGCAGCAGAAGGGAGTGGAGAGGTATGATTGGCAAATGGCAATTCATCGGAGATGAGTGATCTTTAACCAGACATGGGTTAAAGAATAGGTCATCTGCCAGGAGTTCCTTGCAGGGTGAGGTGATAGTTTGGATAACAGATAAGGAATCTGAAGGGGCTATGTCAGTGCCAGAATGTATGATGACACTTGCAAGCTACCCCAGCACACCCTTCAGTGCATGGGTTCTTAATATAAATGACACATTTCACTACATGTTTTGGTGTACACATAATGAATAAACTTCATCATCACCTCTACAGCAGAAGCCAATGGCCTGTCCCTTTAAAACCTTTACCTCTAGATACTTTGCTTATTTTACATGTAAAGAGAGGAGTATTGCTCCCTGAATAACTTGGAATTAAACCCTCCTGGTCAGATTTCAACACCTTCTCCTCCTTCAGCCTCCTCTGACAAAGCTAAAGGTCAAGTTTCATTCCAGGCACTGACTGCCATTAGCTTCACTTACACACTTTACAACACACTACCAATTAGTTACTCAATATAGCTAAGACATCCAAACTGATGTACAGTATTTCTCATTCTCTCTTTCCATCAGGACAGTATGATGCATAATCATAAGCAGGGAGAGGCTGTACTTAATGTCCAAAATCTTCTCAGGTTGCCAGCCAGGTACAGGTGTTGATTTTAACTGATGTTCAGATGACAAACTCCGGCATCTTCATCAGGGATGATGCCTAGGCGCGTTTCCACACTGTGGCTTTAACAGGATTCCCTGTGAATGCAGAGCAGCATATATCAGCCAGATGGTGGAAACCCTCATCAAGGAGCACAGGAAGTGTATCCATTTGGGTTACCCGGAAAAATTGGCAGTAGCAGAACATTGCACTCGCAATGACCATGGGATTGACTTTGACGGCACAAAACTACTGTGCCACGCCTATGGCTTTTGAGATCGTCTGGTGAAGGACGCCACTGAAATAAGACTAGAGAATAAGTATTTTAACACAGATGAAAGTCTCACTCTACCAAAGAACTGGAATATGATTTTAAACAAGGTGGGACAACAGAAACCTGATTGGTTGAGGAATAAATAAAGAATGTGAGGAAGACTTTCTGTCTCTGAAGAAGGCTGTGTTCCCAGCTGGTCTTCATCAGCCCAGACTTCATCAAACCTTTCCACCAAGTCGATGCCTTCAGAATGAGGATGGGACTGTTCTGGCCCAAGAGAAAGAGGGAGAACAGCAGCCAGTATTTTATCTTAGACAGAAGTTACTACCACGAGAGACAAGGTATCCCACTGTTGAGAAGGAAGCTCTTGCCATAAAAGGAACCTTGGAGAGCCATCCTGGAGACTGACCACAATGAACTCAACTGGACCCTTTCCATGAAAGACCACAATGTACACGTTGTGATACAGTACCTGGCTCCAAAACCATTCCATTTCAACATCTGTCATAAGTTAGGACAGCACAATGTTGTAGCAGACCATCCCTCCCGATTGCCCACCTTGTGCAATCCAGAAGAGATGGGGGTGAGGTTACAGAACTTGTTGGCAATGTTAATTGTCCCGCTAACCTTGCCCCTTTACCCAGTTAGTCACTCCTCCTCGTTCTGTTCCTGCTCTAGTTTCCCCAGTAGTTCACACACTTTGCCCTCCTGTTCTGCAGTTCTTGGAAGTTCACTATTTACACATCCCAAGAGTAAAACAATCACTAGCTTGGCTAATCAAAACAACCCCTTCAGTTAACATGCTCTGCTGGTTTATGACTCATAAAAATAAGGATTCTATATACAGGCATTCCAAATAGTTTTGTTTATTTTCACTCACACTATTACATCGGTTCACAGACAACAGAATGGCCCCAAAAGACCAGCGGGACAGTTTGGGATGTCCTAGAATAATATCACCCCTCATTATCAGGGGCGGGTAAGCGGCCTGATCAGGGTCACCAGTTGAAAATGAAACCAGATGGTAAGCTGTAGGTGAAAAAATGCAAAATCTGCTCCAAAGTTGTGAAAAAAAGTATTTCCATATAGACAAATGAAAACAAACATATATGTACAAAAATTTACAAATATACAGAGGCTTTGTATAATACTTTGTCTTTAAATTTCCAATAGAACTATTCACAACCATCAACTCCAACTTCCACACCTCTCTGGCAAAGTCAGGCTGAGAGCTTAAATCTGTCTTTGTAGGTGTAGTCCTCCTGCTCACACTAACCCAGTGATTACTTTAGGATGTCCCAAACTGTTCCTCAGGTCTTTTGGCATTGTCTGCAAACTGATGTAATGGTGTGAGTGAAAATAAATGAAACCATTTGAAATGCCTGTGTCTAGAATCCTTATTTTTATGAGTCATAAACCAGTAGAGCATGTTAACTGAAGGGGCTGTTTTGATTGGTTTACTGATGGGGTGTGTAAATAGTGAACTCCCAAGAACTGTAGAATGGGAGGGGAAAGTGTGTGAACTACTGGGAAAACTAGAGCAGGGACAGAACAAGGAGGATTGACTAACCGGGAAAACGGGCAATGTTATTGGGAGAATCAGCATCACCAACCTGTACTGTTGCACTAACCACCTCACACATCTGCTGTTCCTGCAGAAGAGGTCCAATGTGAAATGGCTCTGCTAGGTTCAGAACTTGTTTCTCATTGACAATAAAGGGCAAATGCATAACAGGCATAAAAGATACTGAGGAGTTAAGTTGCTGTTGGATGCCGTTAACATGATTTAAAAAATAGTTTTAGTTTTGGAATATTTTAACATATGGCCAACAGATTTAGGAATTGCAGCAATTAAGTGAAGGTAAGACAATGAATCTACAGAACTTGGCTATATCGTTTGGCAACATAAATCTCAACGAGGCCTCACATCATACACTTTCTCCATAAATATTCTCAAAGTTGTTCATCTGTTTTCCCTTCATTTTATGACTTGTATATCTCATTAATGTTCCTTCTTCTCAGTTTAATCCTCTTATTCTTTGTTTCTCCTTTCTTTTTATCTCCTTTACTAAATTCTAGTTTTTACCTCCTTTATTACTTCATAATCATCATGATTTTTTTTCAATTCGGTTTTCCTTCCTCATCATTTTATTCTATTTATGCATTGTTTACATTCTTTGCTTGGTCATCTAAAAAAATCATCTTCGCATTTCCATTAAACATCATATTTCCTACTTCTGTCATCTCTCACATTGATTTTTTTTTAGTTCCTAAAGGAATTTTAAGCTTCTGACTGAATGATCCATTTATTCCTTTGAGATATTCACCATTACAAGATCTGGGTGTCAGCCAATTCAATTCACTCTACATGATGTCAATAAATAGCCCCTGAACAACATTCCATCTGTAAATTTTAAGACCTGTGCTTCAGAACCAGATGTTTTTATACCCAAGTTATTCTGATACACTGATCTTTATTCATTCAAGTGTAATACTTCCTACTTACTTCCCATACACAAAACAAATATGGCCAAGTCCCAACGCAATGGAACATATGGTGTCAGCAACAGTGCCTTTATACAGCAGGTACTCACACTGAGGGCATCAGAGATGCACGTTTTGGAGAATATCTGGACCATGTTGCACAAAACCCCATTGCAGCGTTGGTTCACATATTTGAAGGAGCAGAAATCCAGTGAAAAGATTAGATCTGACAGTTCTAAATATCACTTTCCTTCATTTGATTTATTTTATACCTCATCAATGTTAAGATATGAAGGGACTTATAAAGGGAGATATAAAAGGTGCAAAGGGACATAGGAGTCCTTGTGCAAGACTCCCAGAAGGTTAATTTACAGGTTGAGTCTGTGGTAAAGAAGGCAAATGCAATGTTGGCACTTATTTCAAAGGAAATAGAATGTAAAAGAAAGGAGGTAATGCTGAGGCTTTATAAGACACCAGTCAGGCTGCACTTGGAGAATTGTCGACAGATTTGGGCCCCTTATCTCAGAAAGGATGTATTGTCATTGGAGAAAGTCCAGAGGAGGTTCAGGAGGATGATTTCAGGAATGAAGGGGTTAACACATGAGAAGTGTTTGGCAGCTTTGGGCCTGTACTCACTGGAATTTAGAAGAATGCATGGGGATCGCATTCAAACCTACTGAATGTTGAAAGGACTAGATAAGGTGGATGTGGAGAGGATGTTTCCTCTAGTGTGGGTATCCAGAACAAGATGGCACAGCCTCAAAATTGAGGGGTGACCTTTTAGAAGAGAAGTACAGAGGAATATTTTAGCTGAAGAGTAGTGAATCTGTGGAATGCTTCGCTGAGGACTGCGGTAAGGCCAAGTTCATGGCTATATTTAAAGTGAAAGTTGATAGATTGCTGACTGGTCGAGGCATCAAGAGATATGGTGAGAGGGCAGGTGTATGGGGTTGAATGGGATACGGAACCAGCCATGATGAAATAGCGAAGCAGACTCGATGGGTTGAATAGCCTAATTCTGCCCCTATGTCTTATGGTCTAATGTTCTCTCTTCTCATTTTGCTCTACCTATTTTTGCTTTCTCCTTTCCTTTTATCTCATTCTTTACTAAATTCCAATTCTCACTTCCTTTATAATAATCTTGATGTTCTTTCTATTTGACTTGCTAGCCTTACAGGTTAGTAAGGGTTAGCACAGGTTAATAACATTGAGTAGGTTGTGGGCATGCTATGTTCGTGGTGGTAATTTTATGCATTGCACTATGCTGCTGCCTCAAAGAAAATTCATGACATATGTGAGTGATGATAAACCTGATTCTTATGTTGTGGACTGAGAGTGGGAAGGGAGCAGGGAGAGGGGAATCATGGTTGGGAAAAGAAGGGAGGGGGAGGCTGCTAAAAGTGCCAGAGAAACATTCCGTAATCATCAATAAATCAATTGTTTGGAATCAGCTGACCTTGCCTGGTGGCTCAGGGCTGAGTGTTTCTGTGCCTAAGCCAATCTCCATCCCGGCACTCCTTCTCTGCCGCCTGTCCCACACCCCTCCCGTGGCACTGAACACTTTTCATTCCCAATATCCACTAGATTTACAAACTCTCTCCCTGCACCATACAGTACTGTAAAGAAGTCTTAGGTACCCTAGCAATAAGCAATATACATAGACATGCCTGAGACTTTTGCACTGTATTGATGATCTTCTTCATATAGTCTGTCAAGTTCAAGTTTATTGTCATTCAGCTCTATACATGTCCACTGTTAAATAAAACAGACCAAAGAGCACAACACGGTATATACAACTCTCACACAGGTATCTCACTGAAGTTGAAGTTTATGGGAGAATCTATAGTGGCTGGAGTCATGCCTAGAAAAAAGGGCTATGGTGATGGTTTGAGGAGCCATTCTTCTCACTGCAAGGTGATTTGCTTGGGGAGGGGTCCTCAGCGGACACATCCTCAACTGCCTTATCAGAAGCCTTCCCCGATCACAAAAACAAAAATGGAGATGTTGCTGTTGATATTACATTGTTAATTCAATGCACAATTCCTTGTGTAATTAAGCAGACCTACTCACTTGCTGTGCAAGCTTAACAACATCTAGGAGCGGGTGATAAGAAACTTAACAGCCTTGCTACACAAGTACCAGGCATTAATTACTTTCTTCAAGCAAGAGCCAAAGTCCTTTTGTCATTTACTTGCATTAATATTATCGAATATCTTTACATACACTCACTGAGATCACAACCAAATATAAACTTGAATGCTTTTTTATCCAAAGCACTGTTTCTAAAAAAGCTAATATTATAAAACTTCCCTCCTGATCTCATAAGCAATGTGGCATGTGAGGAGAATATTTCTCACATCCAATTAATCTAAACAAATTAATCAGTATTCTTGCCACATCATCAGAACTGTGGAGATAAACTGCACCACAAACGAAAAAGAGTCCTCATGATCAATATTGCTCTCAGTGATCGCAGCCTCAAGCAGTTCATTACTCGAACAGTGGCCAGTCAGCATTTGGAGGTGAAAAGTAATGGTGTCTTCACCAAGGTCAAGGAGAGAGATTTAAAAATCAGCGCTTTGAAGCCGTATTTCCAGAGATTGAACAGCAGCCAAGCAGAGTTTGGGATTCTTTAGCAAGGTCGAATAAAAATAAGGCAGGGCTAGTAGAGCAGCCATTGTTGGATTGGGGCAGTATTAGAGTGGGAAGACTTTGGCTTTGCTTAACAGGCTTGGGCGATAACAGGCGTGGGTGACGTAAGTATACGGAAAGTTTTTCTTGCTCATTCTTCATCTGTGTGTATAGTTAGGGCAGTATGCATGGCTGCAGGGGCTTGTGTTTTGTTCTTGGTGTGAGATGTGCAAGACCTCCAGCCTCCCAGATAACCACATCTGTACCAGGTGCACCGAACTGTAGCTCCAGAGAGAATGTATTAAAGAACTTCGGCTCATAAGGGAAATTGAGGGGACGTCTTGGATTGTGACCACAACATTCTAAAGGGGGGAGGCTGAGCATCTTGGTACCTATTGGTAATGACATAGGAAGGAAAAAGAGAGGAGGTCCTAAAGAGAGAATTTAAGAGTACTGGGTAAGAAAGCCGAAAAACAGCATCTCCAGGGTAAAAATCTCTAGATGGCTGCCTGTGGTAAACATAACTGAGGGCAAGAATAGGATATTTGGCAGATGAACGTGCAGCTGTGGAATTGGTGCAGGGGGAAGGGTCTCTGTTTACAAGTCATTGGGATATCTGTGGGGGGAAGGTAAAACCTGTACAAAAAAGGACAGACTATGTCTGAACCCAAGGGGGGGGGTGATATCCTTGTGGGCAGGTTTGCCAGAGCTTTCGAGGAGGGTTTAAACTAATTTGATAGTGCGTTGCGAACCAGCGTGATAGGGCTGAGGATGGGAATGTTGGTCTACAAGCAGAGGTAGTGTGTAGTGAGACTGTCAAGAAGGACAGGTACATGAGAGGGCAAAATTCCAGCTAGTGGATGGGTTGCAGTGTAAAATGGGGACAAAATTGAAAAGGGTGACAAATACAGCACTGAAGGTTTTATATTTGAATGCATGCAGTATACAGGATAAAGTAGATGCTCTTGTATTGCAGTTAAAGTTTGGCAGGAATGACATTGTGGGCATCCATGAGTCATGGCTGAAAGAAGACGACAGTTGGGAGCTCGGTATGCAAGGGTACACCTTGTATTGTAAGGTCAGACACGTAGTTAGAAGGGGTGAGGTGGCTCTGTTGGTAACACATGAAATGAGGTGACATAGGATCAGAAGGTGTAGAATCCTAGTGGGTAGAATTAAGAAATTACAAGGGTAAGAAGGCCTTGACGGGAGTTATATACAGGCCTTCTAATGGTAGTCAGGATGTGGTCGACAAATTACAACAAGAGACCGAAAAAGCATGTCAAAAAGGCAATGTTACATTAGTCACTGGGGATTTCAATATGCAAATAGATTAGGAAAACCAAATTGACGATGGATCCTAAGAGAGAGATTTGGTGGAATGCCTCCAACGTGGCTTTGTGCAGTAGTTTGTGATTGACCCCACTATGGGACCAACGATTCTGGATTAGGCGCTCTTGGACGCAGTGATCCTAATATGATAAATTCACACTACAATTTGAGAGGAAGAAGCTAAAATCAGATGTATCAGTATTATAGTAGAGTAAAGGGAGTTACAGAGGCATGAGAGAGGAACGGGCCAAAGTTGATTGGAATGAGACACCAGCAGGGGTTATGGCAGAACATCAGAGGCTGGAGTTTCTGGGAGCAATTCAGAAGATACATGGCAGAGCGACACAACTTTGGCTGACAAGCACAAGGTAAAACAAAAGCAAAGGAGAGGGCATATAACAAGAGAGAGCAAAAATTAGTGGGAAGTTAGAGGACTGTGACCAACAAAAGGCAACTGAAAAATCACAAGGGGGGAAAACATGAAATATGAAGGTAAGCCAGCCAATAATATCAACAATTATACCAAAATTGTTTTCAGATATACAGTATGTCATGCACATTGGTAGAAGGAATAAAGGCATAGGTTATTTCTAAACATGTGGCAAATTCAGAAATTAAAGGAGTAAAAGGACTTTGGGAGTCCTACTGCAGGATTGCCTAAAGGTAAACTTACAAAGTGAGGTGGTAAGCAGGCATTCGTTTTGAGAGGACTAGAATATCAACGCAAGGATGTAATACTTTATAAAGCTTATTACGTTCTAGCTTGCAATCCTTCCCCACTCACCACACCTTCTTACTCTGGCATCGTCCCCCTTCTTTTCCAGTCCTGATGAAGGGTCTGAGACTGAAAAATCGACTGTTCATTCATTTCCATAGATGCTGCCTGACCTGCCAAGTTCGTCCAGCATCTTGAACGTATTGCTCCGGGTTTCCAGCATCCGCAAAATTTCTGATGTGTATGATTTGCTACCCCACTGCGCAGGGTCTTCAAGGAATGCCTGCCCTGAAGAAGTTTAAATCTTCCCTTTGATGGGAGTTCAGTGAGATCCTCAGTGATCTCTGCTGCCTCTGTCTCTTTGACCCTGTGCTCACCCAGACTCACTACCACAGCCTTGTGTTCTTCCTGGAAACTTGTCTTCACCACCTTCTTGATCCCATCAGATTCATTCTTCTCCAGTCCTCTACCTTTTCCATATATTTTCCACGGCCTTTTCTCATTGGAGCGACAGAGGATGGGAGGTGACTTGATAGAGGTGTACAAGATAATGAGAGGCATTGATCATGTGGACAGTCAGAGGCTTTTCCCCAGGGCTGAATTGGCCAGCACGAGGGGCATAGTTTTAAGGTGCTTGGAAGAAGGTACAGAAGAGATGTCAGGGGTAAGTTTTTTACTCAGAGAGTGGTGAGTGCGTGGAATAGGCTGCTGGCGACGGTGGTGGAGGCGGAACTGATAAGGTCCTTTAAGAGACTCCTGGATGGATACATGGAGCTTAGAAAAATAGAGGGCTATGGGTAAAGCCTAGGTAGTTCTAAGGTAGGGACATGTTCGGCACAGCTTTGCGGGCTGAAGGGCCTGTATTGTGCTGTAGGTTTTCTATGTTTCTATATTACCTCCCAGCTTCTTACTTCACCCCTCCCCCACACACCTGGCTTCACCTATCAACTTCTAGCTTTTACTCCTTCGCCATCCCCGACTTTCTTATTCTGGCATCTTCCCCCTGCCTTTCCAGGCCTGATGAATGGTCTCAGTCCAAAGCTTCGACTGCTCATTCATTTTCGTAAATGCTGCCTGGCCTGCTGAGCTTCTCTGGCATCTTGTGTGTGTTGTATCTGCAGAATGCTTTGTATTTTGGAGTATTGTTATCAGATTTTGGTCCCATATCTGAAGCAAAGGATGTGCTGGCATTGGAGAAGATCCAGATGAGGCTTACAAGAATGATCCTGGGAATGAAAGGGTTAAGGCATGGGGAGCATTTGATGGTTCTGGGCCTATACTCGCAGGAGGTTAGAGAAATAGTCGGGGCGGAGGGGGAAGGAATTATTATGGACACCCAGGGTTCATTTTGTTCTGTGGACTGTCACTTTAAAATGCCGTGAGAATGAGACTGACTTCTAGACACTGTTTGAGGAGAGGGAGATGTAGATGGAGATGGAGATGGAGAGAAAGAGAAAGAGAAAGAGAGAGAGAGAGAGATCGAGAGAGAGAGAGAGAGGTGGAGTTATTTGATAGACAATGAATGTTTATTGTTTCTCACTGCTTGTTTTGAATATACTAGGACACACAGACACACACAGCTCAGAGTTGAGCTGGATTTGGTCAATGGGAGACACCAGTGAGTCAGTCACAGGTTTAAACTTTCAGTAGCCCAAAAGGGGTGAGATGAGATCGACCCAGAGTATTGATAACTGACTCTCACAAGTCTGCTTCAAGTAGAAGAAGTTTGCAAAGAGAGGAGAGGAGAGGAAGGTTCTGAAACAGAAGAAACCTAGTGCCAAAGAGATCACTGTCTGGACCCTCTCCATAAGGGAGAGTTTGTTTCCATTCGAATACGAAAATGTGGTTGTCACATAGTTAATCCGCAGGAGTGGGTTCTCTGATGAGGAAAACCTTTGTGAATACGATGTGTGTGTTTACCCTTTGTCTGGGTGTGGTAGTTCACTGAAGAAAGGCACCCCATGGCAAATCACTGTTGGAGATGTTTTGTATGTCGTGGAACTGGATAAGTGGCTATCACGTTGTGTGTGATTGGAGTAACCTTGTGGAACCTTGTGCGTCAACCCTTGCCCGGGTGGTGGTTCCCTTAAAGATGGTTCCCTTTGTGATAAGCTACTGTTATTGATAATCCATAGGTGGATTCTGTTTGAGTATCCTGTGTCCAACACTTTGGAATGTCCGTTAGCTGAATTCGGGTGTGGTACTGCTTGTGTTGAAAGGATATTCATTGAAGATCACTGTCAATGATACTTCGTGTGTGGAGTGGAACAACTTTGGAGATAGAACCTACTGCTGTTGTTATTTTGTATTGTTGTAATGGAATCTGTGGAATATCGACGTAATTACTTTCTCACAAATTCACTTTTAGATTACAAACATCTCGCATTAATTAACCTGTGCATTTGAACAGAACTTTATCTCCACACCATTGTAAGACTGTATTACTTACCACCTAAGCTTGAAGAAGTTTGGGGATTTATATATTTACCCCCATATATACATAACACCGTTAACTCTTGATTTACCTGGTCTAAGTTACTATATGACGTAGTTACTAATAAAATAGTGTTTTGTTAACAGTAAAACCAGGTGTGCTTTATTGCTGCTGATACTTTTACAGGGTTGTGTGTACATAACAGGAATATCATTGAAATTTACCAAATATTGAAAGGCCTAGATAAAGAGTTTGTGGAGAGGATGTTTTCATTAGTAAGCGAGTCTAGGATCAGAGGCTACAGCCTCAGAATAGAAAAACATTCCTTTAGACAGATGAGGAGGAACTTCTTTAGCCAGGAAGTAGTGAATCTGTGGAATTCAATGCCACAGGCAGCTGTGAGGTCAAACACTGAGCATGTTTAAAGTCAATGTTAGTACGTTCTTGATTAGTCAGTTTCGTAGTTTACGGGCTGAGGGCAGGAGAAAGAGGTTGAGAGGGAAAATAAATTAGCCATGATTGAGAGCGCAGAATCAATGGGCTAAATGGCCTAATTTTGCTCATGTTTTATGGTCTGATGGTCTAATACTAGGTGGATAAGTACCCAAGACCTGAAGTGATCTATTCTGTTAGCGAAGGAAGCAAGAAGAGAGTGTTGGGGCCTTGAGAGATATCTTTGTTAGCAACACTTGAGGTCCCAGGGGATTGCAGGACAAGGTCCATCATGGTAGGCTAACCCAGAAGATGAAGGTGCTTGGGGTCTGTGGAGACTTGGTTGATTATATTGGAAATTGTCCTTAGCCACAGAAGGCAAAAGGTAGTGGAGGAGGGTGTAAGCCTTCTGGAGGTCTATGACCAGTGGTGTTCTGTAAAGATCAATGTTGGTATCTCTGCTATTTGTGAAATAAATAAGTGAAAGTGGGCTATAAAGTACTTTTGCAAATGATACCAAATTTAGTGGAGTTGTGGATAGCGAGAGATGTTGTCAAATAACTCAATAGCATATATACCACTGTGGAAATGTTGGTAAAGAGATGGCAGATGGAATTTTACTCAGCTTAGTGAGGTGTTGCATTTTTGGAGGTTAAATAGAGAAGAAATGCATACAATAACTGGAGCAATCCTTAGAAGCACTGATGTTGGACTGCAAATTCTCAGAAAGTGGCAACATAAATAGACAGGGTGATAAAGAAGATGTATGATGTACTCTGGGGTATTAGACATAAGAATTTGAAATAATGTTGTAGCTGTATAAATATTTGTTAGACCACTTTTGGAGTGCATGTCCACCAGTAGCTATTACATTAAAAGAAGCACGTGAAGGTATTTGTGAGGGTACAGAAGAGGTTCACCAGAACTCTACCTGGATCACAGACTACTAGCTCCAAGGAGAGGGTGAACAAACTTGCATTACTCTCTATGGAACATCTCGGGTTGATGAGCAACCTGACTGAAGTATATAAAATTGTGAGAGGCATAGATACGATAAATACTCAAAGATTTTTTTTTTTCCCCTGTGAGGATATGTCAAACACTAGAAGACATAGTTTAAGTGGGAGAAGTTTAAAGGAGATTTACAAGGCTTTTCTTTAACACAGAGTGGCAGATACCTGGAACATGCTGCCAGGGCAAGTAGTGGAAGTACATGCAGCTGGTATTATTTAATAGGTATTTCACAGGCATGTGGATAGGAAAGGAACCAAGGGATATGGACAACGTGCAGGCTGATGGGTTTAGTTCAATTTGGCATGGTTAGCACAGACACTGTGGGCTGAAGAGCCTGCTTCTGTGCTGTACTATTCTATGTTCGAACTGGATGAAAATAATCTGAGATTAGTATTAATTCTGAAAAAGTCCAAAATATGAGCACAGATGAAAGGGTTGAATCATTTTCAGCCATTGCCAGTCATGCATAGAGCGGTTAATTAATCTGAAGTGTCCATCATACAAGATTCAAGCCTTCAGCCAATTTAGTTCAATTCACATTCCATCGGAGATTGGATACAACAGTGACCATGACACCTGACAACAGCCCAGCTATACTGCTGAAGATGTAAATAAGATGAGTGCAACCATAACATGCCACACTTTAACACCCTCCACCACTATATTTTGTCTTCTGTGGAAAATTGCCAAGTTATGTCCTTTGACAAAAAGCAAAACAAATTCTAGCCAGCCAATTACTACTCCATCAACTACTTTCCATCAGTATCAATGTGATAGATGTTGCTGATAGCAGTGACGAGTTCCATCAGTTTTAGTTCTATTGGGACAATTCAGCTCTAGGCAACACTATAGCTTTGGTTTGAATTTGAACAAAAAGCTGAAATGAAAAGTGATTTGAGGGAAACTATCTTTGACATCAAAGTACTAATTGTCTCAACGTGGCAAAAGGATACTCAAGTATAACTGGATCAGGAGAGTGCTCCACATTGGATCTAGTCATACCCAACATTACCTTCAGGTCAAATTTGCTGCAGTAAATGCTCTTCAGGCAATGTCACAGTCTTAACCATCCTTATCTATCTCATTAATGGTCTTGACTCTGTCATATGGTCTGAAGTAGTGATTTTCATTGATCAGTTCTGCTCTATTCTTTCATTATCAAGTTTTGAACAAATAAGTAGCAACATCCATACATGCCTCCCAAATGTTGACTAGTGGAGAAGTTAACAACATCCCATAGGAGTACAGCCCAGCGTTTGTAGTTTTTGTCTCTCTACATGCTCGCCAGTGACCTATGGGAGAAGATAACACCTAGATTGTGCAAATTGCCCAAAGCCAATTTGTCTGATCTCAACTTTGGTAGGTCTTCCCTTTGTAAGTTCCATCAGATAAGAGATCTAAAACAAGCCTTGCCCTTAAAACTGAAAAAATTATTATACGAAATTTGGCACTTCTTAAGCCAGTTGTACCAGCAGTTAGGGTCGAAATGACAATAAAAAGTGACTTGACTTGACTTGGCTTGTCAACAATTTTTAGAACCGTTAATACTCCTGCATGTTTTTGCTATTCCAAAACTATTAAAAATGAATTGAGCTATTAAAAATTAAAGATGTAAATAATTAAATAAAACAAAACACTTGGTTATTTAAAGGACTCTTAAACAATTTAAAACATTCAAAATACTTGCATCTTTTTCTATAATCAACTCTAGCGTAGGTTTATCAAGTGATTTCCCAATATGTACTGACATTTGGAAATGTAAATGGTTTCAAGGTTCAAAGTACATTTATTAGCAAAGCATATGTACATTATACAGCCTTATGATTTGTCTCCTTACAGACAGCCACAAAATGAAGAACCACCAAAGCACCCATGAAAAAAGATCAAACACCAAGTTTGCAGAGAAAAAAACAATACAAACTATGCTAACAATGAAAGCAAGCAAATAACATTCAGGATGAAAGTGGAACCATAGACACAAAGCCCAGAGCTCCTGGAGCAGGCCACAACCTCAACCTCAACCTCAGTTCAGTGCAGAGCTGAGTCAATATTACAGAGTAGTGAGCAGAACCGTCTTGACCTTTGTTTCTGGTCCCGACACCCTGCCTTTTCAATCTGGCTTGGCAGAAGAAATTCACAAAGAGCTGCCTGAATTTTTATGTTAAATTTGGCCCATAGAAACAGGACAGAGGAGGCAGATAGCTTCTTCGATCTGTTCTGAAATTTGGTGATCCAGCTTCTTATACTGAACTTTGCTTTAACCAAATGTTAACTTATGCTTAGAATCCCGAAATTAATACTAATAATTGACCTAGGTTAAAGTACCTTTACTATTAATAGGTCATAATTCTGTATTTACACCATTGTTTAGATTTAGAAAGTTTTTCTATCTATATATGAAAAGATTGGTCTAAGATTTAAGTGATGACTCTTTGACCTTGAATCTACCAAAGAATTAGCAATCAACCCTTCCAGTTCCTCTTATTACTCTGAAGATCTACCATACAGAATTGTTGTAAAATGACACTAACTTGTATAATTTTTGGTCCTTAATAATTTTTGTGAACATTCATTCATTTCCTGACTCTGTGTCCTCGTGGGCTACACTCTGACTGCAATATATACAATGTAGACTGCACCACCTTTGCAAGGTGTCCCAAACATGTTATTTCTACCATCTAGATGAAGGACAAGGACAGGGACAAGGTCATCTCCTTTATGTCCCCCCCCACCCTGACACATTGCATGACATTTCCTTGTTATTCATTCATTATGTTTGAGTTAAAATCCTGCTAACCCTACCTAAAATCATTGTTGAATAACTTACACATGTGGGTACAACAGTTCAAAATGCTACTCAATATCTCTGTGTAATTATTTGTTGCATAATAAAGCACTTCAGTTCCCAGTGGGAATGCAAGGGGTTCACCTGGAACAGGAAACTATGATGGTTACTGGGTTGCACGCATGGGGTTGAGCAGCAGTTCGGTAACAAAATGTCCTAACATAAACCCACACCAAGTTTGTCTTTATTAAGAATAGAACATGGTGTCTAAGTACAGAGGGTAAATGGATAATGTGCACCACTGAGAAAGAGACTGCGTGAGCACAAAAGCTGCCAGCAGCAAGTGAGATTGGATGCTGGTTACGATGGAAAAAAGCTGGCCAGAGAGTGCATTGTTCCCAAAGTTCAGCAAACACCAGATTCACCAAGAGAGACTCAGGTAAGAGGCTGAAAGTTCCTGTCATGGATGGGTTCAGACCTCCTGCAACTGTACAGTTTACTGGTGATCTAACTGATGACTAGAAAAACTTCAAACAGCAATTCAGTATTTATTTAGCTGCGGGAGGGACTGATAAAAAATTGAAAGTGCCTTTTCTCCTGCATAATTGGCAAAGGTGCTTTGAACATCTATAACAGCTTTGAAATTAATGAGACAGCTTTTACATTGGATATTCTCATGACAGCATTTAAGGAGTACTTTGTCCCCAGTAAAAACATCACATTGAGAGATATAAATTTCTTTTCCTGTGACCAGAAACTAAGTGTTAGCTTTGATCAATACTTAGCTGAATTTCACACATTGAGCAAGACCTGTGAACTTGGTGATTTGGGAAGCTCACTTGGGAAGCTAGTTTGCAAAATCTCAGATAATGCACTCAGGGAAAGACTGCTGTGTGAAAAAGATCTGACACTGCAAAAGGCTGTGAATATGTGCAGGGCAGCAGAGACCACACGAGCACAAGATAAGGAGCTGCATAGAGCAGAAACAATAGTGCGTGCTGTGAAAACAGAGTAGCAGCACACAAGGCGTTTCCCAAAGCAACAGCAAGGCAAAAGAAAGTCTCAAATAACAAATGCAGCAAATATGGAAGTAGTCACATCTGAAAGACATTTCCTTCTTATGGTAAGTCTTACAATAATTGTGGGAAGAAGAATCAGTTTGTAAAGTGCTGCAAAGCTTGGGCTACTAAGAGAAAGATGCACACGGTTGAAGAGGAAATGGCGGAATCCTTTTAGGTTTCTCTAGAGTCTACTGGGGCTGGGGAAAACAGAATGGGTCGTTCCACTGATTGTAAATGAGACAGTAATTCTGTTCAAGCTTGATATTGAAGCCCAGGTGAATCTATTATCCATAGATGATTACAAGACCCTCAAAGTATAGAACAACATTTACCCAGTGAAGGTAAAAGTGACAGACTATACTGGAGAGTATATTCCACCAAAAGGGGGCTGTATAGTGATTTTCAATCACAAGAGGCAGCACCTAAAGGTATAGCTACTGATTATAGAAAAGAGAGTACAGCCAATATTAGGTCTAAGTGCATGTTGTTACGAATATACCACAACTCTGAGAGGCCGAAGGGTACCAAGTTTTTGAGAATCACAAGATCGCTATTAATTCAGGTCTGGGACCTAGAAAATGAGGGAGAGACATCCAGAATATACAAGGCTTGGAATGTGTCCTGGCCTCAGCAAGGCGGAACCATTGATAACGGCTATTGTCTCTTGGAGACGGAGTTGTGTATTGAGTACTGTACTATTCATTGAAGCCCTCAGGGGACAACCAGAGTGGGCTGGTTGAGGGATTGCATCATCCCAACCTGATTGACATCTGAGACCCCGTGAGTAAGGATAAAAGAGGGTCTGGGGAACGACCCCTTTAGACACACCAGGAGAAACGCTAGAAATCCCGTGACAGAGTTTAATAACGACAGCCGGTGGGGCTCGCGTGCATCCTTTTCCTTTGCCTAGGAATAGGCGGGCTTACCATGGAAGAACGGTTTAGCTAAAGGACTGGCTACGCCAATGGAACTCTCGAAGGATCGACATCATAAAAAGGAAAAGCTGGCAAGTTTCTAAAATCTCTCTCTTGACTCCAACCAAAGACTGCGGCCTGAATGAACTGAGTGACTTTTATATTTCCATCGGACAATACATTATCCCCTAGACAACGATAGAGCTTATTTCTTATTGATTATTATTATACCCTCACTTTTAGATTTAGTATTGACGACGTATATTATCTGTATGTTTGCATTGATATTATTTTTGTGTATTTTTACTAATAAATACTGTTAAAATTAGTACCATCAGACTTCAACGGACCTCTCTATCTTTGCTGGTAAGTGACCCAGTTACAGGGTTTGTAACAACTTGGGGATCTCGTCTTGGGATTTGATACCAAATTGGAGGGCCAGTGAATTGGGCTTGTAAGTCCAAACTTGGATCTGGTTGCGTGGGTAGCCAGACGGGAAACCAGCAAAGATGGACATGGATGAACTTATAGAAAGCCCGACTCTGGAGGTGCTAGAGGCAGCCACAAAGTCGGAATTGATAAATATTGCGAAAGGACTAAACCTCGCAGAGGTGAATAACGCTGCACCCAGCCCTTTCAGCCTCCATAATGCAGGGGCTATCTCAGATGCAGGTTACTACTTTCTGAATGAGGATTAAATAAGGTTAATCCTGTATTATCGCTGACAACACCAACTTTACTCGATCCTTTGGGTTCCCGTACCTCGATAAATCTTCATTCTCTGACTGGACTAAAACTGGCAGCATTGTGGTGGAACTGCCGACAATAACCTTTGGGACTTAAGATAGAAAGTAAAACTCTACTTTAAAACAAAACTGCGTCATGAGACAAATACACAGCTTTATCGTAGGCAAATTCCACATAAGTTTCTTCCACAGATTTCTTCAAATTTCTGTATCTTTCTCTATATGCTTCTGGAACCAGTTCATACGCTTTTAATATATACTGCTTCACAGTATCATAATCAAGTGCTTGCTCAGCAGTTAAAGTTGTATAAACTTGTTGTGCTTTGCCTTTAATTACATTCTGTAACATCACTGACCATTTCTCTTTTGGCCACTCTGAAATCAGAGCAACAGTTTCAAAATGTTGAAAATATTTCTCTACTTCTGTTTCACTAAATGTAGGAAACAATTTAATTTCCTGACTAACAACAAACGTTTTTCTAGAACCAGAGGACTGATCACCGGACCTTAATTCCACCATCACAAGTTCAAATTCCCTCTGTTTATTTTCAGCTTCTAACCTACATCGCTTCAAGTTCACTTTACTTCGTTCTAACTTCATTTGTTTGATTTGTAACTGCATCTCTAGATTACTTGTTGGAAACATATCTAAAACCACTTCATCAAAATCACCCAACTCTACATAGTGTGATGCAATTTTTCTCCGAATTACAGGCTTTGTTGTAGTCTTTGAAAAACCTTTAAGTTCCAACCTGCTAGCAATCTCAGATTCCTCACTCTTTTTTGCCTTTGCTAATAACTCCAGGTCTGGCAATGCCAGAAAGTCATCAATATTCATTGTTCCTGAATACCACCCACAATCCAATCAAACAAATGAATCGGGTATTTCCCCTTTTCCAAAACAGACTGACAATTAAACAAGCATTTAAGCACAAAAAATGGAACATATCCTGGACAAGCCCCCAATTGTTATGATACGACAACTATGAATATAAAATTGAGACAGGATTTTTATAAGGAAATAAAACATTTATTAAACACTGCTCAATGAAAACGAAAAGTAAACAAATGACTAACTTAACTGGAAATTAACTGCTATATGGCAAATCGAACAGTTCTTAAAGTGATAAATGTGAACACAGTTCTTAAAGTGGTAAATGTGAAAGTCCAAGTGATTTATACAGTCAATTAAGAGAGACTTTGCTGAAGTAATGATTTCCTCGACGACGTGACGTTACTGCTGATCCCAGCCGAAATATGCCTTGCCTGAAGGATTTACAATGAAGGAAATAAAAGCGGCTTAAACCAACTGACTTTCCATGGCGAATAATGCTGTACCCAGCCCTTTCTGCTTCCACGATGCAGGGGCTATCTCAGATGAAGGTTACTACCTTCTGAACGAGGATTAAATAAGGTCAATCCTGTATTACGGCCGACAACACCAACATTTCTCAATCCTTCGGGTTCCCGTACCTCGATAAATCTTCACTCTCCGACTGGACTAAAACTGGTAGCGCTGTGGTGAAACTGCTGGCAATAACCTTTGGGACTTAGGATAGAAAGTAAAACTCCACTGAAAAACAAAACAATACGCAGCATAACGGAGTAACTGACAAACTGACCTGCATCACAGCAAGGCTTTCTCGTTTTATACCTGTTGAAACAGACCATCACATGACCTCTCAATGGTGGGAAAATTACATCATGCGACCTCACACTGGCAGGAAATTACATCACCCCACCATCACAAGACAATTACGTTATGCTCACCAGATACTCAATGATATCATGGTCATGAGACGGTCACAAGATACCCACGAGATGCTATATGTGCAAGAGGAATTAGTTCCACATTATCTGATCTCTATGGAGTGAAGGACATCTCTGAGAAAAAACTGCATGAATCTACAACAGCAAGCACCAACCCATAGCTGTGAACTATCACCTGTTAGTACAGCAAAGGGCCCAGCAAATGTAAAAAATGAACATGTTGATCAGAGTTCTCGGAAAGACACAAATATTAATAAAACAAATATACCTGTGAAAAGAAATAACAGACAATATAAGGACTTTTAAACCAGAGACTAATTGGAAATGAGATGAGTAGATAAGGGACTGTAGTTGTTTATTACAATTGAAGTTGAAATCTTGAACAGCTGAAATTCAGGAAAAAAGAGACTGGCTACAGAATTTAAATATCTTTGTCAGAAAGGATTATTGTTCCTTGCAGGTTTATGAGGACATTGTTTTGAATTTATTTTCCTTTTAAGGGGGAAGATGTATTTGTCAATACCTCCAGTTGAACTCTGTTCTTTAGTGTGTTACCCCTTAGTGGTCAGTCTGTGTTTTTGTATTGCCATGTGCTCTTGTTTGTTTTCATGCCCCATGTGCTCATGCTCCTGTCCCTGCCCCTGCTCTACTCCGGCCCCTGTATCACTGGTTACTGGTTACTGCCCTCACCTGTTTCCCATTATTACCTGTATTGTGGCCACCTGTGTCTCATTGTGCTCCACCTATCAACTGCCTCTCTGTTTATTGCTCAGTGTATTTTAGTCCTGTGTTTTCACCTATGTTTTGCCAGATTGTGCCAGTGAGTTTTCCCAAGCCTTTACAGTATTCATATCTAAACTCTGTCCTTCTGTGTATCGACTCTGCCTGTTTCCTGATTCTGATTTTTGGATTTCTCTGGATTTTTTGATTTCCGCCTGAACTTTGACGCCAACTTTGTTGCCCCTCTGGATTTGTTACTCAATAAATATCACAGTGTGCACAGTATTTGGTCTGCGATTGGATCCCTGCTCCAGAGCACTGGACAGTGTTACAATGTGTACGTAATAAAGAACTTCATTTCACAGTGGTATTACAAGGGTTCATCTGGAACTGGAAGCTACAATGGTAACCAGGTTGTGCATGCACAGAGTTGAGCAGTAATTCAGTAATAATATGTTTTCTTTATTAATTTGTGCATTTCTACAATTACTATGACAAAAGTCCAAGTACAAAATAAAGATTAATACAGTGCAAGATAAACATACAATAATATGGTTCAAAATAATGATGAAAAAGCACTCAAAATAAAGTCATGTAAAGTTAGTATCCTCCCCCCACCGCAGAAAAAAAAACTCCAGACCAACCACTGCAAGATGTAGGAAATATTAATAGGAGCATTCAAACCCCCAAAACTGTAAATGAAAATAAGAACAAAAGATAATAATGTCTACTACCAAAGAAAGAGAAAAAAAAGCTGAAAGTAAGGGACTGAAAAAAAAGACAATCTAAACAGTAGTTATGAAAATATTCAAGAAAAGTTCCCCACACCTTATGAAACTTTATGTCCGAATTGAGAAGTGAGTAGTGATTTTTTTCAAGATCTAAACAGGACATAATATCATTAAGCCATTGAGCATGCGTGGGTGGGGAAACATCTCTCCACCTATTAAGAATTAAACGTCTAGCCAAAAGAGAAGCAAAAGATAATGTTCGACGTTTAGTCGGACTCAGATGTATATCCGCCTCACCCAAGGTACCAAAAATAGCAATCAGATGGTTAGATTCTAAGTGGCAACTAAGAATATGGGATAAGGTTAAGAAAACTTCTCTCCAAAATTTCTTTAGACTAGGACAGGCCCAGTACATATGAATAAGAGAAGCTTTGCCACTTTTACACTTATCACAAACAGGACTAATGTTAGGGTAAAATCGGGACAATTTAGATTTGGACATGTGAGCCCTATGTACAATCTTAAACTGTAAAAGACAGTGGCGAGCAACAACATGTTCTAACGTAAACTGATGCCAAGTTTATCTTTATTAAGTACAACTGAATGATCTCCTTCTCAAATTCAGTAGCAGATTGACAATAAACGCTGGCACTGTAGGTAACACTTTTATCTTGTGTATGAATGCAAGAAAATGATATTTATTAATCTTGTATTCTTAACAATGTTACTTAATTTAATCCTTTTTTGGCCTCTCTTACAACTTACTTCTTTGGTTTTCACATTTTTTCTATATCCATTTTTTGCTCCTTTCTATCAATATAATTTTTTCTTAATCCCTCTTCTATTACATATTTTTCTAATTTCTTTTTTCCCTTCACTTTTTCTTAATCAACAGCTTATTATGTTTTATTGCTATTTCTCATTTGCATTGTACTAAATTTTCCCTCTGTCATAGCCCTTCTAAATATTTATTTTCCTTTTCTTTTTGTTATTAATTTCTTATTACTTAATTCCATATTTCTCTATTTGTGTATATGTTACACCTCATCAGTTCTGACTGTTGCAGTTTAATGTGTTTTCTCTTCATGTTTTGCTTAATTCTAATCTTAATTCTGTTTTGCATATTTCCTCTTATTATCGTCTATCTCAATCTCTTTTTAAATCATTAATTAACTTCAAAAGTATCTACTGATATATTTGTTTCAGTTTTTTCTATTTGTCCATTTACAAGATGCACTCAAGGATTCAACAACGGTTCTTCAAATGTACATTGCAAAATTCTAACAGGTAGCACCCAAAAGGGCAAGGGTGGTGATGTGGAATGAAACCCTTAAGGTTCCATTCAATAATTCATAGATCTCTAGCACATTTCTTCATCATTGTTGATGTGAACCTTGGTACGCCCCACCCTGCATATCCTGGGGAAAATTTCATTGGAAGGACTACAGTGGTTCAAGGAGATGAGATAGACAATAATGGCCGAGCCACTGACGGCCATGTTCAATATGTTCAGTTGATCTTTTAATCCCTCTCACATGTTCACTGACCACTGCCCATTTCATGTCATATATTCTCTACTTTTTAAATTCTCTCTGCATTCACCACAGTTTTCCACTGCCTTTTATGTGGTTACAATAGCAAATACTGAACTTGATTTTTTTTCTTGTTCAGCTTTCCCGATTTGAAATTTGATGATCATTCTCTATTTTTTCTCTTCTGGTCCTTATCACCTTACCTACATCCTTGTTTTCACATCACTTATTTTCTTAAGTGGAATGAACATTGCAGTCACACTAACTTCGTAAAATTGAGAATTTCTTTTTTCCATCAACTTATCTCTAATTTCTAAACCACTTTTTTCTCCTTAGGACTTTTTATTTCTACATTTTTCTTTAATTTCTCTTCATTCAGCTCTAATTCAACTTAATTTTACTTAACTTTCTCAAATAATATTTTTTGTTCTTCTTACTTTTAATTATATCTCTATTAAGCAATCTCTTATTTTGTAATCCTTTGTTTTACTAAATATCACCTAAGAGCACATGAATAAAGCCTTTTGGTCCTCAGATCCCATTCTTCCATTTAATAAAGTATGGCTTTCGGATTTCAAATCAACTCTGCACTAATGTCTACTTCAGATAATTTTCCACCTCCTTTTTTATTAAGTACTGTACCTGTCAACCCTTAATTTTAAATATTCAAAGACACTCATTACACAATGCTTTTAGGAAGAGTCTACCAGTCAAGATGGCACTGGCATACAACACTCACTCAGTTCAAGATTGAAGGCCGTAGAAGAAAGAAACGGGTGGGGGAGCACCAGAGGGAGGCAATAGTCAGGCAAGGAGATAAGGTGAGAGAGGGAAAAGGAGATTGGGTCTGGTGTAGGAGAGGGCAGGGGGAGCCATTACCAGAAGTTCAAGAAATTGGTGTTCATGCCATCAGGTTGGTGACTACTCAGATGTAGTCATAAGGTGTTGTTCCTCCAACCTGAGTGTGGCCTCATTGAGACAGTCGAGGAGGCCACAGATGTACTTTGGTATTGGCCATCACCACTCTGGGAAAAAGGCGCTGGCTGTCCACTCTACCCATACCCCTCATTATCATATTCACTTCTTTCAAGTCACCTCTCATCCCCCATCAATTGAAGGAGAAAATCCGAAATGACCTTTCTTCATAAGACATGTTCTCTAAACTGGGCAGAGAACTGGGAAGTTTCCTATACTTTTTCTATAGAGCATCCACATCCTCTAGAACTGAGCACAATAGGCCAAGTATGGACTAACCAGAGTTTTATAGAGCTGCAACATAATTTCACAACTATTGAACTGAATCGCCCAACTAATGAAGGCTGGTACACCATATACCTTCTTTATCATCCCATTTCTCCTCTGCTAAGATTTCTGCAATTGACCATCAAATTTGATAATCCAAAGTGCATGTTCTCAGACTTTTCAGGATTTAACTCCATCTGCCACTTCTCAAACTAACTCTGTATCCTACTTATATTCTGTTGTAACCTATGAGAATGTTCGAAACTATCTTTTAAAAGACTCTTGGATAGGTACATGGAGCTTAGAAAAATAGAGGGCTGTGGGTTGTCTCATTTTTTAACTGCATTGCATTTGTGGTTTCTATATATCAATAAACTGAATCTGAATCTAATAGCACGATGCTTCTCCAGATGCTCGTAAATCCACTCCCTAAGAATCCTTTACAATAATCTTCCCACTATTAACATAAGAATTACTGGTCTATAATTCCTAAGATTATCCTTATTACAATATTTAAATGAACAACAGAACAAACATTTTGTAACCTCCAAGTCTCTGGCACCACTCTTGTAACCAGGAAGGAAGCAACTATCTTCATCAAACCCTAGCAATCTCTTCTCTTGCTTCCCATAATAAACTGGGAATAGTTCTATTTTGACCATTTCCCACATTTTTATGCACCTATATGACAAACTGCAGCTCTCTTCTCAGATTGTTCACATAGATCGATCACAATCTTATTATGTAATCCCAATCACAAATAAGCAGGCAGTTAAACTCTTTCTATGTGACATTGCAAAAGGAGCCTAGCACCAGAATCTATGTCAAAAAATAAACGGAACACCTTTCCGTGACACATTACATGGCCACATGTCCACTCTCA
Source organism: Hypanus sabinus (assembly GCF_030144855.1). Lineage (NCBI taxonomy): Eukaryota > Metazoa > Chordata > Chondrichthyes > Myliobatiformes > Dasyatidae > Hypanus > Hypanus sabinus. The sequence goes on along the minus strand of NC_082728.1, from coordinate 42,269,373 downwards.
CTCCTGGTGACCTCACAGTTTCCGTAATCAACATTACACTCAACTTGATTCCCATATTCTAAAGTTAAAGCTAGGAAAAACAGTCCTATAAAACAGCCACTAATTCAATCGTCCAGTCTGTCATCTCTCTAGCCAATTGTCTAAAGTTTATCTGTGTGTACAGCAACAGAATGTCTTCCCTCTCTCTGTATTCAGCAGTTGTCTTCTCTCCTTGAGCAGTGAGGATCAGGGATAACGAAACTCCCTCTGAAGTTAGTAGGAAGAAACAAGAAAGCATTGGACACACACAAAATGCTGCGGGAGCTCATCAGGTCAGGGAGCATCTATAGGAATAAATAATCAGTAGAGTTTTCAGGCCATAACCCTTCTTTAGAGGGTTTCTTCATTGAGTGTTTAATCATTTCCATAGATGCTGTCTGACCTGCTAAGTTCCAGAATTTTGCCCAAGTGGCTTTGGATTTCCAGCATCTGCAGACTTTCTCATGTTTAAGAAGCCATTGGTAGTGGTAACAAATGAAAGATTCACCAGAAGTTTAAAAAAAGAACAAAATCACTGGAGAATAATGGGAATGGGCATAGTGTACATGCTTCCTCCGCTTTGTCCTGGCAAACATTCCTAGATTATGGTTTGAAAAGGATCAAAGATTCTTCAAATCTATTCCATAAATTACACATAGGACAGGATTGGCATGAACTAGAAAAAGGTGTAAGCCTCATTCCAGTTCCTTGTGTCTATGGACTCACTTTCATTCTGCATGCTATTGCTTGCTTTTATTGCTTGCATGATCTGTGTTTTTGTTTCTTTCTCTTGGTGCATCAGGTTCCAGTTGGTCTTTTTTTAATGGGTTCTTCTGGGTTTCTTGTTTTGTGGCTGCCTCAAGGTTATATAATTTTTACATACTTTGACAATTAACTGCCAGTGGTATAGCTGCATCCACACTGGATGTCAGGGCAAGTGGTCCCAGGTTCGAATCCAGCTGGCTCCTTTCCAACACTTTCCAACCCTTTCCAACCGTGGTAGGTCAAGCATTGAACTAGCAAGCAACATGGCCTTGTAAAAAAAGTCAAATGCTACAGAAACCCAAAAATGCTGTCCAAGGTGCAGAAAGAAGCAACAATGTTGATAATATACTTTGAACTTTAAACTTTGAAATTGTCCAATCAAAGCTTTAGTTTATGGTTTTTGTGGACAATGTCCCTATTGATTGTTAATATCCCATCTCAACAAAATCCTGATCTACAGTGAAGTTTTCCCTCTTTGCAGTCTTTCAGAAGTGATCCTGGGATGTACTTTATGAATTCACCAACTTTTCCTCCTTCCTAGATATTAGATAATACAGGCTGTTTGGCCCACAATGTTGTGTCTATCTAAGAGTCTCTTAAACGTCACTAATGCATATGCTTCCCCTACCAACCCTAGCAGCACATTGCAAATACCCACAACTCCCTGTGCAAAAAATCAACCCCTGACATCCCCCCTATATCCTCCTCCAATCATAATTAAATTATGTTCTCTCGTATTAGCCATTTCTGACTGGGGGGGAAATTACTGCACTCTATGCCTCTTATCATCTTATACACCTCTGTCAAGTCATGGCTCATCCTCCTATGCCCCAAAAGGAGGAAGCCCTGGCACACTCACCCTTTCCTTATCAGATATGCTTTCTAATCAAGGCAGTATCCTGGTAAATTTCCTCTGCATTCTTTCTAAAGCCTCCACATCCTTCCTATAATGTGATGACCAGAAGACTCCAACTGTGGTCTAAACAGAATTTTATAGAGCTGCAACATTACTTCATGACTCTTGAACTTAGTCCCCTGATTAATGATGGCCAACCCATCTAACACCTTCTTAACCAGTCTATCAATTTGTGCAGAAACTTTGAGACATCTATGGAACTGGATCCCAAAATCCTTCTGTTCCTCCACACTGCCAAGAATCCAGCCATTAAATCTGTAATCTGCCTTTAACTATGACCTTTTAGAATGTATCATTTTACACTTTTCTAGATTGAACTGCATCTGCTATTTCGCAGCACACTTCTGCATCCTATCAGTACCCTGCTGTAGCTTCTGACAACCTTCTGCACTGTGTCCACAACACCAACCTTCATGTCAAATGCAGAGTTATTAACCCACCCAACCACCTCCTCATCCGGTGTATCAGATGAATCGGTGTATCGGTGACCGGTGTATCATTTATAAAAATCACAAAGATCTGAGGGCCCAGAACAAAGCCCTGTATAACACCACTGCTCATTGAACCTCAGGTAGAAAAATACATTCTAGCGCTAACCCAAACGCAGTGACAGCTCTTTTCCATGAAACAGTCTCTCAAGTTATTTAAAGTTCAGCATCTTACTGCAGATTCCAACGCTGCTCACGGACTGCCACTGTGATGCTATGGGGTCCCCCCAATGTTCCGGGCAGAAGCTGCACTTAGGCAGTGGGTTCCATCCAGTCTATCAGTGGATTCTTGCTATTACTTTAAAATTTTATTTTCTTTTGCCTCTAGGTCCCAATACTTTCTAGAAACTCTAGTTTGACTTGACAGCTCCCACTCGATCTTCCCATGAAAACACTAGGGAGATCGCCAGCTTCAAAGGCAAACTTGCTGGTCCCAGTTCGGTGTTCGGTGACCGGTGTTCGGTCTGTTTCTGCCCGGAACATTGGGAGGAACCCCCCCAGCCTCACAGGAGCAGTCTGGGAGCAGCATTGGAATCTGCGCTAAGACGCTGAACTTTAAATAACTTGAGAGACTGTTTCATTGAAAAGAGCGCGGCTTTTCACTGCACTAACCTCTGCCTTCCTTGGGCAAGCCGATTCGATATCCACATCCCTGGATCCCGTGCCTCTAGATTTTTCAGTATGAGCCTATCTTGATGAATGCATTACGAAAATCTATATACACCACATCCATTACTCCACCTTCAATTTCTTTTAACATTTCTGTGAAGATTTCAATCAGGCTTGCGAGGCACATCCTGCCACTCTCTAAAACATGCTGAGTAACCCTAATCAATCTAAGCTTCTCCAAATGCTCATAAAACCTTTCTCTATGAATCCACTCTAATCGTTTGTCCACCACTGATGTGAGTCTCATTGGTCAATAATTCCCAGGATTTTCCCCATTATCTTTCTTGAATGACGAAGGACAAAAGAAATACTTCCTATCCTCCAATTCTCCAGTATCACTGTGGCCAGAGAGGATGCAATTAACTTCATCATACCCCAGCAATCTCTGCCCTTGTTTCCCATAGTGACCTATGATATATCTCGTCCGTCCTCGGTGACTTATCTATCTCGATGATTTTCCAAATCTTTAATGTTACCTTTCTGGAACTCAACTTGACCAGCACATTATCCGGTCCTAGACTGACCTCATGTTCATCAATCTCCCTCTCCCTGGTGAAGTTTGTAATCAAACTAGCATCTTCTATCTTCCCACTTATAAATTACTCTCGAAGCAGAAAAGGAATTCATGGACATTAAGATGTGTAGACAATCAGTGCTAAGAAGTGGAGAGATTACCAGACAAACAGTTACAGGATAACTCACTTACTTGGGCCCTTTGTTCCCTGTAGAGCATGGGCCATTGATGACCTCCCAGCTTCATTGTCCTCTGAAGTCAATTGTATGGATGGATTTCATCAGTGCTTTTGCCATCCATTGCATCCACTGTACAGGGGATTGTGCTATACAGCTTCACCAGAGCCCTGTTGGATGGCCTTACCCATTTCCACCTTTCACGTCAAGCATGTAGGGTTAGACTTTGAGAGGCATTTAAAGAGTAATGTTTGGTCAATTGTATGCTAATCAAATACTCTTGGTTGATGTAAAGCAGGGATTTAAAATAAAGCAGGGATTTTTCTACATTTTACTGACATCCATAGCAAGGATAGTTAAAGCATAATTTTGGTACCATGCAATTATACCTTTATTTTAAAAATAATCTATCATTCAACTGATTTTGATTGCATTATTTGCATTTTAAGTAATGAACTCTCTTGACACTAAGGAGGAAGCACATGACCTTGCACACAGATTTGGTTAGACGACATAAACACAGGCATCAACATACCCAGATGATAGACAGTACGAGACTTTTTATGAATGGGCAGGCAGTGACACAGCTGTTAGAACAACTGCCACATGGTACCAGAGACCCAGTCGGAGTCTTGATCTGGGGTGCTGTCTGTGTGGAGTTTGCATACTTTTCTTGTAACCACAAGGGTTTCTTTCATGAAGTTTCAGTATCCTTCCATTTGCCAGAGACATGCTGGTGGGTTAGTTGTTCCTCGTGAGTAGGTGAGTGATAGGACCTGGGAAGGATGATAAGAATGGGGGAGGAAATTAGAAAAGGATTTACTATAGGGTTAATGGAAAAGGGTGTTTGCTGATAGGTGCAGATTCAGTGGGCGGAAAGGCCTATCTCTATGCTATGTGTCTCTAAAACTCTGCACGAAGGCTGAACCTAATGTTATCTGTGGAAGAGTTTCCCAGTGACCTCTCATAGTCCTCTCAGCAAAATCCTTGTCTGAGATCCCAGTAAGATCTTCACTCCATGTTACCTGTTATATTCCACCAGTGATGGTGAAAGTCTGTCTGTGACTCCAGCAACAACTCTCAGTGTGGTGATGATTTAACTTAATGGTCTCTGCTTCCTGAGACACAAGTCATTTTGGATCTAAAATTATTTAAGATAAGTCAGGTGTCTACAGGCTGAACCTCAGGGAAAACTTTAGTGACAAAAGTTATACTTTACAAACATTAAATTACATGTATATAAAGATTACATGTATATAAATTACATTATATACTAAATTGTTGAAATACTCTTCCACTCACATTATCAACTGCCATTTCCTGCTTCCCTAAATTACTCTGTTGCTTTCATGTAAGTGGGAGCTCAAACCTGCTGACAGTTGATGTCACAATGTTAATCAGACCCAATCACAATGGTAAAACTAAACCCCTCCCACATCATCACATGGCCAGGTTGTGTTGTTGAAATGCTGTTCTAGTTGGTACATTTGTCCATTCGACAATCAGTCCTTTTTCCTTAGGTCCACTGCCCTGTACTAAAACTGGAAATAAGGAATGGAGAATCCAACTGTACCACATTCAGTATCTTCATTATTTATCCCCTCTAACCCTTCATCAGAAGACGTCCTTTCTGTTGTTTTCAGGTAATTAGTCCCCCACATCCTACAGTGAGAGGAATTTGAGATATTGGAACATGAGGTGAGGCAGACTTTGTGTAAGGTAAGGTTATCACAAGTATGACAACTTAAAGATCTTTCTAAATTGATAAAATATAATATAATATAATATAATATAAAAGAGCTCCAACTCATCCCACACGAAATGAAGCATGAAGTGCTTCTGATACTATTAACAGATGACCCAGTTCAGTTCCGGCTGAGAATGAAGATAGAAAGTAAATCCCTCTACATGTGCCTCGTGCACTTAAATGACACAGAAGGGAGGAGCTGAAGCTGTTCCTACTCCACCTGAATGAAAACTGGAGCTGCTGGTAATCTCTGCCAAATTTCTCACTTCTGCAATCACTGAAGCATGCTATTGCATCTTGACTTCTATACTGAGGGTTTTGTTAAATCAACATGCTCAATGAATCTCAGTTAGTGTGCCAGTGATTACCCTGTCCCTCTCTATCTTCCACAGGCACGATTCATCTTTTAATCTAAAAATCAATAGAGGTAATTCTGGATTCTGCAACTGGAATACTATTGATTAAATTGGTTGTCTACAATTAGACTTCTTTAAATATATTTGGTATTAATTATACCCACTTGCATTAAATATCTTTAAATTAAATAGTTATATTTTGACCATTTTCCTCATTTTTATGGACCTGTATGACAAATTGCAGCTCATTCTCAGATTGATCACAATCTTATTGTGAAATCTCAATCACAGATCAGCAGGCAGTTAAACTCTTCCTGTGTGACATCACAAAAGGAGCCGGGCACCAGGATCTATGTCAAAAAATAAACTAAGCTCCTTTCAATGACATGTTATATGGTCACATGGCCACTCACTCCTGGTGAACTCACTGGTTCTATAATTAAATTTGTACCCAATTCTATTTCCATATTCTAAAGATAAAGTTAAACAAAAGCAGTTAATCCTCTCTAGCCAATTGCCTCTAAAGTTTCTCCTTGGGTTCAGCAACAGAATGCCTTCTTTCTCTCTGTATTCAGCAGTTGTCTTCTCTCCTGCTAGAGTAGTGAGGATCAGGGATAATGAAACTCCCTCTGAAGTTAGTAGGCAAAAGCAAGAAGTCACTCATACTGGTAACAAATTAAAGGTTCACCGGAAGTTTAAAAAAGGACAAAATCACTGGGGAATAAAGGGACTATATCCTGGAAACTGCAAATAAAGCTTTCTGTCCTCTGCCCTGCAAACATTCCTAGACTATAGTTTGAAAAGAATCAAAGATTCCCAAACCTATCCTATCAATCACACATAAGGCAGGGTCAGCAGGAACTGAAAAAGGTGCAAAGCTCATTCCAGATGACCTAACGATTTACACTGATCATAATCTGTTAGTGTTTCTGAGTAAGATCAAGGACAAGAACAGAAGCTTGTTAAACTACAGTCTGATTTTGCAGGAATATGACATGGTAATAAAACATGTAAAAGGTACTGATAACATTATTGCTGCTTATTTATCCAGGGGTTAAGTTAAAGCTTGTATATGCTTCTGTAATGTGTTACCTGGTAGTCACATATGGATTGCTTCACATTCTATACAGTTAAAAAATTTTTCTCCTTGATCAAAATTTTACCTTTTGGCGGGAGGTGTGATGGACATGGACTGTGCCTTTAAAAGAGAGAGAGAGACAGAGATGTGGACTACAGTGCTGTCTGCTTCTGGATTGCTCTGGTGAGAGAGAGGTGGAGTTATGTGATGGACAGTTGATGTTTCCTGTTGCTTCGCGGCGTGTTTATTTAAGCAAGGTCAGATGACTCTCTCACAGACACACAACTGGAAATCGACCATGGAAGGACACCAGTGACAGAAGAGTGACTGGATGGAACTTTCGAGAGCCCACAAGGGTGGGTTGAGGATTGATCAAGAGAATTGATCAGTAGTTATCACTGTGTGTAGACGGGCTGACCCTGTGGAGGCTACCAGTGTATTTACCCTTGCCTGGGTGGTAGTTTCCCCTTGAAGATGTACCCTTTCTGATAAGCTACGTTTGGTTAACTTGAGAATGGATTCGGAGTCCGACGACAGAAGACCAACGACACCTATTTATTTGTTCTTCTCCTATTGTGGATTTCACTTTGGCTTACAGATACCTCTTTCTTCCCCCCACCAACTCTGTGCATTGAATTGAACTTTCTTACATTACCATCGTAAGTCTTTAAACCCTGCCACCTGAGCTTAAATGAGTTTGGGAATTATATTTACTCTTATATATATGCATAACACTGGTAACTTGTGACTGACCTGGTTTAAGTTACTATATTAACTAGTTAAGAATAAATAGTAGTTTTTAGCATCAAAACCAGACTCCAGGCATTATCATGGTCCCCTCTGACAATCCCCCACCTTCCTATTTACCTCAGGAATGGGGCCTCAATCCACTCATTTAGTTTTCAATCATTCCCAGGTTCCACTAATTACACACACCTGCTTTCCATCAGAAAATGCAGGATAAAGACCCTGTGATCACAACAAGGAGCTGCCAGTTTGTTGGGTTTATTCCCGTGTGATAACTTTGTTTCCGGACTGCTTAGAACCGTTAGTTCTACGTTCAGCTCTAGTTTCAAGTAATTCCATGAAAACCCTGTCTCCGAGTCAAGATTCCTCCTGGTTATCTGTTCCACGTTCACGACTGAGCAAGCACCTCTCAACTCCGTCTCCATGTCTGGGTTCTGCACTTGGGTTCGCACCCAGTCGTTCCATGTAACAGGACAAACTGGCCAAGAATGAACCCAGCGGACACGGATCCCGTACAATAGGCCCTCACCAGTCAGGGCTACCTACTGGGCGCCCACGACTAACTACATCACAGAAAACCTTCCGACGCTGTCCATGAATATATGGAAGGTCAGTGAGCAGCCTGACTAAGTTTCCGCTTCCCTTTCTCCGTCCCCTCCAAGAATCCTGACTACCCAAACTGCACCACTGGGGATGGCGTCGCCATTGGGATCAGCAACACCATCCCCTCGTGAGCTATATGTCCCCAAGCCCAAACCCTATGTTGCAGGCTTAGGAAGGTGCCAGGCCTTCCTGTCACAATGCTCTCTGGTCTTTGAGCTACAGCCATGTACCTACTCTTCAGATAAATCCGAGACTGTGTATATCATGGGGCTGTTACAAGGGGATGCCTTGGCCTGGGCAACCGCGACATGGGATAGCTGATCCTCCTTCCCCTCCTTTGTTGCTGAAATGAGGAAGGTCTTCAAACAGCCCATTCGTGGTAAGGATGCCGCTAAACGCTTGCTGACTCTTTCACAGGGTTTGTGAAACGTAGCAAGGTATTCCATTGAGTTCCGAACCTTAGCCGCAGACTCAGGGTGGAATGACGACGGCCTACGGGAGGTGTTTTGACAGGGCCTTTCAGACAAGATAAAGGATGAACTGACAGCGATGGATGACACGGACTGTCTGGTCTCTCTGATCTCACTAGCTACTACATTAGATAATCAACTTCAAGAGAGAAAGAACCAGTCGCCCCGCTCCTCGGGGAAGCCCACGGTCCAACTTATCAGTCCCAGGCAGCCTCCTTTCCCCAGCCGCTCCAAGTGTCGCTCCTGGTCCAACCGTCCCCACCACCCTGGGGGCAGAACCAGCTCTCCCCAGCTGAACGACTTCGGAGGTGGAGAGCTGGGGATTGTGGCCAGCCAGGACACTTCTGGGATACCTGCCCTCAGCAGCCAAAAGGGAGGGCACCAGAGAGAAAGGGGTCCTGGTGAGCCGGACGACACTCCCTTCAGCCCCCCAGACTCGGACGCAGATCCCGGCTACCGTAAATTACCAACGACAGTCTCTGTCCCCATCCACTTTGGTGGATCCCAGTGCCAAGGACAACCTGCTGGATGAAGACATAGCCACCCGGGCTGGAAAACCTTGCGAGCCACTAACAACCCCCCGGATGGAAAACTGCTGGCTCGGGTGACCCACTGTACACCACCACTGACCTTGATCCTATCCAGGAACCAATGGGAGGAGAAACAATTCAGTCTCATTCATTCACCTCAAGCCCCGGTAGTTCTAGGGTATCCATAGCTGACCCAACACAATCCCCACATCAACTGGGAGGATAGCCGAATGGAGCCCATCTTGCCGTGCCAACTGTCTGCGGTCGGCCCCATCTCCCAGGGAAGCTACTGCGAATCTGCCTGTCCCGGAACCGCCCCCCCCCCCCCCCCCGACAGAATACCATGACCTGGGACCGGTATTCAATAAACAACGGGCCCTTTCCCTGCCTCCACACCGCCCATATTATTGTGCCATCGACCTTCTCCTCAGGGCCCCGCTACCCGCCAGTCACCTTTTTAACCTATCCCGACCGGAGAGAGAGGCCATGGAGAAGTACATCAGCGAGTCCCTCGCGGCGGGCATTATCAGACTTTCGTCTTCCCTGGTAGGTGCTGGGTTCTTCTTTGTAGGAAAGAAGGACAGGTCACTTCGTCCTTGTATTGATTACAGTGGCCTAAACAGTATAACAGTTAAGAATAAATACCCTCTACCCCCAATACTTTGGTTTTTGAACCACTGCGTGGAATCACCATTTTCTCAAAGCTGGACCTTCAGAACGCCTACCATCTAATCAGGGTGAAGGAGGGGGACGAGTGGAAGATGGCCTTTAATACACCTCTGGGCCACTTTGAATATTTGGTCATGCCTTTTGGCCTCACCAATGCTCCCGTTGTTTTTCAAGCCCTCATTAATGACATACTGAGGGGCTTTATTAATCAGTTCATATTCACTTACCTCGAAGATATCCTGATATTTTCTAGCACCCCCAAGAACACATTCACCATGTCCGTCAAGTCCTCCAGAGACTGTGGGAAAACCAATTATTTGTGAAGGTGGAGAAATGTGAGTTCCCTGTTCCTTCGATCAGCTTCCTGGTTATATCATCGAGAGTGGGCAGGTGAGAGCAGATCCCGAGAATATCCGGGCAGTGGAGGAATGGCCTAGGCCCACGACCCACAAACAACTTCAATGATTCCTGGGGTTTGCAAACTTCTACTGCCGATTTACCAGAGACTACAGTCGAGTGGCAACCCCCCCCTTACCTGGCTTACCTTGCCTACTACCCCCTTCTGTTGGGACTCCGAAGCTGACTCGGTGTTCACTGACCTGAAGAGGCATTTCACCACCGCTCCCATCCTGGTCCATCCGGACCCAACCCGTCAATTCATTGTCGAGGTGGACACCTCTGACTCCGGGATAGGAGCAGTCTTGTCCCAACGATCAAGTTCAGATGAAAAGCTTCACCCCTGTGCCTTCTATTCTCGCCAACTGAACTCCGCCGAGCAGAATTATGATGTGGGGAATAGGGAACTCCTGGCAGTCAAACTAGTATTGGAAGGATGGAGGCACTGGCTGGAGGGGGCAGAACAACCGTTTGTGGTATGGACTGATCATGAAAACCTGGGGTATATTCAGACTGCCAAATGTTTGAACTCCCTCCAGGCGTATTGGGCATTATTTTTTGGATGGTTCAAGTTCACACCATCTGGGGTCCAAGAACAGGAAGCCGGACGCGCTGTCCCGCCAGTACGACTCCAAGGAGGACACTTCCAGTCGAGGGACTATCCTCCCACCATCCTGCGTAGTTGCCATGCTCACTTGGGAGATCGAGTCCGAAGTAAAAGAAGCCCAATGGGATGACCCCGACCCTGGCGATGGACCCAGCAATTGCCTGTATGTGCCCGTTTCAGTCAGGCCTCAGGCTCTCCAATGGGGGCACATGTCTCAGTTCGCCTGCCACCTCAGGAGTGATCAGACCCTAGCACTCCTGAGGAGACACCTGGTGGCTGTCAATGGAGGTGGATACCCGTTCCCATGTCTCGATATCTTCCATCCGTGGCTGGGGAAAAGCCTCTCATCGGCCACCTGCGGGTTTACTTCATCCTCTACCTGTCCCTGGTTGCATGTCGCCCTAGACTGTCACCGGTCTAGCCCCTTCACATGGGAACACCACCGTACTCACCATGGGAGACCGGTTTTCCAAGGCGGTGCACTTCGTAGCCCTCCCTAAACTCCCTTCCTCTCAAGAAACCACAGATCTTCTCATTTGCCACGTCTTCCGCCTCTATGGAATCCCTGCAGACATCGTCTCTGATCGAGCTTCCCAGTTCATCTCTCAGGTATGGAAGGCTTCCTGTCAAGCCTTAGGTGTATCGGTCAGCCTGTCATCTGGCTTCCACCCCCAGGCAAATGGGCTGATGGAAGGGGTCAACCAAGACCTGGAGGAGACACTACGTTGTGTAATGGCAAACAACCCGTTGACCTGGGGCGACCACCTCCCGTGGGTTGAGTACGCCCACAACTCTCCAGTGAGCTCTGCCATTGGACTTCTCCACTTGAGTGTCCTCTGGGGTACCAACCCCCGCGGTTCCCCACACAAGAAGAAGAGACTGCAGTACCGTTGGTTCAGGACAATATCGATCGGAGCCTTAAGGTTTAGGAGTAGACGTGCACGGCCCTACTCAGATAAGCAAAACGCAATAAGAATATGGCTGACCGACACCAAACTCTGGTGCTTGAGTACAAACCGGGGCAAATGGTGTGGCTTGCATCCAAGGACATCCGGCTCAAGAACGAGCATAGGAAGCTTGCCCCTCACTTCCTGGGAACATTCAAGGTCAAAAGTGTTATCAACCCCGCATCGGTCCGCCTAAAACTGCCAAGATCTATGTGCATCCACCCGACTGTTCATTTTTCCCAGGTAAAGCCAGTTTTTGTCAGCCCCTTGTGTCCCCCGGCCGAGACTCCCCCACCTGCCCGTATCATCGACAACCATCCAGCATACACTGTCCGAAGACTACTGGATGTGCGCCGAAGGGACAAGGGTCTCCAATACCTGGTGGACTGGGAAGGGTACGGTCCAGTAGAGCGTTCCTGGGTCCCCCGCTCCTTCATCCTACACCCTTCCCTCATCCAGGATTTTCATCGGGACCATCCAGACAGGCCTGGAGGATCGCTGGGAGCCTCCTGTTGAGGGAGGGGTACTGTCATGGACCCTTCTGACAATCCCCCACCTTGCTACTTACCTCAGGAATCAATCTGCTCATTTAGTTTCCAATCATTCCCAGGTTCCACTAACTACTCACACCTGCTTTCCATCAGAAAATGCAGGATAAAGACCCTGTGATCACAACAAGGAGCTGCCAGTTCGTTGGTCTACTCCCGTGTGATAACTTTGTTTCCGGACCACGTGGAACCGTTATAAGTTCAGCTCTAGTTTCAAGTAATTCCGCCTCCGAGTCAAGATTCCTCCTGGTTATCTGTTCCACGTTTGCAACTGAACGAGCACCTCTCAACCCTGTCTCCGTGTCTGTGTCCTGCACTTGGATTCACCCCCATGTAACAGGCGTGGTTTATTGCCGCTGGTTTATTTAAACTGTCGCATTTATGTAAAATCAGGAAGATGCAATTAAAAGTTCACCAGAAGTTTAAGAAAAGAACAAAATCACTGGGGAATAAAGTGAATTCGTCATGGGAATTATGTATAAAGCTTCCTCTCCTCTGCCCTGCAAACATTCCCAGACTATGGTTTGAAAACAATCAAAGATTCCCAAATTTATCCTATCAATCACACATAAGGCAGGGTCAGCAGGAACAAGAAAAAGGTGCAAAGCTCATTCCAGATGATCTAATACAGCACAGCCACCTCATCTCCACAAGATAAATTGAACACAGAACACAATTAAAGAAAACACATCAGTTTGCACACAGCATGGCATGAATACAGAAGACTTACAAATTCATGCATCAATACCGTACATACTCCGCATGTTTACATGAGTTAAGTTCCAATCAAATAGTCAATTCAAAGCTTTAGCTTCTGGTATATGTGGACAATGTTCCCAGTGGCTTGTTAATACCCCATCTCAGCAAAATCCTGATCTGATGACCACTACAGTGTAGTTTTGTTATATTTGCAGTCTTTCAAATGTGATCCTGAGGGGGTAGCTCCAGATAGATGTACTTTATGAATTCGCCAACTTTTCTTCATTCTTAGGTATTAGATAATAGAACAGTACAGTATATTACAGATTCTTCTGCCCACAGTGTTGTGCCTATCCAAGAGTTTTTATATGTTGCTAATGTATGTGCTTCCCCCACCAACCCTGGCAGCACATTCCAAGCACCCACGATTTTCTGTGCAAAATACCTACCACTGATATCCCCCACACCTTCCCCCAATTATGACAAAATTATGTCTTCTCCTATTAACCAGATCTACCCTGCAAAAATAACTAATGTCTATTCACTCTCTCTATGCCTCTTGTCATCTTCTACACCTCTATGAAGTTACCTCTCCCCCTCCTTCACTCCAAAGAGAGAAGCCCTAGTTCACTCCACCTTTTCTCATAAAGTATGCTTTCTAATCAAGGCATTATCCTGGTACGTTTCCTCTGCACCCTTTCTAAAGCCTTGATGCACCATCAATAACTCTCTCTGAGACGTGAAGGCGATATATCGGCTTTTATTGACTGGAAGAAAGAACAAGCAGTAGTTGACCACCATACTACATCCTGGAGACAGAGAGGCCGGGCTCAGGCCTCAATCGCCTTTATACAGGGGCCTGTGGGAGGAGCCACAGGAGCAGTCAGCAGGGGGCGTGTCCAGACAGGTATATGTAGTTCACCACAGTACTGTACTATGTTCTATGTAATTATACCGGGGTCTGTGGGAGGAGCCACAGGAGCAGTCAGCAGGGGGTGTGTCCAGACAGGTATATGTAGTTCACCACAGTACTGTACTATGTTCTATGTAATTATACCGGGGTCTGTGGGAGGAGCCACAGGAGCAGTCAGCAGGGGGCGTGTCCAGACAGGTGTATGTAGTTCACCACAGTACTGTACTATGTTCTATGTAATTACACAGGGGTCTGTGGGAGGAGCCACGGTCTGTGGGCGGGGCCACAGGAGCAGTCAGCAGGGGGCGTGTCCAGACAAGTATATGTAGTTCACCACATATCCTTTCACATCCTTTCTACAGTGAGGCAATCAGAACTGAATACAGTACTCCAACTGTGGTCTAATCACAATTTTATAGAGCTCCAACATCACCTCGTGGCTCTTAAACTCAATCCCCTGATTAATGAAGCCCAGTACACCTTCTCAACCAGTCTGTCAACTTGTGCAGAAACTTCGAAGCATCTATGGATATGATCCCTAAGAACCTTCTGTTCCTCTACAATGCTGAGCATCTTCCTATTAACCCTTTACTCTGCCTTTAGGTGTGACCTTGTAATATGCATCATTTCACATTTTTCTGGATTAAACTCCATCTGCCACTTCCCAGCATGCCTCTGTATCCTATTAATGTCCTGTTGTAACCTATGACAACCTTCTGCAGTATCCACAACACCGCTAACCTTTGTGTCAGCTCCAAGCTTGCAACCAACTCATTGGCCCTCATCCAACGACATGCTGACTATCCTTAATCAGCTTAAGCCTCTCCAAATGCTTATAAATCCTGTCTCGAAGTATCCACTCCAATTGTTTGCCCACCACCTATTTGAGTCTCACTGTTCTATTATTCCCAGGAATATTCCTATTACATTTTGAGCAAAGGAATGATATTTGCCATCCTCCACTGTTCTAGTACTACTCCTGATGCCATTGTGGATGAAAACATTATCCCCAAAGCACAACAATCTCTTCCCTAGCTTCCCATACTAAGCTGGAGTATATCTTTCTTGTCCATGGAGCCTTATCTATCCTAATGTTTTACAAAAGTTTCAGCACAAGACCTTTCTCAGCATTGACATGTTCCATCATATTAGCCCATTTTACATTGTGTTCTCATGCTCATCAAGATCCATCTCATTAGTGAATACTGAAATCAAGTATTCATTCAGGATCTCCTTTATTTCCATTGACTCCAGCCAAGTTTCCTCTTTTAACACTTATTGATCCTTTCCTCACTCTAGGCACTTTCCTGTTCTTCAAGAATATGTAGAATGCCTTGGGATTTTCATTAATCCTAATTCCCAAGATCTTCTCATGTCTCATTCTAGTTCCCCTTCTTATTAAGCTACTTCCTGTCTACCTTACAAATCTCCAGAACCCTGTCTGATCTCCACTTCCTAAACCTTAAGTAAGCTTCTTTCTTCCTCTTGACCAGATATTCCATATCTTTTGTCAACCATGATTCCTTATTATCCATTCCCTACCTCAATGAGACCAACCTATCCAGAACTCCCTGCAAGTCCTCACTAAGGAACCTCCACATTTCTGTTGTGCATTCCCCTGAGTACATCTGTCGGCAGTTTATGCTTCCATGTTTCTGTCTAATAGCAACATAATCCACCCTCTCCCATTTAAATACTCTTCCATGTTGTCTGCTCCCATCCCTACCAAGGCCATGGTAAAGGTCAGGGAGTTGTAGTCACTATCACAAATCTGCTCACCCACCAAGAGATCTATCACCTGACCAAATTCATTGCCAAGTACAAGATCCAATATGGCTTCTCCTCTAGGTGGTCCTTCTACACATTGTGTCAGGAGTCTTTCCTGGACCTATGCAACAAATTCATCTACCGTAAACCTTTTGCAGTGAAAAAGGTGCCAATCAATAACATGGAAGTTGAAGTCACCTCTGGCGACAACCTTGTTACTTTTGCATCTTTCCAAAATCAGCCTCCTAATCTGCAGCATACTCCTAATAGAGTGATTGCTCCCTTCCTATTTCTGATTTCCATCAACACTGACAATCCCTCCATGACATATGTCTTTCTGCAGCTGTGATAATATCCCTGATTAGCAATGACACTTACCCACCTCCTTTACCTCCCTCCCTGTCCCTTTTGAAACTCTGGAATACCTAGAAGCCAGTCATGCCCCTTGTGACACTTTATACCATCTGTTCCCATCCTCTGACCTGTCACTCTGTTTTCCATGCCCTTGCCAATCTAGTTTAAACTCTATCCACAGCTGTAACAAACCTGCCAGCAAGGATACTGGTTCCCCCCCTGAGTTCAAATGTAACTTGTCCCTTTTCTACAGGTCATTGCTTCCATAGAGGAGATCCCAATGATCCATAAATCTGAAACCCTGCTCCCTGCACCAATACTATAGCCACACATGCATTTGCCAAATCATCCTATCCTTACCTTCGTAGTATGTTGCACAGGGATCAATTTAGATATTCCTACCCTTGAGATTCTGCTTTTCAGCTTCCTCCCTAGTTCCCTATATTTGCTCCTAAGGGCCTCATCCCTTTCCTAACCATGCTGCAGCCATGACTTCTGGCTGCAGGCCACTTTCGTTAAGGATGCTGGGAACAGAATCTGAGATGTTTCTGACCTTGGCACTGGCAGGCAACATACCATCTGGAAGTCTGTTTCACAGCCAGAGAATCTCCTGTCTGTTCCCGTAACGACTGAATCCCCTATCACCACCAGTCTCCACTTCTGCCACTTTCTGAAGTGCAGAGCCTGACTCCGTGCCAGAGAACTAGTTGCTGTGGCTTCTCCTTGGTCGATCTTCCCCATCAACAGTGTCCAAAGCAATATATATGATTCTCTGCACTCTCTGCCTATTCCCTCTCCTGACCCAGGTACCTCCCTCCTGCAATTTTGATGTGACTGCCTCCCTGTAATTCCTGTCTATGAATTCCCAATTCTCCCAAATGATTGGTAGGCCATCCAGCTCCAGCTCCCTAACGTGATCTGTGAGAAGCTGTACCTAGATGTGCCTCATGCAGATGTAGCATTTAGTGAGACTAGTGGTCTAGCAGATCTCCCACTTCCTGCAAGAGGAGCACACACATGGGATTCATTCTATCTTCTCCATCTAGGTGCTAATAAAGAAAGAAAAAATAAACTTCTCAGAAATCTCACTCTAGCCTCAGTCTCTTCTCAATGAAACCTCTTATAGTAATTCTACTTAATACATTTCCTCTGCATGTTCCACTGTTCCCTTAAAATGTTCTAATATTAGAAAAATTAAACTTAAGTTAAGAATCATTAATTAGAATATAGCAGGATAAGTTTACTAACAAGTGTTATATTTTATTTTAATATATTTATAATTTTTATGCATTTATTAGTTTTTTATGAAATCATTATTACCATTCCTTTATCTATATTGATACATAAAGAATACAGTTAATTACCCATCTGCTGCCAAGCCCAGCTTCTTCAATAGTACTGCTATTGACTGTGAGTATTCAAGAGTTAAATCTATTTCTAGATAACACTGCAAAGGACTCAGGACCCAATACCACAGCAGTCAGAGTTTTATGGTGTGTACTGTGTTTTGAAACTAGTCTCTTCACTTTAATAGGTAAGAATGTAACAATTGGTGGATTCACTAAAATTTCCAAGTGGTATAACCACCTTAACTTTAATTGGAAGTGCTGTGGCAGGCAATAATGTGCAATGCTGAGTTCAAGTTCCCACTGGAGTCAATTATAAATGTAGTTGAGGTCATAGCATTGCAAGATATAGAATGAAACTCCTTTTATCCCATGAAACATCATCTGTGAAGGTAGACAGACCACTGATAAAGTACACAGATAAAATAACATCATATTTGGTGCAACTTATGGGTTAATAGTCAATCTCCTTTGAAATTTATGGACACTAGTTTTATTTCCAAAACTAACAGGATGGTTTTCTACTGTCAAACAAGGCAAGCATGTTATGTCTTCTGCTGTTAAAGACAGAATACAATCTTAAAATCCTGTGCAGCTCCCAACGCTAAGATGCCATATTTCTTCTGCTCATGTCTGTCCCACAGCCATCATCTTGGGGTCTTCTTGCAGTTCCTCCTCAGTCGCCAGCTGCTAAGTTCAGTTTGCAAGTTTATGCAATGTTGTATCACCTAATGACAAGGTCCCTACATCTTCCTTGTGTACAGCCCAGAGTATCCCTGAAGTAATTAAGGTAATTGAATCTCATCTTGAGAAGACCAGTTTCTACTACTGGTGCTCTTGCATCTTATCATCGTAACTGTGCTCAAGTTGCTGTCATTGGAGAGTACGTGGGAATGAAGAGACTACATATCTTTTGCTTCATGACTATATATCCTTTGTCCTAGTATCCATCTCTTTGGCCAGTCTTGCTTAAAATGTCCTCCCTCCAAATAAAGAAACCATGCAAGTTTTCTAAAAAAAATAACAGTCAACAAGAACAACAAAGTGCACATTGAGGTTCTGGAAATATTTCCACTCCTAAAATTGGTCCAGACTTTTTCCTTAACCTGAGTACATGTGGATATAGCTGCAGTTAATAGCATTCATTGGAAGCCAACAAAGTTTGAAACTCCCAGTATCTAAAATGTCATCTGTCCTTATTGAATTAAAGTAGCTGCATTTAGCTCTTCAGGACTACGTAGGCTGGCTGATATCTCTGAAGAAGTGGTGAGCAGCAGTTTGAAAGATGCAGCAAAGATTTTGAGGTGAGGAAGGTCAGAGACAAAATGACCATGACTTTCACAGAGTGAGATGTCTGTTCATAAATGTATGGCCAAAGGTCTATCTTGGTCATGGTGGATTGGAAAATCAGAGCCCATCCATCAGGAAGGTCCTTTTAGGATGCATCCTTTCCAAAACTTCTCTGATGTTAAGGGTTTCTTGGCTCTCCTAATATTTCCATCCCACGTTGATAGGCCAGCCAAAGTCATACTAATGCTCTTTGCGATATTTGTAAATGGCACAGATGAGGAAGTGGAACAGCAGGTTAGTAAGTTGGAAGTAGCTAAATTAAAGGGGGCATTACTTTAAGATGCTTGGAGGAACGTATGGGGGGGGGACATCAAAGGTAGACAGCGATAGGTGTGTAGAATGCCCTGCCAAGGGTAGTGGTAGAGGCAGATACATTAGGAACATTTAAAATATTCTTAGATAGTCAATAGGCACATGGATGAAAGAAAAGTGCAGGGCTGTGTAGGAGGAAGATGTTAGATAGATCTTGGAGTAGGTTTAAGAGTCAGCAAAGAGTCAGAAACAGGTCTACTTTTATCTTTAATATCTCTATTTTTTCCTTTCAGGATTCTTGTGAAGATACTGATCTGCAGTTACACACTGACTGCAGTTCTTTGTGGGAATGGGACCCACTCTCAGGGTTTCACAAATGGCCGTTGATTGCTACGCCAAGGGCTCTACCTAATAGATCCAGTCGTCTTTGGAGGATCGAGATTTCATGGCTCTGTACGGGGGATTGGAGGTCAGTGCCTCTGCAGGAGATCGGTGTGTCGTTGGAGACAGAAGATCTCTGGCTGTGTGCCCAGAGACCCAAGATTTTTGGCACAGAGCTCGGAAAAAGCAACGGACTTTTAAAATCATAAACCAGTGAATTGTTTGTTATGTCTCCCCGCTCTCTCTGTGAAATGGAGACACCCCTTTCTCCCTTATTAGGGAGAGAGGGAGCCTGTGGTATGTTGAATACTGGGTGAACAAGTAGTCTTTGGGGTGCAGCCAAAGTATGGAATCTGTGACTTTGCTGTTGCTTTGCTCACGCTTGAGTGCGTAGTGGTGGTTGCCGATGCTTTTCTTTCTGCCGCTGGGGGGAGGGGGGAATTGTCGCTTGCTGCCACTTACTTGCAGGAGGGAGGGGAGCTGGGGGGACTTTGGGGTTCCAGCATTTAACTGTCATTTAATCTTTGAGAGAACTCCTCTGTTTTTGTGGGTGGTTGTGAAGAAAAAGCATTTCAGGATGTATATTGTATACATTTCTCTGACATTAAATGTACCCTTGAAACCTTTGAACATCTTTGGCTGAAGGGCCTGTATTGTGCTGTACTATGTTCTATGATGTCTTTAGAAGTGGATTGTTGCCAGTGGAGTTTCTGCTGAGGCATCTATGGAATGAACATCTCAACAGCTAAATCTTGAAGGAAACACTCCCTGTTAGAATGAGCATGAACAGTGAATCTCAGAGCATTGAAACAGCTTGCAGTCAGTTCTGAGGATGTCTGATCAGGTTTCCTGATGTTAACACATACTTTTTGATTATGAGAAAAGCAACAGGTATCACAATAGAAGATATGTTTTAGTTTTAAGCTACCAGTTATGTTACTACAGATGCATTGTGTGACTAATTATGTTATTAGCTGTCTACTTAATCCTTGGAAAAAGTTAGATTCATGTACATAGATCACCACCATGAATCCCCTGTCCAATTTTGCAACTGGTGTCAACTCCACTATAAATTATCTCAAATGTTTTTAATTCTGAGTTAAATTGAATTTAAATTTGCTAACACCTCAAAAGCAGGTGCTGATTCCTGTATTCAGCTTATCAGAGAAACCTGAACTTAGAACATGGGTTCACACTAAGCCCACTGACATTACTGCTGGGTAAGCACTGAGGTATGATGCCTGCTTCAGGGTACTTTGCGACAACCAGAGAGAATATTTGCATCCTTTCTTTTACCAACAGCATTTTTGATAACTTTGCAGAATGTAGAATAGTTATTATATAATTTCTTAACTGAAAGGAGTTTCTGGAGCTGTGCTATTTATTATGTTGGAACACCCAGCATCCCTGATGCACCATCAATAACTCTCTGAGACATGAAGCGAGATATCGGCTTTTATTGACTGGAAGAAAGAACAAGCAGCAATTGACCACTATACTACATCCTGGAGACAGAGAGGCTGGGCTCAGGCCTCGATCGCCTTTATACAGGGGTCTGTGGGAGGAGCCACAGGAGCAGTCGGCAGGGGGCGTGTCCAGACAGGTATATGTAGTTCACCACAATCCCCTCACTTCCAGCTTGCACAGGGACCAATATGTTTTGTTGATATAACTTGTGGAAATGTTATTTCTCAGCTATTCCCCCTGCTTATTTATGATGACGAAGACGATAGGATCTTTGACTGTGCATGCCTGGCAATAAGGAATGGAGTCAGAAATGATAAGTGTTTGTGTGAATCAGCACTGAAGATATAATTGCCAAGACTTTCAGCTCTTTCTACTCAGATAGATGTATGTATGCCTATCGTAACATTTTGCCAATTATCTGTGGAACTCTGGGGATATTTTACAGAAATGTTGTCAGTGTCAAATTGATGAGAAAGTCGACAACACAGGAGATTTTCAAGGTTTGAGAAGGAAATTAAATCAGTCAAAAAGAGGGAATAATAAATGAAGGGTATAATGGGATAGGCATTCAAGATTAGACACCTGCTTTGTGGGGGCAGCCAGAGAGTGGTAGTAGGTGGTTGCCTCTTTGATTGGAAGCCTGTTTCTAGAGGAGTGCCATAGGGATTGCTGGGTCCATTGTTATTTGTCATCTATATCAATGATCTGAATGATAATGTGGTTAACTGGATCAGCAAATTTGTGGATGACGCCAAGATTGAGGATGTAGTGGACAGTGAGAGAGGCTATTATGGGCTGCAGAAGGGATCTGGACCAGCTGGAAAATTTAATGCAGACAAGTGCGAGGTGTTGCATTTCGGTAGGACCAGCCGGGTCAGGTTTTACATAGTTAATAGAAGGGCACTGAGAAGAACAAAGGGATCTGTGAACAGAGGTCTATAAATCATTGAAAGGGCATCACAAGTAGATAAGGCAATAAAGAAAATTTTGGCACATTGGCCTTCAAAATTCAAAGTATTGTGTACAGGAGATGGGATATTATGTTGAAGTTGTAAAAAGCATTGGTAAGGCCTAACTTAGAGCGTTGTGTGCAGATTTGTTCAACTACCTACAGGAAAAATGTAAATAAGGTTGAAAAAGTGCAGAGAAAATGTACAAGGTTGTTTCCAGGACTGGAGGGCCTGAGTTATAAGTGTAACTATAAGGTTTCACTGCTAATGTAATGGCCTCTCTGTAATGTTTCACCACTAATGTAATGCCTTCTATGTAGCAGCGATGTTTGTGTTATGACTAGGGATAATGGGGGCTTTGGAATGTGGGCCATCTAATGACAGGCATGTTGTTCTTTCTTGTGGGTCTGAGGGAAGGGATTTTGCAGTCCTTTGTCAGCGTGAGAGGAATAGAGAAGATGCGAGTGGAGAGAGTTGGTAGACCGCTGGACAGAGTGGACTTGGAGAGAGGGTATGAGGGTCCGCGATGCTCGGAGGAAGTCAACGGGGGAACGAATGGATGGAACTGTGAGCTTCAACATTTACGTTAGACTGTTTCATTAAAACGGGGTCTTTTTCTTTTTTTTCTTTACTAACCCTATAGTCAGATTAAGATTTATGAAGTTCAGTCGTTTAATTGCATATGGTGTACTGTCTGATATTTTGCGGCACGTATTTGTAACCGGGCAACACATCATGCAGCAACCAAACAAACGAGGTTTCTCAGTTTTGCTGGGCCAGAGGTGTCTTCCCCTAGACAAAAGCATGCTGGCCAAACCTGAGGATTACATAAGGAAAGATTGAATAGGTTAGGACTTTATTCTTGGAATGTGGAAGATTGAGGGGAGATTTGATAATGGTATACAAAATTATGAGGGATATAGATAGGGTAAATGCAAGCAGGTTTTTTCCACTGAGGTTTGGAGAAGCTGCAACTAGAAGTCATGGGTTAAGGGTGAAAGATGGAAAGTTTAAGGGGAACATGACAGGGAACTTCTTCTCTCAGAGGGTGGTGAGTTTGTGGAATGGTCTGTCAATGCAAGTGGTGCAAACAAGCTCAATTTCGATGTTTGAGGAAAGTTTGGACAGGTACGTGGATGGTGGTGGTATGGGGGTCTACCTACGGCGCAGGTCTGCGGATGCACGCAGTTTAAATGGTTTGGCATGGACTAGATAGACTGAATGGCCTGTGTCTGTGCTGTATTTTCTATGACTCTTTGTGTGTTGATATAGTGGTTAGTTTAACTGACAAATATCTAGAGACTTGGACTATTGATTCAAAGATATGAGGTGAAATCCCATACATAGCAGATGGAGCATTTAAATTCAAGGAATTGGATATAAAAAGCATGCATCAGTGATGGTGGTTATGAACCTACCAGGTCAACACAAAACCCATCTGGTTTCACTAACATCCTTTCGGGAAGGAAACCCTGATATCTATACTTGATGTGGCTGATACATGTTTTCATACTCACCAAAATGGCTGACATCTTACTGGCTTCTAAAATGGCCCAGCAAGCTACCATTTCAGGAGCTGCTTAGTGAGAAACAATAAACACAGGCCTTCCAAGTGTTGTTGTCATATGAATACATAGAAAACCAGTGGAAATCAGAACACAATGAGTGATATGACTATGTTTGAATGACTCATAGGCTGATTTTTACTCTAAATTTTCTAAGCATGAGCAACTCAGTATCATTATTTGGAGACAGAGTTATGCAAATAGTCGACAGAAAGCTAGATACAAAGTTAGCATTGCTAATACCTCCCAGCATTTTACTGTGAAATCGAGAACTTCAAGTAGAAAATGTGCCCCTTTTGAATTACTTCTTGATTAATAATGATTGCTCTAGATTGACAATAAAATGCACAGTGACTAAGATTTTAATTACCAAGTGAGTCACGTAGAAATTAAAAATTTATTCAGGGAATTCAGGCAAAACTTATTAACTCACTTCCTGAATTTTGGGTGAATAAGAAAATGCATTAGATATTGTGATTAAACTAACTGCTCAACATTTTCAATTATAAACGGGATTAGATGGTAATGTAAATTGTCGATTCACAGTTATCCGGTTAGGAAATTAAAAATCTATTTCTGTTGGTCAAGAAAGGAAACCCTTTTGCTGATCTATCACCTTTCACTGTAGATTAATGTAAGTGTTTTGCAGCTAGTTAAATACCTCTTGAAATTTGGTCATGAGTATATTGTAGGAAATAAGTCGAGCAATTTGTGCACCCAAGTTTCCTGAGTGATAATGACTCAGCCATCTGTTTTGATGATACTGCTTGTGGTTTAAGTATTAGCAAGGACAGAAAGGAAGCTAAAGAAACTTCGTTTGTTGTTGATCGCTGTTTATTTCTGATTTCAGAGACCTGTAGTTCTGTCAATTAAGATATTCATCTAATGTTAGTTCAGAACAGATATTTGAATCCCACTAATGATTGTAAAGAACCCAGTCTGATATGATTTAGCATCAGTCTAATTCTTTGTGAGTATTTCCACAGAATAGATTGACTAGAAATTTTACTTAAAATGTTGTAAAATCTGGAAATTTTATTTTTTTAAAAGAGAGAATAACCTGGAAATAGCAATATAGGAGTATCTATGGTGTGAGAAAAATAAATAATACTTGGGCTAGTAATTGAAGAAGTGCTGCTTAATCAATTGCCAAGAGGCAAATATTATGCCAACAAAACATGGTGTAAAAATCCAGCCTAGTGATATGCATGAGGCAGTTAATGCAAGTCCTGGATATTTAAGATAGATTTATCATATTTCTGTCAGACGGTTTTGAGATCTGAATCAGTGCTCTTCAAGACAAAGAATTCCAATGAAATAAGTGTTCCTTTTCTCACTGAATGCTCAGGAAGTCATGATTCTAGTATCTCCTGGTTTTCAAGGAGATTTAGTTTTGTGAATGTTACCGATTCATTGGAAAATGCTTCGATTTTAAGCATGGCTTAAATGAGACAAACATTGAATTAAATGGGTAAGGTGCCACTTTAGAGCTAAGATTATAATCTAAGATGGTATCCAAGATTTTGCACATTAGTTTCTAAAAATTCCAAAAGTAGTAACTGGGTCTATAAGATTGTAACTGGGTTTATAAGATTTTCAGCAATTGTGAGAGTCCTGAGGATTAGAGTATTATAGGACTCAGCAAGAGTTCCAAGAGATTAGTTTAAAAAAGGCTAGAGAGAATACAAGAGTGAGCCAAAGAAGAACATAAGAAGTCACTATAAAAGATTTATATTCATGTTCTACAGAGAAAACTAGCAAGGGAAAATGTTGTCCTTCGGGAGAGTGGCAGAGGTTGATGTTAGGAGTTGAGGGGGTGGGCAGGGGAAAGGAAGGATTGAATTTGGAGAATGAGTCTGAGAGAAAATGGCAAATGATAGTTAGAAGGAAGAAAATATGGAAGAAATATAGACATAGAAACATAGAAAACCTACAGCCCAATACAAGCCCTTCGGACCACAATGCTTTCCAAACATGTACTTAAATTAGAAATTACCTGGGGTTACCCACAGCCCTCTATTTTTCTAAGCTCCATGTACCTATCCAGGAAACTCTTAAAAGACCCTGTTGAATCCACCTCCACCACTGTTGCCGGCAGCCCATTCCACACACTCACCACTCTGCATAAAAAACTTAACCCCGACATCTCCTCTGAACCTATTTCCAAGCACCTTAAAACTGTGTTCTTTTATGTTAGCCAACTCAGCCCTGGGAAAAGGCTCTGACTATGCACATGATCAATGCCTCTCATCATCTTATACACCTCTATCAGGTCACCTCTCATCCACCGTCGCTGCAAGGAAGAAAGGCCGAGTTCACTGACCTATCCTCATAAGGCATGCTCCCCAATCCAGGCAACATCCTTGTAAATCTCCTCTGCACCCTTTCTATGGTTTCCACATCCTTCCTGTAGTGAGGCCAGAACTGAGTACAGTACTCCAAGTGGGATCTGACCAGGGTCCTATATAGCTGTAAAATTACCTCTCGGTTTTTGAACTCAATCCTATGATTGATAAAGGTCAATACACCGTATGCCTTCTTAACCACAGTCAACCTGCGCAGCAGCTTTGAGTGTCCTATGGACTCGAACCACAAGTTCCCTCTGATCATCCACACTGCAAAGAGTCTTACAATTAATGCTATATTCTGCCATCATATATGACCTACCAAAATGAACCACCTCAGACTTATCTGGGTTGAACTCCATTTGCCACTTCTCAGCCCAGTTTTGCATCCTATCAAAGTCCCACTGTAAACTCTGACAGCCCTTCATAACACCCCCAACCATTGTGTCATCAGCAAATTTACTAACCCATTCCTCCACTTCCTCATGCAGGTCATTTATAAAAATCACGAAGAAAAGGGGTCCCAGAGCAGATCCCTGAGGCACACCACAGGTCACCACAGGTCACCATGCAGAATATAACCCATCTACAACCACTCTGCCTTCTGTGGGCAAGCCAATTCTGGATCCACAAAGTAAAGTCCCCTTGGATCCCATGCCTCTTTACTTTCTTTACCCCTTGCATGGGGTGCCATCAAATACCTTGCTGAAATCCATATACACTACATCTATTGCTCTACCTTCATCAATGTGTTCAGTCACATCCTCAAAAATTTCAGTCAGGCTCGTAAGGCACAACCTGCCTTTGACAAAGCCATGCTGATAGTTGGATGCATCAGCAAGGGAGAGGAGGCTGAGTACAGGGCTATGGTGGGAAATTTTGTCACATGGTGTGAGCAGAATCATCTGCAGCGTAACGTGAAAAAGACTAAGGAGATGGTGGTGGACCTGAGGAGGGCTAAGGCACCAGTGACCCCTGTTTCCATCCAAGGGGGTCAGGGTTGACATGGTAGAGGATTACAAATACCTGGGGATATGAATTGACAATAAACTGGACTGGTCAAAGAACACTGAGGCTGTCTACAAGAAGGGTCTGAGCCGTCTCTACTTCCTGAGGAGACTGAGGTCCTTTAACATCTGCCGGATGATGCTGAGGATGTTCTATGGGTCTTTTCTATCATGTTTGCTGTTGTGTGCTGGGGCAGCAGGCTGAGGGTAGCAGACACCAACAGAATCAACAAACTCATTTGTAAGGCCAGTGATGTTGTGGGGGTTGAATTGGACTCTCTGACGGTGGTGTCTGAAAAGAGGATGCTGTCCAAGTTGCATGCCATCTTGGACAATGTCTGCCATCCACTCCATAATGTACTGGTTAGGCACAGGAGTACATTCAGCCAGAGACTCATTCCACCGAGATGCAACACTGAGCGTCATAGGAAGTCATTCCTGCCTGTGGCCATCAAATTTTACAACTCCTCTCTCGGAGTGTCAGACACCCTGAGCCAATAGGCTGGTCCTGGACTAATTTCCACTTGGCATAATTTACTTATTATTATTTAATTATTTATGGTTTTATATTGCTATATTTCTACACTATTCTTGGTTGGTGCAACTGTAACGAAACCCAATTTCCCTCGGGATCAATAAAGTATGTCTGTCTGTCTGTCTGACTATTCCTAATCATGTTATGCCTCTCCAAATGTTCATAAGTCCTGCCTCTCAGGATCTTTTCCATCAACTTACCAACCACTGGTTTATAATTTCCAGGGCTATCTCTTGAATAAAGGAAGCAACCCTCCAATCCTCTGTAACCTCCCCCATAGCCATTGTTGATGTAAAGATCATTGCCAGAGGCTCAGCAATCTCTTCCCTTGACTCCCACAATAGCCTGGGGGGTATCTCGTCCAGTCCCAGTGACTTTATCCAACTTGATGCTTTCCAAAAGCTCTATCCTCTTTCTTAATGTCTATATGCTCAAGCTTTTCAGTCCACTGTAAGTCATCCCTACAATCAACAAGGTTGTTTTCCATAGTGAATACTGAAGCAATTAAATTGAATGGAACTGAATTTTTAGACGCAAAGTAGCTGCCACTACAAGGTACATTTAATGTGATCAGTTTAATGTCTCCTTTGTGACTTGATGTCAAATTCTGTTTGATCATACTCCAGTGGAACACCTTAAGGCATTTTGCTATGCTACAAGGTGCTATGTAAGTATAAGTCCTTGGTTTTGTTGTCACATACTGGAATATTGATCTGGATCATTGAAATCAATTCCTACCAAGACAACCAGTGAATTTAAATTCAAGTAACCAAGTAAGCACAGAATAAATAGCTAGAATTATTAATCATTACTGGATGGACTCAAAAATGCATTCTGGATCTCCAAAGTTACACAAGAGGTAATTTGACATCCTATATATAACTACAAACACACAACTATGAAGTTAACCTTTAAATGATTCATTGTGGTAATGAGATAATCTTGTTTCAGTGAAATCAGTTGAGGGAAAAATCTTGACCAAGATTTTTAGATAATTCAGGTGTCCTTTATTATATTGTGTGTTGTGAGACAACTCAAATACAAACAAAATTAATTGCATTTATTCCCTCAAAACTTTCCCAAGAATTGAACCCAAGAACTGCCTCTGAATGTAAGGACTTTGTACATTCTCCCTATATTGATGTGAGTTCCTCCAGGTGCTCTGATTTCCTCCCACATTCCAGGGATATACAATTTTTTAAGTTAATTGGTCACATGGTGTAATTGGGTGTCATGGGCTCTTTGCAATTTTCCAGTCTTTCACAGGTGAGTTCTTGAGAGTCTGGGAGGCTCTGTGCCTTGATTTAGCTCAGAAGTTGGAAGGATAATGTCATGCATCCTAACAGCTGATAGCCATCATATGATTTTAAAACGCTGCCTGTATTAACTCCCAGGAGTTAATATCCTCCCTTTAATTTCGAGGGCTTTTAGTTTTGGGAGAGGATTGCCATCTCGCAGTATCTAAAATACACCAGCACTGGACACATATGATGTACACATACACTGCTGCTTAGTGCATTTCATAGAGTCATAGAAGAGTAGAGCACAGAAGCAGGCTCGTCAATCCATGCTGAGCCATTTACATGCCTAGTCCCATCGGCCTGCACCCAGACACCTCCCACCCTTGTACCTACCCAAACTTCTCTTAAACCTTGAAATTGAAATTGCATCCACCACTTGTGCTGGCAGATTCTTCCACACTTACCAGCCTCTCTAGTGAAGAAGTTTCCCCTTAAACATCCCACCTTTTGTCCTTAACCCATCACCTGTAGTTGTAGTCTCACCCTACTGCAGTGGAAAAAGACTGCTTGAATTTGCCTGATCCCTCAATTTTGTATCTCTATCAAATCTCCCCTCAGTCTTCTATCTTCTCTAGAACAAAGTCCTAACCTATTTAATCTTTCCTTATAACATAGACCTTCGAGTCCCAGTAATATTTTTGTAAACTTTCTCTGCACTCTTTCAATCTTATTTACATTTTTCCTGTAAGCAGGTGACCAGACCTGCACAAAATACTCCAAGTTAGACCTCACTTACACCTTAAATAACTTCAACATAACATTCCAACTCCTGTACTCAATACCTTGAACTACAGTGCCAATAAAAAGTATTCACCCACCTAGGAAGTTTTCAGGTTTTATTGTTTTACAACATTGAATCATAGTGGATTTACGAGGGGTGATTGATAAGTTTGTGGCCTAAGGTAGAAGGAGTCAATTTTAGAAAACTTTATTTTTCTATTTTTTTTAAATTTTTCTTTATTTTCAATAAATATTGAAAACACTTTTATTTTTCAACATGGTCCCCTCCTACGTTTACACACTTAGTGGAGCATACAGATCTTGGACTTCCAGAAAGTGTCCACAGCAGGGGTGATTGATACGTTTGTGACAAGGTAGAAGGAGATGAGTTATACAGCTCTCGTTACATGCACATGCAGGTCAACTCTTTGAGTGATTATGCAGAAAGTTTGAAGTTAATAGCTCATCGGGGGGATTGATAAGTTCGTGGCCTAAGGTAGAAGGAGATGAACCCAGCACCGACTCCAGCCAGAAAGGCAACAATCTACAGCCATTTGCTGGCTTCCCTGGCAAAGCCAATGTATAATCCAATTTGCTACCTCATCTTGAATGCCATGTGACTGAACCTGCTTGACCAAGCTCCATGTGGCTTAGTGTTGGTAAACACTTTTCAAACCAATATGATGTTTTGCTATTTCCATTTACATTAGGGCAGCCAATTTCTTTCCACTTCAGTCTCCGTATTATTCTTAGCTCTTGCATATAGTCAAATATTATATGATTTGTTATTCATCTTCAGCCCTAAAAACTCCTTCTGGCATGATGAGAACAATGCAAACCACTCAGTTAGAGAATGATTTAGATGAAGGGATTAAAAGTAGCATTAGCAAATTTGCAGATGACACAAAGCTGGGTGGCAGTGTGAAATGTGAGGAGGATGTTATGAGAATGCAGGGTGACTTGGACATGTTGGCTGAGAGGGCAGGTGCAGTTTAATGTGGATAAATGTGAGGTTGTCCACTTTGGTGGCAAGAACAGGAAGGCAGATTACTATCTGAATGGTGTCAAGTTAGGAAAATGGGCAGTACAATGAGATCTAGGTGTCCTTGTTCATCAGTCGCAGAAAGTAAGCATGCAGGTACAGCAGGCAGTGAAGAAAGCTAATGGCATGTTGGCCTTCATAACAAGGGGAGTTGAGTATAGGAGCAAAGAGGTCCTTCTGCAGTTGTACCGGGCCTTGGTGAGACCCCACTTGGAGTATTGTGTGCAGTTTTGGTCTCCAAATTTGAGGAAGGACATCTTTGCTATTGTGGGAGTGCAGCATAGGTTCACGAGGTTGATTCCCGGGATGGCAGGACTGTCATATGTTGAAAGATTAGAGCGACTGGGCTTGAATACACTGGAATTCAGAAGTATGAGAGGGGATCTGATTGAAACATATAAGATTATTAAGGGATTGGACACACTGGAGGCAGGAAACATGTTCCCAATGTTGGGGGAGTCCAGAACCAGAGGCCACAGTTATAAGAATAAGGGGTAGGCCATTTAGAATGGAATTGAGGAAAAACTTTTTCACCCAGAGAGTTGTGGATCTGAGGAATGCTCTTCCCCAGAAGGCAGTGTAAGCCAATTCTCTGCATGCTTTCAAGAAAGGGTTAAATGGAGCTCTTATCAGGTAGTGATTGTGGATGATCAGCCATGATCACAGTGAATGGCGGTGCTACATGAACCTAATGCCAGCGTGATTCACTACATAATAATTACAACAGGAAACCTGGCTGATTATCACCAATCTCCCTCCCTCTTTCATTACCCTTGGAGCACAGACACTTGTTTCCCCACCATCACTTTGGCTGTGATAGGCTAATTCACTTTTGGGTGGCAAAGTCTTAAAACTTTACTTTAAACTTTACTTTAATGGCTCAGTTCCACACTAGTTATTAAATTTATCGAGTAAGTCAGTGGGGATCTAAATTTGAGTTGATGGACAATGAAAAAAAAACTGCATAGTTTTATAGCAGAAATAGTTATTTTTACAATATTTACAATATTTACAATGAATGTCTTGCTAAAAATCCACATAATGTTACCATGGGGACCAAAGTGCAAGTGTATTCAGTCTGCATCAAAAAAATTTAGTCAATGGATCAATACAGTTCCAACTTAGTGAAAGATCAAACAAAGCAGAAACACTTGAAACAACTTAGACTGGTTGCTGAAGATACCACAGACGAGTTTGTGGGTGTAAAATTGCCCAAATTCAAAGTACCGTAAATTCCTGACTATAAGCCGCTACTTTTTTCCCACGACTCTGTGTCAGCAGCTCCCTCCCGACCATGAGGAAAAACTTGCTAACTTCCGCACATTCACTCAAACAAAGATAGCGGAGGAAGATGAAGAAGGCGATCAATAACTTTTCCTGGTAGGCTGCAGTATATATATTTTTTTACCAGTCATTAGGAGATATTGGAATGTTGTTCGTGCACTGTTCAGTAAAAAAGTATACGCAACGTAATTTGTGTGTTACCGATATGTATGTATATTTAAAAGTAGCTGTGTTACAGGCACTGTTCGAAAAAAAGCATTTGCAATATGTATTTGTTTATGTTACCATACGGATTTAATTAAAAAATCCTCATATGTAATATTTTTCTGTGTAAATATCTCATATTACAACGTGGGACACCTGTGGCTTAAAATCCGGTGCGGCCTGTACAAGTACAAAATTGATTTTCTTTCTAAAATTTGAGCGTGCGGCTTTTAATCAGGTGCGCTCTGTAGTCTGGAATTTACGGTACTTAATTACGGACAATGCAAGCTATAGCAAATAGTTTCCAGCAGGATAATGTTACTTTCTTTGCCAATAGAGCTAAATATTTGGGTAGAAAGGTTAAACAAACAAAAAAGCAGGAATTGAAAATTTAGTGTGTGTGATAGCAGAAGGGTAACAAATCTGGGTCTGAGTGCAGCTCTATGTATTTGAAGTTCGAATGTGCACAGTATGGGCTCCACATCAGTGAGCCTGTTCCTCTGTTCACATCAGCAGGTGGATATCTATTAACATGAAGAAAGACCTTCAACCAAGCATGAAAGCAAAATTGTTCCTGTTTGAATGCCTGATTCTTGCTCTTTTTGATGCAGTTTACAGTTAGGTCTGCAGATGTAAAAAAAATATTTATCGCTATCCATTTTCATTACTGAATGATTTCCATGCTAAGGGAATGATGTATCATTGGATAAACATCTTCAGAGATGAAGCATAAAGCAGATTTGCCAACCTCTCATTCCAATTTTCCCAACAGATCCCACTACATGGAAGCTGCCCAGGTATATTCTCCTGATCTCCTTGACAATTTTTAACTTCACCCAACATAACTAAAGCCTGTTTTCTCATCATTATGAATTTTTCATGATGTTGCCACATTAATATTTCCCATTGTATTTCTTACATTGTAATTCTGATTACATCATGAGCACATCATTGGCTATACATCACCTTGTGTCTATCCAAAGTTTTGAGAGCAGCTGAATTACTCCACCTACTTTCTCTTTATCTTTTCTTAAGGTCCTCTCATGCTAAATCCTTATCAGGACTATGATTAAGACACCTTCTCTTCAGCTTGTAGACCTGCCAGAGATGATGTCCTCACCTGAAGTGTTGTCTTGCAGTGCCAAGTGTGCCTTACCCTTTAAAGGCAGAAATAAATCTTGCTGTAGGCTTGTGATTTGCCCATTGTTAATAATTCCAAAATTAATACCCATTCAGGCTTGAATAGTATTATAACTCCAGTCAAGGGCTCTAGCTGGGATCGCACAAACAGAGGGTTGTCTTGCTGCCTTGTAGTTCCAACAATCAGAATTCAATTATCTTTTTGTCCATACAGAGTTTGCAAGATCCACTTACAGTCATGTTGGACTGCCAATTTACTCCCACTTCCGAAATATGTGCTGATTGACAGTTCTGTTGACCACTAAGATTGTGTGCAGTGTGTAGGTGAGAAATAGAGTATTTTGGAACAGACTTTGCTGGTTTGTTGTAGAATGTGGAGATAAAAGGATGCAGGGAAAATGGTTGGAAGAGATGCTCACATTTACCTCTATCCTCCCAGATTCTAAAAGATACTAGGAATAGAGCAAGGCTGGGTATCCATGCACACAGACTCACTACTGATCAGTACAACTCCCATCCCTATGAGATGCCATAGGTTTGATGGTTGAAAAAGGTTTTCTTACAGATATGAAGACTGACTGACCCCAACCCATTGTATTTGTAGAGATCACAACGGAAAATTCCATACATATTCGCATCTTTTAAAATAATTAGCGCAAAAAAAATCTTTGGCTCAAGTCCATGACTTCCCAAGATGTGTTTTCAATGAGTACCACTCCACACATGTGGAAGCCATCTTAATTGCTAGAAAAGCCTAAAGACTTATCCATTCATCTACAAGTATCCTTCTGGTTATTTGATGCTGTGGGAATGGATTTTTATTTTTATAGAGTAGAGGCCATTCCAGCCCTATAAACCATTCAGATCAACAACCCCCGTACATAACCCTAGGCTAGCCACAGGACAATTTACAGTGAACAATTAACCTACTAACTAGTACAATTTTTGAATGTGGGAGGAAAACAGAACACCCAGAGGGAACCCACACCTTCACAGGGAGGATGTACAAACTCCTTACAGCGTCAGAATTGAACTCCAAACTCTGACACCCGAGATGTAATAGCATCACGAGAACCTCGACGCTAATATTGCAATCCATCCGTGTAGGAGTTCTTGAGCAGA
Source organism: Hypanus sabinus (assembly GCF_030144855.1). Taxonomy (NCBI): domain Eukaryota; kingdom Metazoa; phylum Chordata; class Chondrichthyes; order Myliobatiformes; family Dasyatidae; genus Hypanus; species Hypanus sabinus. The sequence continues at coordinate 42,235,385 of NC_082728.1, read as the reverse complement.
TATTGCATTCATCTTTGTCAATTGGTCAGCAGTATACTGAAGTACGAGGCAGAATCAGATCAGGTTTATTATCATTGACATACAGTATATTGTGAAAGCAGTTTTGTGGCAGCAGTACTTGGTTATCTGATGGTAGAAAACATTAGCAGCGATAGGTCAATTCTATCTATTCTTCTCAAGCATACTGCATTTAAAATGTCACATGACAAATTACCAGTTGGCCCATAACCTCTCATATTACTGTGCAGTCTTAACAACAAGTAAATGGGTTTGCATAAATTCTTTTATTTGCTATTTTCTGGAAGGATTGTGTATGTTGTTTCAAATAAAAAAAATACCTTCTTCAATGTACACATGAAGGGATTTTAACAGAGATGTGGGGACATATTTTAAAATCAGAAATTTAAAGAAGGATAAAAACATATTAGTTCCTGAACGTTTAATGGCATCCAGTGATGAAGTCAGGAGCTAGAGTTACCTTAACACATGGTTTAAAAATAATTCATACTTTTGAATTATCTGTAGTTTTCCACTTTTATGATGGCAGAAAAGATTCTTCTATGAAATCTATTTGATTCCAGAACAACAGTATAGCAATTGTACATTTTGTTTTGTCTCAATTTGAGAACAAAAACATTTGAAGGATTTAAAAGTAGGATATTTTTGTTTTTTTTAAAAAAAAGAGAACTATATACAGTTAATTATCAATGATAACATCACCATTCCTCTGGAGAGAAAAAAGCTTAAAGAATGACCTTATAGAAGTTTATAAGATCATGATGGGCAGAAATTGAAAACTGAAGGGCATAGATTAAACACTTGAGGGGTAAGATTTGAAGGGAATTTGAGGGGCAAGTATTTTGTACCCAGAGGGTGGTAGGTATATGGAATGATTTGGCAAAAGAAGGAGAGACAGGTACAACTACAATATTTAAAAGACATTTGGGCAGGTATATGGATGGGAAAGGATTGGAAGGATACAAGTACAGGCAAATGGGACTAGCTTATTCAAGTACGTCGGTCAGCTGAAGGGAAGGCTTCTGAACTGTAATACCTTGCCTTTACAGAAGGTTGATTTACAAAGGTCTCATGAACAGTCTCTTGAATCTGACAATAAGTGTCCTTTTAGTATCATTGAATGACAGAATTTTATCTGTTAGTTTTGGAATCTAACTAATTATTGTGATGCCCCATCATTTAAGCAATGCCCTTAAATTTATAGCCTTCCAGCTCCAAGGAACAGTCAGTACAAGACTGCTTCTGGGAAAATCATAAGGTCTCAGCTACATGATTTTTTTTGTTCAGTCCTGATTTTACTTTCCATTGATCAATGGTAACATACAATTCTACAAACAAAGCAGAACTGCAAACCAGTTATCATTTCTTTTCTATTTGAAAGTGTGAGATATTGCCCTATGAAATTAAAATACATTTAGGTACAGACCCACTATCTTAACACTCAGCTTCAAGACTACATTAGTAGCTTTTTTTTAAACCAGGAACTAATTTAATATGACATAAGCCTTTGAGTGCTGCTGCCAGATGTCAACAAAATTAAGTGCTCTGCACTGAAATTCACATCTCTCCCTCAAATTTATATTCAATCAATTATTCTCTTAAAATTAAAATCCCCATGAGTTTGATCCCTTACGTCATGAGAAGGTGAAATCAGATCCTGCCTGTTTATCACCTGGAAAAACTGACAGATCATGCTTCGTTCTTTGTGGTTTGCAACAAGAATTTTGTCATGTAGAACTTACTATTCTGCCCTCGTTCAAGACTTTCCCCATTTTCTTAAGTTTGGCAGATAGGTGAACTTCAGTCCTGTGTAGCTGCAGTTTGAAGGTGGTTCTATTACTCATCAACGTGTTACGGTATGCAAGGAACTGATGTAAAAAGACAGTACCTTGACATTTTCATGAAGAGTAGATTCAAATATTGATTGAAATTCCATCAACTTCTAACGAATGAATGAATATACAAGCGCTTATATAATGGCCAAGCTAATGTCGAATACTAATTGATTAACAACACCATAATAAGTAAGCAACACCAAGTAAGCAGTGAGATCCAGTAATTAGAAAATAAAATAAAATAACAAACCACATCAGGAAGGACATTAATATGCCTGCTATCTGTAAAAGGTGCCACCAACTGGACACAAAGCTTTCACATATTAGAATCAATGCTCCTGATCAATAGAATAGCACTGTCAAACACTAAAGAGTAAAAGATTATCAACTGGATTTGAAATACAGGAGTAAAATCTTTTCATTCAAGAGGGATCACTACCCAAATTTCAAAATATGTGAATTAGATCATATTCAATATACTACAAAGAACTCAAAACAAATCTAGAATCTGTACAAACTTAAATTTTTGTCTTCATTTTTACAGATTTGTAACCAGAGTTCTTGTTTCAATCATTTTTTGACAGTGTATGTTTCCATTCATACTGTTTGTTTTCTTCTGAAGTAATTCCAGGATGTTTCTTGAGCCTGCTTTTTTGATGTTTCTTGAAGCAAAGCTGCTGCTTGCTTGCCCACGGTTGTTTGGGAGGCATTGTTGGGGGCTACAGGAGGGGAGCTCGACTATCTGGCTGTTTGAGCTGTCTTGATGGAACCCATTATCCATCATCCTCAGGAAAGAAGGTCATCTATTGCAGGAGCTGGTTTGTAGTCATCCTTTGTATGGACAACGGCAGATCCACCTGTACTTACTGTGTTACTGGTCAAAACTCTTTGTTGCGAGGTCAAAGTGGGTCAAAGACAGGAGGCTGGCAAGACGGGTTACAGCTCTCCTTGACATGGATGCTGCTAAGGCAAGAAGTCATGAGACTTTTCATCTTCTGTAATGCTACTTCTGAAGATGCTCACAGGTGAAGGTTTGTGTACACTCCATGATCTTTGGACATGACTTAATGGTGCACTTTTCCCCACAGACCTCAGTACAGGAAAAGGTGGCAACTAGGGAGGAAGGGAATTCATCTCCCTCTCCGCCATGCTGTAAGGGCATACTTGTGATGTTCTTCACAGACCTGGGAGGTGGGCTAACATAAGAGCTGCTATGTGTTTGTTGCTGTCACAGTCAGAGCTCTGGATGACAGCTTTATAGTCCCTCGCCTGGTAGCTGATTGAAGAGCAGCAGCAGAAATATATAGGGTGCTCTTCGAAGGAGGGCATTCATAGATTTAGAGGGTTCTTTCTGAAACCTCTACACTTCGAGAGGATGCTGCTTGTTAAGATGTTCTGACATTTTAGAATCATCTTTTAGGAAGAGGAGCCCCGTTTCAGTCTTGATTGGCTGGCCCAAGTCTTCATTGTCTGCCAGTGAGTGGGTATAAGCATAAGCAGATTGATCTTGGATATACTTTGAGTCCTCTCCACTGAATTACATGGTGAATCTGATCTAACACCAACATTGTCAGCTTGTTGTTTCTTGCCCAGCTCAGAGTCTCTGCACTCAGCTAAAGCCGCCTCCGCTTATTTTTCATGCTGCAGTATCTCTCATGTGGCTTCTAGGTGGATCTTCTCTACTTTTAGATCAATCTCTCTTCTCACAAGTGACGCCCTGACTAGTGCTGCTTTGGCCCTTGCACCGGCTTCCAGCGCTGCCATGTTTGCTGCAGATCTGCAAGAGTCTAGACCAGGGGTCGGCAACCTTTACCACTGAAAGAGCCACTTGGACCCGTTTCCCACAGAAAAGAAAACATTGGGAGCCGCAAAACCCGCTTGACATTTAAAATGAAATAACACTGCATACAACGTTTTGTTTTGCCTTTATGCTATGTATAAACAAACTATAATGTGTTGCATTTATGAAATTGATGAACTCCTGCAGAGAAAATGAAATTACATTTCTGCATGCAACAAAAACATTTTGAACTCCGAAAAAAAGACGTTGGGTTGAAGGTTACTTTTAAGTAAAATACTCAACGTCTATTTGAGTCCTTCTTGTATTTATGAAAAACGCCAAACTTAAATTTGCCGCCAGCAGCAAACCAAAAATAACGTCAGCCAGCTGTCAACCTGAAAAATAAAAGGACTATTTCACTGAACAATGAAAACATATGAATATATGTAAAATAATAGGCAATTAAAATATTTATCATACTTGTTCAGGTTGACTCACACCTGACAATGCAGTCGTATTTAGTAGGGATGGATCGATGCTTAGGGGAGTGACCGGGAAGGATAATGTGTTTTTTTCCTCTCTGAACTCACAGAAGCGTTTCCCAAACGATGTTTGCATTGCGATGATTGCAGAATGTAAATACTCCGAATTTATCATGTCGTGACCTTGTTTGAACTCTCTCAAATTGGGGAAGTGAGACAATGTGCCTTTCTGTAAATCTCTGGCAAGCAACGTCAACTTGCGCTCGAATGCCAAAACATCCTCCAACATGTGCAGGGCTGTACGTCCTTACCCCGTTGAAGAGCTGTGTTCAGCGTGTTCAGGTGCGCTGTCATGTCTACCATGAAGTGTAGCTTTTCCAGCCACTCTGGCTGTTCCAGCTCAGGAAAGTTGAGCCCTTTGCTGCCCAGGAAAGTTTTCACTTCTTCCAGACACGCGACAAAGCGTTTCAGCACCTCCCCCCTGGACAACCATCAGACTTTGTTGTGCAGCAGGAGATCAGAATATGCAATTTCCAGCTCGTCCAGTAACAAACGGAATTGACGGTGATTTAAACTTTTTGCCATTATTTTATTGACAATCTGAATGACAACATCCATTACTTCTGTGCATTCCGGAGGAAATGTTTGAGCGCACGGTGCCTCTTGGTGCAAGATGCAGTGAAAAGTCAGCAGCTTTCTGTCCAGCGACTTCTGCAGTAAAGCCACAATTCCCTTGTGCGTTCCCGTCATATTCGGTGCCCCCATCAGTAGCTACTGACACCAGATGGGTGGTCTTTATTCCTTTGGCTCTTAAACAATTCAAGACAGCCTCACAGATGTCCTCCCCCCGTGTTTGGTCTTTTAGAGGTATCAACTCAATCAGTTCTTCCTGTGGCCTGGCAGAGTTTACATACCGGCAGAACAACGCTATTTGTTCAATATCACCTTTGTCTTTAGACTCGTCACAGGCAATCGAGTAGGCCACAGCTGAATTGATGTCTTTAATTTGCTGTCTTGTGATGTCTTCTGCCATTTTTATGGTTCTGTCTTTGACAGTCTTTGCAGAGAGGGGCATATCCCTGATTTTCTGCACAATTTCACTCTTGTTTTTAAAGTCCGTGAATAGATGTTCTGAAATCTTAATGAAAGATTCTTTTATATATTCACCATCTGTAAACTGCTTCCCGTGCCTGACTATTTCCTGAGCGGCAATATAACTGGCGTATGTCGTTGATTTTCCAGACTTCATCCATTTCTGGAAATGATTTTTGCTCAGATCAACCTTCCGCATCAGTTCCGAAACGGCTTTTTTTTCTCTCATCTCCATCCGGATATTTTTGAGCAAAGGCTGCGTGTTTATTCTGGAAATGCCTTGCGACATTTGACTTTTTGTTGTTTGCTAGTTTCTCATTGCATATTAAGCATACCGGTAAACCAGTCTCGTCAACAGTGAAAGCAAATGAATCTGTCCACGTATCATTAAACGTTCTGTTTTCTTCAGTCACTTTTCTTTTTTTAGAATTCTCCATAGTTGGCTTATCTTGGATCGAAAAATTAAAGAAATCGCGCACTGGCGGGTGTCAGGTATTGGCAGTGGTGACGTATATTAATAGCGATAAAAACACGTTGTAGCGGTGTGCTCACGCAGTCAGTAAACTGCAGTCGAATAACTTTATTCGAACTAAACAGCCTTGCTTTTAAGCCTCCCTCAACCCAGCCCCCATGGACGCAGATGCTGCAAAAGACGCGTACTCACAAACCCCCGTAGGCTATCTCCCTTAGCCGGAATGCTGGCTAATTGTGAGGAAATGAGTCGCCACACTTAGATTGTACAAGATCACCATAATCTTCAAATTTAGAATTACATTTCAAAAGCTAACAAACTAACATAAAATACATTTTAATTAAATACTGACCAATTATTTCCCAAAGCCACAGGGAGCCACAAATGGCTCGGGAGCCGCAGGTTGCCGACCCCCGGTCTAGACGAATGCAGTGAACACAGTGATCTGATTTCAAGCCTTCTCTTATCCATTGCTGACATTTTAACTTTATGTCACGCAGAAGCCTGCAATGTCAATATCTAATCAATTGCAATGGATTCACTGGTGAGAGTTTCTTTTTACTCTTCTGCCCTCATCTCAAGAGTTTTCCCATTTTTTTAAAGCTAAACAAATTGGTAAACTTCAGTCCCATGTAGTTGCAGATTGAAGGTAGTTTTATTATTCACCAACTTGTTACAGTACACAAGGAGCTGGTGTAAAAAGACAGTACTTCTTGGCGCACTCACAATAGGTAGATTCAAATATTGATTGAAATTCCTTCGACTTCTAACAAAGAGCTTTGAACAAGTGACCTAATTTCAATGGTAAATTGATTAACAATGTGATAATAAGTAATCAACAATAGCTGTGAACTTACAAGTAAGCCGTGACATCTAGTAATTAGAGAAAAAAACAACAAAGCACATCAGGCAGGACATAACACTTACTTACTGTCCATTACACCGCTGATGTTTAGGGCAACAACAAAGGTCCTCCAACCCTGTCTGTCTATACTGTCACACACAGACATAGAAGGATACTTCACGCTGTTTCCATACAAATTTCAGTCAGGGTTGTTAGACCCAAGCTAAACCCCTGGACCTGGAGAACTAGTGGACCACTCTTAGTCTGACCTGTTTAGCATGGGTGACCCTACCAAGAGCCAATTCACACTGCCCTGACTCTAGCCAAATAGCTCTCTAGGTCATTGAGGCAAGCAATCCTCCGAACCCTATGAAAATGTTGTAGTTCTCCTGGAGCTATCATGTAAATTGTGCCTTCTAAAATTAATATTTCCTCTTGAAATCCCCACTTTACTTGAAGTTGAGGGAGTCTTTAACAAATAGATTCTCTTATTATCTAATACCACATATATCCAAAAGTTTCACTTGACTTCATCATCAAATCTTCACTTGTAGTTGCTTGCCCATCTGTTCCAAAGAATCATTAAAAAACTCAGAGGACAATTAGTGAGAATTATTGAAACTGACAGGAACAACAATCATCCTTTACTCATCCTGGAAGTTAACTTGACAATAATACATTCTTGAGCTGCAGCTCAAACAGGAAAAAGGGAAGTAGCTTACTATGAAATTCTTTGAATGAAATTCAGCTCCAGTGACATCAACAAACTGAACATTAACTGGACCTACAACAGGTAGCAAGTCTGTTATTGTCATCATATCACCATTGCTAGTAATGTAATACTACAACCACTAATGTTAAAATAAAATCATGAAGAGTTCCTAGTAAGTTCAAAGTGAGTAGTTGACCTGTTGACCATTAAGCATAGAGGAATGAGCCAGGATGATGGACAGATAGGGTTTAAATCAAATATATTTAGTTTAGTCTAGCCTCTTTTCAAGTGAACACAAATCTGCATTATTTGGGTCTGATTATAATTACAGGTGATAACTTTATTCATAGAGGCCAATGAATATACTTAATGTAGCATATGGAATTATCCAACCATTTGCAACAATGAGTACTCTCTAGAGTTTGACCAAAGCTACTTGATAATGCAGATGAGTTCCATTTAGTTGATGGTTAAAATGAATCAAGGAGAACTTATTATGGATAATAATGGCCAAACTAACTGAAGCATCATTCTCCAGAAACTTGAAAACCGGAACCCCCCCACCCCCATTTTTCCTTTCATTACTCCACAGGGGAAAATGTAGGAATATTCAGCAGGAGATTAAAGAGATAAAGGGGGGATGGTGAAAGCATGGAGAAAATAGATCACATGGTGAGGGTTTAGGTGTGAAACAGTGAACTACTGTGTAAGTGGCTGTGAAGCAGAAATGAGGTAAATGGATAGAGTATATTAAAGAAAAAGAAAAATCATGAAATTTCTGTACATCTACCTGATAAAAATATAAAGGTTGACATCCTTAGTGTGAGAGTTTTTCAGACCTGAATTGCTTCATGTCAATCATTCCATTAAAAATTTCCCAATGTACATGGGACCATGGTTCTCTGTCCTGTGTGGGTTTCTCTACGTTTTCAGAAGAAATATAGACACAATTACTGATATCCAGCGCACTTAGCTCAACGGAACTGTTCAGTCCTTGCTGGAGTGGATGGGTACCATAGCTAGTTGTTCCATAATGATACTAAATTCACTGCATTGCATTTGTGGTTTCTAAATGACAATAAACTGAATCTGAATTTATTGCCTGTGTTGGGCACTGCACATGCTCACAACGTTAGCACATGTTAGAGCCTGGACATGATGTTACAGTATATGACCTTTAATCACTCTCTAAGTGCAAAATGTTCAGCAGTTTTAAATTGAACAGGTGAAGAGGAATACCTCTTTGTTGTTTGCTAGGATTTAGATCATACTTTAGTTTCCTTAATCCTCTCAATTACTATGGACTCTGAAAATCAATAACCAAACTACAGACAAAATGGCAACTCCTGCAGCAATCAGTCTGAAAAAGGATTGGACTTATGGGCCATATATACCTCTTTATAGCAATAATATTAAAACTTCTAAAAGAAGATCATTCAAAGGTACAAAAGGTACAATTGCTTGCAATAATTCAACACATCATGGGGAGGGATGAATATGTGATAAATGAGAAAAGGCAGTAATTTGCAATAAAGCATCATTATTGAAGGAATTATGTTTCAGACCAAAGACAATAGACTTTTCAAATTGCACAGAAAAATCTCATCATAATTCTGTGACATTTGAAGGTTAATGTTCCATTTCATCTTCCAGCAATAAATGAAGCCTTGCAGTTCTTTCAGTCTACAATCTGCCTTTGTACATTCAAAATCATTGAAGCATCACTAAAATGTCACACTTTGTTGTTCATGTTACATTGCTAACAGATTGGCAGCTTTATATTACATCAATTTTCAGACAGAAATATATTAGTACAGGTCCTCCCCTGATTGTGTCAGGGTTCTGTTCATGACTCAAACAGGCTGCATGTCAGAACTGAGACCACAAACCGAGTTCCCACATGGCGGAAGATGCCTGCAGCCCATCTCCTAAACGCTCACTTGGATGTATGGCTGTACATGAGCCAAGCATTTGTAAATTGGGGTGGGCCTGTATTCACCAAGTATTGCTACTAGGCCCATCACTTTTTTGAGGGATATTAATGACTTGGATTTGGGTAAACAGAAGTGTTGTCAAAGCAGGACACTAACTCGAAAAGTGTATTAAATAGTGAGGAGGGATGTAGCAGACTGTGGGGTAACACAGATAGGCAGGTAATGTGACAAATTGAAATTTAACTCAGGGAATTTTGAAATAACAAACTTCTGAAATAGCATACTTTGGTCACAAGAATGAAGTGAATTAATATTAATGAGTGTCACAATTCTGAAGAGGTGGAAGGCAAAGAAAGTGATGAGTGTGTCCATACACAAATTTTTGAAGGCGATACTGTGGCAACCCACTTCTGCGCAGGCGAACCGGCTCACAAATAGCCAGCGCGCAGGGAGAGACTTTGGTAATGCACCTCTGATGTCATTTCTGCCCGGAGAGGGCGGGCACTAGGGATTAAATGCCAGCGCCACGAAGTTTGAATAAACTAATCTCAAAACGATCTACCGACTGCGTGTTGTTATTTCAGCGCTGTGTGTAGCACATTGCTACATTGGTGACCCCGACTTGGACCAAAGATGACCGACTCTTCATCTGTTCATGCAGTTTCGCTAAACTGCCCACTTTCTGGATGCTGCAACCATGTGTGTGGTTTAGCCAAGCAGAAGCCCAGTTCCAGATTCGGCAGATATCTTCTGATTCCACGTGTTACTACCACGTGGTGAGCGCCCTTGACCAGGAGATGGCCGCCCAGGTTGCGGATTTCATACAGTCGCCCCTGGAAGAAGGAAAATATGAAGCATTCAAGGCGCTGCTCATTGGGACCTTTGGCCTCTCATGGCGTGAGCGAGGTGCCCGCCTGCTTCACCTGGACGGTTTGGGAGACAGACTACTGTCAGCACTGATGAACGAGATGCTGGCCCTGGCTGACGGACGCAAGCCCTGCCTCATGTTCGAGCAAGTGTTCCTAGAGCAACTGCCTGAGGACATACATCTGCTGCTGGCCGACGCAGATTTCAGCGACCCCTGGAAGGTGGCGGCCCAGGCAGATGTGCTCTGGAAAGCCAAGAGGGAAAGCGTGGATTACCAGGCCACGCGCCCAACAGCAGACCAGACCAGGCCTGGCAGGGGGGCGCACACAACACAGAGGCAGGAGTGAGGAGGACCGTGAACAGTGGTGTTTATACCACCAGCAGTGGGGCACAAAAGCCCGCCATTGTCGCCCTCCTGCAAGGAACAGGGCCAGGGCCAGCTGCCGCTAATGACTATGGCGGCTGGCCACCAGGACAGCCTCTTGTATGTCTGGGACAAACAGTCGGGACGCCGCTTCTTGGTCAACACCGGAGCGGAAATCAGTGTCTTGCCCCCGATGGGGTATAACACCCGCAACAGGAAGCCAGGACGCACCCTGAGGGCCGCAAACAGCAGCACGATACCAACCTACGGCACCCACACAGTGCAGCTGCAGTTCGGCGCCAGCCGGTTCACATGGGACTTCACACTGGCTGCCGTGGCCCAACCACTCCTGGGGGTGGACTTCTTGCGAGCTCACAGCCTGCTGGTCGACTTGCAAGGGAAAAAACTGGTACATGCTGAGACTTTCCAGACGTTCTCCCCGGGTGAAGCCAAGTTGCTGGCCCCACACCTGGACTCCATCACGCTGTTGGACAACAAATTCACCAGAATCCTGGTGGACTTTCCATCGATTCTGGCACCGCAGTTCACGGCAGCCATGCCCAGACACCGGGTACAGCACCACATCCTGACCCAGGGACCACCCCTCCACGCCCGCGCACAAAGGCTCCCCCCGGAAAAGCTCCGCCTGGCGAAGGAGGAGTTCAAGAGGATGGAGGAATTGGGGATCGTATGGAGGTCTAACAGCCCATGGGCCTCCCCCCTGCACATGGTGCCCAAAGCACCTGGGGGTTGAAGACCATGCAGCGACTACTGCAGACTGAACGAGGCTACAACTCCAGACCACTACCCCGTGCCGCACATACAGGAATTTGCAGCAAACCTGCACAGGGCAAGAATCTTTTTGAAAGTAGACCTTGTCTGGGGGTACAATCAAAGAGCCAAGGTGCAGCAGCACACTAAAGTCCCGCCGCAGCAGTTCGAACCCACCCACCGGAGGTTCGACCACATTCATGTGGATATCCTGGGCCCCCTACCTGTGTCTTGAGGAGTGCGGTACCGCCTAACTATGGTAGACCGGTTCACGAGGTGGGCAGAGGTGGTCCCACTCACCGACACATCTGCCGATTCCTGTGCCCGAGCACTGATCGCAACCGGGGTACCGGCCCACATTACCTCCGACAGAGGCGCCAAGTTCACCTCCAGCCTGTGGGGAACGCAGCTACACCACACTACTGCCTACCACCCACAGTCGAACGGACTAGTGGAACATTTCCACCGTCACTTGAAGTCGGCTCTCATGGCCCGCCTGAGAGGACCTAACTGGGTGGACGAGCTTCCTTGGGTCCTGCTTGGAATTCGCACAGCGCCCAAAGAGGATCTGCACACCTCGTCGGCCGAGTTGGTGTACGGCGCACCCCTGGCCGTCCCAGGAGAGTTCATACCAGCCCCACGGGGGCAAGAGGAAGAACCCGCAGCAGTCCTGGACATCCTACGCGAGAGGCTCGGCAACCTGGCCCCCGTACCAACTTCACAGCAAGGACAGACCCCGGCTTACGTACCCAAAGACCTGCAGAACTGTAAGTTTATGTTTGTACGAAGGGGCGGACAGCAGCTGTACGAGGGGCCGTTCAAGATGATCAACAACAACGGGTCTGGACAATGTACGTTCTGGACATTGGGGGGAAGAGGAGGTTTTCACGGTGGACCGACTCAAACCAGCCCATGTGGACTTGGCGCAGCATGTCGAGGTTCAGGCACAGAGGCTGATCCAGACTGTGGACATGGGGGGGGGGGGATTTATGTGGCGACCCACTTTCTGCGCAGGTGAACCGGCTCACAAATTGCCAGAGCGGGGTGGGTGGGGGGAGATTTTGGTAATACACCTCTGGCGTCATTTCTGCCCGGAGAGGGCGGGCGCTGGGGATTAAATGCCACCGCCGCGAAGTTTGAATAAACTAGTCTCCAAACGATTTACCGACTGTGTGTAGCACATCGCTACAATACAATAGTTTTTAAGGCCATTAAAAAAGAATCATGGGTTCCTTTTATAAAAGAAAGGTGCAGAAAGACAGCTACTTCTTTAAATCAGGGCGGCGATCGAGATTTTGAAGACAGTTTCGCGGCAGATCCTCTGATTTGAGGAGCGACCAATCGAATGAGGCAGCGCGTAAAAAGAACTATATTTCAGCCAAGCCCACGTTCACGATTTTAAAAAGCAGTACTTCGAGCTACTTTTTAATCAGGGCGGGCGCTTAAGATTTTGAAAGACTTATGCGGCAGTTTCTGTGTTGAGGAGCGACCAATCAGAAAGAGGGATTCATTAGAAACGGCCATTCAAAACAATTCAAGTGCAAGTGTCATTCTTTGGGAGTGTGCCAGTGCTTATAATTAATCCTGCTGAGGCGAGATCAGGTTTCAGTGAGGTAGATAGTCTTGTAAATTGCTCCCTCTGTTCTATTTGTTCAATCCTAATCTATTAGTGCATGGGATAATTAAGGTTAGCTCCGGGGCAGTGTTTTGTGGAATGTGGGAAGTCTGGGAGATCTATAAACACATCTGAACCAGGTGCTGGGAGCTGAGAGAATGTATTCAGGAGCTGGAGCTGCAGCCTGATGACCTTCGACTCACGGGCGAATGAGGAACTGATGGGAGCTACAGTGAGGTAGTTACCCCTAGGTTGCAGGAGACAGATAACTGGGTGACTGTCAGGAGAAGGAGGGGAGATGCACTGCCTGTACAGAGTACACTTGTAGCCGTTCCACTTAATAATAAGTACGCAACCTCAGATACTATTGAGGGGGACAACCTATCGGGGGATCACTGAGTCTGGTGCTGTGGCTCAAAAAAGTGGAGAGGTGAAGAGGACTGCAGTGTTGATAGGAGAGGATGAACGTAGATGAGGTTCTGAAAATGCGATAGAGGCACCCGGATGGTACGTTACCTCCATGGTGCCAGGATCAGGGATGTATTGGATTGTGTCCATGGCATTCTTAAGGGTGAGGGTGAGCAGCCATAGGTCTTGGTACATGTTTGCACCAACGGCATAGGTAGACAAGCTGAGAAAGTCCTGAAGGGGTATTTTTGGGAGCTAAGTAGAAAACTGAGAAATGGGACCACCAGGTAGTAATCTCTGGATTGCTGCCTGTGCCACATGCTGGTGACAGTAAGAATAGGATGAATTGACTGGTGAATTTGTAGCTGAGGAACTAGGGGTTCAGATTTATGAATCATTGAGATCTCTTCTGGGGAAGGTACGACTTGTACAAAAGGATGGGTTACACTTGAACCCAAGGGGGTGCAATATTCTTGTGGGCAGATTGGCTAGAATTGTTTGGATGGTTTAAACTAATTTGGTAGGGGGGTGGCAACTGGAGTGATAATGCTGAAGATAATGTAGTTGATTTACAAAAAGAGGCAATATGTAGCGAAACACCTAAGGAGAAGAAGCTGATGATGGGGCAAAATTGCAGTCAACGGGATGGACTGCAATGTAAATGGAGGACAAAATAACAAAAAAGGTGAATTGAACTCAATTGACTTTATTTCTTACAGCATTCCCATACATGAGGAGCAAAAATCTTTACGTTACTTCTCCATTTGAATGTACAATTTATAGTAATTTGTAAGAAATAGTATGTACAAGTCAGTATAGAATTGGAACATAATTGTATCAGCGTGAGTTAATCAGTCTGATGGTCTGGCAGACAAGGCCATCCCCGGAGCCTGCTGGTCCTGGCTTTAATGCCACAGTACCGTTTCCTGGATGGCAGCAGCTGGAACAGTTTGTGGTCGGGGTGACTCAGGTCCCCAATGATCCTTCAGGCCCTTTTTATACACCTGTCTCTATAGATGTCCTGAATAGTGGGAAGTTCACATCTACAAATGTGCTGGGCTGTCCGCACCACTCTCTGCAGAGTCCTGCGATTGAGGGAGGTACAGTTCCCATACCAGGCAGCGATGCAGCCAGTCAGGATGCTCTCAACTGTGCCGCTGTAGAAAGTAATACAGGTACGTATTATATTTGAATGTGTGCAGTATATGGAATAAGGTCAATGAAGTTATAGCACAGTTACAAATTGGCAAGTATGACGTTGTAGACAGTACAGAATCATGGCTGAAAGAAGATTATAGCTGGGAGCTTAATGTACAAGGATACACATTATATCAAAAGGATAGGCAGAAAGGCTCTGTTGGTAAAAATGAAATTAGAGATGGCAAAGGTTTGGATGGTGTTGATTCATTGTGGATAGATCTAAGGAACTACAAGAGTAGAAAGACTATGATAGGAAGTATATACTGACCCCCAAATAGTAATAAGGATGTGGTCTACAAGTTACAATGGGAAACAGAAAATGCATGCTAAAAGGGCAATGTTACAATAGTCATGGGGATTTAATATGCAGGTAGGTTGGGAAAATCAGGTTGGTGCAGGATTCCAAGAGTGGGAATTTTTAGAGTGCCTATGAGGTGGTTTTTTAGAGCAGTTCATGGTTGAGCCCACTAGTTTGACCAGAATTGATTGGAAAAGAACACTGGCAGGGATGATGGCAGAGCAGCAATGGCTGGAATTTCTGGAAGCAATTTGGAAGGCACAGGATATATACATCACAAAGAGGAAAAAGTATTCTAAAAGGAAGATAACACAACCATGGCTAACAAGGGAAGTCAAAGCCAGCATAAAAGCCAAAGAGATGACATATAATAGAGCAAAAATTAGTGGGAGGTTAGAGGATTGGGAAACTTTTAAAAGCCAACAGAAGGCAACTAAGAATGTCATTAAGGTAAAGATGGAATACAAAATAATATTGAAGTGCTTTGTGGGGGGCATGGTTGACAGCCTGCTTCAGCATTCCTAAAGACCAGCGTTATTTATTGTTCTTGTTGTAAAATGCCTTCATGGGATTATAGTGGAATGTTCAAGTTCATTTATTGTTACATTATAGTCTGGGTTATACAGTTATTCACTTCTGTGTTTCTGGGTCATCCTGACTATAACTGTGGTTTGTAATAATCACCTTCCCCCAGCTGTATGTGACTGAGTGGGTTCTGTCCTTGGGTCATAGCACCTGGTCTGTTTTCATGCTTGTCATAATAAACATGGTTGTGGAATTTAATGACCTTCCTCATCTGTCATTTTGGACCAAATACTCACCACATTGGTGTCAGGAGTGGGTTAGGAAATGACTCTGAGATTAAAATGCTACGATGTCGGATAGAGCACATTAAGACCTGGGGAATAAGTCATGGGCTGGGCTCATACAGGTGGAACTCAGAGGGAGGAACTGGGAACCAAGCATTGTGCTTTCCCAGGGAACCCTGATGGGGTGAGTACACCCAGGCTCCCCAAACCAGGGGGACATGGTGTAGTGCATTACCACCCTCCCTTGCAGCCTGCACCAGAGAACCCATGGGAGGACAGGCAACATGGCAGGCACCACCGACACTGCTGGAGCAAGAGGAAGACCACTGATGACAATTCCTGCCACAGGGTCCACCCAGAAACTCCCCAGATACAGTGGTACCAGTCGTCTGGAGCCATGCCACATGGCACAACGTGTGGAGCCCCACTAAGATGGCGGTGTCCGTTGCCTTGGTTCTGGAGGGGAATGCCCTGTGGGCCTTCCTTGACCAAATGCCAGCTGAGCAGCGTGACTACAGGGCCTTCATAGTGGTGCTGGGGTGGCAATCCCAGCAGAGGCCAATGGAGAAAACAATGAGGGAAGAACTGGGCAGCAGTCAGCGCTGTGTGGGAGAGAACCCAGACCTCCACCACTGTGCTCGGCATGTCTACTCAACCCCCCCAGTTCCCTCCTGCAGTCCAGGAATAGCTTGCCCTCTATGCCTTTGTAAGGTCATTGTAAATGGACCAAAAGCTCACCACAATATTTAAAAAGGATATTAAAATTTTCTTCAGATAAATAAAGTAAAAAAAGAGGCAGGAGTGGATATTGGATGGCTGGATAATGATGCTGGAGAGGTACTAATGGGGGTCAAGGAAATGGCAGATGAACTGAATGAGTATATTGCATCAGTCTTCACTGTAGAAGACAGCAGCAGTATGGTGGAAGTTCCATTTCTCAGTGGTCATGAAGTGTGTGAAGTTACCATTAATTGAGAGAAGGGTTTTGGGAAACTGAAAGGTCTGAAAGTAGAAAAGTCACCTGGACCAGATGGTGTACACACCAGGGTTCTGAAAGAGGTGACTGAAGAGATTATGGAGGCATTAGTGATGATCTTTAAAGAATCACTAGATTCTCGAATGGTTCCAGAAGACTTGAAAATTGCAAATGTCACTCTACTCTTCAAGAGGGAAAGAGGCGAAGAAAGGAAACTTTGAGGTCAGTTATTCTGACCTCAGTGGGGAAGATGGAGTCGATTGTTAAAGATGTGGTTTCAATGTACTTGGCGGAACATGATAAAATAGGCCGTGGTCAGCATGCTTTCATTAACGGAAAATCTTGCCTGACAAATCTGTTGGCATTCTTTTAAGAAATAACAAGGAGGATAGACAAAGAATTGGTTGATTTTGTGTACTTGGATTTTGAGAAGACTTCTGGCAAGATGCCACATAAAAGGCTGCTTCGCAAGCTACGAACCTATGACATTACAGGAAGGATTCTGGCATGGATAAAGCATTAGCTGATTGGCAGAAGGCAAAGAGTGGAAATAAAATAAACCTTTTCTGATTGGCTGCTGGTGACCAGTGATGTTCCATTGGGGTCTGTATTGGGACTGATTCTTTTTATGTTATATGCCGGTGATTTGGATGATGGAATCAATGGCTTTGTTGAAAAGTTCACAGATGATCCAAAGATAGGCGGAGAGGCAGGTAGTTTTGAGGAAATAGGAAGGCTACAGAAGAACTTAAGACCATTAGATTATAAGGCACAGGAGCAGAATTAGGCCATCAAGCCCAACAAGTCTGTTCCACCATTCAATCATAGCTGATTCTTTTTTTCTCCTCCTCAACCCCAGTTCCCGGTTTTCTCCCCGTAACCTTTGATGTCATGCAGAACCAGGAACCTATCAATATCAGCCCTAAATACACCCAGTGACCTGGCCTCCACAGCTGCATTTGGCAACAAATTCCATAAATTCACCACCCTTTTGCTAAAGATATTTCTCCACATCTCTGTAACAAAAGGGCACCCCTCTATCCTGAGGCTGTGTCCTCCTGTCCTAGACTCTCCCATCATGGGAAACATCCCAGACAAATAGGAGGAAGGGCAAAGACGTGGAAGATGGAGTGCAGTGTCAGGAAGTGTATGGCTATGCACATTGATAGAAGTGAAAGGGTTGACTATTTTCTAAATGGGTAGAAAATACAAAAATCTGAGGTGCAAAGGTATCTGGGAATCCCTGTGCAGGACTTTCTAAAGGTTCATTCATAGGTTGAATCTGTGGTGATGTTAGCATTCATTTCAATAGATCTAGAATATAAAGGCAAGGATGGAATGCTGAACCTTTAAAGCACTCGTGAAGCCTCACTTGGAGTATCATGAGCAGCTTTGGGCCTCTTGTCTTTGAAAGGATGTACTGAAGCTGAAGTGGGTTCAAAGGAGGTTCACAAAGATGATTTGGCTTGTTACAGTACATAAAGAGCTTTTGATGAATCTGGACCTGTATTTACTGGAATTTAGAAGAATGAGTGATGACCTAATTGAAACCTATCGAAACGAGAAAGGCCTTGATGGAGTGAATGTGGAAAGAAGACTCCTATAGTGAGAGTGTCTAAGACCAAATGGCACAGACTCAAAAAAGAGGGGCATCCATTTAGAACAGAGATGTGGAGGAATTTCTTAGGTCAGAGAGTGGTGAATCAGTGGAATTCTTTGCCACAGGCAGCTGTGGAAGCCAAGTCTTTATGTATATTTAAGGCAAAGGTTGATAGATTCTTGATTGGTCAAGTCATGAAGGATATTGGAAGGAGATTGAGGCTGAGAGGAAAAAATGAATTAGCCATGACTAAATGGTGGAGCAGACTCAATGGGCTAATTGAGTTAATTCTTCTCCTATATCTTATAGTCTTATGGCAACTAAGCAAAACTTTCATGAAATATTGAATGGGGCTCACCTGAAATATTCCTTTTCTGGGCATGACACTCTGGGAAGTAATCAATGCATTGGAGAGATTTACCTTAACCGTCAGGAATGAAGGATTGCATTTACACAGAGAAACTGCAGATATTGAAGCAGGCAACACACAAAATGCTGGGGGAATTCAGCAAGCCAGGCAGCACCTATGGAAGAAAGTACAGTGGACATTTAGGGCTGAGACCCTTCGGCAGAACTGAGCTATTGAGGCAGTTTGCTTTAGTGCAGAAAAGGGAAAGAGACTGGGTTTGATTCAATTTAAGAAATTTTATGGGGACAGTTAATCGAAGGACACTTCAAATCTGAATGATGTTGCATCAGTGTATCCATGAATTATATACATTATATATGATCAGACATTACTTCCTGTTGCTGCACACATATCTAGACAGTAAATCCTAGAGCAAATAAAAAAAAAACCTGGATGATAATCATACTCAGGTAAAGACATAGACCATAACTTTGTGGGCTGAAGGGCCTGTATTGTGCTGTAGGTTTTCTATGTTTCTATAGACCATAAGATATAGGAACAGAATTTGGCCACTTAGCCCTTTAAGTCTGTTCTGCCATTTCATCATGGCTGATCCATTCCCTTCTCAATCCTAATCTCCTGCCTTCTCTCTTCCTTCATGCCCTTACTAATCAAGAATCTATCAACCTCTGCCTTAAATATGCCCAATGACTTGGTTTCCACATGTACTGTGCCAACAAATTCCACAGATTCAGCACTCTCTAGCTAAAGGAATTCCTCATCTGTGATCAAAATGGACAGCCTTTTATTCTGAGGCCTTGTCCTCTGGTTTTAGGCTCCCCTATCATAGGAAATGTCATCTAAACATGCACTCTGTCAAGGCCTTTTGTCATTCAATAGCTTTCAATGAGATCCCCTGAGTTTTGATTAAAAAATTAAGTCCATGATTAAAACTGCATCTGTATCAAGATTCTTGATAGATTCTTGCCCATAAACAAAGTTACTTACCAAGAATCCAGTAAAAAATTTCCTTTCAGAAGTGAACAACCTGAAGAAAGTGTAGGATGTGGTAAAATAGGAAACTATCTAAAATTGCTTCATGCTAGCATTAGTTTTTTATTGTGTAACCCCCTGGGTCGCCTCAGGCTCGCTCAGCTCGTTTCGTCTAGGGGGAGCAGCCTTCGGCCCCGCCAAACTGGGTAATCAGCTGGTGTGGATGCTGTGTGATGTCCCCGCCTCGTCCAGAAACAGACAGTACACCATAAGCGATTAAATGAGTACAATTTATAAAGGTTACTATAACTAAGTGATTAATAACAATACAGTATATATGAAGAGAAAAAAAATAAAGAAAAGGCGCCAAACTTATCAAAGTCCAAACCACTTCGTGCACAGCCGTTGGAGCTCAATTACTGAAGTCTTCTGGCCACCATTCGATCCCCTCTGAACTCCTCGACTCGCAGCTCAGGACCCTCCGAGTGGTCAACCAAGCACATCTAGCTTCATCCCCCCTCCTCGGAGTACCTCCTGGACTCGGACCCCCGCTTGGGGTCCGATCCTCGCCCAACTTACAGCATTGCATCCTCTCTCTCGACCCCCTCGTGCCAATCTGCCCAAAAGCCCGTCAACCAAAGCTTACAGACTCAGAAGAAAGAACATTAACCCCCATTTGGTTTACAAAGGAATACGATTCTCGTTATCAGTAAATTGTAACAAACAAGCTTCCAGCACTCTCTCACAACAAAGAAATATTCCTGTAAACAAGCTTCCAGCACTCTCTCGCAACGAAGGAACATTCCTGCTTTTAACAAACAAAGAAACCCTTTCCCAACAGTAATAAAGAAAAAAGAAACCCACTTTACAATTGAAACTTCTGATAACAACTACAATGGATATTCATTGTGTGGTAGCATGAAAGATGATGCCAGTGCTACAACTCTTCCCAATATGAAGATTAGGAAAAGGAAAATCTCTGGCTGTTTTAGCGAAGCTGAACTTTGCATTGCATCAACGATAATAACATCCTCGCAGAAATTTTACAAAATCCAGAAATACCATTCAGGCAACTGTAGAAGATGTGATGTAGATAGAAACTGAATCTTTAAGTTAAGAATACTATAGATTATTTAGTTTTACTGCAAAACTGTTTTCAACAGACTATCAAAATCAACAAAAAATCATTTGTTTTACTGGATTGTATCTTTAGTCTTGTAGGGAACTTGAAACAGATTATTACCTATGTTTATCCATGTCCTAAGTTTGGAAATACTTGCTCACAGAATACTTGAGATGTTTGATTTAGTTTGAAAATTATGATTATAAATAAAGATGAATTTATTTGGATTTAGCAATTTTCATTTTTATATTGGTGGTGATGTACACTGATTTTGTAATCTTTAAAGAAAATAGTTCAATCTATTAACAGTTAGCACATGATAATTATACTAGCTGGTCTATCACTGTTTTGTATTACTAAGTTCAACAGTTTGTTAATATTCCGAGAGCTTTAGTGGGCCCAGAGGTATTGATTTAAATAGATAGACCTAAATGTTATAGACTCACCTAATGTTGGTGCAAATGACATCATTGGACAAATATTCTTCTAATTCAGTACAGCTACATGAACACCGGGGGATAGAGTTCAACATGCAATCTGATCCCAGAGACAGAGAGCTCTCCCATGCATCTAATCACATCACCCAAAGTTATAAAGCAACTAAGGACTACAGTTGCCATTGAGAATATTAGTTGGGAATTGCCATTCCTTTAGTGTATGGGAGTCATTATATGCCAATGACAGCTATGAAATAACATCAATGTAACTTTGAATTTGTACACAAGCTATAATTTTGGTCATCTTTGTTGAACTATTCTACAACACTTGTAAATGTTAAATGAGTATACACTCATTTAATCTTTACACTCTAAAGTTAATACAGAATAAAATTTTATGACCTGTAAACAAACATCTATGATGACTTTCATTGATTTTAATTTCCAGTTTAATTTACTTTCTACAATGAACTTATTAGAAAAGTGATTTATTTATCTCATTCAAAGCAGGGAAACTGTGTATTACTATATGCCAGTAAAAGATGTAATAATTGGACAAAAGTACATGATCTAAATATATTTTGGTTAAAGATTAGAGCTTTAAGTATCTCAAAATCCTTCACAAAATTACTTCTTAAAATGTGAGTCATTTTACAGTTCTGCAGAAGATGAACTGAAGATGTTTTGAAATATTAGAGATAAGATGGTATATCACGGAACACACAATGCGTGATATAATACAATTAGTTACTTGTGCTGTCATCCACAATGTAAGATTTTCTAAATATTTCTCTTTCTGCAGCCATTATCTCATCTGGCCAACTCTCTTCTTTCTTATGCTCCATGTCTTTCTGCTTATCTTCCATTCTCTATACCTGAAAGATATTTTCAATTAACTTCACCCTTTGTACAGTTCTTGCCTTTCTGCGCTTTCCATTCCTTTTCCTCTTTCTCCTGCCATCTGTTGGCTCCCAGGCACACAGTTCCCTTTGCAATAATAATTGCTGCATCGTAGCAGACTCAGATTAAGGTACATTCAAATTAGAACGAAAACCAAGAGCAATGGGTGGCAATTCATTGAGATTGCATGTTCAACTAGCCTTGGTAAAGATAACATACAGAAGCTCGACTTGCAGCAGAAATTTGCTAAATACTTTTCAGTTGTGATCTGTGGTAGTGTTGTAGTAGAAATGCCTAGAGTGCCTTGCTGTTGGAAGTACAATCTAAATCTTCGGGGAAGAGCCCTTTCTGGTTTGTCTTTTTAACATCTGCAGGAACTTCCATTGTCTTTAGCGAAAGTTTATCACAAAGACAAATGGCGAAGGAAATTCCCATGAGAACTGTTAACAAGGAATTGACTATTGATTAGAAATTTGACTAAGATCATGCTGCATGGATTTTTTTTAAACTTAATTTGTGAATCCTGTAATTTTCTTATACTATTCTTTGCTGGAGATCAACTCATAATCTGTCAACAGAAAGAATTTGAAAGTGATGATAATGGATGCAGAGAACATAAAGATTCTTGTCAGGCCTGTACCTAAGTGAGGTCATGGGTATGAAGTAGAGGTCAAGAATGCCCATATTTCACAGAAGTAACATGGAAGGCGTTTACTTTCCTCACTTGAATGTGGTAGACTACTAAAGAATCAATACTCATAAAACTAATCATATTACTAATGGTTAGGATTGTGCAGAAAGATTTCATTTTCTTTAAGAGTTTCTCTAAGACCAGCAGAGCAGTGGCAATGAAACAGCAAGGAATGGGAGCAGGTGATTGAGCGAAAGATCACGTAGAACGATCTCTGGAAGATGGATCCACACCACATCAAGTTCCTTATCCAGGCTGTTTATGGCGTCCTTCCTAGCCCATCTAACCTGCACGGCCGGGGCCTTGCAGAACGATCAGCTTGCTCCCTCTGTGAGAAGTCCAGTACGCTAGGGCATATTCTGAGCTGCTGCCCCAGAGCTCTTGCCGACGGCTGTTACTGGTGGCGGCATGACCAGGTCCTCCGGACATTTTCTGAGACAATCTGCAGCACCCTTGACATCTGCGGGAAAACAAGTCCAGTCAAGAATACCATCTGCTTTTCAAAGTGGGGGAAAGTCCATCAGAACACCAGAAAGCAACCAGGTTGCTCTTCACTGCGCAGGACTGGAAGCTAAAAGCAGACCTGGGAAAACATCTGCAGTTCTCTCCCCACATCACAGAGACTACACTGCGGCCCGACATTGTGTTGTGGTCCGACTCGTCGAAGCACGTTCTAATGCTTGAGCTTACTGTGCTGTGGGAAGAACGAATGGGAGAGGCCTACGAGCTGAAAAGAGCCAAGTATGAGGATCTGAAGAACAACTACCAAAAAAGAGGCTGGAGAGCAAAGGGTTGGCCCGGGGAGGTCAGGTGTCGTGGCTTTGCAGGCCAGTCACTCTGCCGAGTATACACTACACTTGGAATCACGGGAGAGAGAAGAAGGAGAGCCATTTCTACCACCACAGATGCAGCAGAGAAAGCATCAAGATGGATCTGGATAAAGAGGGCAGATCCGTGGGTTGCTGCTAGGGCACAGGCTGGTGTCTGATCAACCCCAGTCGAGTTGCCTGGGTGAGGGTGTATGATGTTGAAAGACCCGAAACACTTGATGAACACAGGTAGCGTCACTGCTGACGTGCTCTAGCTTAGCATCATGCAGATGTTTTTGTAAGAAGAAGATGTTTCTGTAAGAACAACTTCCTTTAGATGGCTATGTTGTTACTTATTATTAGATCTGTATCCACTCTTGGCTCAGGTACTGCATTCCAAATGCTGATCATGTTTTGCTCATTTCAACTTCAGTTCTATAACCAATCATCTTAAATCAATGTGCTCTGGTTATCAACCCTACAGTCACTGGAGGGAAAAAATCAATTTATTCTACATAAACACTTCATGATTTCAAACAGCACAGTCAAATATCCTCTCAACCCTTTGTGGATACAAGTCAGTTCAGAATCAGAATCAGGTTTAATATCAATGGCATATGTCATTATATATGTTGTTTTGCAGTACCCTGCAATTCATAATAATAAAGACTATACATTGCAATAAAAGTATAGATAGAAAAAGAAAATTAAATTGAATAAGGAGTGCAAAAAGAGAGGAAACCAAAGTATTGAGGTTGTGTTCGTGTGTTCACTGTGCATTTAAAGATCTGATGGTGGAGAGGAAGAAGCTATTCCTGAAATACTGAATGTGTGTCTTCAAGCTCCTGTAACTCCTCCTTGATGGCACCAATGAGAAAAGGGCATGTCCTGGGCGATGGGGGTCCTTAACAATGGATGCGTCTGTTTTGAGGCATCGTCTTTTGAAGGTGTCCTGAATGCTGGGGAGGCTAGTGCCCATGATGGAGCTGGCAGAGTTTACAACTTTCTGCAGCTTTTTCCGATCCTGTGCAGTGGCCCCTCCATATCAGTTGGTGATGCAACCAGTTAGAATGCTACCCATCTCTAGCAATTTGTGACATAACAATTCTCAAACCCTTCATGAAATATAGCTGCGGTCATACCTTCTTTGTAATTGCATGAATATGTTGGGCCCAGGATAGATCCTCAGAGATGCTGACACCCAAGAACTTGGTACTGCTCACCCTTTCCACTTCTGATTGCTTGAAGAGGACTGATGAATATTCCCTTGACTTTTTGAAATCCATGGTCAATTCCTTGGTCTTATTGGTGTTGAGTGCAATGTTTTCAGTATATCCAAAAATGTTAATCCTTCATCCTTCTGAAATCCTTAATATTTTCCTGTTCTTAATGTCTGGTCCCCTGAAGCAGATACAAAATCCTAGTTGTATAGTGTCAGTTTGCGTTGGTGCAACTATTAGATTGGTGCAACTTAGGCACACAGTCTCAGAGAAATGCAGCACAGAACCAGGTCATATGTCCCAACTTGTCAATGCCAACCAAGATGCCCATCTAAGCTAGTCCCATTTGCCGTTGATTAGAGTATATCCCTTTATACCCAGGGGTTCCCAACCTACAGTCGTCAGACTCCTTGCTAAATGGTTTTGGTTTATAGCATAATAAAGGTTGGGAACCCTTGCTTTAAACATTTCCTCTCTATGTAACTGTCCAAGTGCCTTATAGATGTTGCTATTGTACCTGCCTCAACCACTTCCTCTGGCAACCCATTTCATGTATGCCCTCCCCCTGTGTGAAGAAATTGCCCTTTAGGTCCATTTTAAATGTTTTCCGTCATCTTAAACCTGTGCCCAGTAGTTGTTGATTCCCTTTTTCTATGAAAAAGATGTGTATTAACCTTATCTGTGACCTTTACAATTTTATTGGACATAGAGTGCATGCATGCTGCCATATCCACTCTGGTAGCTCTTTAGCTAGTGGCATACATTCCGACCAACTCACACCTCTCAATGCACATGCTATAGACACAGCAATAACAATAGAACTATTGCAACCACTTCAGTGTAGCACATGGTACTATATTCCATTCTGCTGGATAAAGATGACTTGAAACACGCACTTGCAACACATCTGTAGTCCCAAAGAGCTGGAAGGCGAGGATTTGCAATTTTCTAGAATTCTATGTGATACTGACCACAAAGCCCAAAGATGTAGAAGTCATAGCTTTCAAAGCTAGGCAGGAACCGACAGGAGCTTGCTCCCCTGCAGTACATGTTCTGAATATACTCGGTGTTCTTGCCAGCATCCCATACACTCGCCATTTCTTTGCTCTTTCTTCCTTTTACCAATACAGAGCCTCAGGAGACATCAGTCACCCAGCATCACCTGCCTTTCACAGCAGTACCCCTCACCACCTTTCTTCACTGGCTCTAGCACAGGACCACACAGGAGGAAAAGAATACTCAGTTTAGTTTACCAACATTAGCAGATATCAGATCAGGCACAGATGCAAGAGAGTTAAGCAGATTAGATCAGTTGTGTACATTTCACATGGAGAGATCCCTGCCACTAAATGGTTAGGTCAGAGGGATAGGGAGTGCCAGGTACATGGAGAGAGAGGTTAACTATTAATTCTTCCCTGGAGGAATACAATTAGAAACTACAGTGAAAAATGCATGGGGAAGATTCTGCATATACTTTTGGAAATATATGGGAATTTGCCAGCGTGCTTAGCTGTAGGCAAAGAAGCAAGATAGTTGGACCTCCAACACATTGCTGGAGCCTGGAGCGAATCCTTTCCAGCCGCAGTGCCATCTGATGCTGAAAGCTTTAGCTCCCGTTGAGCCAAGGGTGCAGACAATGCAAAACAATCTGTGCCTCATTAGGCTATTCCTATCACCGTGCTTCTTTAACAAATGTTGTTTGAAGGGTCTTGCCTTTGCTCTGTTTAGTACTGCCTAATTATTTTGTGTTTTATATTTGTAATTAATTTGGATCACTTTGTAGAGATCCGTTTTCACTTTGACACGGAAGTTTTTTTTTTGTTGATCAGCGTCAAAGAAGCAAAATTAAATCCACTGCGATTCAATGTTGTAAAACAATAAAACATGACAAGCTCCAAGGGGGTAGGGGTGAATACTTTTCGTAAGCACTGTATGTATATCAGATAGTTAAATAAGTAGTGCAAAAACATAAGTTAAAAATGTAGTGAGGTAGTGTTCATGGTTTCAGTGTCCATTCAGAAATCAGATGGCAGACAGAAAGAAACTGTTCTTGCGTGACTGAGTGTGTGCTTTCAGGTTTATGTACCTCCTTCCTGATGGTAACAGCGAGAAGAGGACATGTCCTGGGTGGAGGGGGTCCTTAATGATGGACACTGCCTTTTTGAGGCACTGTTCCTTGAGGATGTCCTGGATACTATGGAGGCTAGTACCCATGATAGTGCTGGCTAATTTTACTACTCTACAGTTTACTTTGATCCTGTGCAGTAGACACCCCCCAACCTCCATACCAGATGTGTTGCAACCAGTCGGAATGCTCTCCACAGTACATCTGTAAAAAAATTTTTGAATGTTTTCGGTGACATTCTAAATCTCCTCAAACCCCCTAATGAAAAATAGTCACTGAGGAATAGCCATTGCCTATTCCCCAGGGCACCACTGTTCAATACAAGATGACATGGCTTTAAGGTAAGGGGTGGAAAGTTCAAGGGGGATATCAGAGGAAGGTTTTTTACTCAGAGATTGGTTGGTGTGGTGGAGGCAGATATACTAGTGAAATTTAAGAGGCTACTAGACAGGTATATGGAGGAATTTAAGGTGAGGGGTTATATGGGAGGCAGGGTTTAAGGGTCGGCACAATATTGTGGGCCGAAGGGACTGTACTGTGCTCTACTATTCTATGTTCTATGTCTTGCCTTCTTTATAGCTGCATTGATATGCTGGGACCAGGTTAGGTCCTCAGAAATATTAACACCCAGGAACCTGAAATTGCTCACTCTCTCCACTTCTGCTCCCTCTATGAGGATTGGTTTGCATTCCCTCGTCTTACCCTTTCTGAAGTCCACAATCAGCTCTTTGGTGCTACTGATGTTGAGTGCAAGGTTGTTGCTGCAACACACCTCAACTAGCTGGTAGATCTTGCACCTGTACACCCTCTTGTCACCATCTGAGATTCTGCCAACAATGGTTGCATTGTAGGTTTTCACAAATAAAAGGAAGTGAGGTGTTTTACGTTGAATGAAATCTGTGACACATTTTATTGAACTCCAAAACCTACATACAAAAAGCATGCTAAAACCCTGCGTAATAATGTCATCACGTCAGACCAGCCTTTTAAAGTGAAATCCCAAATCAATGTCAAGTGGTTGTGAATTATGTACATTTCTCCCAGTTATGTTACCCTACAAAGGCCCCCCAGAATTTGCTAAACCAGGCAGTGTGAGCCTGTATGGAGCTTGGACGAGCCCTCCGGTGTGGGTCCTGTGTTCCATGCGTAGAGGAACAGCAGGTGGTTCTAGCTCGCCACAGAGGTGCGTTAACACGTTCGTGGTCATGTGGTGATGCCAGCGGCAGAATACTTCAGATCTCGGAGGGCTAGTTTAAGTTGATCTACTGAAATACTTTCAGGTTTGCCCCTCTTATCTATGACGAAAGTCTTTTCTCCCTGTTCCAAAACATGGAATGGACCGTTGTAAGGGGGGCCTCAGGGGATGTTGGTGTGCGTCATGGCGGGCGAAAACAAATGAGTCAGAATGTTGGTCAGCAGGAATCCAAGAGTGCTGTATGCTCTGTTGGGTGGTAGAAATAGGTGAAAAGGAATTGAATTTACTGAGGAGGGTGAACAGTGTTGACAGGCCGACCAGGTGGTTGCGCCATGAGGAATTAAATCACGCGGCACTCATAATGACTTCCCATATACCATCTCTGCCAGAGACAACTGCAGGTGGTGTTTTGGAGCAGTCCTGAATCCCGGCACAACCCAAGGGAGATGATCATACCAGCACTTGTCTGTAAGGGAAGCCCGCAGAGCAGCCCTCATGAAGTGGTGAAGCTGCTTGCATAGTCCATAGGACTGCAGGTGATATGCTGTGGTGTGATGTAACCTTACCCCAAGGTTCTGGGCCATCACAGCCCAGAGGTCTGAAATGAATTGGGGACCACGATCACAGGAAATATCAGATGGGGTGTCAAACCAAGCAAACCAGATGCTGATGAATGCCAGAGCCATGTCTATGGCGGCCATTGTTGATGCTAGAGGGATGATCTCCAGCCACCTGCTGGTAAGGTCCACCATGGTAAGACGATGCATGGAACTCCGGGGAGCAGGGGGGTGAGAGGACCAGCAAGCTCCAGATTTACATGGTCAAACCGTCACTCAGGGACCTCAAAATGTGCCAGTGGCGCCAGAACCTCTAACCATATAATAATTACAGCATGGAAACAGGCCATCTTGGCCCTTCTAGTCCATGCCGATGCTTACACTCACCTAGTCCCACTGACCCGCACTCAGCCCATAACCCTCCATTCCTTTCCTATCCATATACCTATCCAATTTTATTTTAAATGACAATACCGAACCTGCCTCTACCACTTCTACTGGAAGCTCATTCCACACAGCTACCACTCTCTGAGTGAAGAAATTCCCCCTCGTGTTACCCTTAAACTTTTTCCCCCTAACTCTCAAATCATGTCCTCTTGTTTGAATCTCCTATTGGCATTCCAATGTTGATAACTAACATAATGGTTAGTTTTTGCCCACCAGCAGTCTACACAGGCTGCAGTCCAATCATGCACGTCCTTTCTCAGGACATGCCAAACAAACTTTAGTATGACCAGTTTCAGTGAGGCCTTCCAGCCCGGATATGAGAGGACATGTATGGAGTCAAAAACAGTCCATCTCCAGTTTGCAAGGATGATGGGGCGAGGGCGACCGGTTGAGGCATTGCACACGAAGGAAACCCCAGCTTCCTTGAACTCAACATCAGCCAACAGCAGGCCTGTGACTGCTAATCGGTAAGCCTGGACCTCTGGATCAGCAAGATGACCAGCCGCCATGCCGGCACATTCAATCCCTATGTGTACTGCCTCAACAACTGGCCATGAGAGGAAATCAGCTAACGGCATTATTTTTGCCCTTGATACGTTGTACATCTGTTGTGAACTCGGATATGTAGACCAGGTTCCATTGCTGCCATGTAGACCAAGGGACTAATACTTTTGCCATTGTGATCATGAGAGGCTTGTGGACAATGAACACTGTGATATGGCGACCATCTAGAAGAAAACAAAAATGGCAGACAGCCAGATAGAGACTGAGAAGCTCGTGGTCAAATAGGCTGTACTCCCTTTTGGGGGGAGTGGCTGGTGGCATCAGGGATGGACTGCGGAGCGAAAGCTCCCGGGTTTGAATCCAGCCAGCTCCCTTGTACGCTTTCCATCTGTGCTGGGTTGAGCATCGAGATAGCAACTCGGCCTCATAAAATCAAGAAACCCTGCTAAAAAACACCATGATAACGGCGTCCCGATGACTCCACTCAGAGTTAAGGGCTTTCTTCTTTTCTTTTCCTTTTGGGGGGGACAGAGTGCCAGCTAGAGAAGGCAAGCAGCTGCCACACACCTCCAACCAACTTTTCGTGCACAGCACCCATAGCGTAGTCAGGAATGCCAATTGTAATGGCGTTGGGGAGCGGGTGAGCCAACACGGTTGCATTAGAAAGAGCTCATTTCGTATCATCAAGTGCCCTGGTCATATCCACAGAGCAGTCAAGTACTTGATTAGGGGTTGTAACATTCTCGTTCGGGTGTAACTGATAACGCCGAATTAAACGCCGAGATAAACCACAGTCAATGAAAACCAGGTCGCAGTAAGATTAACCATTTACTGTTCACTCTTCACATTAACATATGGTGAAAACTGTTGATAAAACAATACAAGATTGATACAGTATTTGTTCCTTTCTTAATATCACATTCCCATTGTAAATACTTGTAAAAGTGACTATAACTATATTATATTAAGGTGCAGTATACAGGCAGAGTTTACCTACGCCATTGACTACTTTAAATACACTTCAATGCAAACTATCCGCAACTCTTTAACTAACGAAAACATAAACATTATCGACCGTCGTTACTTTTAACAGGATCGGCGTTAACATCTTAGTTCAATATATCGATTATCTATTAACTTACAGCGTTGCTCTCACTGTGATTACTAATGCTTGCAAAACAACTTCTGCTCAGGTCTGCCTCGTGGTGAGCCCCCACCCTCGTGTTGATCTCAAACCGGTATTTTCCCACGAGACGCAGTGAAACCGGATGTGACGTCATCGCATGCCGATATATTTTACAGGCAATGAATATACTTTAAACCCTTCTAATTCTAACTAGAAAATATTATAAACTGAATAACTGTCATAAAGACAACACAGGGGTATTGCCTTTAAGAACACTATACAGTGGGAGCATGTTCAGCAGCTCGCAGATTGAATAAGCGTTATCAACCTAAAAGCTCCTGTCATTATTTTTGTCGTGTGGGGCAGTGGGAAATCCATAATAGTGGCTTCTTTTGATGGGAGGTGTTTTGCACCCTCAGTGGAGATGCAATGGTTGAGAATTGTAATGGTTTACAGCCCAAACTGGCATTTAGCAGAGTTAATAGTCAACCTGTGTTGGCTTAAGTGCTTGAACAGTGTGTGGAAATGAGATATGTATTTGGATGCACTGGTGACAAGTATGTCATCCAGGTAAACAAAAGGAAAATCTAAGTCTTTTAATACAGAGTCCATCAGCCGTTACAAAGTCAGTGTTGCATTTTTCAGTCCAAACAGCATATGCGGAAACTCAGAAAGGCCAAATAGGGTAATCATAGCTGTTTTGGGAATGTCCTCTGAGCACACAGGGACCTGATGGTAGCCCCTAACTAGATTGACTTTAGAAAAAATTAACTTTCTGCCTAACCTGCTGAAAAGACTTGAATGTGTGGGACCAGGTAATGACCAGGTGGCCTCATTAAGGCGACGGTATTCGCCACATGGGCAGCAATCGCCATCAAACTTAGGGACGACATGGAGGGGTGAAGCCCAGGGGCTATTCCACCGGCACACAATTCCAAGTCTTTCCATGTTAGCAAACTTAGCCTTTGCGGTTGCCAGCTTTTCTGCATCCAGTCTACACGTGCGAGAATGGACTGGCAGGCCAGTTGTGGGAATGTGATGCTTGATCTGATATTTTGCAATGTTAGTGGAGAACTTGGACTTGGCAAGCTCTGGGAATTTGCCCAGCAGTCGAGTAAACTTACATGCAGAGATACATGCGTCTTAAAGGGTAACCCCAACTCAACGTGGGGGGCTGTGAATTATGTACCTTTCTCCCAATTATGTTACCCTACAGTATCATCAACAAATTTATAGAGGGCTTTTCAGCTGTGTCCAGCCGTACAGTCATGGCTGTAGGGAGAGTAGAGCAGTGGGCTAATCATACATTCCTGATGTGTGTGAGTGTTGATTGTTAGCAAGGTGAAGATGTTATTACCAGTCCATACAGATTGTGGTCTTTCAGGTAGGAAGTCAAGGATCCAGTCACAGAGGGAGGTACAGAGGTCCAGGTTCTGTAGCTTTTTGATCAGGTCTATAGGAATGATGGCGTTAATTGCTGAGCTACTATATAGTCAATAAACAGCATCCTGACATAGGTATTTGTGTTATCCAGGTGATCCAAGGCCATGTGGAGAGCCAATGAGATACATCTGCCATAGACCTTTTCTGTAGGTAGTCAAATTGCAATGAGTCAAGGTCCTTGCTGAGGCAGGACTTGCTTCTGGCTTGACCAAGCTCTCAAAGTTTTTCATCACCATAGATGTGAGTGTTACGGGATGATAGTCATTAAGGCAGCTCACACTGCTTTTCTTGGGCACTGTATAATTGTTGCCCCTTTGAAGCAGGTGGGAACTTCTAACTGTAGCGGTGAAAGACTGAAGATGTCTTTGAACACTTCACCCCACCAGTTGGTTAGCACATTTTCAAAGCCTTACCAGGGACTGCATCAGGGAAACAGTTCATCTCACTGAAAGACAACCTGATGCCGAATTCTGTGACAGAGATCACAGGGTTTCTGAGTGCTGCAGGGATTCTCACAGATGTAGTTTTATTCTCCCTTTCAAAGTGAGCATAAAAGGCATTGAGCTTGCCTTGAATCTGCCATTCATGTTGTTGGGTTTTGCTTTGTAGAAACTAATGGCCTGCAAACCCCACCAGAGTTGATGTGCATCCAATGTCACCTCTAACCTTGATCAGAATTGTTTCTTGAAATAGCTCTGTGCAAGTCATACCTGGTTTATCTTGTACAGAGCTGGGTCACCAGATTTACTGTAGATGCTACAGTTCTTGCCCTCAGCAGACTATAAACCTCCTGGTTCATCTAGGGCTTTGGATTTGGGTGTGTACGGTATGTTCTCAAAGACACACACGCATCCACACAAGTTTTAATGATGTTGGTGACAGCTGTGGTTCAGACTCAAAGATGGATTCCTGAATAAAGTCCAGTCCACCTCTTCAAAGCAGACTTGTAAGTGATTCTGCCTCCCTTGTCCATACCTTCTTGATCCTCACTACTGGTGCTGCAGTCTTCTGTCTCTGCCTGTACTCAGTGAGTAGAAGCAAAGTGTGGACGTGGAATAACATGGCAAGTGCTTTTGATGGTGGTGTAACAGTGGTCTGGTGTGTTGGTGCCTCTAGTGCCTCAAGTGATTTTCTGATAATAATTTAGTGGCTTTTTCAAGCCAGCCTGGTTAAAATCCCCCAATCTGATGGGGAAGGCATCAGGATGTGCTGTTTCATGAAATGTTTAAGGTAAGAGGGAAAAGATTTAATGTGGTTTTGAAGGGATACTTTTTCTTCATGGAGAGCGATGTGTATATGATGCAAGCTGTCAGAGGAAGCTCTAGCCGTAGGTACATTTAAAGCATTTAAAAGAA
Organism: Hypanus sabinus; assembly: GCF_030144855.1. Taxonomy (NCBI): domain Eukaryota; kingdom Metazoa; phylum Chordata; class Chondrichthyes; order Myliobatiformes; family Dasyatidae; genus Hypanus; species Hypanus sabinus. The sequence continues at coordinate 42,202,034 of NC_082728.1, read as the reverse complement.
ATTCAGATAGTTATTTGGGCCAGAATGGTTTAGAGGGATATGAGCCAAACTCAACCAAATGGGACTAGTTCAAGTACACAACTTGATTGTCATGGACAAGTTAGACTGAAGGGTCCGTCTCAGATTTGTGTAACTCTTTGCTCTCAAAGACAACTGACTCAGTTTCTGCATCAGAGCAACGTGATCCAACTTCAGCTGCAAACATGTCAAGAGCATTGCTTGTTTGATAATATCATCTTTTGTATGTCCAATGTGACAATTGTTTTGTGTGAGGTAGCAGATATCACACTGAGATAAGTATGCTCAAATTTCAGGAATGGAAGGATATTTTGTAAAACATTGAAATTCATTCATACAGCACTGAACTCACAGATCTCTCTCATCCTTGGATTCTCAAGCCAATTACTTTTGGCTACTCTGTCATCTAATGAATGGTGGTCGGAATTTTAAGTCTCCATTATTAAACAGGAGTATCCTTGTAACTCCTATTGTTAGGTATTTTCATGGAATTCAAAGCTGCAACCTTCCAACTAAGAGCCAGATGTTGTCCCATAGAATAAACCCAAAATACAGGATATAGAAATATTTGTTTGCTGTTTTAAATATACCGACTTCATTTCAACACATCGACTGGAAATCCAGTAACTTAAAGGTGGCAGTTTGTAGGGATAGATAAAATACTAAAATGATGGAATGTTAGAGAGAAAATCCCACCTCATAACTTCCACAGAATGGCACAATGGTACATTAGTTAGTTCTGTTATGTGATAGCCGATCTCTATGAGTTAACTTTCTCTGCTGACTAGGGTTCAATCCTGACATCTGGTGATGTTATTTGGATTCTGCATTTCTACCTGTGGGCATATGGGTTTCTATCAGATGCTCCAGTTTCTTCCCACACTGTTAGGTTAACTGCCTCGTATAAGTTACCTCATAACATAACATAGTCAAAATAATGTTGATGAACTTATAAGAGAAAACAAAGTTCAGAAGTTCAAAATCAGTTTATTATCAAAGTGTGTATGTGCTTCTATATACTAACCTGACATTCAATTTTCTTGCAGACATTCACAGTAGAACAAAAAAGCTGTATACAAGACAAATCCTGGCAAATAACCATAAACAAGAGAAAATCTGCAGATGCTGGAAATCCGAGCAACACACACAAAATGCTGGAGGAACTCAGCAGGCCAGGCAGCATCTAAGGGAAATTGATGTTTCAGGCCGAGACCCTTCATCAGGCCTGGAGAAAAAAAAGATGAGTCAGAATTAGAAGTAGGGGCAGGGAGGGGAGGAACAAGCACAAGCTGATAGGTGAAACCGGGAGTGGGAAGGGGTAAAGAGTTGGGCAGATGATTGGTGAAAGACTTACAGAGCTGGAGAAGGGTGAATCTGATAGGAGAGGACGGAAGGTGATGAAAGAAGGAAGAGGGGAAGGAGCACCTGAGAGAGGTGGCAGGCAGATAGGGAGATATGGTGAGAGACAGAAATGGGAATGGGGAATGGTGAAGGGGGGAAGATATAGGGGTGCTGTAGCAGACTGACAGGTTGACCTCTACCTTACTGAGGCCCAGCAACAACTGTCAGACACCTCCCCTTACTTAACCCCCCCCCCCCACTTGTGCAAGCTTCTAAGCCAGTGGACATGCTGTTGTGCCTTCTTTATAATGGCCCTTTCGTGTTTCTCCCAAGTTAGATCCTCTGATATGATGCCAAGGTACTTAAAGTTACTAACCCTCTCCACGTCCAATCCACAAATGAGGACTGGCTCACAGACCTCCAGTTTCTTCCCTCTGTAGTCAATAATCACAAGAATCAGCTCTTCCGTTTTGCTGATGTTGAGTAAGAGGTGGTTGTCGTGGCACCATTCGATGCGATTTTCAATCTCCCTCCCTATATGTCGGTTTGACACGTCTTTGATTTGACTAGCAATGGTAGTAACATCAGCAAACATGAATATGGCACTGGAGCTGTACTTAAATATGGCATAGTAACCTCACAGCCATTTGTAGAAAGCAAATTGAGCAGGGTGCTGAGTACACAGCCTTGCGGTGCACCTGAGCAGGGTATCGTTTTCGATCTGTGATGTATGGATCAATTTCTTTTAAAGCAATGACCTCCTCAGCACTACGTATGATCTGTTGTCTAGGCATGAGTATTACATTGTTGACTGAACATGTGGCATTGATCTGTTGTCTATGCACATGCTTTGTTCTCTCTCTCTCTCTCTCGCTGCAATGTGCCTCATTTAATTGATAGGTAGTTGCAAATACACAACAAATTGGCAACGAGTACGAATCTGATTGTCAGAAAATATCATGAACTGCACCAACAGCAAGAGTTCCATACAGCAAGAGTACGGAAGGTCACAGTTGCTAACAAAGGGACACATGAGCAACACTACATCTTCTGGTTATCCATCCCATAGGATGATGGTTATCCCACTCCTCAGAAAGAACTGCGTGTGCGTGAATGGATTTTAGGTGAATAGGGGGTTGCACAGGTCCAGACCCACCCTCTTGACATCCCCTCCCAGATCCAGTGGCATGGTGCGGTCCAAGACATCTGGGGGAAGTTCACCACTGCATAATACACCATGAAAGATGCGTGACTAGCAAAATTGAAGTTAAAATAATGTGGTGATGGCTTCAGTTGGGAAAGTTGACAAATGTAACGGGTCCCAGGATGTACGGTCTCTTACACAACTTAGTAACCCCTGAAAAGCCAGCAAGCAAGATGTTTGATGAATTATACAAAATCACTTGAGTCCTAAACTGCTGGTAATAGCTGTGAGATTTAGATTTTACAAAAGGAACCTGTCAAATGATGAAAACATTTCTGAATACATTGTAGAACTGTATGAACTTTCCCAGTACTGTGACTTTAGAGATGGTCTTTCTGATGCATTAACGGACAGGCTTGTTTGTAGCAAAGCACTCAGACAAGGCTACCAGCAGAAAGAGTCCTAACCTTAGAACGGACATGACAATTGCAATATCGTTAGAGACTGCAGCAAAGGTTGCAGCAGAACTACAGAAAATGAGGTTAGAATGTGAAATGCACAAGGTGTCCCTGAATGGTGCAAAAAGCCAAAACTATTATTGATGTGACAAATCCTCCCATGATGCAAATGACTGTTGGTTCAAGGAAGAAGTTTGCAGAAAATTTCACAGACAAGGTCACATAGAGACTGTGTACAAGGCCAACAATAAGCACAACTGAGTGAAAAGTTTCAAACACAACATAAAGCAAATGCATAAAGTTGACCAAATGCAAAGCAGAATCAGATAACACAGCATTTGACAAAGGTGAACTGTCATGTCTAGAACTGCATCTGGATCACAATCGATGTGTCTGGTAGAAAACTAGAAATAGAGTTGGCTATGGTCAGCTTTATGTATAAAACGGCTGACTGCAACAGACCGTTTTCTAAACTACCATTAGAGGAGACCCCAGTGATGCTGTAGACTTAAGCAAGTGAAGAAGTGTCTCCAAAAGGCAAATTGAAAGTGAATGTGACATATGGAGGCCAATCATAGCAGTTAGTGCTTTATGCCTTGAAAAGTGGAGCACCAGCACTTTTCAGACATGACAATCAACATTCACAAGGGACTGTTCCGGAATAATTATCTCGTCTTTGGCATCGCATCAACTCCAGCAATTTGGCAAAGAACAATGAACGACGGTCTCCAAGCTATCTCAGGAACACAACGTTACCTTGATGACATCATCATGACGGGCAGGAATGATGAAGAGCACCTCCAGAACCTTGGTAAAATATGTAGAAGGGTAAGTGATAATGGTCTGAGCGCAAAGAGAAATGTGAGTTTTTGAAGAATGAACTCCCATATTGTGGAAATGTTATTGACAAGCATGGCTTACATAAGTCACAAGAGAAGACTGAAGCAGTGCTACAGGTATCCAAACTGGAAAAAGTGGCACAACTCAGGTCATAGTAGAGCCTTGTAGACTGGTTTATTCAAAACACTGCTACAGTGCTGCTCCAATTGAATGCACTGTTACAAACAGGGGCAACATGGGAATGGCCACAAAGATGTGAAAGAGCATTCAAGGAAATAAAGAGAACAGCTGCTCACCCATTATGACCCACCCCTGCCCATCAGACTGGTGTACATCCGCTTATGGCATTGGAGATGTTTTGTCACACCTTGTGAAAGATGGATCTGAACACTAACAAGTTTAGAACACAACTACACACAAATTGACTGACAGGTCCTTAGTTTAGTATGGAGAATAATGAAATTCCACCACTCCCACTATGGACAAAGTTTTATGCTGGTGACAGATCACCACCCTGTGTGTTCATTTTCAATCCCAGGAAGGGAATTCCAGTGATGGCTGCTACCCGGTTACAATTTTGGGCACTGTTCCTAGGAGCCCACTCTTATAACATGGAGTTCAAGGGTAACAAAAAATACAGCAATGCTGATGGCTTGTCATGTCTTTCACCGTTGGCAACTGAAAGTCTTCATATTGTGACCCAGCAGAAGTGTCCCACAGAGCATTGGTGGACCAGTTGCCAGTAACAAATTTGGAAATACAAAGGGAAACAAGGAATGACCTGATATTGTCAAAAGTCTATGAGATGATCATGCAAGGATGACCAATTTATGCTAACCCTATGTTTACAGAGTTGTTAGTGAGATGAGACCAAATGTCAATATGTCACCGAAAGCTGATGTGTGGATCTCGTGTTGTAGTTCAGCTCTTGAGCACCAGATTGTTAGAGAATCTGCCTGAAGAGCACCTGTGTACAGTTAAGATTTGAGTGTCGCCCAGAGCTATGTGTGGTGGCTAGGAATAGATAAACAGATTGAAGACTTGTCCAGAAGCTGTTCAGGATGCCGATAAATTCAATATGCACCCCTACAGGTGCTGTTACACCCATGGGAGAGGCCATTGTCACCCTGGCAAAGAGTACATGTTGATCTTTCTGGGTCATTCATGGACTCCATGTTTCTGATTGCTGTGGATACCCGTAACTGGATCACTTACCAGCAAAGATAGAGAGGTCCGTTGAAGTCTGATGGTACTATTTTTAAAAGTCTTTATTTATGAAGGGGCACAAAAATAAGATTAATACAAACATTCAGATAATATACATCGTCACTACTCAATCTAAAAGCGCGGGTCTAATAATAACCATCAATAAGAAACAGCTGGATCGTTTGTCTAGGGCAGGGGTCGGCAACCTTTACCACTGAAAGAGCCATTTGGACCCATTTCCCACAGAAAAGAAAACACTGGGAGCCACAAAACCCGTTTGACATTTAAAATGAAAAATGAAATAACACTGCATACGTTTTTTTTTGCTTTTATGCTATGTATAAACAAACTATAATGTGTTGCATTTATGAAATCGATGAACTCCTGCAGAGAAAATGAAATTACATTTCTGCATGCAACAAAAACCTGTTGAACCTCGAAAAAAAACATTGGGTTGAAGGTTTCTTTGAAGTAAAATACTCAATGTCTATTTGAGTCCTTCTTGTATTGATGAAAAATGCCGAACATAAATTGTCCGCCAGCAGCAAACCAAAAAACGTCAGCAAGCTCTCAACCTGAAAAATAAAAGGACTATTTCACTGAACAATGAAAAAATATGAATATACGTAAAACAATAGTCAATTAAAATATTTATTATATTGGTTGATGGCTGTGCATCCTTTCCCCTGAGCTGTGTTCAGCGTGTTCAGGTGGGCTGTCATGTCTACCATGAAGTGTAGCTTTTCCAGCCACTCTGGCTGTTCCAGCTCAGGAAAGGTGAGCCCTTAGCTGCCCAGAAAAGTTTTCACTTCTTCCAGACACGCGACAAAGCGTTTCAGCACCTCCCCTCTGGACAGCCACGGGACTTTGCTGTACAGCAGGAGATCAGAATATGCGCTTTCCAGCTCGTCCAGTAACAAACGGAATTGACGGTGATTTAAAATTTTTGCCATTATTTTATTGACAATCTGAATGACAACATCCATTACTTCTGTGCATTCCGGAGGAAATGTTTGAGCACACAGTGCCTCTTGGTGCAAGATGCAGTGAAAAGTCAGCAGCTTTCTGTCCAGCGACTTCTGCAATAAAGCCACAAATCCCTTGTGCGCTCCTGTCATAATTGGTGCCCCATCAGTAGCTACTGACAGCAGGTGGGTGGTCTTTATTCCTTTGGCTCTTAAACAATTCAAGACAGCCTCACAGATGTCCTCCCCCTGTGTTTGATCTTTTAGAGGTATCAACTCAATCATTTCTTCCTGTGGCCCGGCAGAGTTTACATACCGGCAGAACAGCGCTATTTGTTCAATATCACCTTTGTCTTTAGACTCGTCACAGGCAATCGAGTAGGCCACAGCTGAATTGATGTCTTTAATTTGCTGTCTTGTGTTGGCTTCTGCCATTTTTATGGTTCTGTCTTTGACAGTCTTTGCAGAGAGGGGCATATCCCTGATTTTCTGCACAATTTCACTCTTATTTTTAAAGTCCATGAATAGATGTTCTGAAATCTTAAAAGAAAGATTCTTTTATATATTCACCATTTGTAAACTGCTTCCCGCGCCTGACTATTTCCCGAGCGGCAACAAAACTAGCATACATAGTTGATTTTCCAGACTTCATCCACTTCTTGAAATGTTTTTTGCTCAGATCAACCTTCCGCATCAGTTCTGAAATGGCTTTTTTTCTCTCATCTCCAACCGGATATTTTTGAGCAAAGGCTGCGTGTTTATTCTGGAAATGTCTTGCTACATTTGACTTTTTCTTGTTTGCTAGTTTCTCAGTGCATATTAAGCATACCGGTAAACCAGTCTCGTCAGCAGTGAACGCAAATGAATCTGCTCACGTATCATTAAACGTTCTGTTTTCTTCAGTCACTTTTCTTTTTTTAGAATTCTCCATAGTTAGCCTACCTTGGATCGAAAAATTAAAGAAATCGCGCACTGGCGGGTGTCAGGCATTGGCAGTGGTGACATATATTAATAGCGACAAAAAATATGTTTTTTGTCAAAAAAACACAGATTGTACAAGATCACCATAATCTTCAAATTTAGAATTACATTTCAAAAACTAACAAACTAACATAAAATACATTTTAATTAAATACTCATCATTTATTTTCCAAAGCCACAGGGAGCCGCAGCACAGAGATGAAAGAGTTGCATGCGGCTCCGGAGCCGTGGGTTGCCGATCCCTGGTCTAGGGGATAATATATTGTCCGATGGAAATATAAAGTCACTCAGTTCCTGCAGGCCACAGCCTTTTGGGGGGGACCGCTGGGTTTTTACTTGTTGGAGAGAAAGAGATTGGTAAGAAAAGAAACTTGCCCGGGTCTTTTATGAAGCGAATCCATTGAATCAGGGGAGCGGGCTTCCCCGTTGTTAGCTAAAAGCTAGTTTCTGTGGCTCCAGTCACCGATTCCAGCAACGGAATCGAACGCACGTGATTTCCTTCAAATGGCTTCCCGCTACTACGGGATTGTTAGCGTTTCTTCTGGTGCGTCTGAAGGGGGTGTTACCCCAGACCCTCTTTTATACTTCCTCATGGGGTCTCAGATGTCAATCAGATTGGGATGATGCAGTCTCTCTCTCAACCAGCCCAATTTGCCTCTCTCTCTCTCCCAGTTCCTGGATCTCCTGAACGGACTCAATAGTGATCTTGCGATTCTCACAAAGGAGGGGGCTACCCCACACCCTTCGGCCCCTCAGAGCTGAGGTACATTCATAACACCCCCTTTCTTCAAAGCGTTTTCACCAGCGGTGAAAACGAAGTAGTACAGAGTCTTACAGGATTTTAGAATCTAACACAATACAAAAGTTTTTTTTTACAGAGTAATACAGTTGTACATTCAATTCAGTATCTAAACAGTTAACGATTACAGTGTCACTTTTTTTAATATCTTAACATCGCGTACTGTACTAAAGTCTTGTAGCATCAGACTTCAATAACCACCTATTTTTATTTCTTTCTTTCAGCCACAAAACTAAGGAGGTGTGATCTTAGCTTATGTGTATCTACAAAAGTTTACGCGAATACTAATCGTTTCGGTCCTTTTACTTAACCGGCAGGTCTCCAAGGGGCTGTCTTTATTATTCACAGGCTTTGGCGCAATCCCGTACAACCTGCTTTGCTGTTCAAAATGGCATCCCCATTAACCGTCACCTCTTCCCCCCCTTCCCCCGTGGGGAACTTTTGTAATTTGGCGTGGTAAACTCCCGCCCGCCTCGTTCATAGGGGTTATTTTATCAACACTGTGTCCCAAACTTAGACCATTTCCACCCAATTCTTTAATTTTACCCAGGTGGCTAGCCCTTTTGTCAGGACCCTTCAGGCTATTGGTTTTTAATTCGAACTCTTTGTTCAAGTAGTATTTCGAATTTGGCCTCTTCACACCCCATCCTGGCATAACAATAGAGTGGGCCCCCCCCCACCCCTGCTATCTCCCTGCTCACTCTGTAACCGATCTGCCAGGTTTAAAATTTCTTCATTTGACTTGGGAACTACAGACTTTCCGTTTCCTTCAATAATAATTCTCATCTCCCCATTCTCAAATTCTGCATTAACTTTGAACCCACCTTTGAGTACAAACACCTGGGAACTCTCACTTCCCACAATTACCAAGGTCAACCCTTTTTCCACTGAACCAAGTCTATCTGACCCACAAGGACGGCCGCCCCGTTCCACTGAATCAAATACAGACTTCTTCTGAGCTCCATTACTAGTTCAGTACCACATGCATCCCCATCTTGGACACACTCAAACAGGACATTGGCCTCTTCCAGGCTTTCAATACCCATACCCTTTTTAAATTCTAAGTTCCCCCGTTTCTCCCAGGTACTCTCTGGGCAACTCCCTTCCGGAGTAAACTCAACCCTGCGGGCTGAAGCAACCTCATCTGCCAACCCAGCAGACTTCTTCGAGGTAAGGGCACCCTTTTCATCTAGGGCTGCCCTCATTTCATTATCGGGAACACCTTTAGAAGTTTCAACTTCCTCAAACAGTTCTGCCAAACCAGACAGATCATCCATGTTCAACTCTAGACCTCTTAACCGCTCTATCGGTTCCTCATCTTTATTTTCTGCCTCTAGGACCTTTATCCTCGCTAAAGGCAGATCTACCTCCGCTCCCTTCCCCTCTTTCACTTTACTACTCTTCGTTTTATCACCCTCTAAACCCTCGTGGTACAGGGTCGGTAGAAACGTCTCGGCCAAATCAAAACTGGCCAGATTTAAACTGCTCTCGTTCTCAGCTGCCTTTCTCGACATGCTGCGAGTGACCGTGCATGCGGGGTAGATCTGGGACTCTAGGGGCGGGGCCACCGCACTCACCTGCTGATTGTCATCGTCATGGCTGCCCAAACCTTACCACCTGCTAAATCATTACCGAGAAGGATGTCCGCGTCAGTTCTCGGGAACTCTGATGGCACCCCTATTTCAACGGGTCCAGACACCAGCTCACAATCCATAATGACCTCATGTAAAGCCACCATTTCTATTCTTTTGCTGATCCCCTCTACCTTTACCATGCCTGTTTTTCGACCAAATTCTAGTACCTTACTGCTGATCAACGACAGCTCAGCCCCCGTGTCTCTCCAGATTCGTACGGGAATTGGTGGTTCCCCCTTCCTCAAAGACATGGTTCCATGTGTCAGACAAGTCTCGGACCCTTCTCGTACTCCGTCTACCCGGGGCTCTCTGGTCGATTTACTGATTACCACGGCATACCCGATAGGGACTGCGGCTTTCCCTTTTCCTATCTCTTTCCTCGGAGAAAAGTATCGAGATGCAATATGCCCTCCCCTTCCACAATTAAAACAGTTCAAACCCGGAAACCTCTGGCCGTCTTGCCTTTCCCCCTCAACCTTAAGGCTAGCTCCCGGTGGGACCTCTGCCTCACTTGTCGGATTTTCTCGATCGTTCCCACGGTCTCTTTGGGAACTTTTATTCGAGGAAAACTTTGTCTTGTGGGTTAGGGCATATTCATCCACGAACCTAGCAAATTCTGAAATGGACTTATTTGGCTTCTCATTCAAATACATCCGGATATCCTCCGAAACACAACCTTTAAATTCCTCAATCAAAAGTAACTCCCTGAGACGCCCATAATCCCTGTCCACTTTTTCTGCGCTGCACCAATGGTCCAAGAGCACACCCTTCTCATAGGCAAACTCGGTATACGTCTGATTCCACCCTTTTCGTAAATTTCTGAACTTTTGTCTATGTGCTTCGGCTACTAGCTCGTAACCCCGGAGAATGGCCGCCTTTACTTGGTCATATTTCTCTTCCCCTTCCCCCTCCGTGGACAACGCCGCATATGCCCGCTGGGCCTTCCCTCTTAACACACTTTGTAACAACGCCACCCACTGCTCTCAGGGCCACTTCTGATTCACTGCCACCTTTTCAAAAAGCAAGAAATAACTATCAACATCCGTTTCCTCAAACGGGGGTACTAACCTCAACGCCCGACTGACATCAAACCGCTCCTCTCGGTCCGACCCCTGACTTCGTTGCTCTTGCCTTAACTTCTCCATCTCCAAGTCATGTTTCATCTCCTTCTCCTTCTCGGTCCTCTCCTTCTGCTTCTCGGCTGCTTCCAGCTCTTTTAGCTGAAGTTCATGCTCTCTTTCTTTCTCAGCCCTTTCCTTCTCTATTTCCAGCTGTTTTAACTTAATTTCATGTTCCCACCTTAATTTTTCCAACTCTAACTGAACCGTCCCACTAGCTGGTACATTTTCAGGGATATTTTCCAATACCTCAGCTGTAAACACATTCTTCCCAATATAATACTGAGTTATTGCCCTTCGCACCTCCCGCTTTTTCATTGACAACCTCACCCCTGCGAGGTTTAACTCCTTCGCCAATTTTATCAATTCTGATTTGGTGGCCACCTCCAGCGCCTCCAGAGTCAGGTTTTCTATAAGTTCACCCACGTCCATCTTTGCTGGTTTCCCGTCTGGCTACTCGCGTAACCAGATCCAAGTTTTGGACCTACAAGCCCGATTCACTGGCCCTCCAATTTGGTGTCAAATCCTGAGATGAGAACCCCAACTGTTACGAAATCCCGTAACTGGATCACTTACCAGCAAAGATAGAGAGGTCCGTTGAAGTCTGATGGTACTATTTTTAAAAGTCTTTATTTATGAAGGGGCACAAAAATAAGATTAATACAAACATTCAGATAATATACATCGTCACTACTCAATCTAAAAGCGTGGGTCTAATAATAACCATCAATAAGAAACAGCTGGATCGTTTGTCTAGGGCAGGGGTCGGCAACCTTTACCACTGAAAGAGCCACTTGGACCCGTTTCCCACAGAAAAGAAAACACTGGGAGCCGCAAAACCCGTTTGACATTTAAAATGAAATAACACTGCATACAACGTTTTGTTTTGCCTTTATGCTATGTATAAACAAACTATAATGTGTTGCATTTATGAAATTGATGAACTCCTGCAGAGAAAACAAAATTACATTTCTGCATGCAACAAAAACATTTTGAACTCAGAAAAAAAGACGTTGGGTTGAAGGTTACTTTTAAGTAAAATACTCAACGTCTATTTGAGTCCTCCTTGTATTTATGAAAAACGCCAAACTTAAATTTGCCGCCAGCAGCAAAAATAACGTCAGCCAGCTGTCAACCTGAAAAATAAAAGGACTATTTCACTGAACAATGAAAACATATTCATATACGTAAAATAATAGGCAATTAAAATATTTATCATACTTGGTCAGGTTGACTCACACCTGACAATGCAGTCGTATTCAGTAGGGATGGATCGATGCTTAGGGGAGTGACCGGGAAGGATAATGTGTTTTTTTCCTCTCTGAACTCACAGAAGCGTTTCCCAAACGATGTTTGCATTGCGATGATTGCAGAATGTAAATACTCCGAATTTATCATGTCGTGACCTTGTTTGAACTCTCTCAAATTGGGGAAGTGAGACAATGTGCTTTTCTGTAAATCTCTGGCAAGCAACGTCAAGTTGCGCTCGAATGCCAAAACATCCTCCAACATGTGCAGGGCTGTACGTCCTTACCCCGTTGAAGAGCTGTGTTCAGCGTGTTCAGGTGCGCTGTCATGTCTACCATGAAGTGTAGCTTTTCCAGCCACTCTGGCTGTTCCAGCTCAGGAAAGTTGAGCCCTTTGCTGCCCAGGAAAGTTTTCACTTCTTCCAGACACGCGACAAAGCGTTTCAGCACCTTCCCTCTGGACAGCCAGCGATAAAAACACGTTGTAGCGGTGTGCTACACGCAGTCAGTAAACTGCAGTCAAAGATAGCTTTATTCGAACTAAACAGCCTTGCTTTTAAGCCTCCCTCAACCCGCCCCCCCATGGGCGCGGATGCTGCAAAAGACACGTACTCACAAACCCCCGTAGGCTATCTCCCTTAGCCTGAACGCTGGCTAATTGTGAGCCGGTTCGGATGTGTCAGGAAATGGGTCGCCACAACGTCTTATTTAGATTGTACAAGATCACCATAATCTTCAAATTTAGATTTACATTTCAAAAACTAACAAACTAACATAAAATACATTTTAATTAAATACTGACCATGTAGCGGTGTGCTACACGCAGCGCTAAAATTACGACACGGAGTCGGTAACTGCAGTCGAAGGAAAAAACTTTATTCGAAATCTTCAGCCTCACTTTTAAGCCTCCCTCAACCTGCCCCCCATGGCGCAGAGGCTCCAAAGCTCTGTGCTCGCAAACCCCCGTAGGCTATTTGTGAGTCGGTTTGGATGTGCCAGGAAAAGGGTCGCCACAACCAATTATTTCCCAAAGCAACAGGGAGCCGCAGCACAGACGTAAAAGAGCCACATGTGGCTCTGGAGCCGCGGGTTGCCGACCCCCGGTCTAGGGGATAATATATTGTCCGATGGAAATATAAAAGCCATTCAGTTCCTGCAGGCCTCTGCCTTTTGTGGGGGGGACAGCTGGGTTTTCACTTGTTGGTTAGAGAGAGATTGGTGAGAAAAGAAACTTGCCCGGGTCTTTTATGAAGTGAATCCGTTGAATCAGGGGAGCGGGCTTCCCCGTTGTTAGCTAAAAGCTGGTTTCCGTGGTTCTAGTCACCGATTCCAGCAACGGAATCGAACGCACGTGACTTCCTTCAAATGGCTTCCCGCAACTACGGGATCGTTAGCATTTCTTCTGGTGCGTCTGAAGGGGGTGTTCCCCCAGACCCTCTTTTATACTTCCTCACGGGGTCTCAGATGTCAATCAGGTTGGGATGATGCAATCTCTCTCTCAACCAGCCCACTTTGCCCGAGGGCTTGCACGTAGCATAGTCCCCAATCCACAAACGTGGTCTCCTGGAGACAATGGTCAATGTCGCATTATTTTGCATCGCGGTGGAACGAGGTATTCGGCACCTCTCTCTCTCCCATTTCCTGGGTCTCCTGAATGGACTCAATAGTGATCTTGCGATTCTCACAAAGGAGGGGGCTACCCCGCACCCTTCGGCCCCTCAGAGCTGTGGTACATTCATAACAATACACATTCGGAGTGGCCAGAAGTTACACCAATGAAGTGAACCACCTCAACAAAGACCATCTCTGCCCTGAGGACTATCTTCACCAAAAATGGCTTACCAGAACAAATTGTGACAACAGACCACAATACATGTCAGAAGAATTCTTACAGTTTATGAAGAAAAATGGCATCACACATTTCAAGTCAGCTCCTCACCACCCAGCAACAAATGGGTTAGCTGAAAGGTTTATCCAAGCCTTCAAGAAGATGGACTAGGAGGACATTTATCTGCAGCATAAGGTGGATAACTTTCTTTTGTGTATTGGAACTCTGTTCATGTGACAACAAATCAAACACCTGTTCAGGAGCAGGAATTTGAGATCTTTCATAGACCTCCTGAAACCAGACCTGTGGAGTGAAGGGCAGAAGAAACAGTCCAGCCAGTTGCCAAGTGAAGCAGCAAGGAGCTCCGAGATTGGACAGGAAGTGACTACTGAGAAGACAATTGATGCCCAATAGGACAGCTACAAGAACTGGACCAATGATGTACACAGTGAATGTTAGAGATCATGCACGGAGATGTCATGTGGACCAGATACTGAATGCTCAACTGAAGAACACACCTGAGTCGATGGCATCCAACAAGATGGACACATTACAGCCACTGGACTTGCCTCTCTGAGATGATCAAGTCACTGACAGCAACATTACTTTAGCAACAGAGAACATTGTCTTAGATACGACACCTACCAAACATGATGCCACTCCACAGGTCCAGAGTAGTCACTATCCTGACAGAAAGAGAGTGCCACAAAAAGACTGAATTTTAGAATAGGAAGTTAGTTATGGTCAGTATTGTGAAAGCATGTTTATTTGAATATGTTTTGTGAAAGGAAAATTGAATGTTATACACATATACAGTTTATATTTTGTTAACCTAATGGGGAAAGAAGTGTAATATACAGATCTACTTCTTTAGAGCAATAACTCCCCTTAGCACTACACGTGGACTGTTGTCTACACATGTGCATTGATCCATTGTCTACTGTTATGCCTGTAGCCCCCTCCTTTGTGAGAATGGCAAGATCACTATTGATTTGGGTCAGGAGACCCAGGAAATGAGAGAGAGATGTGCGGAATGTCTCGTTCCCCAGCGATATAAAGCAACGGGACACAGCAATTGTCTCTTGAAGACGAGCTTGTGTATTGCAATACTGTGCTACGTGGAAGCCCGCAGGCAAAGTGGGCTGGTTGAGGGAGGGATTGCATCACCCCCAACCTGATTGACATCTGAGACCCTGTGAGTCAGGATAAAAGAGGATCTGTGAGAACAGCCCCTCAGATGCACCAGAAGAAACACTAGCGATCCCATAATAGCGGAAGCCGATAGGGAGGAGGCCACGTGCGTTCGGTTCCATTTGCCCCAGAACCGGTGGCTTTTACCACAGGAGACTGGCTTTTAGCTAACAACGGGGAAACCAACTCCCAAAAGACTTGAAGGATTGACATCATAAAAGAACTGGGCAAATTTAACCTGTCTCTCTCTCTCTCAAAACCCAAAAACGCTGTAGCTTGAATGAACTAACAGTGACTTTTATATTTCCATCGGACAATACATTAGCCCCTAGACAACGATAGAGCTATTTCTTATTGATTATTATTATACCCGTGCTTTTTAGTATTGATGACATATATTATCTGTATGTTTGCATTGATCTTATTTTTGTGCCCCTTTATCAATAAATACTGTTAAAAACAGTACCATCAGACTTCAACGGACCTCTCTAGCTTTGCTGGTAAGTGACCCAGTTATGGGTTTCGTAACAAAATTGGGGTTCTCGTCTCAGGATTTGACACCAAATTGGGAGGCCAGTGAATCGGGCTTGTAAGTCCAAAACTTGGATCTGGTTATGCGGGTAGCCAGACGGGAAACCGGCAAAGACTGACGTGGGTGAATTTATAGAAAACCCAACTCTGGAGGCGCTAGAGGCGGCCACCAAATCAGACTTGATAAATTTGGCGAAGGGGTTAAACCTCGCAGAGGTGAGTTTGTCAATGAAAAAGCGGGAGGTGCGAAGGGCAATAACTCAGTATTATATCGGGAAGAATGTGTTTGCAGCTGAGGTTTTGGAAAATATCCCTGAAAAGATATCAGATAGTGGGACGGCTCAGTTAGAGTTGGAGAAATTAAAGTTGGAACATGCAATTAAGTTAAAGCAGCAGGAGGCAGCTGAGAAGGAGAAAGAAAGGGCCGAGAGAGAAAGGGAGCATGCGCTCCAGCTAAAGGAGTTAGTGGTGAAACGGGAGCAGGAAAGAGCTGAGAAGGAGAATGAAAGAGCCGAGAGAGAGAGGGAGCATGCGCTCCAGCTCAAGGAGTTAAAGGTGAAATGGGAGCAGGAAAGAGCTGAGAAACAAAGAAAGCTGGAAGCAGCTGAGAAAGAGAAAGAAAGAGCTGAGAAGAGGGAGGCAGAGAAACAGAGGAAACATGACTTGGAGATGGAGAAGTTACGGCAAGAGCCATGAGTTCAGGGGTCAGACCGAGAGGAGCGGTTCAATGTTAGTCGAGAGTTGAGGTTAGTACCTCCTTTCGAGGAGACGGATGTTGATAGTTATTTCTTGCTTTTTGAAAAGGTGGCAGTGAATCAGAAGTGGCCCAGTGATCAGTGGGTGTTGCTGTTACAAAGTGTGTTAAAAGGGAAGACACAGCGGGCATATATGGCGTTGGCCATGGAGGAGGAAGAGGAGGAGAGTTATGTCAAAGTAAAGGCAGCCATTCTCCAGAGTTATGAGCTAGTACCTGAGGCGTATAGACAAAAGTTCAGAACTTTAAAGAAAGGGTGGAATCAGACGTATACCGAGTTTGCCTATGAGAAGGGTGTGCTCTTGGACCGTTGTTGCACCGCAGAGATAGTGGGGGAGGATTATTGGTGTCTCAGGGAGTTAATTCTGATTCAGGAATTTAAAGGTTGTGTTTCGGAGGATATCCAGATATATTTGAATGAGAAGCCAAATAAGTCCATCTCAGAATTTCCTAGGTTCGCAGATGAATATGCCCTAACCCACAAGTCAAAGTTTTCCTCGAATAGAAGTTCCCAGAGAGACCATGGGAATGATCAAGAAAGTCTGCTGGCTAAGGCAGAGGTCCCGCTGGCAGCTAGTGGTAAGGTTGAGGGGGAAAGGCCAAACAGCCAGAGATTTCCGGGCTTGACCTGTTTTAATTGTGTAAAGGGGGGGCATATTGCATCTAGGTGCTTTGCTCCGAGGAAAGAAACAGGAAAAGGGAAGGCAGCAGTCCCTAACGGATGTGCCGTGGTAATCAGTAAATCGACAAGAGAGCCCCGGGTAGACAGAGTACGAGAAGGGTCTGAGACTTGTCTGTCAGATGGAACCGTGTCTGTGAGGGAGGGAGACACACCAGTTCCAGTACGGATCTGGAGAGACACGGGGGCTGAGCTGTCGTTGACCAGCAGTAAGGTACTAGATTTTGGTCGCAAGACAGGAATGGTAGCTGTGAAAGGAATAAGCAAAGGAACAGAAATAGTTCCCTTACATAAGGTCATTATGGATTGTGAGCTGGTGTATGGACCAGTTGAAATAGGGGTGCGATCAGAATTCCCGAGAACTGACGCGGATGTCCTTCTTGGTAATGATTTAGCAGGTGGTAAGGTCGGGGCAGCAATGACGATGACCAGCCGGCTGGTGGGTGTTGCGGCCCCGCCCCTAGATTCCAAGATCTATCCTGTATGCGCGGTCACTCGCAGCATGTCGAGAAAGGCAGCTGAGAAAGGGAGCAGTTTAAGTCCAGCCAGTTTCGATTTGGCCGAGATGTTTTTACTGACCCTGTACCACGAAGGTTTAGAGGGTGGTAAAACAAAAAAGAAAGTGAAAGTGAAAAAGAGTAAGGGAGAGGAGGTAGATCTGCCCTTAGCGAGGAGAAAAGTTCTAGAGGCAGAAAATAAAGATGAGGAACCGACAGAGTGGTTAAGAGGTCCAGAGTTGGACAGGGATGATATGTCTGGTTTGGAAGAACTGTTTGAAGAAGTTGAAAATTCAAAAGGTGTTCCCGATAATGAAATGAGGGCAGTCCTAGATGAAAAGGGTGCCCTTGAAGAAGTCTGCTGGGTTGGCAGATGAGGTTGTTTCAGCCCGTGGGGTTGAGTTTACTCTGGGAGTTGCCCAGAGAGTAGCTGGGAGCATCAGAGGAATTTAGAATTTGGACCGGGTACGGGTATTGAAAGACTGAAAGAGGCAAATGTCCCATTTGAGTGTGTCCAAGATGGGGATGCATGTGGTACTGAACCTAGTAACGGAGCTCAGAAAAAGTCTGAGGTATTTGATTCAGTTGAAAGGGACGGCCGTCCTTGTGGGTCAGATAGACTTGGTTCAGTGAAGAAAGGGTTAACCCTGGTAATAGTGGGAAGTGAGAGTTCCCAGGTGTTTGTGCTCGAAGGTGTGTTAAAAGTTAATGCAGAGCTCAAAAATGGGGAGATAACTATTATTATTGAAGGATACGGGAAATACGTAGTTCCCAAATCGAATGAAGAAAATTTAAAACCTGCGGATCGCTTACAGATTAAGTCGGAAGGTGACTGGGGCCCCCTGTGCTATTATTATTCCAGAGTGTGGTGTGAAAAGGCAGAATTTGAAATGCTGCTTGAGCAAAGAGTTTGAACTGAAAACAAATAGCCTGAAGGGTCCTGAAGAGAGAGTTAGCAACCTGTGTAAAATTAAAGAATTGGGTGGAAATTCAGAAGATGGTCTAAGTTTGGGACACTGTGTTGATAAAATAACTCCTATGAAAGAAGCAGGCGAGAGCTTATTTCGCCAGGGTACCCAAGCTCCCCCCATGGGATCTAACTGGAAAAGAGGCGACGGTTAATGGGGACACCATATTTAAATAGCAGAAGCCGGTTTTACGGGATTTCGACAAAGCATGTGAATAATAAAGACAACCCCATGGAAGCCTACCTGTTAAGTTTGAAAGCAACAGAAAGATTAGTATTTGCATGAACTTTTGTAGATACACGTAAGCTAAGATCACAACTCCTTCGTTTTTGTTTGCTGAAGGAAAGAAATAAAACTAGGTGGTTATTAAATTGAAGTCTGATGCTACAAGACTTTAGTAAGGTTCAAGATGTTAAGATATTAAAGGAAGTGACACTGTAATCATTAACTGTTTAGATGCTGAATTGAATGTATAACTGTGTTACTCTGTAGTGAAAAGGAAAAGCTTTTGTATTGTGTTAGATTCTAAAATCCTGTAAGACTCTGTACTACTTTGTTTTAACCGCTGGTGAAAACGCGTTGAAGAAAGGGGGTATTACACCTGTAGCCCCCTCCTTTGTGAGAATCGCAAGATCACTATTGATTTGGGTCAGGAGACCCAGGAAACGAGAGAGAGACGTGCGGAATGTCTCGTTCCCCAGCGATATAAAGCAACGGGACACAGCCATTGTCTCTTGAAGACAAGCTTGTGTATTGCAATACTGTGCTACGTGGAAGCCCTCAGGCAAAGTGGGCTGGTTGAGGGAGGGATTGCATCACCCCCAACCTGATTGACATCTGAGACCCTGTGAGTCAGGATAAAAGAGGGTCTGTAGGAACAGCCCCTCAGATGCACCAGAAGAAACGCTAGCGATCCCGTAATAGCGGAAACCAATAGGGAGGAGGCCACGTGTGTTCGGTTCCATTTGCCCCGGAACCGGTGGCTTTTACCACAGGAGACTGGCTTTTAGCTAACAACGGGGAAACCAACTCCCCCCCGACTCAAAGGATTGACATCATAAAAGAACTGGGCAAGTTTAACCCGTCTTTCTCTCTCAAAACACAAAAATGCTGCAGCTTGAACGAACTAACAGTGACTTTTATATTTCCATCGGACAATACATTAGCCCCTAGACAATGATAGAGCTATTTCTTATTGATTATTATTATACCTGCGCTTTTAGATTTAGTATTGATGACATATATTATCTGTATGTTTGCATTGATCTTATTTTTGTGCCCCTTTATCAATAAATACTGTTAAAAATAGTACCATCAGACTTCAACAGACCTCTCTATCTTTGCTGGTAAGTGACCCAGTTACGGGTTTCGTAACACTACGCATGTACATAGTTCTCTCTCCCTATCTTTCTTTCTTTCTTCAATGTGAATACACCACCTCCCGCATGCAACCTTATTTAATTGACATGTAGTTGCAAAGATACAAGAGAATCCACATTGGCTGATATATACAAGTGAGAAATCAAGGATCCTGTTGCACGAGGAAATATTGAGGCCTAGGTCTTACAGCTTATTGATTAGGTTTGAGGGTGTTGAATTCTGAACTGTAATCAATGAATAGCATTCTGGTGTGTGCCACTTCATTGTCCAGATATTCCAGTGCTGAGTGAAGAGCCAATGAAATAGCATTTACTGTTGACCCTTTGTGATGGTGGGCAAACTGGAGCAGATCCAAGTCACCCCTCAGGCTGGAGTTGATATGCTTCATGACCAACCTCTCAAAGCATTTCCTCACAGTGAATTTAAATGCTACTGGACAATAGCTATTGAGGCAGATTACCATGGACTTCTTTTGCATTGTTATTGTTGAATCCTGCTTGAAGAAGGTGGGTAACTACTGAAGTGAAGGGTTAAAGATGTCAGTGAACAGTCCAGCCTAGTGATTAGCATAGGTCTTCAGTACTCAGCCAGGTATGACTTCTGGGCCAGATGCTCTACATAGATTCACACTCCTGAAAGATGCTCTCATGTCAGCCTCAGAGACTGAAATCATCGGGCTGTCGCAACAAGTTGCAGAGGTGCAGAAAAACAAGGAGAAGGAAAAAGAACAATTGAAGGTTGTTTCAGAACACAGAGCACCGAAAATCTGCAGCACATTACAGGCCCTTCACCCACAATATTGTGCTGACCATGTAACCTATGCTAGAAACGGCCTAGAATTTCCCTACCACATAGTCCTTTATTTTTCAAAGCTCCATGTACCTACCTAACAGTCTCTTAGAAGACCCTATTGTATCCACCTCGACCACCTTCACTGGCAGTGCATTCCATGCACCCACCACGCTGATGCACCATCAATAACTCACTCTGAGACGTGAAGGCGAGATATCGGCTTTTATTGACTGGAAGAAGGAACAAGCAGTAGTTGACCACCATACTACATCCTGGAGACAGAGAGGCTGGGCTCAGGCCTCAATCGCCTTTATACAGGGGTCTGTGGGAGGAGCCACAGGAGCAGTCAGCAGAGGGCGTGTCCAGACAGGTATATTTAGTTCACCACACACGCTCTGTGTGAAAAACTTGCCTCTGACATCCCCCTTGTACCTACTTCCAAGCACCTTAAAACTATGCCCCCTCGAGTTAGCCATTTCAGCTCTGGGAAGAAGCCTCTGGCTATCCACACGATTAATCCTCTCATCTTATACACCATTATCAGGTCACCTCTCATCCTCCTCCTCTGAGAAGAAAAGGCCGAGTTTACTCAACCTACTCTCATAAGGCATGCTCTCCAATCCAGGTACCATCCTTGTAAATCTCCTCTGCACTTCCTCTGTAGTATCTGCATCCTTCCTGTATTGAGGTGACCAGAACTGAACACAGTATTCTAAGTGAGGTTTCACTAAGGTCTTATATAGCTGTAACAATACCTCACAACTCTTCAACTGAATCCCATTGTTGATGAAGGCCAACACACCATACAACTTAACATTGTCAATCTGTGTAGCAGCTTTGAGTGTCCTATGGACATGGACCCCATGATCTTGTTAATCCCTCATATTGCCAAGAGTCCTACCATTAATATTCTATTCTGTATTCAAATTTGACCTACCGAAATGAACCACTTCACACTTATCTTGGTCGAACTCTCATCTACCACTTCTCAGCCCAGTTCTGCATTCTATCAATGTCCGGCTGTACCTCTGACAACCCTCAAGACTACCCTCAACACCCCCAACTTTTGTATCATCAGCAAACTTACTAATCCACCCTTTTACTTCCTCATCCAGGTCATTTATAAAAATCACGCAGAGGAGGGGTCCCAGAACAGATCCCTGCGGATCACGACTGGCCACTGTCCTTCATGCAGAATACGAACCATCTCCAACCACCCTTTGGTGGGCAAGCCAATTCCGGATCCACAAAGCAAAGTTTCCTTGGATCACATGCCTCATTACTTTCTGTATGAGCGCACATTGAGAACCTTGCTTTGTTGTGAGAGTGCATGAGTTCTAAATGCTGAAGGGCCTCCCTGTGTCATAATAAGCAATTACAAAGAACTTTGGTGAAGTAGACAGTTTATTTGTTCTGCATGACGTTTTGTAAAAAACTATGGAAGATAAGTCTTCCAAAATAACAGAGCTCATGCTTTGCTTCAGGTGGGATTATAGATGAGGTCTATTAGAAAGAGACCTGCTTACACTTTTCAGCATTAACTACACAACTACCTGTCAATAATTGGTTTAAATCAGAATTTATAGACAACCTTGGTGTATCTGCAGTAATGTTTTAAGATTCTTCATCCTACTTTTCCAGTAAATGCTTTTGTCATGGTCAGTTAGTTCTTCAAGAAGTCTTATTGTAAATAATGAGTGGCAGAAAGTACAACGTAAGCATATGCAAGCCTAATATTTAAGAGGTAAGCTTATTGATCTTGAGCAGAGAGGTATTGAAGTCTGCGGATGGAGGTTATACCAGGTTACTGCTGGAGGCAGCTATACTTTTCTTACAGAAAATGCTATTTGGATCAACTCTAAGTCATGTGCAATTCATTGAATCCCTCAGCACCACAGGTTCACAAGTTTGCAAATCTAGGTCACATTTCTCTGTGTCAAAACTCTAATCTCTGTTGTTACTAGCTTCTCTCTTGCTTTTGAATGAGAATATTCTTCAGCCTCTGATCTGAAGGAGGGAATCCTGAAAGGTTTTAATCTGGTGTTTTCTGCAGATTTGGTCCCTGTTCTCTCTACTTCAGAAAAAAACACAACAGAATTTTCACAGAATGAAGCCTGACTAATACTAAGTACAACAAATGGTTATTTAATTTGAAACAAAAATAGAAAAATGCTGCTCAGCAGCTGAGGAAGCATATGTGGAAAGTGAAACATCCAACGGTCCAGAAAAATCTTAAGTTCCAGGATGAAAACCCTTCGGGAGAACCAGGAAAGTGAAAACAAATTAATTTTAAGTAGTAGCAAGGGTGAGGAGGGGCTGCAATATTATCTCATTTTTCTCTTTCCATTAGCACACCTCACCTACTGGGAATTTCTCTGATAATGCAAGGCCAGGTTGCCATTGGGCAAAGAACTTCTCCTGCTTGATGACAGCAGTCAAAGAGGGATAATACAAATAAAGGAATGAAAAAGTTGCAGAATGTGGATCTGTAGGAAATTCCATGCAGGTGAATTCATATTGAAGCTGACTATAGCAAAATAAAGAAGATGTAGCTAAATTGGTTATTTCTCATTCAAACAGGAAAAGCAAGCTACCCAAAGCTGAAGAATCTGACGTCAATCTGAAAGGCAGAAACTTTTATTTATTGAGATACAGTGAGGAATATTCTTTTCCAGCACTTTGAGCCACGCCACCCAGTAACCCCTGAAGTAATGCTAGCCTAATCATGGGACAACTAACAACCTATCAACCAGTATATCTGTGGACTGCAGGAGGAAACCAGAGCACCCAGAGGAAACACACGCTGTCACAGGAGGAATGTACAAACTCCTTACAGACAGCAACTGGAACTGAGCTAATGCTGTAAAGTGTTGTGTTTTCACTACGTTACCATGCCGCCCTCTTGCCAAATTGAAAGATGAGGTTTCAAAAGGTTTAAACAGGCAAGGAATCTTCAATGGTTTTTAATTCGGAGCAAGAAGGCTGTGAGTGAAGGGAGTTTTTTACTACTTGTGTTAAAGAGAGGCGAGACTGCTCAGGCGCGTGACGTCAGCCAGTAGAGCGTGAAAGGTTTAAAAAGAAGGCAGCCATATCCAGTGGGCTGTGGAATGAGAGGCAGCACAGTGATAGGGCTTTGGCTCAACGGGCTTAGGCGGTAACAGGATGAGGCGAGGTAAGAAGTATGTGTGCGAGGCAAGGTTTCTGTGCTCGGTGTCAGATGTGGAGTCTCCCAGCCTCCCGGACGGCCATATCTGCACCAGGTGTGTCGATCTGCAGCTCCTGTGGGACTGAGTTAAGGAAATGGAGATGCTGCTCGATGACCTTTGCCCGGTCAGGGAGAGCGAGGAGGTGACAGAGAGGAGTTACAGGCAGGTGGTCACACTGGGGCCATGGAAACAGACAAGTGGGTCACAATCAGGAGGGGGAAGGGGAAGAGTCAGGTATTAGAGAGTACCCCTGTGGCTAAACCCCTTGACAATAAGTACTCCTGTTTGAGTACTGTTGAGGGGGGGAAAGTCTACCTGGGGGAAGCAGCAGTGGCCCTGCCTCTGGCACAGAGTCTGGCCCTGTGGCTTCAGAAGGGTAGTGAAGGGAAGAGGAAGGCAGTAGTGATAGGGACTTTATCGTTAAGGGGTCAGACAGGCAATTCTGTGGACGCAGGAAAGAAATTCAGATGGTAGTTTGCCTTCCAGGTGCCAGGGTCCGGGATGTTTTGGATCATGTCCAAGATATCCAGCAGTGGGAGGGAGAACAGCCAAAGGTCATGGTATATATTAGTACCAATGACATAGGTAGGAAAAGGGAAGAGGTCCTGAAAATGACTACAGGGAGTTAGGAAGGAAGTTGAGAAGCAGTATTGCAAAGTAGTAATCTCGGTATTACGCGACAGTGAGAATAGGATTAGGATGAGTTGCAGGATAAATGCGTGGCTGAGGGATTGGAGCAGGGGGCAGGGATTCAGATTTCTGGATCATTGGGACCTCTTTTGGAGCAGGTGTGACCTGTACAAATGGATGGGTTGCACTAGAATCCCAGGGGACCAGTATCCTGGCGGGGAGGTTTGCTAAGGCTACTGGGGAGAGTTTAAACTAGAATTGTTGCGGGGATGGGAATTGAACTGAAGAGACTGGGGAAGAGGAGGTTAGCTCACAAATAGAGAACGCTTGTAGACAGTGTGAGAGGGAGGATAGGCAGGTGATAGAGAAGGGATGCGCTCAGACTGAAGGCTTGAGATGTGTCTATTTTAATGCAAGGAGTGTTGTGAACAAAGTGGGTGAGCTTAGAGTGTGGATCAGTACTTGGAGATACAATGTGGTGGCCATTACAGAGACTTGCATGACTCAGGGGCAGGATTGGTTCCTTCAAGTGCTGGGTTTTAGATGTTTCAGAAAGGACAGGGAAGGAGGCAAAAGAGGTGGGGGTGTGGCACTGTTGATCAGAGATAGTGTCACGGCTGCAGAAAAGGTGGACGCCATGGAGGGATTGTGTATGGAGTGTCTGTAGGTGGAAGTTAGGAACAGGAAGTGGTCAATAACTTTACTGGGTGTTTTTTATAGGCTGCCTAATAGTAACAGGGATATTGAGGCACAGATAGTGAAACAGATCCTGGAAAGGTGTAATAATAACAGAGTTGTTGTGATGGGAGATTTTAATTTCCCAAGTATCGATTGGCATCTCCCTAGAGCAAGGGATTTAGTTGGGGTGGAGTTTGTTAGGTGTGTTCAGGAAGGTATCCTGACACACTATGTAGATAAGCCCACAAGAGGAGAGACTGTACTTGATTTGGTATTGGGAAATGAACCTGGTCAAGTGCCAGATCTCGCAGTGGGAGAGCAATTTGGAGATAATGATTATAATTCTATCTCTTTTACAATAGCATTGGAGAGAGATAGGAACAGACAAGTTAGAAAAACATTTAATTGGAGTAAGGGGAATTATGAGGCTTAAATTGGAAACAGATGTTCTCAGGGAAAAGTAGGAAGAAATGTGGCAAATATTCAGGGGATATTTGTGTGGAGTTCTGCATTGGTACGTTCTAATGAGACAGGGAAGTTATGGTAGGGCACAGGAACCGTGATGTGCAAAGGCTGTAATAAATCTAGTCAAGAAGAAAAGAAAAGCTTACAAAAGGTTCAGAGAGCTAGATAATGGTAGAGACATAGAAGATTATAAGGCTAATAGGAAGGAGCTTAAGGAGGAAATTAGGAGAGCCAGAAGGGGCCATGAGAAGGCCTTGGCAGGAAGAGTTAAACAAAATCCCAAGGCATTCTACAAGAATGTGAAGAGCAAGAGGATAAGATGTGAAAGAATAAGACCTACCAAGTGTGACAGTGGGAAAGTGTGTATGGAACTGGAGGAAGTAGCAGAGGTACTTAATGAATGCTTTACGTCAGTATTCACTATGGAAAAGGATCTTAGTGATTGTAGTGATGACTTGCAGCAGACAGAAAAGCTTGAGCAAGCAGATATTAAGAAAGAGGATGTGCTGGAGCATTTGGAAAGCAACAAGTTGGATAAGCCATTGGGACTGGATGAGATGTACCCCAGGCTACTGTGGGAGGTGAGGGAGGAAATTGCTGAGCCTCTTTGCATCATCAATGGGACGGGAGATGTTCCTGAGGATTGGAGCATTGTTCCTTTATTCGAGAATGGGAGTAGAGGTAGCCCAGGAAATTATAGACCAGTGAGTCTTACCTCAGTGGTTGGTAAGTTAGAAACATTGAAAATAAGTCCAGGAGTAGGCCATTCGGCCCTTCGAGCCCTCACTGCCATTTAGTATGATCATGGCTGATCATCCAACTCAGAACCCTATACCTGCTTTCTCTCCATACCCTCTGATCCCTTTAGCCACAAGGGCCATATCTAACTTCCTCTTAAATATAGCCAATGAACCGGCCTCAACTGTTTCCTGTGGCAGAGAATTCCACAGATTCACCACTCTCTGTGTGAAGAAGTTTTTCCTTATCTTGGTCCTAAAAAGCTTCCCCTTTATCCTTAAACTGTGACCCCTCGTTCTGGACTTCCCCAACATCGGAAACAATCTTCCTACATCTAACCTGTCCAATCCCTTTAGAATTTTATATGTTTCAATAAGATCCCCCCTCAATCTTCTAAATTCCAGAGATTATAAGCCTAGTCGATACAGCTGTTGATGGAGAAGATCCTGAGAAGCAGGATTTATGAACATTTGAAGAGGTATAATATGATTAGGAGTAGTCAGCATGGCTTTGTCAAGGGCAGGTTGTGCCTTAAGAGACTGATAGAATTTTTTGAGGATGTGACTAAACACATTGATAAAGGAAGAGCAGTAGATGTAGTGTTAATGGATTTCAGCAAGACATTTGATAAGGTACCCTATGCCAGGCTTACTAAGAAAGGAAAGAGGCATGGGATCCAAGGTGATATTGCTTTGTGGCTCCAGAACTGGCTTGCTCAAAGAAAGAAAAGAGTAGTTGTAGACGGGTCATATTCTGTATGGAGGTCGGTCACCGGTGGTGTGCCTCAGGGATCGGTTCTGGGACCCTTACTCTTCGTGATTTTTTATAATTGACCTGGATGAGGAAGTGGAGGGATGGGTTAGTAAGTTTGCTGATGACACAAAGGTTGGAGGTGTTGTGGATAGTGTGGAGGGTTGTCAGAGGTTACAGCTGGACATTGATAGGATGCAAAACTGGGCTGAGAAGTGGCAGATGGAGTTCAACACAGATAAGTGTGAAGTGGTTCATTTTGGTAGGTCAAATACAATGGCAGAATATAGTATTAATGGTAAGGCTCTTGGCAGTGCGGAGGATCAGAGGGATCTTGGTGTCTGAGTCCATAGGATACTCAAAGCAGCTGTGCAGGTTGACTGTGTGGTTAAGAAGGCATACGGTGTATTGGCCTTCATCAATCATGGAATTGAAGTTAGGAGTCGAGAGGTAATGTTGCAGCTATGTAGGACCTTGGTCAGACCCCAGTTGGAGTACTGTGCTCCATTCTGGTCGCCTCACTACAGGAAGGATGTGGAAGCCATAGAAAGGGTGCAGAGGAGATATACAAAAATGTTGCCTGGATTGGGGTGCATGCCTAATGAGAATTGGATGAGTGAGCATGGCCTTTTCTCCTTGGAGTAAAGGAAGATGAGAGGTGACTGATAGAGGTGTACAAGTTGTTGAGGGGTATTGATTGTGTGGGTAGTCAGAGGCTTTTTCCCAGGGCTGAAATGGTTGCCACAAGAGGACACAGGTTTAAGGTGCTGTGGAGCAGGTACAGAGGAGATGTCAGGAGTAAGTTTTTTTCACTCAGAGAGTGGTGAATGCATGGAATAAGCTGCTGGCAATGGTGGTGGAGGCGGATATGATAGGGACTTTTAAGAGACTTTTAGATAGGTACATAGTGCTATAGGGCCATAGGTAAATGTAGTAATTTATAAGGTAGGGACATGTATTGTGCTGTAGGTTTTCTATGTTCTATGTTTCTATTAGGTTTTGCTCCTCGTGATCATATTGGGACTTAATAGAACAGTGCAGAAAGCCACAGACAGTTTGATTCAAATGGGAGTTGAATGGAGAATTAAGGTGGCAAGCAACAGGAAGCTTAGTGTCACTCTTTGGACTGACTATTGGTGCTCTGCAAAGTAGTGATCCAATCAGTGTTAAGTTTCTTGAGTGTGTAACAGAGAGAACGTGCAGTGCAGGTAAAGAGTACGGTGAAACTTTGTAACAAGGTAGATTGAGAGGCCAAGAGTCCATTTTATCATATTAGGGAACTAATCTACAGTCTTATAACAACGGCAGAAGCTGACCTTGAGCCTAGTGATACGTGCTTTCAGGTTTTTGTATCTTCTGCCTGATGGAAGAGGGAAGAAGAGAGAATGTCCAGAGTCGATGAGCTTGTTTTACTGAAGCAGTGAGAAAAATAGACAAGAGTCCATGGACGGGAGTGTAGTTTCCGTGATATGCTGTGGTGTTTCCACATCTCTCTGCAGTTTCTTACAGTCACAGGCAGAGCAGTTGCCATAGCAAGCCATAAAGCAACCAGACAGGATGCATTCTATGGTACATCAATGAATTCTAAAGGTGGTGGTGGGTTTAGGGGATTCAGGGTTTGGGCATAGAAAGAAGAAGTGGTGTCTGGTCTGCTGGTGGAATGTTGTTGGAAGAGGCAAAAATACTGAAGGAGGATCTGTTGAATGCAGGAACATAGAAAGATGGAACAATACAGCACAGGAACAAGCCTTTGGCCCACAATGCTGCACTACACTTATTAAATGAGTAATCAAGTGCCCAGCTGAACACTGTTCATATTCTTCAACTTCATGTATGTTTATGTCCCTATTTGAAAGCCTCCTGAATCCCTCTGTCATACTTGCCTCCAACAACACTACTTTAGGCAGTGTGTTCCAGGACAACAAAAATAAAATGCTGGAGGAACTCAATAGTTCAGGTAGCATCTCCACTTCCGGAGCATTCCAGATACTCACCACACTGTGTCAATAAAAACTTGCCTCACACATCTCCTTTCAACTTATCCGTTTTAACTTAAATGCATGCCCTCTCGTATTAAACATTTCAACACCAGAAACAAGATACTGTTTCACCATTCTCTCTGTGCCTCTCCCAATCATATAAACCTCTATCAGATATCCCCTCTTCCCCCACTACTCCAGGGAAAAGATGTGGACATTAACTCTAAGATACCTTTGTACATCAACATTGTTAAGGGGCTTGCTATTAACCATGTACTGTCTCTTTACATTTGATCTCCCAAGATCTCCCACTTCACATTTGGTGAGATTAAACTCCATCTGCCATTTCTCTGCCAATATCTGCAAGTAAACTATATCTCACTGTATCTTTTGCTAGTCTTCTATGTTATCCACAATGTCACCAATCTTTATATTATCTGTACACTTATTAACCCACACGTCTGTGTTTTCATCTGGATCATTATGTGTAACACAATAGCAGAGATCTGGAACAGATCCCTGCACAGTACCACTAGTTACAGATATCTAGCTGGAATAAATCCAATCGACCAATACACCCTGTCTCCAGAGTTAAGTCTGAATTCAAATAGACAATTGACTGTGGATTTTAATCCTTCGGATGAGCCTCCCATGAGATTTAAACACCTTACTAAGATGCAAGTAGACAACATCCACAGCTCTGTCTCCATTAATAACCTTTGTCTCCTTTTCAAGTAACTCAGTCTAGTTAGTAGAGATGATTTATAACACATAAAGCTACACTGACTTCTCTAATTAGCACTTTAAGGAACTTCTTAAGTTCTGATGAACTTCTCTGAAGTCAAATGTCCTCAAAGTAGATCTTCCTTGAGGTGGCTTTCTTCATGTTTGCCCTCTCACCTCTCTTTGTCTGAAAGGTGAGATCCTTCTCAACAATTCACCACAAAATAGAATCAATACCAAGCTGGAAGTTCTCAGGAAGAACTTCACTCATACCCTCGTACAAACTTTAATAGATCCATCACAAGAACTTTCAATTAATTCATGTCAGCAGGGAGTTTAAACAATTACATTCTCCCTCATACCATATTCTTACTGACTGACTAAATGTCTTCAACATAAGACATCCCATTTAGAATGGTGCATCTGCAAAACAAATTTGGATGGAAAGTTTCAGACACAGGGACATTGTTAAAACAAGGAATAGCAAATAGTATTATATTACAATATAGCAGTTTTTACTGTTTTTAAAGAGAAGGGCATATGTAAATCAATTTGGGTGGAAATGTATAATATCAAGGCAAGAGAAATTGGGCACAGTATTCCCTGTACTGGTGTGAGAAGAATCTCAACTCATATGTTAGCAATGAAATGGTCATTAAAATAGTAGAAATGTTGAATATTCATGAGGCATTAGGACCTGGGGAAGTGTAGGGCCAGAAACCTATGGCAGTTAGATGTTCTAGTTCACGAAGCACAAAAATTGATGTAAGAAAGTTGTGAAATAATTGATCATGCCAATTAAAGAATTTAAGGGCTAAAGTGGAAGAAGTAAAGACTCTCCAATGAGGGACAGAACAAATTCCATATTTAATGCTGAAGCGTGAGTACTGTTCTGTGATTAGAAGTGTTCTGAGGTTCATTAGAACCAGAAGGTGGCATATTGGGTCGTCCATTTCTGCATCAGTGAAAATTAGCACTGATGCACCTCAAGGATGTGTGCTTAGACCACTAGTTTGCTCCCTCTGCACCCATGACACAGTTCAAATGCCATTTATAAATCTGCCAATGTCACAACTATCATTGGCGGAATTTCAAATGGTGAGGAGGAAGCCTACAGGAGTGAGATAGATCAGCTGGTTGACTGGTGTACCAACAACAACCTTGCCCTCAAAATCAATAAGACCAAAGAATTGATTGTGGACTTCAGTATGGGAAGTTGAAGGAACAAACACCAGTCCTCATTGAGGAATCAGCAGTGGGAAGGGAGAACAGTTTCAAGATCCTGGGGGTCAACATCTTTGAAGATCTTTCCCCAGCCCAGCATATTGATGCAATTACAAAGAAAGCATTACAGTGGCGATATTTCATTAGGAGTTTGAGGAGAATTGGTATGTCACCAACAGCACTCACAAATTTCTACAGATGTACCATGGAGAGCATTCTAACTGGTGCATCATCATCTGGCATGCAGAAAGTTGTAAAAGTCAGCTCCCGTCATGAGCACTAGCCTCCCCAGCATCAAGGACGTCCTCACAAGCTGCTGCCTCAGAATGGTGCTATCCATCATGAGGACCCCCATCTCCCAGGACATGCCCTCTTCTCATTGCTAATATCAAGAAAGAGTTACAGGAGCCTGAAGACACACACTGAATGTTTCAGGAACAGTCACTTTCCCTCTGCTTTCAGATTTCTGAATGGACAATGAACCCATAAACAAGACCTCAGTCATTTTTTCACTTTTCTTTGCTCTCTTTTTGCACTACTTATTTAATTCAATTATTTTATATTTCTTATTGTAAGTTATAGCTTTGCAATGTAATGTTGTGGCAAATTTCATAACATATGCCAGTGAAACTAAACCTGATTCAGTTCTGATTTGTGAGTCTACCTTTGCATTACCATTTAGCCAACCACTGGCAGGGTGGTCAGGAGAAGACTAAAGGGATAAAGATGGCTATAATCTGAATTACACAGTACATGGGTCAGATTCACTTTGTGTTATGAAAACTGAAGTTATTACAGTGAATCTGAAGGAGGAATAGCCAGAAATGGACATTGCAAATGTCTAGTATGAGTAGCCAGCAATATTTTAGAACAATGGAAAGCACAGTGCAGGATGTTACCTTTCAGTCCATGATGTTGGGCTGAGCTAATAAAGCTAATGATCCATTATAATAATCCATTCAGCTGATCAGTAGAGTCACAGAGCAACACAGCACAGACACTTCACCCCCACTGCATGATTTTGGAGACGTAGGAGGGAACTGAAGCATCCTGGAGGAACCCATGTGGCTACAGTGCATTCTCTGCACAATTATGTACTGAACTAATTGCCTCTAAAATGCTTCTATTGTATCTAACTCCACCACCACTACCACTAATGGAGGAGCATTACAGGCACCTACCACTGTCTTGTAAAATAATCTTGCCCTACGTGTCTTTTTTTGAACTGTTTATGAAATGTTGACTGTTTACTGTTTCCCATAGATGCTGCCTGGCCTGCTAAGTTCCTCCAGCATTTTGTGTGTGTAGCTTTGGATTTCCAGCAGCTGCAGATTTTCTTCTGTTTGTGAGATCAGGAAGAGAGCTCTCCCTTCTTCCCCTCTGTTATCTGACTTATGAATGGACATTGAATCCACGAACACTGCCTCGCTACTTTTTTTATTTCTATGTTTGCACTGCTAATTTAATTTAACTTTAATTAATTTAAAGTATACTTACTGTAATATATTTACTTACTGTAATTCATGTTTTTCTCTATTATTACATATTGCATTGTACTGCTGCCACAAAGCCAACAAATTTCACAACATATGACAGTGATATTAAACCTTATTCTCATTCTGAGACCTAATGTACACATATGGAGCATGAGATTGTTAGATCTCTAATTTCCAATGAAATATGATGGAAGATGGAAAAGGTAGAGCTTTGTGACATTGTTTGTACATTAAACAATTACAATGTAGTGCAGAGATGTTTTCAATCAGTACGGGATGTGTTGGAGTAATGTTTGATTTTATCCAGATCAGTAGAAAATGCTTGGCCATTTATATCTACATAGCTGCCATTTCTAAGTCTTGTTTTTTAAACTGATCCAAGCCTCAGTTTGCAAATCCTGGTATAAAATGTGACATGCTGTGAAATCTATGTGAATTGGTGTAAGACCATTTTTTAACAGTCATGCAAACTCTTTCATTAGGAACCCACTATGTACAGTTGCAACTATTTACAATACTGTCATTTCCACTCTGAGATAAAGCAAACCGGGTAAGAATTATTAAGATGCAGCTTTCCAATCAGGAATCTCAAAATTCCAGTAACTGGTTGTCTCCAAAGCTTGATTTAATTCAGTTCCTTATCTGGTGCTAATATCAATGAGGGGCTGTTGCTCAGAGAAGGTGCATAATTAACATTAATCAGGATTTATTGACCAGCCACCTACTTGTTCATTTACAGTCCTGAATCAGCTCACAATATTTACTGACATGTTATTTTCTATTTGACCGTGATAGCAATCATGGACTGTGGAAACAAAAAGTATCACAATAGTCTCAACACTTACTCTGACTCTGATAAAAGCTATCAAGGTAAAGGAAATGTGGTAAATTGGATATTGAATGGACTGCATGATGAGCAACAAAGGGCAAGGGTTATTGTAGTATTATGCTTCTCATTGGACAGTGAAAGATTGCCACATTGTCTTAATGGACTGAGCTGCAACTGGACTGTTGCAAATCGAAGAGATAAATAAACTGGTTTAATTAGGTAAAATTTAAATTAAAGATTTGTTTTCACTTTATCCTGTTCTGATTCAGCTGCTTTGCCAATCGCATTATTTTCATCATATGGTGAAATGTGAGAAAGTTCACTGTTGATTGTCCAACATTCTAAATCATTTGTGACTTCTAATACAATGAAATGAACCATGCCAATAATCAGAATCAGTTAAAGATTGGCAATTAATAGACCATTTCCAACAAGAGAGAATCTAACATATTTAGTGTCATCGAGTTCCCCAATTACTAGCTTACCGAAAACCCAACTAGATTAGTCCTATAAATACTGTGCCTACAAGGGCTGGGTAGAAGAAACCTGAGTGGCCTTTGAAACTCTTATTCCTGGTTCAAGATTCCACAGCCTGAGAAATATCCTCTCAGTCCCTCTCTTTTCTTGAGCTCTGATTGTAGGAGACATTTGCATATCAGGCGTGTTGTTCTTGGCATGCAGTTCAGGTTGAGAGCAAGTCAATAAGTTTGAGCAAAATGAAGAATTCAATATTTTGTACATTGTAACCTATCAATTTCTAGTATTACACCAAATGAAGGAAGGCTAGAGGGAGGGGGATAATTAGATTCCGAGTCTCAAACATAATTTAGATCCAATTTTAAATTCAAACAGCCCATGCATAATTAAATGTTATTGCTACAGAACTGACATATTCTAAATAAAATGAAGAAGTGAGGAGATTTAAAACTATCTTTGACATGCCTGTATTTTCAACATGTTACATTTCTCAAGGAGTTTCTGTTGAAATCCATAGGATTGGCTGTAGGCAGAAACTGAGAGTGGATAAGATATTCTGTTTTTCTAGACACATTTAGGTAACTATCAGATAATTGGACCCAGGAAGCGAAGTGACCTCAAAGGAGTAAGAATGCTTTGTGGTCAGTAAGTATTCAGTCGTCCAGTGAGTCAATCTTCTATGTTGTAATGAGTGGTGAGGAGCAAGAGGAAAAGATGATTAGAGAAGAGAATGTTGTTAAAGGGAGTTATGGTATAGCAGAGAGCATTACGAGCAGGGGAAGAGAGAAAGACAACAGGAAGATTTTGTGAAGGTCAAAGCCCCTGTGTTTCTGTTTAGTTGGTGACAGGATCGGACCATTTTCTCCTGGGAATATGAAAAATTGTTCATTCCAGTCACTACTTAAATCCTGATTTCTTCCTGTCGAAATGAAAGATTTTATGTTTGTCAAGGGATATAAAGGGTTTAAGAGTAGGCTTGTCTCCCCTTTGCTGTGGAAAGAGCGATACCTGCCTCTCCCTTGTTAGTGAGAGAGAGCCTGTGAGATGCTGAAATGCTGGATGAACCATTAGTTTTTGATGTATAGACCATGATCTCTCTTTGGGGCTTTGCTGTCGCATGGTGGGAATGCTGATCCTTTATGCTAAATAAATAGGGAGAGGAGCGGAACGGGTTTTACTTCTGTTTTGAGGATGTCCGTGGAGAGTGAGAAT
Organism: Hypanus sabinus; assembly: GCF_030144855.1. Lineage (NCBI taxonomy): Eukaryota > Metazoa > Chordata > Chondrichthyes > Myliobatiformes > Dasyatidae > Hypanus > Hypanus sabinus. The sequence goes on along the minus strand of NC_082728.1, from coordinate 42,167,256 downwards.
TTCAGGTTGTATTTTGTATACCTTCTCTGATATTAAATGGAACTATTGAACTATTGAAGAGAGAAATCTGGAGAGCAAAAAGAGGGTATGAGATGGATGCCAGATAAGATTAAAGTTAATCCAAAGAGGCTTTTCAGTTACTGTATATATCCAATAAAAAGATGACTAGGGACAGACTAGGTCATCTTAACGACCATCTGTACAGCTCATATGTGGTGTGGCAGAGATATCCAAGATTTGTAATGTCAATTTCTTATCAGTATCAACTAGGGAGAATATCATGGATACCAATGAAATGAGGGCAGTAAGTACTGAGGTCTTGGAACATTTGATTATCACAAGGAAGTAGGTATTTGTAAACCTAAACAACATTAAACTTGGAAAATCCCCAGGACCTAACCAGGTCTACACTTGAATCTTACGGAAGGACCAGGAAAGATATTGTGGAGCCCTTGTAGAGATATTTGTTGAGTCAGTTGCTGCTGAGGTTCCAGTAAACGAGACAATGGCTAATGTTCTGTGATGTTATTGTCCAAGAAGTGTAGCAAGTATAGGCCAGGGAACTACAGGGAACTCATTTGTAGGAAAGTTACTGGATGAAATTCTAAGAGACAGGAACTACCATCACTTGGATAGTCAAGGCCTGATCATGGTTTTGAGCGTGGGAAGTCCTCTGATGAATCTTTTGGAGTCTTTTGAAGAGATTTCTATACAGACCTTAGTAAAGCTTTTGGCAAAGTCTTGCAAGGTAGGCTGATCTGAATTCAGAGAGGGGTAGTGAGATGGTTTCACATTAGCTTGGTAATAGGAAGCAGAGGTTAAAGTTCGCTTCTCTGACGGGAGGCCTGTGACTAGTGGGATGCCAGTGTTAAGACCACTGTTTTTCTTTGTTTTTGTAAATAAGTTAGAAGTGACCATACATGGTGCAAATATGGATCTTTATTCCCTGGTGTGCAGGAAATGACTTAACAGAAATTTATAAAACAATGAGAAATATAGATGAGATGGAAGTAATAAGTCTTTCCCCTAAGGTTGGGGAGTCCAATACAGCCACAATACAGGATAAAGTGGCCACAATACAGGATAAAGTGGAGACATTTAAAAGAGACCTGAGAGGTAACTTATTTAAATAAGGTAATTTATTAATTTTATTTAGTGAGTATCTGGAAAGAGCATCCGGGGAAGAGATCGAGGAGGGGACATTTACAACACTTAAAAGGCATTTGGATATGTACCTAGAGGGTTTAGATGGTTATGGACCAAATGTGGGCAATTGGAACTGGGATGGTACTGTGGTTAGCATGGACAGTTAGTCCGAAAAGCCTGTTTCTGTGCTGTATCACTCTGTGGGATTTATCCTGTATACACCTTCCATCTCATCCTTGCTAAATTCTACCTTTCCTTCTCACTGCACATTTCTCTGCCTGAGATGAACCATCTGTCCTTTATTCACTCATAAGCACAAAAGAAATATAGCAGGAGTAGGTCATCTGGCCCAATGAGCCTACCCCGCCATTCAATAAGATCATGGCTGATCTGTCCGTAACCTCTACCTGCCTTTTCCCTATAACCCTTAATTCCCTTTCTCATATTTAAATAGAACCCAGGAGGCCATTTGTCCTATCAAATTTATACTGGCTTTCAGAGTACTCCTATCAGCCTCTAGTTCTCTAGCCACCCAATGGCTGTGGGTGTCATTTATGGATGCCAATTAAACTAGCAATCAGTCTTTCTGTAATGGAAGAAGAATTCCCCCATTATCTCAGACAGAATATGCAAACTCTGTAGTATTACACAGATGCACTCCATTTCAAAAACCTGTTCCAATAGAACTGGATTTCTTAAGAACAGTAAGTGCTTCGTTTGAGTGAATGTTTTGAATGAAATTTTAAGCCCAGGTTCTGTCTGCCTCTAAAGTCAGAATAAAAGGCGTAAATGCTGGCACCATTCAGCAGGTCAGCCAGCATCTTTGTGAGAAGAAGCAGATTTAGTTTGCAAATCAAATTAGTAATATTAATGATAAAAAATACAGATACTGAGTTAACTCTATTTCTTTTTCCACAGATGCTAACTGACTTGCTGAGTGTTTACAGTATTTTCTGTTTGCATTTCAGATTTTCAGCATCTGCGTATTTTAAAATTTTCATCTATAACTAGGAGTAAAAGGTCACTTAGCTATATTTAACAAAGAGCAGGGGAGTTCTCTGAGGGTCCTTTAAACTTGCTTGCAGGGTTGTTTGCTGAAGCTGGAGGTTAGGTCACAAATGTTTTACAACCAGTCGAGGTGACGCCATTGGTGCACCATTGAGTGTGGTTTCTGCTGAGTGCTTGTGTTTAAGTTAGTCCAACTCCTTGTTCTGATTGGTTGGCTGTTACACTGAACACTAGTCTTCACTGGCTCTCAGAAAATCAGACAGCTGAGTAATCTCTGCTGGCCTATATCAGTCTGGTAAACATTTATCATTCAATTCTAACTATGAGGGGTGATTGATAAGTTCATGGCCTAAGGTAGAAGAAGTCAATTTTAGAAAACCTAGCACATTTATTTTTCAATATAGTCCCCTCCTACATTTACACACTTAGTCCAGCAGTCGTGGAGCATACGGATCTTGGACCTCCAGAAAGTGTCCACAGCATGGGGGCTTGATAAGTTCGTGACCCATGGTAAAAGAAGATGAGTTATACAGCTCTCGTTACATGCACATGCAGTTCAATTCTTCTAGTGATTATGCAGAAAGTTTGATGTTAATAACTCAACTCCTTCTATCTTAGGCCACGAACATCAATCACTCCGATAAGTTATCAACGTCAATCTTTCTGCATAATCACTCAAAGAGTTGAACTGCATGAGCATGTAACGAGAGCTGTATAACTCATCTCCTTCTACCTTAGGCCACAAACTTATCAATCACCCCTGCTGTGGACACTTTCTGGAGGTCCAAGATCCGTATGCTCCACAACCGCTGGACTAAGTGTGTAACTGTAGGAGGGGACTATGTTGAAAAATAAATGTGCTAGGTTTTCTAACATTCATTCCTTCTACCTTAAGCCACAAACTTATCAATCAGCCCTCGTATTAATGATGGATTAACTCAGCATTTCCTCCAAGAGGACCACAACCTTGTCATAGGGTTTGGAGGCTTGCATGCCTCCGTGACCTGGAGATATGTTGGCTGGAATCAGGGCCTTGTGCTTTGGCTGTTGTAGGGTCATCCATGCTAAACAGGCCAATGGGTAGAGGCTAGACTGAGAGTGGTCAACTGGTCCTCCAAGTTGTGGGGGTTCGGCTCAGGGCCAGCAATGATGACTGGTCGAATAACAATTGTTATAGAAGCTGCAATGAAGAATCACTCTATGTAGACAGAGGTGAAGGATCCTCATTGATGTCCTAAATACCAGCAAAAGTTAGCATACTGGGCAGTAAGTAAGTAACTCAGCATTTATCTTATTACTGCTTCATCACAGTTACGTTATAAAGTGGTAGTTTACTGCTCTTCAGAGATCCAGTTCTATTGAAGCCTGTTTTAGGAATGCAGCACCCAGTAGTGCATTTAGTGTAAATAAAGCTGAATAAGTTTCTACATCAGCCACATCAACAGTATGCTGCACACTCACTACTGACAGTAAGATTCCAATAGCCTGTATCTGACCAATCAGAGACCTTGTTGCTGTGGAATCTGGCTTATCAAATGATGGACTCCTGCAAAACTTACTAGTGCCATACCCCTGCTCCCTTGAAACTCCCCTGATACTCACATATTCTTGAAACCCACCAATCTCATCTCCCTTAAAACTCATAAGGGTCCTAGTAACAGTGCTTCCTTGAAATTTACTGGGGCCTTGGATTCCATGATCCATTCAAACTATGCAACATCACTGTAAAATTTATTATACCACAGAAGTAAAGTGAATTAAAAGTATGCTGGTGTGTTAATATGAATAACATCCAATAGCCAGGAAGATTTGGCACTCCAGTATCACCAATGTCCTAAGCATGCCAGATTATCATAGCTTTACTGTAACTGGGCTTTGTCCTCAAGTCCAGGAGTAGTACTTGAGTCCAGGAGTATCTTCCATTTCTTTATTTATAATACTTGTAAGTGGTTGCCATTATCTGATTATACTCTGTTGGATCTTTCAATTCATTTTCATGGAGTGGTTGTTACATCCTTCATATTGATTAAGAAGTTTCCTTGCTACACTTAATGGTTTTCCACAAACATTGCCATTCTATTGGGATTTAGGTCTGTTCAGTGTTATTAATGTTGGAAAAATATCTTTATTGTGCATAATATTGCAGAGGTAAACTTAAAATTAATATACTACTGGAGTATGTCTTCTAACATTACCCCTGCTCCCGTCCCCTATCTGGTACAACCTACCCGTCATCTTACACCCCTCCTCAATCCACCAATCACTTTGGAATCCTTTCTTACCACACCCCTCTCCTCTTTCTACAGGCCATCTTGCCCCTCCACTCTCAGTCGTTGTGTATGGTTTCAACCTGAAATGTTGACAATTCCTCCCACAGGTGCTGCACAAACTTGTGTAAAACAGCTTTTGTTTGGTTTTACTCTAACTCTTTTTATTCAGCCTCTGGGCAGACTGATGCAGTTGATTACAATAACTTCCACTTGTTGAAACTTGGAATTACAATTGGAAGCAATAAATGAATATACAGCGGGGAAAGATGCAGTGCAAAAAGTACTTTGTGAATTTTAAATGTGGTGGTCCCAGTTTACTAACATTTGGAGGCATAACTCAATGCTAAATCTATTTTCTCTTAGGTCAACAAACGTAATATAATTGTAAGAGCAACAATGCTGAGTATGGGTGTCATATACCAACATTATGTGAAAATGTTTCATCTACATCTAAGTAGATTTTACCAGCTGGTATCATTAGGACAAAAAAGTGTTTCATTAACACCCTGACATCTCATAGATAGACACACAAGTGTTGACCTTTTCCCTCTCATTGACTCATGCCATCTTGTGTACATGTGATCTAGTTATCAAGCTGTATTTCTTGGTTATGTCAATGTATTATTATACTCTAGCTTCACTTGCAAGCAGAAGATTTCTCAACATTTAAAGGTCGAGATTTGGTATAAACACAGCTTTGAGTTGCCCAAGTTCATGTATATATATCATGTAATACTGGAAGGTCCATAATTGTTTTGAGAAGATACCTTCTGCTCAAACGTGATGAGACAGATATGAGAAGCTTCACTAAAATGCTTCTATAGATGTGTAGTGGAGAGTGTATTGATTGGCTGCATTAAGGCCTGGTATGGAAACGCCAATGCCTTTGAATGGAAAATCCTACAAAAGGTAGTGGACTCAGCCCAGTACATCACATGTAAAGCCCTCCCAGCACAACTGCATGAAACACAGTCGGAGGGAAGTCAATCATCAGAGATCTCCACTACCCAGGCCATGCTCTCTTCTTGCTGCTGACATCAGGTAGGAGAGCCTCAGGACTTGCACTATCAGCTTCAAGAATGGTTACTACCCGTCAGCCATCAGACTTTTGAATAAAATAACTGTGCTCACTTGCTCCATCATTGAGATTTCCCACAATCAATTATCTCATTTTAAGGACTTTTTGTCTTGTTATTTCATGTTCTGATTATTTATTGCTATTTATGTATCTTTGCATTTACACAATTTGTTGCCTTCTGCACTCTGGTTGATCCTGTTATAGAAACATAGAAAAACTACGGCACAATACAGGCCCTTTGGCCCACAATGCTGTGCCGAACATGCCCTTACCTTAGAAGTTACCTAGGGTTACCCATAGCCCTCTATTTTTCTAAGCTCCATGTACTTGTCCAGGAGTCTCTTAAAAGACCCTATTGTATCCACCTCCACCACCATCGCCGGCAGCCCATTCCACGCACTCACCACTCTCTGTGTAAAAAAACTTACCCCTGACATCTCCTCTGTACCTACTTCCAAGCATCTTAAAACTGTGCCCTCTCGTGCTAGCCATTTCAGCCCTGGGAAAAAGCCTCTGACGATCAATGCCTCTCATCATCTTATACTCCTCTCATCTTCCATCGCTCCAAGGAAAAAAGGCTGAGTTCACACAACCTATTCTCATAAGGCATGCATCCCAATCCAGGCAACATTCTTGTAAATGTCCTCTGTACCCTTTCTATGGTTTCCACATCCTTCCTGTAGTGAGGCGACCAGAACTGAACACAGTACTCCAAATGGGGTCTGACCAGGGTCTTATATAGTTGCAACATGTGCAGTCAACCTGCGCAGCACCTTTGACTGTCCTATTGACTCGAAGCCCATGATCCCTCTAATCCTCCACACTGCCAAGAGTCTTACCATTAATGCCATATTCTGTCATCATATTTGACCTACCAAAGTGATCCACCTCACACTTATCTGGGTTGAACTCCATCTGCCACTTCTCAGCCCAGTTTTGCATACTATCAATGTCCAGCTGTAACTTCTGACAGCCCTCCACACTATTCACAACACACCCAACTTTTGTGTCATCAGAAAATTTACTAAGCCATCCCTCCACTTCCTCATCCAGGTCACTTATTAAAATCACGAAGAGTAAGGGTTCCAGAACCTATCCCTGAGGCACACCACTGGTTACTGACCTTCATGCAGAATATGACCCATCTACAACTACTCTTTTCCTTCCTTGAGCAAGCCAGTTCTGGATCCACAAAGCAATGTCCCCTTGGATCCCATTCCTCCTTAATTTCTCAATAAGTTTTGCGTGGGGTACCTTGTCATATGCCTTGCTAGAATCCATATGCACTACATCTGCTGCTCTACCTTCATCAATGTGTTTAGTCACATTGTCAAAAAATTCAATCAGGCTCGTAAGGTATGACCTGCCTTTGATAAAGCCATGGTTACTATTCCTAATCATATTATGCCCCTCCAAATGGCCATAAATCCTGCCTCTCAGGATCTTCTCCATCAACTTACCAACCACTGAAGTAAGGTTCACTGGTCTACAATTTCCTGGGCAATCTCTACTCACTTTCTTGAGTAAAGAAACAACATCTGCCACCCTCCAATGCCCCAGAACCACTCCCGTCCTCATTGATGATGCAAAGATCATTGACAGAGGCTCAGCAATCTCCTCTTTTACCTTCCACAATAGCCTGGGGTACATCTCATCCAGTCCCAGTGACTTATCCAACTTGATGCTTTCCAAAAGCTCCAGCACATCCTCTTTCTTAATATCTACATGCTCAAGCTGTTCATTCTGCTGTAAGTCATCCCTAAAATCACCAAGATCCTTTTCCATAGTGAATACTGAAGCAAAGTACTCATAAGTACCTCTGCTATCTCCTCTGGTTCCATACGTACTTTTCCACTGTCACTGTTGATTGGTCCTATTCTCTCACATCTTATCCTCTTGCTCTTCACATACTTGTAGAATGCCTTGGGGTTTTCCTTAACCCTGTCCACCAAGGCCTTCTCATGGCCCCTACTGGCTCTCCTAATTTCTTTCTTAATCTCCTTCCTGCTAGCCTTATGATCTAGATCTCTATCATTACCTAATTTTTTGAACCTTTCATAAGCTTTTCTTTTCTTCTTGACTAAATTTACAACTGTCTTTGTACACCACAGTACCTGTACCCTACCATCCTTTCCCTGTCTCATTGGAACATACCTATGCTGAACGTCATGTAAATATCCCCTGAGCATTTGCCACATTCCTTCCCTGAGAACATCTATTCCCAATTTATGCTTCCAAGCTCCTACCCGATAGCTTCATAGTTCCCCTTATTCCAAATAAATGGTTTCCTAACTTGTCTGTTCCTACCTCTCTCCAATGTTATGGTAAAGGAGATAGAATTGTGATCACTATCTCCAAAATGCTCTCCCACTGAGAGATCTGACATCTGACCAGGTTCATTTCCCAATACCAGGTCAAATACAGCCTCTCCTCTTGTAGGTTTATCTACAACTATGTCAAGAAACTTTCCTGAACACACCTAACAAACTCCACCCCATCTAAATCCCTCACTCTAGGGAGATGCCAATTGATATTTGGGAAATTAAAATCTCCCACCACACCAACCCTATTATTATTACACCTTTCCAGAATCTGTCTCCCTATCTGCTCCTTGATTTCCCTGTTACTATTGAGTGGTCTTTAAAAAAGCACCTACTGGAGTCTTTCTGTTCATAACTTCCACCCACAGAGACCCAGTAGACAATCCCTCCATGTCTTCCTCCTTTTCTGCAGCTGTGACACTATCTCTGATCAACAGTGCCATGCCCCACCTCTTTTGCCTCCCTCCCCCTAACCTTTCTGAAACATCCAAAGCCTGCCACTTGGTAACCATTCCTACCCTAGAGTCATCCAAGTCTCTGTTATGGCCACAACATCATGGCTCCAAGTACTGATCCACGTTCTAAGCTCAACCGCTTTGTTCACATTACTCCTTGCATTAAAATAGACACATCTCAAATCATTAGTCTGAGCACCTCCCCTCTCTATTGCTTGCTTATCCTCCCTCTTGCACCATCTCCAAGCTTTCTCTATTTGTGAGCCAACCGACTCTACCTCTGTCTCTTCAGTTTGGTTCCCACTCCCCAGCAATCCTAGTTTAAACTCTCCCCAATAGCCTTAGCAAACCTCCCCACCGGGATATTGGTCCCCTTGGGATTTAAGTGCAACCCGTCCTTTTTGTACAGGTCACTGCTGCCCCAGAAGAGGTCCCAATGATCTAGAAATCTGAATCCCTGCCCCCTGCTCCAATCCCTCAGCCACGCATTTATCCTCCACCTCATTCTACTGCTATACTCACTGTCACATGGCACAGGCAGTAATCCCATGATGACTACCTTTGTGGTCCTGCTTCTCAACTTCCTTCCAAACTCCCTGTAGTCTGCTTTCAGGACCTTCTCCCTTTTCCTGCCCATGTTGTTGGTATCAATATGCACCATGACCTCTGGCTGTTCTCCTTCCCACTTCAGAATATCTTGGGCATGATTAGAAACATCCCGGACCATGGCACCTGGGAGGCAAATTACCATCCGTGCTTCTTTCCTGCATCCAAAGAATTGCTGCAGTATAGTTATTATTCTTTAGATTTGCCGAGTATGTCCACAGGAAAATGAATCTCAGGGTTGTATATGTACTTTGACAATGAAATTTACTTTGAAATTTCAACTTTATAATGGTTTAAAAATGTTTGTAAGAAAGTGTAGAGCAATTGTTTGCAAGAGCTGTACAAGCTGAAGATCTTAACTATGTGTCGCCATTCTGAAGTGTTGACTGTTTTTCTTTATGCAGATACTGCCGAAGTTTTCTTGCAATTTCTGTTTTTGTCTGCAATTATAGAGTGGTTCAGAGTTGTGGACACTGCTGTGCAAATTGATATGAATACATTTTATTAGTCTGAAAAAGTTTTAACATCAATAGCAGCAATTTCTCAGCTTTGATGAGGACTTTTTGGTGGAATAGTTCAAGCTTGCTAAGTGGTCATGGATCAGCTGACTATTACACACCCACCAAATCTTTTTCCAGTTGAAGTCAACAGATATTGGGCAGGATATGTAACGGCCAAGCAATGATAGTTTATACATCACATGAGGAGAATGTCATAATCCAATTGGATCTACTGTATATTTATTTTAGGTTAAATGAATAAGTTGTGATCGCTTAGTGATGTACAAAATGTTTTTGTTGTTTGATTGGGTAGAGTTGATGTTTCCCTTGGCTGAGGATTTTCATGACAGAGGTCAATAGATCAGCAGATTGTTTGTTGCTCCAGCACTTGTCGGCTTTGTGTTCACACTCATCACCCTCCAGCAGCTGTCTCTGCCTTCACCTTCCCTTCTGCCCACCTGATTTAAACTGCCCCTATCTTTAATTTTCCCTCTTTGCTTCCTCCTATCCCCACCTGCCTCTGTCTTCCAACTCCATATTTTCCCCTGCTCCAATAACACTTTCTATCATCCTTTGTCCCCTCCTCAGTCTACCTATTCCCTATCAATCCTGGTTCCAGCCCTCCAGCCCTCCACTCTCCTCTGCATGTGGGCTATCTACCCTCTCCATTCTTAGTCCTGATGCAGGGTTTCAACCTGAAATGTTGACAGTTTTGCTCCCCCCACCACCCCACAGATGCTGCTTGCCCTGCTCAATTGTTCTGGCAGAATTTCTACTGCTACAGATTCCAATATCTGCAGGCACTTGTTTATCTTCATCCCTTTATCCTGACAGTTCAGCAAAGAGCATCACAACCCATAAATATCTTTGGAAAATCTTGCAATATCAACATGTAAAGGAGATGTTTTGTGCATAAGCATTATAAATGTAAGGTAGCTTCTTCCCACTTACTTTCCAGTCCAGAAGAAGGGTCGCAGCCTGAAGCATCAACTGTTTATTCTTTCTACCAAGCCCTAGCACTTTTTCCAGCACTTTGTATGTGTTACCCATTAACATTAAATGTCACAAAATAATCAACGATATACAGTTGAGGAATGAATGTGAGCCACACCACTCTTCTGCCCTCTTTCAAAAATACATGCCCTGACTTTAAGTTTTGCATACTTGCTTCCAAAAGCTTCCTTAATTTTGCATCCTTTGCCTGAATTGCTTTCTCAGTGATTTATTTACTTATTTTTATTTAGAGATACCGTGTAGAATAGGCCATTCAGCCCTACGAACCGCGTCACCCCAGTAACTTCTGATTCAACCCTAGCCTAATCATGGGACAATTTAGAAAGACCAATTAACCTTCCAAACAGTACATTTTTAGACTTTGGGAGGAAACTGAAGCACCTGGAGAAAATCCACACATTCCACAGGGAGGATGTACAGACTGCTTATAGATGATGTCAGAATTGAACTCTGAATTCCGACAGCCCAAGTTGTGCTATCAGCAACGCTACTGTGATCTGATCTGAGAACTACTAGTCCACAGTCCTCAGATCTAATCACTCCATCAATGCTAATCATTCTCTCAGTTTGCTGTCTCGGCTCCAACCATCATTCCTTAAACCTGTCCACCTTTTCACATCTACTTCTTCATTCCAGAGGCTCTTTAAAATATGCCTCTTCTACCAGCTTTTGTATATATTCTCCTATGTGTCCTTTTATGCGGTTCAATGTCAATTTTATGTAAAATATCTTGTGACATGTATTGCATTGTTTTAGTATATTAAACACAAGTCATTGTTATTGTTGACCTTTTACTGATTTCCCATTTTGAAAACTCATCTGAGAGATGAGAAGTCCTATGATGTGGCAACCCCTGAAGTGCAAGCCCAGACTATGCCAACACCTACAGTGTGTCTTGGAACCACAGTTAAGGTGAATCTTTCCCTGCTGACATGTTCATTAGAAATACTTGAATGCATTCCTTTTGGAGAACGCAATCAAAATTTCTGTTAAAGAAAATAACACTAATCCATAGAAACACACATGAAATGCTGGAGGAACTCAACAGTTCAGGCAGCATCTACAGAGAGGAGTCTGTGGACAGTTTTGTCGAAGCGTCGCAGCCCAAAATGTTAACTCCTCTCCATAGATGCTCTCCTGACCTCCTGAATTCCTGCGGCAATTTGTGTGTGTGTGTGTGTGTGTGTGTGTGTGTGTGTGTGTGTGTGTATTACTATGGATTTCCAGCATCTGCTGAATCTCTTGTGTTTATAAAACGCTGATCCATCAGTGCTAATTATTTATAGTACAATGTAGAATATGTTGTAATGTGAGTATTATTAAAAGTAAGTTTATACTAATCGGGGAGTTGTTGGTAGCAAGAGGTGGGATCCGGGGTTGGCGGGGTCTTTACTTTCGCTCTTTCTACTCCCAGTATACATTGTACATAGTTCCTCCACCCAGGCCGCACGAGGTACCGGGAAGCCTCTGTATTGTAAGTATCATTTGCCGTCCCAGATAAAGATGCTCTTTTAGCCATCAAGTTGTCGAGTGGTCTTTTTGTAAAGTAGAAGTTACCACAGAATACTTACCAAAAAAAAGTGGGGACTTTATTTGTTGTAGGTACTAATTTCAATGATGTTACTGAATTAAAAGAAGTAGGATACCTGAGTTTCAAGGCTTAACTGCAAAATTGATCCAACCCTGGCAGAATACCTAATTTTTTAGTTCAATATTGATTCATAATCAATATTGTTAAATGTATAGAATTACAGTTTTGAACATTAAATTTAAAATGTTCTCAAAACTTGAAAGAAATTCTATGACATGTTCATACTGACTGGCTGCATTACAGCCTGCTATAGAAACACCAATGCCCTTGAACGACAAGTCGCACAGAAAGAAGTGAATGTGGCCCAGCCCACACAATGCTCTCTCATGAAAAGGGTATCCATCATCAGGGTCCCCCACTACCCAGGTCATGCTCCCTTCTTGCTGCTGCAATGAGGAAGAAGGTATAGGAGCCTCAGGACTCATACCAACGTGTTCAGGAACAGCTAATACCATCAGGATCTTGAACCAGAGGGAATAACTTCACTCAAGTTCTCTCACCTCATCATTGAAATACTCCCATAACCTATGGACTTACTTTCAAGAACGCTTCATCTTGTGTTCTCGATGTTTATTTATTTATCTATTTATCTATCTATCTATCTATTTCTTTCTTTCTTTTTATATTTGTTCAGTTTATTGTCTTTTGCACACTGGTTGAACACTCAAATTGATACAGTCTTTCATTGATTCTGTTATGGTTATAATTTTATGGATTTATTGAGTATGCTCACAAAGATGTATCTCAGGGTTGTATATGGTGACGTATATATACTTTGATAATTACTTTGAACTTTGAACTCAAATAAGCCTTTTGTAACACTTGGCTTGACAAATGTATCAAAGAGCTGCAACTATTCCACGTACTATAAGATCATCTTGTGTAAAATCAGAACGGGTTCTGCACTCTGTACAGATGTTGCTGCTGTGGCTTGTCAGAACTGAAATGACAGCAATAATAACATTCTTTAACCTGCTACTTGGAAGATAAGAATTAATCTTCACATTGTTAAAACAACTTGTGTTGCACTTTGTCTTCACCCATTGAACAGCAATTTAATCCCTCACTCTAACCCCAACGCTAATCCACAGATAATCATGTTTAACAGAAAGGCCTTCATAGATATCTGGATAAACACGACTGGGAAAGAAACAGAGGCAAGCAATCCTCAGTAATGAATGTAGGAGAAGTTCACGAGGCAGAAACAATTTAACTTCAGAGGCAGTTTCCCTTTGTTTAAATCGATTTAATTTTTTTTACTTAATCCATAAATAGTTGTAACTGACAAAGTGAAAAAATGTCCTTAAGACTATATAAGTTTTACTAAACTCATTACAGTTTGTATACAGTACATACAGAATGTGCTTTTACAGGTAATTTGAACAACAATTAAGTTACAGAGAAACAGTCAAGTACTGCTCATCCTGAAGCTTACTCAATTTTCAACCAATAGTTTGTGCAAAGTAACAGTTACAAAGGTACATTGTTATGTATACTACCATAAACAATCATAAAATGACCAAAAACACAAAATCACCACCTCTCTTTTAGTAAATCCATAGTCTCCTACTAAAGTAAAAATGTTGTTGTAACAATAGTCTGTCTCATAGCTAGTTACATACTAGCTGTAAATAAAATTCTAATCTGCATTATTTTTATTAGTGAAGATAATTAGCTATTACACTGCAACTGGTTCTGAAGCTAGTTCAAAACGATGGATATAAAAATTCACCCAAGTTTATATATGGTGAAAAGGCTGAACGGCTGCTACAAATCCTAAGCTGAGGAGGTAATGCAGAAAAAAATACTATTGTAGCAGATCTCACAGATCGTGTGGATTTGATTATTATTAAATAGAGAGAACATAAAGTGTTACAGATTTCCCAAGGTACAGGTGCATCCACTATGTAGTAAATATAACAGTTTCCATCAAACAAAGCCACAAATCCATTGCAGGACTTGGAATTAACATGTGTTGCCTGGGTTTAAACTGCAACCAATTACAGGACAAACTCTTATAGCTCCCCAGCATGTCTAATGTTACAGTATAATCACACCAATCTCTTAAGGTCCATTTTAAACCTTCAATAGCTCACCCTCCAGCACAATGTTATATGACACGTAGGGTACGTGTTCTGTAGTTTAACTACTGAAATTTTAATCAAACTAGCTTGCTAATCTAAAAGATTACATGGTAGCCAATGTTCCCTCTTAAGGTGTGTGTGTGTGTGCACACTAACTTTTGCTACAAGTGCACAAAAGAATTTAAACTGCAGACAAAAGATTGTCACCCTCTACCTCCTTGGCTTGTCAAGTATATTTCACGATTGTACACAATCACATTTCCTTTTCCAGTTTCGGATGCGGATGATGTGGTGTTTATGATGACTTGCCTACAGATTTTAGAACTGGTTTATTTATACAGTTTTTTTATTGAAGAGGTTATTAATGTGCACACGTTGTTGTCACTGGGCAAAAAATTGCACAGCACAAGATTTTTGTGCTTACTGGTCATTAAAAATCAGAGGGAACTTTGATGGTAGCCTGGTATAAAATTCACAAACTGACGAATCTTTGACAATCTGATAACAAAGTCACCCAATTTATTATACAGCGCCTTTAGAAAAATTGATTGACCAGTAATTTTCCCTGCTGACTTACCTTTCCCTGCTTTCTTCTGTATTTGTGGTGATATGTTACTCCTGTGTTGCTGGTTCACTGGTAGATTTCTGTAGGCAGTGGAAGGATGTTGCACCCTGTCACGTGGTGCTGGCACTCCTCGGCCTCCTGAACCTCCCGCACCCAGCTCACTCACCCAAAAACTTGTTCCTGGGAACTGGGCCGTTCACTTCCCCTGCAATTCCTTTCAGGAGAGTGATCTTTGCAGTGGGTGTGGAAGATTTAATTGCATGATTAAATATTCCAGTGTTAAGTTGCTTCAACTTCCATGATCCTTGTGTGCTACCTGCTGGTTGGTAATGTTCTCGATGACAATGTGTGCAATGCTTGGAACCTTCTGTTGGGGTCTTTACTAACTGTTTTTCTTATGAACCTTTTCTGACAGGCTCTCTCTTTAGATTAGGGGTCCCCAACCTGATTTCATGGACCCCTTGGTTAATGGTAGGGGTCCAAGGCATAAAAAAGGTTGTGAACCCCTGCTTTGGATTATACTGCCATTTGCAATGGTTCGCACCTTTGCTTACAAATCCATCTTTGATTGGTTGGGCAAGCCTGCTGATTGTGATGTCAGCATATCGTACTATGCCTCTGAACATCGTTGCACTGTTCTTTGGTCTCAAGTTATAGTTTACAGCTTTGCATCTTGGACCACAGTGTGAGGTTCATTCAATAATAAAATCAAACTATTCCTTTCCTGCTCCATTGGTGGATGCAGACTGCTTAGTGAAGTTATCACAAGCTGAATTGGCAGACATGATGTGTCTAAATAGATTTGTATTTATTTATTTAGGACCTATAGCAATGTAGCCCCATAAAATGCAAAGCTTTTTTACCCAGCCTGTGACCAAGAAATCAAGGATCTATCAATCACTGCCTTTAAGGTACATTTCAGGCAGAGGTTAGCAGATTGATTGGTCTGGGCATGAAGGGATATGGGGAGAAGGCAGGAGTCTGGGGCTGAGAGGGAAAATTGATCAGGCATGATGGAGCAGATTCGATGGGGCAAAATGGCCTAATTCTGCTCCTATATCTTATAGTCTTATGTTTTAAGAAATCTTGGCCAGGTTGTTAAGTGTTATGCTGAGCTAAAACTTGGAACAAAGCAATACTTTAGAACACAGCCAGTGTGTGGGTCAGGGCATATGCATTCCCACTGGAACTTGGTTAAGTCAGTGTACTTAGGATAAGAATAGGCAATAAATACAACAGGGGCCCTGGAAGAACACAATAATGTCCATAGCGACTAAATAACTAGGAAAATAATAAAGGGAACAGTAAAGTAATAAATGATAAGTTCTGATGCTGATTTTGTTTTGTAGCCAAATTGGAGGTATTCCAAATCCAACATTTCCTAACTGATAAGAACTCAGGTTAAACTCATGATCGATGCTGCGTTTATCTCAGCAAGATAGGATGGATAATAATGATTTAAAAAGTGGTTGTCATCCAAAGGGAACAATAATATTGACAGGTGGGTGTTGATCATACTGTGGACCATTGTGAAGGTGAGCTACTCGTTTCTGAGACATCTAACAAGCGCTGGCTTCTTTAATTTCAGGAGAGCCTGCTTCACTCTTGCAACAACATCAGGGAGTCACTTTTACTCATTCTAGAAGCTTTGCTGGTAGAAGATACCTAGAAATCTGATTTATAATGGCAAAATATCCCAACAAATGACTAAATAATTATACAGTTTTCAAATCAACTGTTGTTTAAATTATGCTATTATTTGAGGATTAGTCAAATGATTACTCTATCTCTATCTCATGCTAAATTTCTCATAGTTTATCCTCTGGAATGTAATTTCTCAAGGGCACCTGCCTACAATCTACTTGTAAATTTCATACTTTACACTGTAACAACCTAAATAACCCTTTAAACATTTGCACTTCAGATTTGCAACACCACTTTAACATTGTAGAGGGACTGTAACACCCTTCTAAATAGCAAGCTGTAACTATTGTTGTGCTTTAATCAATAAAATGTACATTAGCTTGAAAGCATCACTTTTATTTAGTTGGTGTCACTGTATTATTTACAGATAAAATACAAAGAATAACAGTGGTGTACTAGATCCTTTAAAAACTATAAACCTTCTTCCACCTTTGCATACTTCTCCCACTTTGATCTCTGCTTTTGCATTGCAGTTTTAACCATACCGATTTTCTGGGCGAGCTCGCCACTGATTAAAGTTTCTCCTTGCTGCCCTAAGCTTTGTGGCTGACATGATCTGTACTGAGTAAAAAAAAGCCTCAATCATATATAAGACAAATATTAATGTTTGCGGCAAACTGATTACACTGTAACTTTTGGTTTATTTTTTGGTCAGTCTTCCGTTTCACTGCAATGACCAAAACACAGAAAATGACTGATAACTTGATGTTATAAGCAATTAGCTGCTCACGCTGTCAGCCACAAGACTAATTTCACCTGCAAGTATTGAGGTATTAAAAAAATGCCCATGAAGCAGCATCAACTGACGAGGAAAAGGTGTCTGAGGAGTAATTCTTTTATAAACGAATAAGTCATCCTTTTATTACACTGCCTCTACACTTTATTGGTCCTTATTGAGTCAGTAAGCCTAGACAATGAATGCCTGCATCACTGCCACCAGTATGGTTCTGCACTTGATGATAGCATGTTGACCCTCTCTAATGCTTCCTTTGCCTTCCTGTCTTTCAAGATGAATTAATCAAACATGCCAACAAGCTTCTTTACCAACCTGTCTAAATGCATGGAAAATTTAATTTTAAATATATAGCGAAAACTAGGATTTGAATCTTGACCTTCAAAAAGAAATGTTAAATTGCTGCAAAAAGGTTTTTTAGACTATGATCATACTTCACTCACTACAGTGTAAGTTGTTCTAAAGCAATACAATGCACATTCCTCATTTGCCTGTATGGTTATGAGGTTGAATCTCACCAATACTGGTAGATAATGTGTAATGCTGATACTCATACACATTACAAAGGAATAATCATGACAGGAGACATGTGTGAGCCTGAAGTTTTTTGTAAGTGTTCAGATAACTAAAATAACATAAGATTTCAAATCATCATCTAATCAGATTTTTAGTTGTGATGCACTCACTGTTTAAGAACTTGCTAATGAAGATAAAATCCATATCTAACTAGATAATTATTACATAATGGCCTAAGTTGCACAAAAAAATTCCAAGTACATTTCCAAGCCTCCAATATAACACAGAAGATCACACCACTGCTACATTATAGGATCTCTTCCACTTGTGTGTAAAGTCACCACAAGCCATTCAATGACATAAACATCATTCAACACTATACAATACATGCCTCAACAGGCCAGCACTTGTCCAATATTTATATATTGCTTCAAACTTGCAAATTACAATTTTAACATACTTTGTTTTACAAATCCAGAGGCTCCATCAATTTTGCAAGCAGCAGATCTGAATGAATACTTAGCATGCTAATCTGTGGGGATATCGACTTCCAGATCCAGCCTAAGAGTCCTGTGCACTTTTTTTTTTAAAATGCTGAATTCCATCATTAGGTTGTGCCAGTACTCCACACTACTGCACTTCATGTCCAGACGAGCACGGTGCCTATCGAACCCAAACCGTGAGACAAATCATCAGCGCTTAAGGAGAGTAAAGGTGAATGGGAAATAACAAGGGGAATGTGTTGGAAAACTAAAAACAACAAATGTGTGCAGACGTTGTAAAATAAATAATTGATGCTGAACAGATGAAACACTGAATACAGTGAAGTACATATAAAATAAGAGAAGGATGAAGTACAGAACAAAAGAAAAAAAAGAAAACAATGAAACATGGCACTCCTGTCATTACAAATGTATGAAGTTGCTTTCCTCCACCTTCTACAGCTCTCTTTATGTTGTCTGCATGCCTGTAAGTTCTTGGGTACCACCTCTTCTTGTTGACTGACGTAAATAAATGATTCACAAGGTTCACCTCAGACCATCACCAAATTGAGCACTTTGGCATGATTAGTGATTTCAATGCCTGTGTGGCATTTCATATGTCAGAAGTGAACCTGATAATAAAGTCCATTAAAAAGAAAGATAAGCAACATCCTCCTAGGTTCAAAAATTCATTTACAGAGTCCCATGCCCACAAAATTAAACTCTTATCTTGTAAATGCTACAGATTTCTCAGAAATTTTTCCGCTCAGTAAAAAAAAGTCATACTGTTGGGAAAAAAAATTATGGAACTCATTACCACTTATCAAAAGTGCTCAATAATGCAATTTTTAATTCTTTCTATAATGATACTACTTGACCACCTGGAATTCTAAGCAACCATTCAACGGGCCAAATAAGCATGGAAGAAAAGCCAGCTGTGCCCCAATCTTGTGTACGGAAATGGTTACCGATGAGTTGGCCTAATTAAATTTTAACTGTACATGCTTAGAAGATGGAAAACCTTAACGCACTGTTTGGGATGATATGGTACAAGCGTCTTTGTTTTCACGTCGAGTAATCTGAACAATTCTGTTTCCCAAATTAAAAATCACTCTCTTTCAAACAAATAATTTCAATCTCCAGAAGTAGCAATAGTAGTCGGTTTGAAATTTAACCTCTGATCTTGTTGCTCTGAGCCTGTTCCATCGATTACCATACCACATGGCTTCCTTTGATAGAAACTGTCAGGTGACCTGGATGGTTCACCACCTTCTGTTGTGCTAATGTACCAACTAAAATGAAAACCTTGAATAAAACTAGGAATTGATGTTAAGTATCTCTGAAAAGACTGAAGCCTTGTATAGTATACCATTTTGTTTAGATAAACAAATACATTTGCCTAAATAACATATCAGAAATTAGAGTGTGAGTAATTAGTGTAGTCTGACAGTGCCATTGTCCTGTGGTTCACTGACAAAACCTTCTACACTCTTGTTACTGTAGAATCGGCAACTGACTTTTTTAAGATCAAACAGTCACTTCTGTTTTGCTGGCTGTATGGTAATTACGGTGATGTCCTGGGATATAGTGGAGCTGTTCCACTGTGTTGTGCCGACGTGAAGCAAAGGCATGTCGCTTAGCAGCAGTGTGATTCGTCTGATTTGTACTTAAGGTATTGGACGAAGAGTTTGAGGCACTGGGATGTGAGTGCATTTTTGTCATCTTATAACGATCTAAGATGGGTGTAGATACAAAGACATCTGTGTGGGATTGAGACAAAGCCCTGGACATGGCCTTCTCACGGAATGCGGAGCGTTTGAGGGACATAACTTTGTCTGGAGAGAGTAGAGGATCCTGGGACTGAAGGCGTTCAGCTGACAATAGTTGTTCATCAGATAGGATGCGCTCATAAGACAAGACACATTCTTGAGGCATGTCTCTCTCTGGGGACAGGACTCTGTCCTGTGACATGGCTCGCTCTGGTCGCCTCGGCCTTTCCCTATGGTTACTGTGTTCCTGATTCATTTTAATAACATGGAGAGGCAGAGTTCCTCTTGCTGCCAAGTCTGGAAGATGCCTTCTTTTCATGTAGTATTCATCCATCTCCTTCTCACCTGCGGGGATGAGTTAAAATCACATTTTAGATTGCCATCAACAAAAGATCTTACATTTCTGAAAGAATGCATTAACCACAATTAAGGCTGTCCCTTATCCAATTTTCATTCGGGTAGTCCCATTTTCAAAGAAGATGCTCTCAGATTCCAGGAATATAAACTAGATGTAAATAGTTTGAAGGGGTTCCCTTTGTTTATCCCCTCTTGCTGTATATTACAAAATAGGGCTATTATTCAGTAGAATTTTTAATAACAGTAAAAAAATCAGCAAAGCTCTTACCATAAGCTTACTCTTTCAAACCAACCCACAATCCAGTTCTGGATTTGGTTAAAAAACAAGAAACACAGCCTTAAATGTAATTTTATTTAGAACATTTAGGTTTCAATCAACTGTACTAAGCAACATGTAAGACTTGTGTACTTTTCTGTAGTACAACAATCATGAATGATTTTATTAACAAAACTATTCATAGATATTCATGCAGAGGTATGTGCAACATAGAATGCATTTGATTGTGGAATG
This sequence comes from Hypanus sabinus, assembly GCF_030144855.1. NCBI lineage: Eukaryota > Metazoa > Chordata > Chondrichthyes > Myliobatiformes > Dasyatidae > Hypanus > Hypanus sabinus. The sequence goes on along the minus strand of NC_082728.1, from coordinate 42,146,546 downwards.
CATGAGCTTCCTTTCTGACAGGTAAAGACTGACAGAAATGTCTCCCATGAGGACAGGTATAAATGAACAAACATAGCTGATGTAGACAGGCATCAGCAGCGTAACTGCAACTATCATGGTACATACATCTCACTTGACTCAGTTGTCCGATGTGAAATCATTGTGCTTGCATAAGACTGGCAATTATGAAGTTATTTCTGTCTACTGTATGTTATTCAAGGTTACCTCACCAGGCCTGGTAAAATGTTCCATCTTCTTATATTTTCAGGAAATTTCAGGCACCTTTCTTGTGTTTTATTTGTTAATATTTGTTGCAACTTATGTGTGTGCTTACTTTTTTTTAAAGTTAAAATCACCTTTAAATTGTTTTCTTTTTATATTTTAATATCTTCTTCTTACATTTCACAGACTTAAGGTTTGGCATCATTTTCAAATTTATATAATTTCATTCCCTTTACTTTACCCAAATAATTGCCATCTTCAATACCCAATACCTTGTTTGTAAGGATTCATAATCTTTTTTTTAAGAATGATCTGCTTTTCTTTACATTGTTCCAATTCTTTATGACAATTATCTTTGTTTATGACACCTTTTGTTATATTTCCTCCTTCTCCTTATGATTAGATTCCTCTTACATCCCTCTTATTATTAGATTCTTGATATTATTGCACCCAGTCCTTCTAGTCAGCATGGCCAATAACTTGATTTCTTATTTCAACCCCATCAGACATTCATTGATCATATTTTACCAGATAGAATTACTTTAAGAAGAAAATGTTTGTGTGAAATCCTAAGATAGCTGATTCTATGCAATTGGCTTCATTCACATTGCAGAACAGACTTTATTCACCACAGCGAAAGAGAACAGTATTTTCACAATGATCCTTCTCCCACAGTCAGAGGTCAGGGAGGCATGTCCTTGACTCCTGTCAGCTACAAGGAGGATTAGCTTATCAGCACCCTGAACTCTTGCTTCTGACAGTACTATTGTGCTCTGTTAAAGGGCGATTTTCGGTGGTCTCTCCAGCTGGTCTGCGACAAAACTAGAGGTATAATAATGCTATCTTTGATAGATGTCACAACATAAAGTAAGAACACATTTAAAATAAAATCTCAGCTCGATAGGCAGCATCTCTACAATGAGAAACAGAAATAACATTACAGGTGGAAGTACTTGCTGAGAATGAAGGATCGTCAATGTAAAATGTTAGCTTGTTTCTCTTTCCATAGATGCTGCCTGACCTGCTGAATGTTTTCAGCATATCCTGATTTTATTTCGGATTTCCAGCATCCGCATTTCATGTAACACCACATCGAACTGTAACCAGCCCTGCTCGAGCTGCAATGTCTGTAAGACTTCATAATGGCAATCAGGTCTTGACCATCTATGAAGAATGCGTCAGCATGAAGTTGAACAGTTGTTACTCTTGCTTGAGCAACAGCTGGGACACTGAAAGACCAAGACAAGTTTGTGGCATTTAAAAATAAAATAAGTTACCAGATCCAAGATCCTAGGCATGGTGCAAAATAATGTTAATGGAAAATTATGGGACACCTACTTAATCGTTTTAGTGAAGAATACTTGCTTATGTCAGATTTGACTGCAGACTCGTACGATGGTGGAAGGTGTGACAGACTCTGATAAGACCTTGAGAAGGACAGGTCATATGGCTCGGTCGCAGAAGTAAGAATACTGTTCATCCGAGGTTTTTCTGTGGAGGTTAAAAAAAAGATTTGTTTAAGAATGACTAATGTGAAAGTTCAACAACATATGTCTCCTCCACTTCACCTTTGAAAGGTATAGAACATATGAAAGAAATTGCTCCACGCTAAGTATGTTGATCGAATGACCTTTTAAAATGGTTGTCAGAGCTAGTCCAACTTCCATTTTTGCATGTCCCATAAAAATGACATTTCATGAGAATTAGCAATCGTAATTCTGGTTAATTTTTTTCCCCTCAGTTAACGAGAGCAGAAACCAACATTAGTTGCCCACGTATAATCTTATTCTTTTAACAGTAAACATAAAATGTAATGGAAAATTGTGAGTCTAATACACACGGAATGAATGCATGATTTCTCCATTCTGTTATTGTGTTTTCCTTATCCCACCTCAATGCACTGAGTAATGAATTGATCTGTATGAACAATATGCAAGACAAGCTTTTCACTGTACCTCAGTACAGGTGACAATAATAAACCAACCAACCAATTTTCCTTACGGGTCTTCCATTCCTGCAAAGACCCAACTTGACCTATTCTCCTTATCTGCCCACATTCTCCAACCACTGACAACCTCACTTCTTGGTTACCCATTAGCCCAAGAACACCTGCACCTCCATTATCACTACCTACAACATTCTTCCTCCATCCAAACACCTCCTTGACATCTCTACCAAAGCAGTCTCTGCTGTCATTCAGTTTGATCCCTCTACTAACCCTAAACCAACCCACCTACCTACTGATTGGTCCCTTTTACCCGCCAATCCTACTTTTGATCTGCAACCATTCCACTGAAACCCCCCATCCCCCACCATAGACACTATGATAGCATTCAAGATTCAAAATCATTTAATGTCATTTCCAGCGCCCAAGTGCAAAGGACAATAAAATAATTGTTATTTTGGATTCAATGCAGAACAAAAAAGAACACAATAAGATAAAGAATATAATGACAATAAAATACACAATAAATATAAATACATAACATAGGTTATATACCTGTATACAATCTGTATACAGATTGTATGTCTGTAAACAAATGCTAGGTACAGGAGTGTCTGTACAGAAGGTGATTAACAGCAAATAATTAAAGCAGTGGTTATGTAAAGTAATGATTACGTCGCATCCTCCCTGATGGGAGTGGGTCACACAGTCTATGAGCATGGTGAGATGTTACTGGGCCTTTTCTGTATATGTGTCCTTGATGCCGGCTAGACTGGTGGGGCCAGTGACACACTGAGCAGTACTGACTACTCATTGTAGCACCTTCCTGTCCAGTTTCCATTGCATGCCGTGATGCAACTTGTTAGGGTGTTCTCTACTGCATGCCTGTAGAAGGGTGTGCGTAGATCTGCATAATTCAACTCATCCTCAGTGGAAGTTGAGTTGGTGAGATTTATTGATTGTGTAGAATGTCTCCTGGAACCATGAGCGGGTGTGTGAGGTGTGCACTCCCAGGAGCTGGAATCTGCTCACAGATTTCACTGCCATGCCACCGACGTAAAGGGGTTGTGAGTGGTGCAGGTTCTCCTGAAGTCAATAACCATCTTCACTGCATCTTGTTGGCATTGAGCAAGAGGCTATTTGCCTGCTCTCCAGCTCTTCCACCTCCTCTCCATAGGCCGTCTCATCATTGTGATGCGTCCCACCATTGTCATGTTGTATGCAAATTTGACAATGTGATTACTCGGGCATTTGGCCATACAGCCAGAGGTGAGCAGACTGTCCAGCACACAGCCCTGGGGGCACCCGTGTTGAAGATGAGGGAGGGAGGAGCAGTTGTAAATCCTGATCGTCTAAAGTCTATTAATTAGGAAGACCAACACTCAGTTAAAAAGTGGTGTATTTAAGACCGAGCATTAGGAGTTTGTTCGCCAAGGTCTGTGGGACAATAGTGTTGAATGCCAAACTGAAATCCAGACACTGCATTCTGATATAAGTGTTCTTCTTTTCTGGGTACGTCAGGACCAGATGCATGACAGATGCTATGGATCTGTTGTACATTGATTTTGTCAGTGAGCTTATTGGTGAATGACCAATATGGCAGGAATCGAGTTTTTGATATGTGTCATTACTGGCCATTCAAAGCACTTCATGATGATTGTTTCAGTTCCACCAGGCATAGTCACTTAGTTCTGAAGGTGTAGAGTTCCTTGATGTAGGGATGATGGTGGCCAATATGGAAATAACAGCCTAGATGAGTGAAGTGTTGAAAATGTCCATGAAGTCATCAGTGAGTGGTATGGACACAGCCTGAGTATTTGTCCTCGGATGTAGTCTGGCCCAGAGGTAGTCTCCCCCAAGCCATTATAGAGGTTGACTCTCAGCCAAGTCCTTCCTATCTCTACTGCTCTTAGACAGTGGCTACACACTTGTGTGTGTGTGTGGGGTGGGGGGTGGGGGGGGGGTAGTTTCTGTGGCCAGCGTGGTGTCACGTGCCTCGAAGCTTGTTTAGAAGTTGTTTGGAGTGTCAGGCTGGGAGGCAGTTCATGCTGTTTTTCCTTATGTAGTCAGTAATGCCCTTGATGCCCAGCCACATATGTTGGTTATTTGACAGGTGTTCCTGATTTTTTTTGAGTGTAGGTAAACTTTTCCCTCTTGAAGCCTAAGATGAGGTTTCTTCTTGCTGCTGTGAGAGCTGTTCTGTCACCAGACCTGAAAGCATTGTCACGGGCTTTTAGTAGGGAACACGCCTCTGCTCAGCGTTCAGCTAGTGCTCAGGTTGGGCCACGAGAAGACCGCCCTTAAAGTACCAACATCACCTACACACCTACTAATGTAATTGGTGATGGATGAGGAATATTCCTTGAGGTCTGTATCTTTTCTGTTTGTGGCAGCAAACAGCAGCAGTATTGAATACCTGTCAGTTAGTCTGTTGAAAACAGTCCTGAAATATAGAGGTTGCCTCCTTAGGCAATACAGTGATGGTTTCTCTTGACTGGTTTCAGCAGATGTCAGTATGCTGGGATTAACATTATGGAGATGTGGTCAGAGAGACTGAGGTGAGAGTGTGGGATAGCTTTGTAAGTACCATGTCTATTTGTATGAAGATGGTCATGTCTATTTGTTCCCCTGGTGGCCGTGGTGACATGTGGAATTTGGGTAAAATGCCCTGCAGGTTAACGTGATTGTAGTGTTGTCTTCCCCCAAGCATTAGACTCCTCAATTCCCAGAGTCTAGTCTGACACATGCACGCACACACACACACACACACACACACACTCTCTCTCTCTCTCTCTCTCTCTCTCCCTCCCTCCCTTCCTCCCCTGAACACCACTCTCCATTCCCTTTGCAATTTTTGCTCATTTCTTTCTCAATTCCAGCTAAAACCTTGTTTACATTTACATTTACATCATTTGTTATTGTGTTGTAATTTGCCCTTCACTGTGCCTATTGTCTTGTTTATTAGTTATCGTACTGTCTTGCACTGTTTTGTGCACTTTATGTAGCCCCGTGTAGGTCTGAAATCCAATGTAATTTTGCGTTGTTTCACGTAGTCTGGTGTAATTTTGTGTTGTTTCAAGTAGTCTAGTGTAGTTTTGTGTTGTTTCATGTAGCACCATAGTCCTGGAGGAATGTTGTTTCATTTTTACTGTGTACTGTACAAGCAGTTATGGTTGAAATGACAATAAAAGTGACTTGACCTGACTTGACTTTTGAGAATTATATTTTTGGGAGGCGGATGCAATTCTCAACCATGGCAGAGACACTGTACTCAATGCAAACCCCCAGGAATCATGCTGTACCTGGGGAGGGGGCACTGGATTTCAGTGCATATCGTACTATTAGGCATTAAAAACTCCAGCTGCATGTTCATCTGGTGGTTTTATCCATGTACTGCAGTATTCAAACATCCCTAGCAAGCCATCACCGTTGAGCAGTGAACATACTATTTTCAAGCATAATTTCCCTTCATGCACTAATCAGAAGGCTACCATTTCCTATTCTTCAAATGAATCAATGAGTCCCTCAGTCAGCCAGGGCTTTCTTTCTGACTATGTATATTACTACAGACAAAGAAACCTCATAAATAATCTCAGTTTTAATGCCCTATGACTTTTCTCTTTGGTTTACACACAGCAATTATCCAAGGATTAATTTTAAATTCCTATATATCCCAGACCCTAAACACTTTCAGCCCTTGCATTAACTTAATTTGCTTAAGGTATCATTAAAATACTATTAATTTTGACAATTGAATAATAAGGATGGGCAGCACCTTCTTAAGATAGTGACAAGTATTAGCCCATCACAAACCCAAAAGGAAATCCCTTTCAGCAGAAATTATTGCAAAATGGTGAAGCTGTCAACGCAGGATTATTACAACAAGAATGAAAATTGTACTGTAGCTGCCAACAAGTTTTCTCAATTTTCATTCTTCATATTATGATGGGGAATTTTCATTAAATAATGTTGAAATTCTCTTTGAGTTTGTATCAGCTTCAAGACAAATATACCAACATTTATAAAATATTCTCTTCACTTTACATTGTGGGAAAATACGATTTAGTTTTCAACTTAGCTAGCCTTTAATCCAAGTAGGAAATGAATGATATGAGTTGATTAAACATTGACAGATTTAATAAAATTGCAGGAATTGGTAACTATTATGCAAAAACAGAATATGTTAAAAAGAAATTATCAAGATAAATCACACGCTGGAATCCAATTTTACTTTGCATTGTTTCATAAGAATGAGAGAGCTAATCATTAATGGAAAAGATCCTGTTAATAATTTATGCTTAATATATACTAGGATAGCTAGTAATAACTAGTAATATAATGCAATGACTGTAAAATAATAAGGATTTATATGGCCTTTCTATTACAGGATGAAAAAAAACACACATCAAATGTGCTCAATTGATGATGGATACACTTAGAAATGTTTGCACCAAGACACTACACCAGTTAATAAATAGCAGAATATTTGTATCTGTTAGTGGCCACTTTAGTTGGTATGTTCCAATATTATGAGTGTGGAATTAGCTGCCAGGTGAAGTGGTAAATGCAGGCTCTCTTTTAACATTTAAGAAAATCTTGGACAGGTACATGGATGAGAGGTGTATGGAGGGATGTGGTCCAGGTGCAGGTCAGTGGGACTAGGCAGAAAAATGGTTCGGCACAGCCAAGAAGGGCCAAAAGGCCTGTTTCTGTGCTGTAATGTTCTATGGTTCCCATTATGCACCTTTTCAATGTGCAACACAGAACAGTGGCCTTGTGATGTGCTGGCTGAGCTTAAAGTTAAGACCTTTTGATTTGGTAGAAACGCTGAACATCCAGACAATGACAGAGACAATACACGCAGACAAAGCTGGCTGATCACTCATGGATGTTCCAATTTTGCATCCACAACTCAGCTAGTTCATCAAAGGAAATAAGTGTGTTATATATACAGGCTGCCCTGCAATATAAGAACTTCTTCTGTACTTTCCAAGGATGAGAGCTCTGGGAGAGCTGTAAGTTCATTTTCTTAATTGCAGCAAATAGTTTGAATTTCCATTACTTCTGGGGCACCAACATCGATGACCCTAATGACAGCTCTCATTGAAAATTATGGAAAACATCAAATATTCTTGTTTTAGCCTACTGTGGTGGAGAACCACAGCTGCCTTTATGATGGTGTGTTCAGTTATGAAGTTCTAATGCGATTGAACGATCTATGCTGCTTAAAACTGATGGAAATAGACTAGGAAACACACGCAGAAAATGCTGGGGTCCTGGTGAAGGGTTTTGGCCTGAAATGTTGACTGTACACTTTTCCTAGATGCTGCCTGGCCTGCTGAGTACCTTCAGCATTTCGTGCGTGTTGCTAGGATTTCCAGCATTTGCAGATTTCCTCCTGTTTGGAAATAAACTGGACTGTGGCCGGTACAATGCCCCTTTAAGAAGCCGCCAGCAAAAGAGGGGTTGACATGCCGGTTTGATGGTGCATTTTCAAAAAAAACACGAGGTTTTCGACTTCTATACCAACTATCTTGCTGGCAAATGTGCAGTCTCTCGTAAATAAATTTGACAATATCAGAGCTAGGGTGCTGGATCAGAGGGACATTAGGTATATATGTGTCTTTTGTTTCATGGAATCTTGGTGAATCACTTCCGTGTTGAGCACAGTGATTCCAATAGACGGGTTCACAACACATCATCAAGATAGATCGGTCGAGTTTCTCAGAATTAGAGGTGGAGATATATGACTCATGATCAACTCCTTGTGGTGTACTAATGTGTTGGTGACGTCCCAATATCGCTCACCAGGCCTGGAATTCCTCGCAATTCCAGGCCTGGAATTCCTGGAAGTGCCAGCCAGTTTACCTGCTGCGAGGGAATTCAGTGATCTTTTTGGAAGTGGTACACTTTGATACATCCTATCTCAGCCTCATGTCAAGCAGGCTCCAGACGAACTGAGCAATGTAATCAACAGGCTTTGAACAGCACATCCCGATGCCTTCCCCTTCATTTTGGGGGATTTTAACCAGCTTGATAAAGTCACTAAGTATTTATTATCAACAAATAACCTGTAGTGCCTCACTGGACTACCATTACACTTAAGTTCAAGAGTGCCATCTGTGCTGTTCCCCATCCACACTTTGGGAAGTCTGATCACCTGGCTGTACTTCTGCTCCCTGAGTATAGGCAGAGTCTGAAGACTGTAGCACCAGGAGTGAGGACAAAGAAGATAGGGACTAGGGAGGCACAGGAGCACCTTCAGGACTGCTTTGAATCAGTGGACAGGACTGCATTCAGGGAGTCATCTTGCAGCCTGGATGAGTAGGCTGCTGCAGAAGGTCAAAATAAGTTGCAGACACATTTAAAATTAGTCAGTTCTATCATGGGTTCCAGCCTCCATAGTATCAAGACATCTTCAAAGAGCGATGCTTTAGGAAGGCGGTGTCCATCATTAAGGACCCCCACCACCCTGTCCTGCCCTCTTCACACTGTTACCATCGGGAAGGAGGTACAGAAGCCTGAAGGCACACACTCAGCGATTCAGGAACAGCTTCTTCTCTGCCATCCGATTTCTAAATGGACATTGAACCCATGAATATTATCTCAGTAGTTTTTTATTTCTGTTATTTTGCACTACTTACTTACTTATCTATTTAACAGACATATATATACTTATTGTAACTTTTTTCTCTATGTTTATTTGTCATATATTTCATTTACTGCTGTCGTAAAGTTAACGAATTTCACGACATATATGCGGTATATTAATTCTAATTCTGAAATTCATGCAGGAAACAGATAGTATTAATACAATTCATTGTAAAATAGTATAATGGTTGGAGAATAATTATACTAATTTTGGCCAAAGCATATGAAGTTTGTCAGAATTAAATCAAGCGAAGACTATTGTTATAGGAATACTCTGATAAAACAACCATAGAAATATACAAAGTACTTTATGTGCACATATATTGTGCAAAAGGGTTTGGCACTGATATACAGCAAGAGTGTCTAAAACTTTTGCACAGTGCTGTAGTAATTATGTATAGCACTGTACTGCTGTCATGAAAGAAAATCAAATTTCATGACATATCTCATGATGATAACCCCAATTCTCTATAGGTCTACATGAAACACTGCCATAGGAAAGCAGCATTCATCATCAGAGATTCCAGCTATCCAAGTCTTGCTCTCTTTGACCTGCTGCCCTCAGGTAGAAGGTCCAAGATCCTTATGACTCATACCATCAGGTTCATGAACAGTTACTACTCCTCAATCATCAGTCTCTTGTATAAAAGGGGATAACTACACTCAACTTCACTTGCACCATCATGGGAACATTCCCACCACTAATGACTTCACTTCTGAGGACTCTATCTCATGTTCTTGTTATTTATTGTGATTTACTTATACTTGCATTTGCACAGTGTGTGGTATTCATTGATCTTGTTATAGTTACTATTCTATAGATTTGCTAAGTACAGTATGCCCACCAGAAAATGAATCTTGGGGTTGTATATGTACTTTGATAATAAATTTACTTTGAACTTGTGTTTCCACAGAACTCATAGACTGACCCATATATTCTCATAGAGAGGCCCTCCATTGGTTGGGGTCAACCATGGATGTTGCATCCTGGCTGTTTATATTGTTGGTGCTACACTGTCAGTCAATACGCAAGCCAGGGCAATATGATACGGAGAAGAAGCTGTTGCCCATGCAGCAGGCTCCCCCTCTCCACACAGCTGATGAAGCCAAAGGAACGGCCGAGACTGATATACTTTGGCACTGTGACAACTGATACATGTTGAACTAAATGCAGGACTGACTTCGGGACTTCAGACCAGATTTTCCCCTCAGGAGCTTACTCCCGAAGCCTTCCCCATGAACGGGTATTGGCATAAGGCAGCGGAGGCTTGAGATCTGAGTTGCTCTCCAAGATGAGCTGACAACCATGGCTAATGAGCACCATCTGCCCTGAGTGACTGGTAGATGCCAGTAACACACCTTTGCCCCTTCTCCTGTCAGTAAAAACAGTTCTGCCAGGCTTAGTAGCTAAGCCATACATGAAGGCCAGGGGCTGGACTTGGATTTCAGAGACTACTTGAGATATTGGGAGCATTTTATAGGTACTGGAAGATTATCCCCAGTACCCCGTACTCCATCTCCAGCTACGACAACTGTAAAGAACATGTATTTTAAACTGGATATGATTTATACTGAAATTGCATTATTGTAGCATTTCATCAAGATCAGAAATATTAGTCTTTGTAAAGTACCATAATGAACAAAGGAACAATATTGATGGGGCTCCATTGTTTCCATTTCCACAATGTTCATACACATTATTATATCCTGTCTGGACCTAACCATGCTGAAAGCTGATGTGTCACTATCCTTGTGAATGGCTAATGATATATTCAAGGCAAACAACCAAATATAAATCTGGGATAATTGCAGAAACTTTCTGGAAGCTGGCTCCTAGCCACTTACAGCAGACTCACTACAATATTCAGAATCCAGAAGATGAAGTCGCATTGGGAGTCACAGTGACTTATTAAGTTGGATTTACAATTGACTTCACCATAGATGACAGAAGGTAGTGGCCATATACTACTCTGAGATTCATTTTGTTGTGCGCATTCATAGTAAATACAAAGAAACACAATAGAATCAATTTAAAAAAACACAACAAAGAACAAAGGGTACACAACCAATGTGTAAAAGGCAGCAAACTGCGCAAATACAAAATAAATAAATAAACAAACAAACAAATGAGGCATAAATAAAGAACACGAGTTGTAGAATCTTTTAAAATAAGTCCATAGGTTGTGGGATTAGTTTAGTGTTCGGGGTGAGCAATTTTGAGTGAAGTTATCCACAACCCTCCCCCTCCACCCCCGGTTCAAGAGCCTGATGGTTGAGGGGTAACGACTGTTCCTGGACCTGGTGGTGTGGGACCTGAGGCTCCTGTACCTCCTGCCTGATGGCAGCAGCAGGCAGAGTGCATGGCTTGTATGACGGAGGTACTCAATGATGGATGCTGCTTTCCAGCAACAATGCTCCTTGTACTCAGTAGGCTTTACCTGCGATGGATTGGGATTACTTTCTGTAGGCGTTTCCATTTCTGGAGGTGATGCAACCTGTCATTATACTCTCCTTCGTGTATCTTTATAAGTTTGTCATTTTAAGATAACATAGCAAATCTACACAGACTTTTAAGAAAGTAGAGGCACTGTAATGCCTTTTATGTGGTGTACCAATGTCAGATCCTGAGATGATAATTCTGAGGACCCGGTCCACCTCTCATCCCTCAATAAAGACTGGGCGATGGGCTTTTCTCCTGTAGTCAATAATCAACTCTTTGGTTTTGCTGACATTGAGTGAGATGTTGTCGTTGTGGCATGATTCAGCCAGATTAACAATCTCCCTCCTATATCCTGTTTGTCACTAGTTTGATTCAGTGCCATCAGCAAACTTAAATACGGCATGGGAGCTGTGTTCAGTCTCACACTCTAAGTAGAAAAAGAGCTGATGAAATGGCACCTGCTGTTTCGGTGGGTAAATTGGAGCGGATCCAAGCTGCTCCTTAGGCAGGAGTTGGTATGTTTTGTCACCAGCCTCTCAAAGCCCTTCATCCCAGTGGACGATTGTCATTGAGGCAGATTACCACATTCTTCTTGGGCACCAGTATAATTGAAAGCTGCCTGAAGCAGGTTGGTACTCAAACTACTGAAGACAAAGGTTAAAAATATCAATGAACGCTCCAGCTAATTGATTAACATAGGTTTTTAGTACTCGGCCAGGTACCCCATCTGCACCAGGTGCTTTCTGGGAGGCTTACTCTCCTGAAAGATGCACTCACGGTGACCTTAGAGGCTGAAATCACAGGGTTTCCAGGGGCTGTGAGAGTTTGCGAATGTGTCTCCATGTTTTGTCAGTCAAATTTAGTCTAGAAGTTCATCTGAGAGTGAAACCTTGTCATATCTTTTTGCTTGGTTTCAGTTTGTAGGAGGTGATAGCTTTCAAGCCCTGCCTCCATTCTTGAGAATCCTTCAATGATTCAAGTTTGGCCCAGAATTGCCACTTTGCATGTGTAATTGCTTTCTGGAGGTCGTACCTGGAACTCTTGTATTTTACTTGGTCACCAGACTGAATGTCACTGAGATCTTCCGTTAGGTGAAGACTCTGGATGACTTTGTGGGGACATTAATCCACAACTGAGTCAGTGTTGGTACCTCTGTTGTTATTTGCACAAAACTGTAAGTAGTCTATTAAGTAAGTTTGCAGAAGACAAAAATTGTAGTTGCGTATAGTGAGGAAGGTTGTCAAAGGATGCAGCAGGGTAAAGATCAATAGGAAATTTGGGCAAACAGATGGCAGATGAAGTTTAATCCATGCAACTGTAAAGTGGAGCATTTTGGAGTCAAATGCAAGCAAAAAGGTAGAATCCTTAGGAGCACTGATGTGAAGAGGGATCTTGGGGTACATCCATAGCTCCTTGAAATCAGCAGCACGTGGCAAAGATTGCCCTCATTGTCTGGATTACTGAATAAACACTGGGAATTTTTGTGAAGTTATAAGTTTTTTTGCACATAAAGTGATTGGCGCTGAAATTTGCTGCCAGACAAAGTGATAGAAACAGATATGATCGCAATGTTTAAGAAGAGGTTAGGCAGACATATAAACAGGCTGTGAATAGAATGATATGCACAAGATGTAGGCAGACAAGTTTAGTTTAGAATGGCATCATGATCAGCACAGACATTGTGGACAAAGGGCCTATTCTTGTTCTGAACTTTATCCCATGTTCTGCAACATTTGTAGCTGAGGCTGTCATTTTTCTTCTTTTTCAGTAGAACATTCCAAATAAATACCAACTGCTGCTGAACTGTAAGCTGTAACCTACAATGTCTATATTCTCCTCTTTGAGAACCTGCGTAGGTTATGTGCTAGTGGATGTGGCGGTATGCACTAATTAGATGTTTTGCTACAGCAGCATGTGAACTGATGTAGAACACCATCGCTTCATCAGCACACCTGCACACAGTAATTGTGACAGTTTGCAGTAAGCAAACACATTGTTATCTCCCTCCAGGAATCCACTTCCACATGTGAGGAATGTAAGGGTTTATTCAGTTAGTACAACAGGTGCTTAATTCTGAAATAATTTAAGGACCACTTCAATTAATAGATTGGATTGCAAATTTCAAACAACCAAATGATAAAGACCTGCTCAGTTCCTCCAGCATTTTGTGTGTGTGTGGGGGGGGAAGAAAGAAAATGTTATGGCCTTGTAGACCTTTCCACTCTTACCAGATTCTGATTTTTTAAATGTTATCTGAAGGATTTTGACATGAAGCAAAATGTTCAAAATGCAAGAAGTAGTAAAGAATAATCTGATAAAATCATGTCCTTTTTATATTTGTCTTGTTTAATTACGTGGTCTGAAATAATCTATGAGCATAGATTACTAACAATAATTCCCAGAGTTTGCTTGCTTTACTAAGTGCATAATAAATACATTTAGCTATCCATAAGACATTAAAACGTAGGAACAGAGTTAGGCCATTCAGCCCATCGAGTCTTCTCGGCCATTTGATCATTGCTTATATATTATTCCCTTTAATCCCATTCTCCTGCCTTCTCCAGTAACCTTTGATGTATTTACTAATCAATAACCTGTCAACCTCCAAATTAAGCATACCCAATGCCCTGGCCTGTACAACCATCTGTGGCAATGAATTCCACAGATTTACCATTCACTGGCTAAAGAAATTTCTCCTCATCTCTGTTCTAAATCGACGTCCTTCTATTCTGAGGCTGTGCCCTCTAGTTCTAGACTATCCCACTATAGGGAACGTCCTCTGCTTGCCATTCCATACAGGCTTTTTAATATTTGATAGGTTTCAATGAGATATTGCCCCCCCCCACCACACATTTCTTCTAAACTTAAGAAAGTACAGAGCCAAATCCATCAAATGCTTTTGAGTTTACAATGCAGTTTGGAAGTTTGCAGACTGCAGAGTTCTTCAAAGTAAGCACATGTGTAACTGATGTCTCTACCTCAGGAGCAAGGAAAAAAACAGCTCTATGTAAAACATCAAACCGAGGAATAGATTTGTTTTTAGGAGCCATTTAAACAAATACAACAAATTGAATCAATGGGTCATCTTGGAGAGAATAATACGGTTGTAATCACTGAGGTTTAGCTACAAGTTGTCAACACTAGGAACTAGTTTACCAAAGGTCTATAGAAGAACTCAGTAAAACGGCAGAGTGAAATGAGTAGTCTTTACAATTAAGGCTGAAATATTCTCAGAGATGAGACAGAATAAATTAAGAAGTAATCAGGTAAAGGCTATTTTTGTGGATAAAAATAAGGGGAAAAAATCACAGTGTATAACAAGTTGTGTGCAGGCACTGCAGCCAATTCACTGTCCCAGTAATGAGAATGGCTGAGGGATGGTAGAATAGATACAAGCAAAGGTCTAACTTCCATTTGTTTTGAGAGAGCCAGACTACCTTGTGGTAAACCTTCTAAGAATGTCTTGATTGTGTACGGGACAGTAATGCTTGAAATGCTTCATAACCAACGAGTGAGGAGATCACAATAAATATACCATGAGTAAGGAGATATGGTAGGCAAACTCTGATTGAAACTCTGATTGGGAAAGGAAAAGTTTGGAGAGATACAGATCAAACATGAGCAAATGGAATAAGCATAGATGGGCATCTTGATTAGCATGGATGAGTTGGGCCGAATGGCCTGTTTCTGAAATGTATTATTCTATGACAATAATAATAATCATAAGACCAGGTTAAACTTTGAAAGATGGAAATGAGAATTAACTGCAGTACTAACACTGAACATAGAAAAGGCCGCCTGCCATTCAGTAGAAGAGTGTTGACATTAAACTGGCAAAAGTGTTAATAATTAAAGCAATGAGGTCAGTGAAAGATGCTCTAAGATAATTTAATGTGGTTCACAATCAGCTCATGCCATTCAGAGGTAATAACGCTGCTGCTCAAAAAGCAAAACAAGGATCAACATTAAGGTAAAAGATAAAGCTTGCGTAGACTAGCACAATTACTGGCAACTGGGGAAGGCATGAAGAACCGCAAACGTTGATCAAACATATTCAGAGCTGCAAAATCAAGGTCCTCGAAAGGGAGATCAAAAAATCAAATGAAAACTGTGAAAAAAGTTCGCTCAGAAACAATTTGTAAGCTGATAATATTGATACTTACTGTAATTAAAAATAATGACAAATATGTTTAATAATTACTTTACATAGATAGTGACTGTTCAGAAAGCAAGTGATGAGTTGAATATTCCAAGGATGTCAACACCAAATCATGGAAGGGAATTCATGCAATCAAAATATTGATTATGAGGAAGATAATCCCAGCAAATAGCCACATCCCCGGGGCAGTTAATCTCATTTTACAAATTAAAAACAACAAGTACCAACAGTGCAAATTTGTTATTTGGGAATTGTTAGCCTAGGCTGGAATATTATATCTGACAGACGGCAATTTAAGGAAGGCGAGGAAGGTAAAAGGAGAGTTTATTCATAGATGCCATAGATGCTGCCTGAGCTGCTGAGTTCCTCCAGCATGGTGCGTGTGTGTTGCAAATAAATTATAGACCACTTAGTACAGCATCTATTGACAGAATATTGCTATTCCATAGTTAACCATCTTGAAAATTTCCAGATGATCAGAGAAAGTCAGCACGGTTTGCAAAAGTCAGATCATGACTGATGATTTTGTCTTAATGTAGTGAATGCTATTTATGTGAATTATTGCAGACAGCGATTAGTTTAATTGGGGTCCTACTGAGTGCAGGCATCACGGGTTGAGAGGCCTCTTCCTGTGCTGTACTGTTCTATGTTTTACTTGTGATAAATCCTCTCAGAGAAGGTTGTTAGCTAAACCTAAAGTTCAAAGATAAACTCAAGAAATTCTGCAGATACTGGAAGTCCAAAGCAACACATACAAAATGTATGAGGAGATAGGACAAAAGGGTAAGGGAGATGTACCTACTTGAGTTACAAGAGGTAACCAAATATAACACAGCTGAGTCTACACCGGGGCCAGAGCAATTCATTCTGCTTTAAATAATCTCGATGAGGGGATAGAAAGATATGCATCCAAGCTTTCCAATGTTTAAAGATTGGTGATATTGTTAGTAGTGTGAATGGAAGCATTAAATTACACAGGGGTATTGATTGGTTAAGAAAATGCAGAAAATTGTGCTAAAATCATTTTAATGTAAAGTGTGAGATCATAGAAATAGAGAACATTTGAAATGATTAGAGTGGACGTAGTGGCAATTCAAAGCAGTTTAGAGTTGTAAGTCAGAAAAAATTAATCAAAATGGATATTAGAATACTAGTGCTTTGTTTCTGGTGGGCTAGATGGAATGATAGATGTAAGATAGATGCAGTCACGCATGACTGCATGGCCAACCAGCTGGGTAATCACATTGTCAAGTTCGCTGATGACACAACCGTGGTTGGGTTCATCACTAACAATGATAGGACGGCCCCCAGAAAAGAGGAGGAAGAGCTCGAGACCTGCTGCCAGGCAAATAACCTCTTCATCAACGTCAACAAGCCAAAGGAGACAGCTATCAAGTTCAGGAGGACTCGAATCACTCACACCCTTCTTTACATTGGCAGCGGAGCTGTGGAAACTGTGAGCGGTTTCAAACTCCTGAGAGTGCACATCTCACGCCCTTCATAGTCCCAGAGCATGTCAACCACAGTCAGGAAAACTCACTAATGCCTCTACACTCCAAGGGGGCTGATGAGAGCTGAACAATGCACATCTGTACTCATGCCATTCTACAGATAAGCGGTAGAAATCATTCTAACAAGCTGCATCACTGGTCGGTACAGAAGCTGCATTGTTTTGGACTGGAAAGTCCTACAGCGGGTAGTCAAAACTGCCCGAAGCATCACCAGCTCCAGCCTACACACAATCAAGAGGCCAGTAATATCATGAAAGGTCCACCCCCCACTCTGTCATGTTGATGTCCCACTCCCTTCAGAGAGGGGACTACCTAGTATCCATGCCAGGACCACCAGACTCAAAAACATTTACTTTCCCAAGCAGTAAGGCTGATCAGCACCTTCACTGACTAACCCACCCCAACATAACCCCAACCACCACTACTTTATCATTTCTGGTCAGTCACCTTATGTACAGACCCTCCTGTGCCTGGTGTCACTTTATAGACATACAATCTATGTATAGAAACAATCTTATGTATATAAACTATCTTAGTCATAGAGTGACTGACTTGTGCCCAGTGCTATCGTAATTTTATGTATTGCACTGTGCTGCTGCTGAAAAGGAACAAATTTCGTGATACATGTGGGCGATTCTAAACCAGATTCTGATAATGCTCTCCATTGTGGACTAAGAGTGGGAAGGGGGCAGGGAAAGGGGGAGGGAAGATGGGAGGGAGCTGGAAGCACCAGAGAGACATTCTGTAATAATCAATAAACTAATTGTTTGGGATCAAATGACCTTGCCTAGTGCCTCAGGGCTGGGAGCACCTACACCCAGACCAAACCCTCACCCCTGACCTCCTCTGCCACCCTTTGCACACCCTCCTGCAGTGCTCCATATGCATGCTGTGGACTTTTGCAATATTGTATTTATTTTGTTTTATTATTATTTTTATTGTGTTCCTTATTTTATCGTGTTTTTTGTGCTGCATTGGATCTGCCAGTACCAATTATTTCATTCTCCTTTACACTTGTATATAGGAAATGACGTTATATAATCTTAAACAAATGGTCCATCATTGCAAACCCAGTGTTAGACTTAAACTGAAATATAGTTGACAGCTCGTACGAAGTCTGTGATGGCCTCAGTAAGAACTTCTGTTTACCAAAACCATGGGATCTCTTTACTAATTTAAGCACAGACTAGGTTTGTGCATACATTTAAATGCTTCTGTACTGATTCTGTCAAAATGTTCACAATATTAAAGAGGAAATAGGAGGGTGAAATGAGACCATTACCGCAGGATGCTCAAAGCTGCTGCGCAGATTGACTCTGTGGTTAAGAAGGCATAAGTAATATTGGCCTTTGTGAACCATGGGATTGAGTTCAAGAGCTGAGAGGTAATGTTACAGCTATATAGGACCCTGGTCAGACCCCACTTGGAGTACTGTGCTCAGTTCTGGTCGCCTCACCTCAGGAAGGATGTGGAAGCCATAGAAAGGGTGCAGAGGAGATTTACAAGGATGTTGCCTGGATTGGGGAGCATGCCTTATGAAACCAGGTTGAACAAACATGGACTTTCCTCCTTGGAGTGACGGAAGATGAGAGGTGGTCTGATAGAAGTGTATATGATGATGAGTGGCATTCATTGTGTGGATTGTCAGAGGCTTTTTCCTAGGATTGAAATGGCTAACATGAGAGGGCACAGTTTTAAGGTGCTTGGAAATAGGGACAGAGGAGATGTCATGGGCAGAGAGTGGTGAGTGCATGGAATGGGCTGCCGGTGACGATGGTGGAAGCGGATCCAATATGGTCTTTTAAGAGTCTCTTAGATGGGTACATGGAGCTTAGAAAAATAGAGGGCTATGGGTAACCCTAGGTAATTTCTAATATAAGTACATGTTCGGTACAGCATTGTGGGCCAAAGGGCCTGTATTGTGCTGTAGGTTTTCTATGTTTCTATGTTTCTTAGATGAAAACACAGTGATTTAGTGTCAAGGCATAATATTTGGTCCCCTGACTTTTAGAAGTGAATTGTTGAAATAATTTAAGGGATGAAACTTGGTGAGTGTCTAGAGGACTCTTCGATAAATGATGCAAGGCCTAGGGAGTGTAACCTTAGCTTTTGTAGTCCATCTCTTTCTCAATGAATGTTATGAGTTTTGAGCTGCTAGATTCAAAGTTCAATGTAAATTTGTTCTCAAAGTATGTATGTCACCATTTTGTTTTCTTGAAAGCATTCACAGCAGAACAAAGAAGTACAATAGAATCAATGAAAATCTACACACACAAAGCCTGACAAACAACCAAAGTGCAAAAGATGACAAACTGTGCAAATACAATAAATAGGTAAATAAATTCATTAGTTGCAGAGTCCTTGAAAGTGAGTTGATAGCTTATGTAATCAGTTCAGTGTTGAGGTGAGTGAGTTTATACATGCTGGTTCAGAAGGTTGAAGGATAGTAACCGTTGCTGAGCCTGGTGGGGTGGGACCCAAGGCTCATGTGTCTCCTTCCTGATGGCTGTCCTTAGAAGGGAGCATGGCCTGGATGGTAGGATCCTTGATGATGGATAGTGCTTTCTATGGCAGTGCTCCTTGTAGGCGTATGTAATGATGGG
Source organism: Hypanus sabinus (assembly GCF_030144855.1). Lineage (NCBI taxonomy): Eukaryota > Metazoa > Chordata > Chondrichthyes > Myliobatiformes > Dasyatidae > Hypanus > Hypanus sabinus. The sequence continues at coordinate 42,127,015 of NC_082728.1, read as the reverse complement.
GAAGGGCTTTCTTGTGATGGACTGGGAAGTGTCCACTACTTTTTGTAGTTTGTGTTTTTTAAGTGATCATTTCATGTCCTTACAATGAAAGAAATCATTGAATCATTGAAAATTGCAGCACTGAAGAAGACTATTTAGCCCTTCATATAAACACCAAACAAGAAAGACTAATTTGGATTAATCCTCTCAGTCTGATGCCTTGTAGGTGATGCCTCATTACATTCCTAACTATAATCCTGTGAAATGTGATCAGAGTTTTCATTTCACCACAATTCCAATTAGTAAATACTTTCATCGCATCTTCTCTTCAAGTGATTTCATCTCCTCTGACATCTTGTGCTCCATAGGAGATAGCTGGTGCCAAACACATCTTGCCACGTAACTGAAAGCCTTTGTCTTGGCATCTCAGCTAGTGATCTCCTATACTTGTCTGATTCAGCAGAGCCTTCAGACATTGAATCAGAAAGTTTTGAACTGCTTTCCTCCTAACCTTCCATTTGTTAGTCTTACTCTGGTTGAAACATTCTTCCCTGCTGCTTTTTTATCTATATAACCTCATCATGGGAGAGATATGCTACTGATGGGAATGATTTGCTGCCATGTCACCATAGAATAATATCATTAAGTTTCCAGCCACCATCTCAACAGGACAGAGCTCTCAATTTTTCTTTCTGTAGTCTTTCAAAATCAAGATTCAAATTTATTTAGCACATGTACATCGAAACACACAGTAAAATGTACCTTTTGTGTTAACAACCAACACACCCGATGGTGTGCTGGGGACAGCTCACAAAGATTGCCATGCATTCTGGTGCCAGCATGGCTTGCTCACAATGCTCAGCAGAACAACCGAGAACACAACAAGTGGCAAAACAACATTATTTGCCTTAACAGACCTCTCCAAATACATAATAGTGAATTTATTTATTATCGTCACATGTACCAAGTTAGAGTGATAAACTTGTCAGGCAGTTTCAATTCGTTACAGCAGTGCAGAGATCATACAAGGAAGTACGGAATGCAGAATGAAGTGTTACAGTTATAGAGAAAGTGTGGTGCAGGCAGATAATAACGGGCAGGGTCAAAGCTGGATCTTGATCTCTCTGCTAAATTTTTTCCAAGTAATTGCTTTGCGTCTGAGGACAAGAACTCATAAAGTACAGTAAAATCTGTACATATCAGAATGGAGAATAAACAAGCATCCTTTGATTGCTAGCAGCAGAATTTCACGTGATAGGGAGATTTTTAGGTTTCTCCCGGTGACACGATTAACTTAAATGTTGACCTCACTAGGTAAAGTGAGAAAATGCTGCACTTTCAATAAAATTTCACTGACACGTGAGTAACATTACTTTTCTCTTTCACGCCTCCTCCTTTTCGTTTTTTATCCCTTTCCTTCCTATTCCATTTCTCTACACATCAACTTTTTTGTCCATCCATGTGTGTATATTAAACCGATCCAGTGTCAAATAGCTCTCAGGGGCCATGATGGAAAATGTGAATGATGAGAAATTGGGATTGTATTTCTAAGATGAGCAGTTAGAAATATCACCGAACAAAAAGATTACCGCACTTTTTTTAACTGCTCGTTGGACTCCACATCAATGCCAAAGTGGCCTAGTGGTCATCAGCTTGCACTCATCCTATCAACAAGAGCTGATTGCTGAAGTTGTTGCAAAGGATCCTTGGGCACCAGTTGAAAAAAAAACATCAGACGTTCTCTCTTTATCTTTTGACAACGTTTGGTCCTTTAATTATCGATCCTTGTAGAATTTTGCTATGGATGTCATTTAATTAATCTTACAGGAGTGAAAAAAATGGGGAAAAACAATATACTGTAGTTGCTGGATGTCTAAAACAGAAGCAATAAATTACTAGAAATATTTAAAATGTCAGGTAATATTAATGGAAAGAAATAAAAACAGACTGAATATTTAAGCTGATCACTGCATAGCTCATTGAGACAAAATCTTAATTTGGTTTCTCCTACTCAAGATATTAAATACCTTGAAAGAACACTTTATTTTCCTTATATTAAAGCTCTCTTACAAATGTAGAGGAATTTGAAGAAAAATACTTGATGTGTTGTGTACTAATATCAAAGTGCAATTTCCCCATTTTCAAATGACATTAAGCCTTTTATTCAATTTACCAAAATGTGCATCAGCTATTTAAATCCAATATCATTACCACGGTGAAAAATACAAGAGAGTATTTGTTGTAAGAGACAGACATAGCCTCCCAGATAATATTGACTGATTGTCCTATTTAATCAAAAAATAATTATGAAGAAATACAATTATAATCCACTTAAAATGTTAACTGCTGTACTTACAGGTTTATATCTCTGACAGCAGTTATATTTCTAAACAGCAACCTGCACTTCCAGCCTGCAAATTTTCACTAGCCATCTCACAATTTTTGAAAAATGTGTTTTCCAATAAGTTTACTCTGAAATGGAAACATCAGCTGCATTTAATCAGTCAAGACATTATCAGTTCACTTTCAGCCTTCCCTTTCTACTAAAATGAGTCTCTATTAATATGGAGGTAAAGTTCTATCAGTTCTAGTAACATCCTTCTGAATCCTTTCTGTAGTTTCTCCATGTCATTTTGACCTAATATAGAACATAGAGACCATAGAGTATATTATATAATTATGATCTAAATGGTTTCCTACAGGCTTAATAGCATAGCCTCAGATGGAGTGACATCCATTTAGAACAGAGATGAGGAGCAATTTTTTTAGCCAGAAGGTAGTGAATCTGTGGAACTCATTGACACAGGCTGTGGATGCCAAGATGTTGAGTATATTTAAAGTGGAGGTTGATAGGTTCAAGGCATCAGTGGTTACAGGTAGAAGGCTGGAGAATGGGGTTGCGTGGGATAATAAATCAGCTGTGATGGAATGGTAGAGCAGATGTGATGGGCTGAATGGCCTAATTATGCTCCTATGTCTTATAGTCTTAATATGGTCTCTTTACATTTCAGATCTCTCTGGAAATGATTCACAATACAATTTTAATCATTCTGGACAGAAATGGAACAAATAGCCTTCAAGCACACACTGACCAACTATCATACATTTACATTAATCCTGTACTAATCATATTTTATTTTCTGCACATTCTCCTCAACTTCTCAGAGATTCTGGCATTCTACATATTGGAGCAATGTCTGATGGCTAATTAAACAACCAACTTGTAAGAAGCTCAGGATGTGGAAGAAAAATCAGACAGTAACTCTCAGGGTCAAACAGACAACATGCAAACTCCATGCAGACAGCACAGGAGGCCAGGATTGAATCTGAGTTGTTGGAGCAGTGAGTCAGCTCTGATTACTGTGTCACCATACTGCTTTGAAGGTAAACTATTTGATTTTCTCAAAGGGTTATTGATCTTCCTTGTTTATGAATTAATTCATACAGATCTTTTTGTTCCTTATTTTATATCTTATTTCTGAAGGAGCGTGTGGCATTCTGCAATTTCTGTCCAAAAGGGAGACAGAGAAAGAAACTCTCATTCTGCAATTTCTTAGGCAAATTTGACTGTTGATGATTCTGACAAAAGCCCCACTAATAAGTTCACTTTGCCATTTCCATAAAAGAATGGAAAAAAAAAGTATGAGGCTTCAGATTTATCTCTAATGTTTCCCAGTAAAAAAATCTATTTGGCCCATCATATCAATGCTAGATTTCAGAGCATTCCCATCAGCCCCACTCAGCATTGTATTTCCTTGTAATCAACTCTCTTTCACAAGTCCATCAACTCTCCCTCAATTCACATAATTTAACATGCAAAGAGCTTACAGTGTCAGGACACCAGCTTTTACTATGCCTCTAGAACAGCTACAGTAAATGTAGTTGCAACAACATTCAGGACAGTTATTCACATGACACATTTCTTAGAAACATGGAGACATAGAAAATCTACAGCACATTACAGACCCTTCGGCCCACAATGTTGTGCTGAACAAGTAACCTACTCTAGAAGCTGCCAAGAATTTCCCTACCGCATAGCCCTTTATTTTTCCAAGGGTCTCTATTAAGACTATAAGACATAGGAGCGTAATTAGAACCTATTGTATCCACCTCTACCAACTTTGCTGGCAGCGCATTCCACGCACCCACCACTCTCTGTGTGAAAAACTTACCTCTGACATCCCCCTTGTACTTACTTTCCAGCATCTTAAAACTATGCCTCCTTGTGTTAACCATTTCAGGCCTGGGAAAAAGCCTCTGGCTATCCACATGATCAATGCCTCTCATCATCTTATACATTCTATCAGGTCACCTCTTATCCTCTGTCGCTCCAAGAAGAAAAGACCAAGTTCACTCAACCTATTCTCATGAGGCATGCTCTCCAATCCAGGCAACATCCTTGTAAATCTCCTCTGCACTCTCTATAGTATCCACATCCTTTCTGTAATAAGGTGACCAGAACTGAACACTGTACTCTAAGTGGGGTCTAAGATCTTGTATAGCTTTATGGTATAGCTGAGAATGGTACAGCCTTTAAAAAATCTTTGGTTGCATAAGGCTGTTCTCTGAAATCCCTTGTTTAATAATGAAAACAAAATTAAAACAAAACTATCCTTTCTCCAGGTCTTTGCTTTGACATAAATAGATACATGGATAAAAGACTGCCCATCTGTATTTAGGTGATAGTCCTTAAAGGATATGTTGGTAAGTTGAGTTACTTCTGCTGAGCAGTGTTTTTTACTGATATTTCCATCAGTGCTTCTGTCAAGCAAACTTCTTGGGTTGTATTCCTGAGTTGATGCCTCCTGGGTGTGAAATATTTTGACTCACCACTGCTTTCTGTCATGAGGCCATAAGACCTTAACATAGGAGCAAGATTAGGTCATCTGCTCATTGAGTCTATCCCACCAATCAATTGTGGCTGACTTGTTATCCCTCTTAATCCCATACTCCTGCCTTTTCCCCATAATCTTTAATACACTTACTAATCAAGAACCTTATCAATTTCCACTTTAAGTATACACAATGACTTAGCCACCACAGCGGTCTGTAGCAATGATTGTGTAGACTGAATTACATAGACAATGATCATGTATTATGTAGACTTCATCCTCAGCGACTCTACAACTTTTGATGATAACACTTTTGTTGTGGTCATGTTCCTGTCTTCCTTTTATCATCTCTAGTTATTTTTCTGCATTTCCTTGTATTTCTGTTGTTGTAGTAGAGTTCTGTTATGTCTTCTCTGCATGTGACTGTTCGTTATTGCTTGGATTCGGGCATTCTGGAACGTGAGGATGTTCAAGTAGGAATGTGCCTGCATGATTTAGCTTTCTTGAATTTATCCACTTTCACAGCGCTCTGCTTTTCTTCATTATTTGTCGGAATGAGGTGATAGAGTCTAGCGATCAAACTGTCCAAACTTGTAAAGTAGTTTGAATTGAACTCTACTCACACCCAATACCATATCTTACAAACTTGTCCTCTGAGTTTGTTAATGAGTGTTTTATTGAGAATTCTGTTTTCTGCAAATCTAAAAAATCAAGAGATTCACTTTCCCATCCAAGAAAATAGACCTAACTTGACTTCAAGCCTGGGTCAGATCAAACTGGCAGTTAACTACCAGTGAGGCTAATAATCTCAGGTGATGAGAATAACAGAGGTAAGAGAGAAACATACTCTACTGCCCACAAACAGACACCTTAACCCTCTATTGAAATAAACCCTTGTCTTTGGCTATTTCCATTCCAGAGGTCTGCACTTCTGCACAAGACTCTGATCTCTCTGTCCATCTCTGAAAAGTATATATGTTCTCTCACCTTTGCAAAAGTAGGCATTTTGCTCTGGAAGAACTAAGCATATTTTATCATGACCACTCCTTTATAACTCAGGATCAATTACTGAAGACCAAGTGACCTGGAGTCTCTAGTTTATCTTGGATATGGAATATAGTCTGGGGGAAGGTTTAACATGAAGTTTTTTTCTTTAGAATGTCTGAATCAAGCACTTCAAGAGCTGAAATTTATTGTCTTGTCTGCTATCTCCCTCGATCTCAGTGGCTGAGAGATTGAGATATGTCTTACCACCTTCATCCCAGACTCAGTATCTTCTGCATTGCTTGCCTCCTTGAGATATACTCAGCTTTACATATACCCAGTATATCGAATTGCAAGTCTTTGCCTGAAGGGTATCAAATGTTAACAATGGATGCCTGCACTGTTACAAGTTTTTCAAGTGCTGCAAGGATTTCAAATGAAATACAGTACTCAGCAAGTCAGGCAGCTTCTGTGGGAAAAGTAATGGAAAGCATTAACAGTTTCTCTTTCCACAATGCTGCCCCACCTGCCGAGTGTTTTCTGTACTTTCTGTTTTTTACAGTATTTCAGATTTCCAGCATCTACAACTTTCAGATTTTCATCATCTCATATGATATGTGATGACTGTATAGATGGGATTTTTCCTAGATGTGTGTTTGGGAATCCTTCCCGAACAAAAATCATAGTAAGTGGCTCCTTCCTAATTTGTGCATCTGCATGCTGTCATCTGATCCTCCTGAAAGATCGTTGCTGAAAAGCCAATTTCTGAGACATCAACACTGTAACATGTACTTTTAATCTTTGAAACCTCCTTTTATCAAAGCATCATAGACGGTAACTTACATTATTTTGACGTCTTCATTCCACATGTATACTAGTCAACTGTACGAGTGGTTCACACATCTCACTTAATGAGATACCTGACAATCCACAGAAGTGCTGAACTCTTACATCATAGGCCAGGCTTGACTTCATCTCTACTCCAGGCCTTTACTTGAATCAGACTTTAGACCATCCTTGGCAATCAAGCAACACAGGAAAAATACTTACTTTAGTTTGAACTTCAGCTTTACTCATTCATCTTCGGTCGCTTCCCCTGAACTTGATAGTAAGGACATTCGGCTTTTGACCAGGATCTAACACCTCTCCTGTTATCTTCTCCTTCTCCTAAATTATCTTCACCCTAACAAGATGCTTAAGAATCCAGACCAATTCTTCTGGGTAACTTCTGGTTCTTTGGGTCCATCATCATCAGAGAGCCTCTACCTGATGGCCTTGATGTAGTCTTTTAAATTTGCAGCGCAGGACTCATTGGATTTAGCAATTGCCTGTTGGTTCCAAGTTAAGTTGATTAGCCATTCCTGGTTCAACCATGTAGATGTCATGATCAAGTAATCACACCAGAGGCTTGACATCTTCAGGAGATTGGTCTTTTTACCAATTTTTTATTGGATTTTTACCAATAAAAATTGGTAGTCCTAGTCGACCCTCACTAATTTTTTTAATTGATGCACCATACAAAGCATCCTCTTTAGATCTTGTTGCTTTCCCTGGGACTGCAAGAAACTGCAGAGAGTTGTGGACATGGCTTAGCACATTATAGAAACTAACTTCCCCCCATGGACTGTCTGTACTTATCAATACCTCAGTAATGTAGCCAGCATCATCACAGATCCTATACATCCCAGGTATTCTCTCTTCTCCTTACCCCCATTCGACAGAAGATGCAAAAGTCTGAAAGTACATACCACTAGGGTCAAGGGCAGCTTCTATCATACTGTTATAAGACTACAGAATGGTCTCCTAGTATAATAAGATGGACTCTTGACTTCACAACCTACCTCATTATAGCCTTACACTATTGTCTGCCTGCACTGCATTTTCTCTGTAATAGTAACACTTCATTCTGTTCTCCTATTTTCTCTTGTACTACTGTAATGCTCTGACTGATGAAACATTCAGTATGGATGGCATGCAAAACCAAGTTTTCCACCGTACCCCAGTACATATGACAATAGAAAACCAATTTCTCAGTTGGTTATACGTTGCTCCTTCTGCAGACATGACCTAATGTGGCAGAAGGTATATTATGTTCAGCTGGTGCTTGGTTCCTGACCCTGCATCTGACCTGACAGAGCTCATCTCATCCAGTTTATGTCCTGGTTATTACACAAAGTTTATAAATATCATCTTCCCATATACAGGTTACGCCTTTCATAGCTGCTCATGTTGCAGTCCACAATACTCTAAATGCCGAGTTCCATTGCTTTACATGGAGCATGCACTTCCCAGAAGTAAATCTGTCTCACAGCTAGGCATTCCTTCAGACTGGATTCCATAAATGATTTGATTTCTCAAAAATCATCCTTCAAATCTGCAAATATCCTCTAATGGTCAAAGCTCCATATTGAAAGTACAAAATGATTTTTCCTACTTCTGGTTGCATGTAAAGATGTGGTAATGATCAACGGTTTTGTTTTTAAAAGGAATCCAATGTGCCATTTGGTTTCGTTTGACGGCTTTATAATTTTATAACATTCTCAGCCCGTCTGACCACTAAAATACAGTATATTAGCACCATAGTCGTCAGCAGTACTGGTTTATTCACCATAGACACGACCCAGCACATACTCTTCCTTCTACTCTCTCAATTCTTGAGATCAGTTGTTAGCTTGGAAATGCAGCAACCTGAGTGAATTTATCTGTTTTACAGTATACCTTCTCAATTGAATCACAGAGCTTGTTGACTAACATCTATTTTCCGAATTGGGAGGTTTCACTGTCAGCATTCAATATTCAATTTAGATACAGCTTCTAAATTTCATAATTACTTCAAACAGTAATTCTGTTACAATGACTCAGTATTTTGATATAAAATGCTGTAGAATAGTAGACCCTATAGTAGTAATAAACTATTTTATTTAGCAGTCTCCTGAAATGTGCACAATAAGTATGTACCGTTCAATCATTTACAACAGTAAGTCACAGCCATATTTGATCTCAAACAATATTCCATACACTCAGTGACTACTTTATTAGGTACACCTGCTCCTTAACGTAAATATCTGATCAGCCGATCATTCGGCTGCAACTCAATGCATAAAAGCATGCAGACCTAGTCAAGAGCTGTAGTTGCTGTTCAGGCCAAACATCAGAATGGGGAAGAAATGTGATCTAAATTACTTTGACCATGAAATGCTTTGAGTATCACAGAAACTGCTGACCTCTGCGATTTTCACACACAACAGTCTCCAGAGTTTACAAAGAACGGTGAGAAAAACAAGAAGAACATCAAGTGAGTGGCTGTTCCGTTGGTGGCAATGCCTTGTTCATGAGAGAGGTCAGAGGAGAAGGCCTGACTGGTTCAAGCTGACAGGAAGGCCACAGAAATTCAAATAATCACATGTTCCAGCAGTGGTGTGCAGAAGAGCTTCTCTGAACACACATGTCAAACCTTGAAATGGATGCACTACCACCACAGAAGACAATGAACATAAAGAGATGCACTCAGTGGAAACTTTATTTGGTATAGGAGGTATGTTTTTTTCTATAACATTGCTTCTGTGTTCTTTCAAATGGAACCTGCTGTTTGAAAATCTGTTAATACTTCAAGGCTTCCTCACACACAACCCACATTTAGCAAACATGTTTGCTATTCTAAGTAATGGTTTCAATTTTCCTCTTATCCCTCTGCTTGGGTGCGCCTGAAGGAGTTCTGCCTGACACCCCCAATGTTTCTGGGTCACTCACATTTTGGGCAATCGGTCCACCAGTCCATGCATACTAACAGAAGCTTAAACGTGGTGATCTGATGTAGAAAGTTATTTGGTGCTGCTCTGAGGAACAGGCGAGATTTGACACGACTGCTTTGAATCAAGAGACTGGACCATGTTCAAAGACTGAGCGTTCAACATAGGTGTGAATGTTACCACCCTCATGGACTTGATCAGCAGGTGTGTCGAAGACTGTGCACTGAAGAGGACAATCCAGCTGTTCCCAATCCAGAAACCAAGTATGAAAAGGGAGATCCACCCTCTACTGAAGTCCAGGAATCTGTCATTCAAATCTGGTAACCCTGACATACACAAGAAATCGAGATATGAGCTCTGCAAAGCTAATAGTAATGGCAAGAGATGATATATCAAGTCCCAGACCAGTTGTGGCAGAGCTACAACTAGGCATCACCACCGACAACAGCACGTCCCTTCCCAATAAGTTGAATATATTTTGAACAGAAGGGGACTGGAATGTCTCCAATGCACCTAAACCATTATGGATGTAAAACTGGTTTTCTAGAGAATAAACCTGGGGAAAGAAAGTAATGGGTGTCCTGGCTGTGTTCATAAACCCTGCACAGATCATCTGGCCTGGATTTCAACCTGCAGACATTTTAACGTTTCCTTGCTTCATTCTGATGTTTCAGCATGCTTTAAGAATACCATTATCATCCTGGTGCTGAAGAGAAACAAGGCATTTACTGACAATTGCCTGGTTCTGACGTCCATCATCACAAAGAACTTTGAGAGGCTCTTCATAACACACATGAATTCCAGCCTCCCAGACAAACTTGACACACTGCAATTTGCCAAAAAAGGTATATGGCAGATGCCATCTCCTGGCTGTATGCTCATCCCACGACGGTAAAGACACCAATGTTAGACTATTGTTTATTGGCTACAGCTCGGTCTCCAGTGCTATAAACCAAGCAAACTTAACCCTAATCTTCTAAACTCGGACTCAACACCTCCCTTTGGAACTGGACCCTTGTCTTCCTGACCAACAGACCACAATCATGAGGAGAGGCAGAAATATTCTGCCATGATCATCTCAATACTGGTGCCTCACAAGGCTGTGTCCTTAGCCCCCTATTCTACTCCCTGTAGATCACAACTGCTTGGACATATTTGGCTCTAACTCACAGTGGGTTGTATCTCAAATAATGAATCGGAGTACAGAAAGGAGATGGAGTTCCTAGTTACACTGTCATGACAACAATCTTTCTCTGAAAGAGCTGGTCATTGACTCCAGGAAGGGGATCACTGCTCCAGGCTCCTGTTTACATCACTAGTGCTGAGGTCAAGTTTCAACTTCCTAGGAGTGAATAGCACTAATGGACTGTTCTGATTCAACCATATATATGCCACATCCAAGAAAGCTCACCATGTCTCTGCTCTCTCAGGAGGCTAAGGAAATTTGGCCTGTGTCCTTTGATCCTCACTATTTTTTTTATTAATGCCCAATAGAAAGCATCTTATCCTGATGCATCTTGGCTTGGTATGGCAACTACTCTGCCTGTGACAGCTAGAAATGGCAGACAGGTCTGAACACAGCTCAAAAATCAGACTCTCCTCCATGGACCCTGCCTACACTTCTCGCTGAAAGCCTGAAACAAGGTAACAAAGACAATGTAATCAAACGTTCCATCCACCATGGTCATTCTCTCCTCTCCCTTCTCCCATCAGGGTGCAGATACAAGAGCTGGAAAACTCACACCACTAGGCTGAAGGACCGCCTCTGTCCTGATGTTGAAAGACTATTGAATGGTTTCCTAGTACAATAAGATGGAATCTTGACCTCATAATCTACCTCATTATTCAGATTCAGTAAACCACAAAGGCGATGCAGTTAAAAAATGAGACAACGTTCCTCCAGAATTATATCACAAAAGCATATGACAAAACAGACTACACCAGAACGTCCACATAACGTTTGGCAATCCCCAATCCAGAGTCCAGAGAGGCTGCTGCGTATTAATATTGCGCTACCGTCTTAGCGCGTTCCCCGGAAAGGAGCTCCAAATCCACCAGACAAACAAGACCAAAAACTAAAGCTACAAGACCTGCACAAAACCACATAGTTACAACAGTGCAAACAATAGCATAATTGATAAAAAGCAGACCATGGGCACAGTAAAAATAGTCCAAAGATGTTAAAAGACTATAAGTTCAAAAGAAATCACCACACAGTTTCCACAAGTCCCCAGGGTCCCGACAGACTCGCCATCCCACGCCGGCAGCAGAAGGGAATACCCCCGCTATGGAATTCCACGGCGCCGCCTGACTCAGCCTCGCAGACGCAGCACACACTGAAAGCAACCTGACCGCAGCGGACTCTGAGTCCGTCGAACCTCCGAGCCGATGACCATCCCCTCTGGCACAGCTTCTCCGAGCACCTTTAACTGCACTATACTATCTCTGTACTTTAAAACTTTATTCTATGCTCTCATCGCTTTACCTTGCACTACTTTTAATGCACTTTTGTAAAGAATTGATCTGTATATAACGTACTGAATACAAGCTTTTCAGTGTACATGGGTTCATGTGACAATTATAAACTAATTCACCAAATTTCTGTTGGACACCAAGGCACAGCTGCAGCCATTCAGCCCATTGAGTACGCTCCACCATTACGGTATGGCTGATTTATTATCCCTCTCAATCCCATCTTCCTGCCTTCTCCCTGTAACATTTGATGCACTAATTAATCACGAACCTGTCAAGCTCCACTTTAAATATAGCCAATAACTTGGCCTTCACAGACTCACCACTCTCTGGCTAAAGAAACTCCTCCTCATCTCTGTTTGAAATGAGACTGTGCCCTTCAGTTCTAGTCTCCCCCATTGTAGAAAACATCCTCTCCACATCTACTCTATCTAGGCGCTTCAATATTCAATAGATTTCAATCAGATTACTCCTCATTCCTCAAAACTCCAGCAAGCACAGGTTCAGGGCCATCAAATGCTCCTCACATGTTTACCCTTTCATTATAATTATCTTTCCTAGTTCCCTTACCATGCACTGCTCGCTTCTACCTCCTACTCAAGATCCATAAACCTGACTGTATGGGTTGGCCTATTGTCTCTGGTTGCTAATGTCTGTATACCTTAACTCCATCAATCCTGCTTGGTTCAGTTGCTTCTCATGCACATCCAAGACACTTCTCATGCTCACAATCTCCTAAATAACTTTCAGTTCCTGACCCTGATGGCCTCATTTTCACCAGGGATGTCCAGTCCCTATACACTTCTATCCCCTCCATCAAAAAGGCCTTAAAGCTCTCCACTTATTTCTCAATGAAACAACCAACCAGTTACCCTCCACCACCACCCTCCCCCATCTAGCAGAACTGGTCCTCACCTCAACAATTTTTCCTTTGCCTCCTCCCTCTTTCTCCAGACTGAAGGGGTAGCTGTGGGCAGCTGCATGGGCCCCAGCTGTGCCCGCCTTTTTGTTGGCTATGCGGAACAGTCTGTGTTCCAATATTCCAAGGTAATGCTCCCCAACTTTTTCTCTATTACAATGATGACGGCATTGGTGTTGCTTCATGCACCCAGGCTGAGCTCACCAAATTCATCAACTTTGCCTCCAACTTCCAACCTGCCCTTAAATTCACTTGGTCCCATTCTAACCCCTCCCTCCCCTTTCTCGATCTCTATGCCTCCATCTCTGGAGACAAACTGTCGACCAGCATCATCTATAGCCCTACCAATTCCCATGGTTAATACCTTGTTCTACTCTATGTCCTGTAAAAATGCTAGTCCGTATTCTCAGTTCCTTTGTCTCCTCCACATCGGTTTCCAGAATGAGACTTTCCTTTTAAGGACATCAAAGATGTCCTCCTTCAAAGAACAGGATTTCTCTTCCTCCATCATTGTTGCTGCCCTCACCCGCATTGCTTCCATTTTCCAAATGTAAGTGCTCACCCCATCTTCCCGCGGCCTTAGCAGTGATAGAGTCCCTTGACCTTACCTATGATCTTATGAGCCTCCACATCCAACACATTATTCTCCACAACATCCACTATTGCCATAGGGATCCTACAACCAAACATATCTTTACCTACTCCCACCTCCACTGTCCACAGTGATTGCTCCCTTCATGATTCCCTTGTCCGTTTGTTCTTCCACACTAATCTCCTTCCCGGCACTTAACCTTGCAAGCAGCCTAACTACAACACCTGCCCAATCACATCCTCCTCACCTCCATTCAGGGCACTAACAGTCCTTATGTGTGCGGCAGCACTTCACCTGTGAATCTGCTGGGGTCGTCTATTGTGTTTGGCATTCCCGATATGGCTTCCTCTACATTGATAAACTGGGGGAGTGCTTTGTTGAGCACCTCAGCAGCATCTGCCAAAAGCAGAATATCTTAGTGGCCGATTCAGGTTCTGACATGTCAGTCCATGGCCTCCACTTGTACCACGATGAGGTTACCCTCAGGGTGGAGGATCTATACCTCATATTCCATCTGGATAGCCTTCAACCTGATGGCACGAACATCGATTTGTGTTCCAGTAAACAAATACTCCCCCTCCCCCTCTTTTTCTATTCTCCAAATTGGGCTTGTCTCTTCTCACTTGCCAATCACCACCCCCTGGGACCCTCCTCCTTCCCTTTCTCCTATGGTCCACTCTCCTCTCCTATCAGAATCCTTCCTCTCCAACCCTTTACCTTTCCTTAGCTTCACCTATCACATTCTAGTTTTCTTCCTTTCCTCCCTACACCTTTCTTTTTATTCTGGCATCATGCCACTTCCATTCCAGTACTGAAGAAGGATCTTGGCTCAAAACATTGACTGTTTATTCATTTTCATAAATACTGTCTGAAATTCTGAGTTCCTCCTGCATTTTGTGTGTATTGCTGTGGATTTCCAGCACCTGCAGAATCTGGAGAATTATTGGACCCCCACAACGCCAGCACATCTTTTCATAGATAAAGAGCCCAAAATGGCTTACAACACTCCAAGTTCAGTCTAACCAATGCCTTATAAACCCTCAGCGTTATATCCTTATCTTTATATTCTAGTCCTGTTGAATCAAATGCTAACATTGCATTTGCCTTCCTGACCAATCACTCCACCTGCAACTTAATCTTTTGGGAATCCTGCACAAAGACTCCCAAGTTTCATCGCATGTCTGATTTTTGTATTTTTACCCCATTTAGAAAATAGTCTATGCCTTTATTCTGTCAATTAAAGTGCATGACCATACACTTCCCTAAACTATATTCTCTACCACTTCTTTGTCTATTCTCCTAATCTGTCTAAGTCCTTCATATTCCCTGCTTCCTCAACACCCCCTGCCCCTCCATCTGCCTTCATATTGTCTACAAATTCAGCCACAAGGCCATCAATTCTGTCATCCTGACATAAAAAGTGAAAAACAGTCCCAACAGAGACCCTGAGAAATAGCACTAATGGCAGCCAACCAGGAAAGGCCTTGTTTATTCCCATTCTTAGCCTCCTGCCAGTCAGCCAATCCTTTATCCATGCTAGTATTTTTCCTGTAATACTATTGGCTCTAATCTTGTTAAGCAGCCTCATGTATGGAATCATGTCAAAACATACTGAAAACCTAAATATGCAATATCCACTCACTGTCCTTTGTCTATCCTGCCTTTTATTTCCTCTAAGAATAGCAACAGATCTTCAGGCTGACATTGGCCTATTTTATCATGCCTTAAAAAATCATCCTTAATAATGGACTCCAATGTCAGGTTACCTATAATTTCCTTCCTATTGCATGAGTGTCTGCAATTTAAGGGGAGATTTTAAATAAAAGAGTGAAAGGAACACAAAGTAATGAGATTTTTTTCTTGCACTTAGTCATTGTAATCTGAAGTGAACAGCACTGAAGAGTGAACTAAGTATAATCTTTAGCACTTTCAAATGATAATTGTATAAATGGTTGAAAAGACAAGACATAATGCATGATACAAACAAAAGTAGCAAAATATAATACTTGTTGGGTAACTACAATATATCAGTGTGTTTTCTGTTGTGAATAGTTCTCTGAGTCATGGCACCTCCCAACAAACATTATCCAAATTTCTTCAGCTATCTTTAGCAGAATCCTACATTATGGTGTTTGGTTATCTACTGAAATTTTTCGGTAAGATTAATGCTTCTATTTTGACTTCATTCATCTTCTATTTGCACATTGACCAGATGTACTTCATCAACTACACCTTCCTCTCACCCAACACCACTTGGGTCTTTCAATCTTATCAGAATCAGCTTTATTATCACTGGCATATGTTGTCAAATTTGTTAACTTTATGGCAGCAGTACAATGCAATACATGATAAATAGATATGGAGAAAAAACGGAGTTACATTAAGTATATATATGCCTATTAAATAGTTAAGTTAAATTAAGTAGTGGAAAAAAAACAGAAATAAAAAATGATAGTCTTAAATGCTGAGCTATAGTTAATAAACAACATCCTGATATAATAGGGATTTGCATTGTCCAGGTGATCCAAGGCTGTGTGGAGAGGCATTGAGATCACGACTGATCTAGAACTATTGTTGCATTAGGCAAATTGCAGTGCATCCAGGTCCTTCCTGAGACAGGTGTTGAGTCTAGCCATGCTAAACGTCTCAAAACAGTTAATCAGTGTCAATGTGAGTACAACTGGACAATAGTCATCGAGGGAGCTCACACTGTTCTTCTTGGGTACTGGTATCATCGTTGCCCTTTTGAAGCAGGTGGGAACTTCCCACTGTGGCAATGGGAGATAGAAAATGCCCTTGAATATCCGCACCAGCTGGTTGACACAGGTTTTCAGAGCCTTACCAGGTACTCTATCAGGCTCTGCTACCTTGTGAAGGCTCGCCCTCTTGTTAGACAGCCTGACATTGACCTCCAAAGCAGAGATCGCAGGGTCATCGTATGCTGCAGTGAACCTCATAGCTTTGGTTTTATTCTCCCTTTCAAAGTGAGCATAAAAGGTGTTGAGCTTGTCTGGTAGTGAAGTATCACTGCCATTCATGATGTTGGGTTTTGCTTTGTAAGAAGTAATGGCCTTCAGGATATTCCCTTCCATCTTTTCTACATGGACTGTCTTTCTGTGCAACTACCCTTTCTTTTCTAACTTTGCCTAGTTATAATGAAACTTTTATACTTTTTCTCTTTCCCCATAGAAGCTGCAGAACTCACTGAATATTTCCACTATTTCCAATTATAAATTTTCCAGCATCTGAGGTGTTTTGCTTTTGAATTTCATGCTAACTAATGATCATTAATATTTTTCAAATGAAAATAAGAAGTTTAACTCATTTGGCAACTTAATATTAGGCTTTCCTTTGAGCCTTTTGAATTGGTAGATTTAGTATAACAAAGAACTGAAATGTTCTACACCCTCCATATAAAGCTGTAGTGAAATCTTATGGTGAACTTATCAAAATATTAATGGCTTGTCTTCGTAAAAGGAAGTTGTACATCGCTTGCTTTTTACTTGAATTATTTGATGTTAATCAAGCTGTATGATGGATATTTAATTTATTATTTTCCAACTTCCTGCAACGTTAAGCAACACACAATCTTTCTACATAATGAACAGAAGTAAAGTATCTGACAACTTTAAACTTTAAAACAGGTTTATATTAATTAAGTTTATTTATTTTAGTCTAGTCTTAAATCATCTCAAAAACAAATGATCCCACAACATAATACATAGTACATGCATAGTGGTATGAAATTACTCATTTTTATCTTAATATTGGGCAAATGGTTTTCAAACCATCTTCTGTGTTCTGTGGTGCTTTTGAGAAAAAGCCTTTGAAAAATTTCAATCAGCAATCATTCCAAATTTATGGTAAACCCTTCCACGTAGATTTTTTCCCATATCACCTTTACACGAATATAGAAACTTAACTTTATTGTGACTTTCCTTAAACCTCAACAATTTGCTTAGATTTTGATCAAACTTCGAACATGTTGGCTTGCTCAGTTTCTGCTGTTGCTTGATTAATCTCGGAAGAATTCCAGAATAGTCCTATTTTAAGTTGCTATACCAATGTAAAATGTCTTTAAAAGACAGGGAATTCGATAGATGCACAGAGTCGTAGAGTAATATAACATGGATACAGCCTCTTCACCCCAACCATTCCATTCTCACCACAATGTTCTCCCAGCTAGTTCCAATTACTTGAGTTCAGCCCATATCCCTCTAAGCCTTGCCCCTCCATGTACCCATCCAAGTGCTTCTTAAATTATACCATTATGTCTGCCTCAGATCTGGCCTCCAGCAGCTCATTCCATATTCTCACCACCCTCTGCATGAAAATGTTGTCCCTTTTAAACATTTCCCTTCTCACCATAAACCTATATCCCCTAATTTTGACTCCCCTACCCTGAGACCATGCTATACCTTTCATAATTTTAAACATTTCTGTAAGGTTGGACCTCATTGTCTTATATTCTTCAAGTATGGTCTCACTGATGAGTTATAAAACTGCAACATAGTATTCCAACTACTATATTCAGTGCCCTGTTGAAGGCCACAGTGCTAAATGCCTTTCTCATATGCCACTTTCAATGGACTATGCACTTGTACTCCTTGGTTCTAATACGTCCCTAATGCCCTACTATTCTTAGTATAAGTTCTTTGCTGGTTTGACTTTACAAAATGCAACAACTCACAGTTGTCTAAAGTTTATTTGCCGTTCTATGGCATGACTGACCAGGATTCCCATAAGATAACTTCCTTCGCAATCGACAACATCTAATTTTGTGTCATCTGCAGCCTCATTCATTTGCATCCACATTATTTATATACATGCTCAATAAACAAGGGTACTAATATGGATTCCTATGGCACATCACTAGTCAGCATTCTGAGAAATAACTTTCAACCACCAACCTTTTCCAACCTCCAAGTTAATTTTGAATCCAACTAACTAGCACTTCCTGGATTTCATGGGACCTAACATTCCAGATTAGCATACCATTGGGGATCTTGTCAAAGGCCTTGCTAAAATCCAAATATACAACGTAGGGTTAAAGTAACTCATTGTATACACACACAAAATGCTGGAGGAACTCAGCAGGCCAGACAACGTCTATGGAAAAGGCATGCAGGCAGTGCTTCAGGAAGGCAGCATTCATCATTAAGGACATCATAATCGAGGATCTGCCCTCTTTTCATTACTCCCAAAAGGGTGGAGATAGAGCAGCCTGAAGATGCACACTCAGTGTTTTAGGAACAGCCTCTTCCCCTCATCAGGTTTCTGAGTGGTCCGTGAATTCAAACCATACCTCCCTATTTTGCTTGCTTTTTGCACTATTTATTTATTTTTCTCTTTATTATAGCTTCTTGTAAAAAATTAGGTACTGCACTGTACTGCTGTCACAAATCAAATTTCATGACAGTTCAATAATAATAAATTTGCTCCTAACTCATAACTTCTGTTAACTTAAGGAGGAATGTGTTTATAGAAAAAAAGGCCACATAATGGTAAGTCAAAAAACTTGTAGTTCAATCCATTTAACCCTGACATTTTGTTAATTTCTGGCATAGACTGCTAATAAATTGTGCTGAATGCAACCTGAGATAGAACACTCGTTAGTGCAGAGTGTTGGTCCCCTATGAGATACGGAATAAGCATTCACAGAAGGAATACCAATGAGAAACAAGAAGGTGGTTGCTTATTTTGATACAATGTTGGGATAAGTTAGGTGAATTTAATTTTTCTCTTGTTTCTGAAAATTGAAGTGGGGGATTGTTTCATATCTTTTAAATTATTTTTAATAAATTAAAGATGGCAAAGGGAAAGAGAGATGCCTGCCCTTAAAATAATGAGAGGAATTAATAATTCTAAAATAACTTGTATTGGTCTCACAAATTGGACAAACAAATTCATCTCCAAACTCCTAGACTGAGAACTCTGCAACCATATTTTTCACTTCCTGACCAACAAACTGCAATCAGTATGGATACGCAGTAAATTCTCAGTACCTGTACCCCACAAGGCCGTGTTCCTGGCTCCTTATTTTACTTGTTATGCACTCACAGTTTTATAAGTTTCTGGTCTAATGACATCTACAAGTTTGCAGATGGCACTGTTTTTGTGGGCTAGATTCCAGATGAGGATGAGATAGGGTAGAGGAAGTAAAGAGATGGTATAGTGGGATGATGTCAAGACAACAACCTTCTTCTCAATGTCAACAAAACAAAGGAACTAGTCATTGACTTCTGAAAGCAGGTGAGGTTCAGAGACCTGTCTCTATCAATGGTGCTGAGGTGGAGACATTTGAGAGCTTCAGGTTCCAAGGTACAAATATCAGCAACAACTTGTACTGGTCCTGCCAGTTAGATTATATGACCAAGAAAGCCTACCGGTGCCTCTGCTTCCTGAGTAGGCTAAGGAATTTCAGTATGTCCCTGAAGACAGTCACTGATTTCCATAGCTACACCATAGAGAGCATCCTGGCTGGATGCATCACAGCTTGGGATGGCAACTGCTCTGTAAAGATGGTAGGACATTGCAAATAGTGAATGCAGCTCAGTCTATCATGAAAACCAGACTCCTCTCCATTAACTCTGTTGATGTTTCCTTTTGCCTCAGAAAGACAGTAAACATTATCAAGGATCCCTTCCACACTGGTCAGTTTCTCATCACTCCGCCTTCTGTTGGGCAGAAGATACAAAAGCTTGGGAACACTCATCACCAGGCTCAAGGACAGTTTCTACACTATTATCATAAGACTCTTCCATCAATAAAAATGGCCTCTTATATACCTCGTCATGACCCTTACATGTATCTAACTGTATTGCACTTTCTCTGAAACTGTAACATTACATTCGGTATTCTGATATTGGTTTCATTCTCTACCACTTCAAACTTCTTAAATATGGAATGACCTTTGTGGATGGCATGCAGACAAAAGAGTTTTATTGCATGTGACGATAAAAATCCATTACCAATTACTTAGACTAAACTGCTGTTGTTCAAACTCATCGAAATGACACCATTCAAGGTAGACAGCATGGAAAACAGGCTCTTTGACCCAATTCATCCATGGGAAAAGCATGGGGGTAGGTTTCCTTAAAGTTAAAAGAAAGCCAAATGCAGGAGAATTAATGCTTTGTCAAAAATTCTGGCTCACTTGGTGCCAGCATGTTCGGAAATCATCATAATCATTGAAGGAGAGGAACCTTTTCCATTCAAGGTTGTTTTGAAGCAACCCTCTGAACGACACGGAGATCATCAATTGTTTCTGCACTGTTGGCTGTAATTATAATACAGATATATGGAATCATACATTTGAATCAAAGAGTAGTATCAGAAAGAAGAAGGAATTTGGGAAAATCAGTTCCCAGCACTGACTGCTTAATAGTCATTACAGGTCACAGCAGCAAGCAAGGTGGTTGGTAAATGAGAAAGCAAAGACAAAGGTTTTTAATGTGCTGTTCAATTTAGTTAACAGGACCACTGATTTAAAATTGTCTTACACTAACTCATTTGATAATAACTGCAGAATACTATCTAACCTATCAGATTACTTGCAATGAACCCTTACCACTGAGGAATAGATCAAGAAATGACAGTAGGAAAGAAATTGTGAGGAAGAGGGGTAGTAGATAGAAGGGACAGACACAGTCTAAGAGAGTGTGACAGGTAACAACCAGGAGTTAAAATTGATCACAGTGTGTGGAAGAAGAGTCAGTTATTGAGAATGAGAAACAAGACCTAGGTTTGAAAGCAAAATCTTATCCAAAACAAGAGCAACTCTATTTTGCTAGAATCTTCAGTGATGGACCTCCTGGCTCCAGTTGGTCTTAAACCCTTTAGGAAAGCAGAAGCAGCCTTAAACCTCTTGATAAGACTTGGTTCTGCCCTTAAGACTTGACATTGTGTGCACTGTGCATTCATGGTAGGAAATTGCTAAAAACGATACCAATTACACAGTATCCTACTCCATAGTCTGTGGATCAAAGAATTTTTTGCAGAATCTGAAAGCAATTGGGTTTTGGATAAAAATCAATTGGAGACTGCAATGAAAAGTTGCACCACACAATTGAATTTCAGGGTTCAAAATTTCTCATCTAGCTATGCAAAATTACCTTACACCATGACTTGTATAATCAAAAATGAAATACAGTGAAAAATACAGTGGGCTATAAACTATGTGTACTATAAATGCTTTATTTCACAGTCAGTTCAAATTTGGTGAATAATCAGTTTTGCATTTTGTACTCACTTACTAAAATCGTTTCATAAATTAGCATGCTGAAATATAAAGAATGGAATCTAGTGAATTTTTAACATAAAGCACTGAAGAACTTTCCAAATTATAAAATATTACCCAATATTGCTATATCATCCATGTATGAAAACCAGATTTTATTAACTGAGCGGGAATATTACTTTGCATCATTGTTTAAACAAATGTTTCAAAATCTGAGTGTCACAGTAAAATGTCCATATTACTACTTGGGGCGGAGTGGCTATCAAGCAGGACAACAACGGGCAAAGGTCGCCATGGGTATGTAAAAGTAGTTCAACTCTAATTGAACTGATTGAACGTTTTGAGGAGAAAAAGAATGTGGTAGAAATATAAGGATAGATGCTATTTATTTGGACTTCCATAAGGTTGCTGACAAGTCTCAACAAGTAGAATCTGAAATGAACTAAAACATGGTTGCATGAAACACACAAAACGGAGGAATTCAGCATTCACCTTCTCTCTCCTTATGTTTTTTTTTCTCTGTTGCCTTATGCTGGTTTTTAAAAGCTTCCCAACACGTGTGGGTCGAGGATTTTTGGCGGGAGGGAACTGGGAGAAGAAAGGAGGGAAGATGGCTGAGGAGGCCGCCATTGTTGCTCGGGGTGCCTGGTACAGGTGAGTGGCTTCAAGGAGGAAGGACCGATACTTCTGTGGGGGAGCCCACTTGTTTGAGGCAAATTTTGAGTGACGGTGGTGTGTGCATTCTTGCAGGCCATGCGTCCAGTGCGTGAGTTAAAGAAAATTTCAAGATGAACTCCAACTTATGTGTACATTTGGACTGGGTTAACTGTAATGGTGCACTTTTTATTTACTTTTTTTCTGTTTCCTTCTAACTGTTTGACAAAGCTAACACTGCAAATATACTTTCTTTATAATTGTATGCTGGGTATGATCTGTTATTACTTGCTGATGGTCAATTGCACGGAGGCAGTATTCACACGGATTGGGTTTTGGGTGGGTGAGTCATCCCACCTTCCCAGGTCGGGTGGGACCCAAGTCATATTGACCCTGGACTGATGGAGTCTCAGATAGGTGGGTTTCTCACTGCTGAGCTGAGTGACTGTTAGCGACGGGCTAATTAGCCGCAACCCTGGTAAAAAGGGGTTTCAAGGGGATAGTAAAAACTACCGATAGGATCACCAGGATTTCCCTCTCCCCATCTGTGGCTTTTACCAGAAAGTTTGCAGATGCAGAAGGCTTGAAGCATTGTTGAGGATCCCTACCACCCACCCCACAATCTCTTTGACCCGCTGCTCTCAGGAAGGAGGGACAGAAGCAAGAAGCACCAGGATTAGAACCTCCAAACTGGGTAACAGCTTCTTCTTTCAGGCCCTGAGACTAATGAACACCCAGAGGCCACCAAGGCCTCGGACAGCAAGCTGTTTACTGGAAAAAGTATCTAGTGCTTTTCTGGTGTATATGGCTAATAAACTTTTCTTGGCTACTGGCCATGTACAGGAGACACTGTTCCTTGAAAATGTCCTGGGTACTTTGTAGGCTAGTATCCAAGATGGAGATGACTAAACTTACAACCCGCTGCAGCTTCCTTCGGTCCTGTGCACGCACCCATAACAGACAGTGATGCAGCCTGTCAGAGTTCTCTCCGCAGGACATCTACAGAGGTTTTTCAGTGTATTTGTTGACATACCAAATCTCTTTAAACTCCTACAACCGTAGAACCATAGAACATAACAGCACAGGAACAGGCCTTTTGGCCCTTCTTGGCTGTGCCGAACCATTTTTCTGCCTAGTCCCACTGAGCTGCACCTGGCCCATATCCCTCCATACACCTCTCATCCATGTACCTGTCCAAGTTTTTCTTAAATGTTAAAAGTGAGTCCGCATTTACCACTTCATCTGGCAGCTCATTCCACACTCCCACCACTCTCTGTGTGAACAAGCCCCTCCCAATGTTCCCTTTAAACTTTTCCCCCTTCACCCTTAATCCATGTCCTCTGTTTTTTATTCTTCCCTAATTCAGTAGAAAAAGCCTGCTTGCATTCACTCTATCTATACCCATCATAATTTTATATACCTGTATCAAATCTCCCTTCATTCTTCTACGCTGTAGAGAATAAAGTCCTAACCTATTCAACCTTTCTCTGTAACTCAGTTTCTCAAGTCCTGGCAACATCTTTGTAAACCTTCTCTGCACTCTTTCAACCTTATTAATATCCTTCCTGTAATTAGGTGACCAAAACTGCACACAATACTCCAAATTCAGCCTCACCAATGCCTTATACAACCTCAACATAACATTCCAACTCATATATTCAATACTTTGATTTATAAAGGCCAATGGAGCAAAATCTCTGTTTACGACCTATCTACCTGTGATGCCACTTTTAGGGAATTAGGTATCTGTACTCCCAGATCCCTCTGTTCTACTGCACTCCTCAGAGCCCTACCATTTACCTTGTTTGTTCTACCTTGGCTTTTCCTTCCAAAGTGCAATACCTCACACTTGTCTGTATTAAACTCCATCTGCCATTTTTCAGCCCATTTTTCCAGCTGGTCCAAACCCCTCTGCAGGCTTTGAAAACCTTCCTCACTGTCAACTACACCTCCAATCTTTATATCATCGGCAAATTTGCTGATCCAATTTACCACATTATCATCCACATCATTGATATAGATGACAAATAACAATCCAACTGATCCCTGTGGCACACCACGTCACAGGCCTCCACTCAGAGAAGCAATCCTCCACTACCATTCTCTGGCTTCTCCCATTGAGCCAATGTCTAATCCAATTTACTACCTCACCATGTATACCTAGCGACTGAATCTTCCTAACTAACCTCCCATGCAGGACCTTGTCAAAGGCCTTACTGAAGTCCATGTAAAGAACATCCACTGCCTTCCCTTCATCCACTTTCCTTGTAACCTCCTCGAAAAACTCTAATAGATTTGTTAAACATGACCTGCCACACACAAAGCCACGTTGACTCTCCCTAATAAGTCCCTGTCTATCTAAATATTGTAGATCCTATCTCTTAGTACTCCTTCCAATAATTTACCTTCTACTGACGTCAAACTTACCGGTCTATAACTTCCTGGATTACTTTTAGAGCCTTTTTTAAACAACAGAACAACATGAGCTATCCTCCAATCCTCTAGCACCTCACCTGTAGATACCAACATTTTAAATATATCTGCCAGGGACCCTGCAATTTCAACACTAGTCTCTATCAAGGTCCGAGTGAATACCCTTGACAGGTCCTGGGGATTTATCTACTCTGATTTGCCTCAAGATAGCAAGCATCTCCTCCTCTTCAATCTGCGTAGGTTCCATGCCCTCACTACTTATTTGCCTTATTTCCATTGACTCCATGCCAGTTTCCTTAGTAAATGCAGATGCAAAAAACCCATTTAAGATCTCCCCCATTTCTTTTGGTTCCATACATAGGCAACCACTCTGATCTTCAAGAGGACCAATTTTATCCCTTACTATCCTTTTGCTCTTAATATACCTGTAGAAGCTCTTTGGATTATCCTTCACCTTGACTGCCAAAGCTACCTCTTGTCTTCTTTTAGCCCTCCTGATTTCTTTCTTAAGGTTTTTTTTTTGCTCTTGTTATACTCCTCAAGCACCTTATTTGCTCCCTGTTTCCTATACATGTCATACACCTCTCTCTTCTTCTTTATCAGAGTTCCAATATATCTAGAGAACCAAGGTTCCTTATTCTTATTCACTGTGCCTTTAATCCTGACAGGAACATACAAACTCTGCCCTCTCAAAATTTCTCCTTTGAAGTCCTCCCACTTACCAACGACATCCTTACCAGAGAACAACCTGTACCAATCTACGCTTTTTAAATCCTTTCTCATTTCTTCAAATTTGGCCTTTTTCCAGTTTAGAACCTCAAGCTGAGGACCAGATCTATCTTTATCCATGATCAAGTTGAAACTAATGGTGTTATGAT
Source organism: Hypanus sabinus (assembly GCF_030144855.1). NCBI lineage: Eukaryota > Metazoa > Chordata > Chondrichthyes > Myliobatiformes > Dasyatidae > Hypanus > Hypanus sabinus. The sequence continues at coordinate 42,101,284 of NC_082728.1, read as the reverse complement.
CACTGGAACCAAAGTGTTCCCCTACACACACTTCCGTCACCTGTCCTACCTTGTTTCCTAATAGGAGATCTAATATTGCATCCTCTCTGGTTGGTACCTCTATATATTGATTTAGAAAACTTTCTTGAACACATTTTACAAACTCTAACCCATCTAGGCCTTTAACAGTATGGGAGTCCCAATCAATATGTGGAAAATTAAAATCCCCTACTATCAAAACTTTATGTTTCCTGCAGTTGTCTGCTATGTCTCTGCAGATTTGCTCCTCTAATTCTCGCTGACTATTGGGTGGTCTATAATACAACCCCATTAACGTGGTCATACTTTCCCTGTTTCTCAGCTCCACACATATGGCCTCGGTAGACAAGCCCTCAAATCTGTCCTGCCTGAGCACTGCTGTAACATTTTCCCTGACTAGCAATGCCACCATCCCACCCTTCATCCTTCTGCCTCTCTCACATCTGAAACAGCTGAACCCTGGAGCATTAAGCTGCCAGTCCTGCCCTGGCTACAATGTCATAATTCCATGTGTCAATCCACGCCCTCAGCTCATCAGCCTTCCCCACAATAGTCCTCGCATTGAAGAAGACACACCTCAGAAGATTATTACCACCACATGCAACCCTTCTATTTGTGACTTTGCATGAACCCTTAACATCATTTATTTTCACTCCCGCTCCACTATCTACTGGCACTCTGGTTCCCATCCCCCTGCAAATCTAGTTTAACCCCCCCCCCCCAATAGCACTAACTAACCTCCCTGCAAGGTATTGGTCCCCCTGTAGTTCAGGTGTAACCCGTCTCTCTTGTACATGTCCCACCTGCCCCAGAAGAGGTCCCAATAATCCTGAAATCTGAAACCCTGCCCCCTACACCAGTTCCTCAGCCACGTGTTCATCCTCCAGAGCATCCTGTTCTTACCCTCACTGGCACGTGGCACAGGTAGCAATCCTGAGATTACCACCCTCGAGGTCCTGCTTTTTAACTTCCTACCAAGCTCTCTATACTCACTCTTCAGGACCTCCTCACTCTTTCTTCCTACGTCATTGGTACCGATGTGTACCATGACATCTGGCTGCTCACCCTCCCATTTCAGAATGCTGTGCACGCGATCAGAGACATCCTTGACCCTGGCACCCAGGAGGCAACAAACCATCTGTAAGTCTCTGTCGTGACCAGAGAACCTCCTGTCTGTACCTTTAACTGTCGAGTCCCCTATCACTATCACTCTCCTCTTCTTCCCCTCTTCCTTCTGCACTGCAGAACTAGACTCAGTGCCAGAGATCCAGCTGCCGCAGTTTATCCCGGTAAGTCATCCCCCCAACAATATCCAAATCGGTATACTTGCTGTTGAGAGGAATGGCCACAGGGGAGCCCTGCGCTGCCTGCCCTTTCCCCTTCCCTCGCCTGACGGTAACCCAATTACCTGTGTGCTGCTCCTTTGGCGTAACTACCTCCCTGAAACTACTATCTATAAACTCCTCATTCTCCCAAATGATCTAGAGGTCATGCAGCTCCTGCTCCAGTTCCCTAACACAGTTCGTTAGGAGCTGCAGCTGGATGCACTTCTCGCAGGTGTTGTTGTCAGGGAGACCGGAGGTCTCCCTGACTTCCCACATCCTGCAAGAGGAGCATTCCAACATCCTGCCTGGCATTCTCTCTACTCTAAACAAACAAAACACAACTTACTGGATTCTACCCTCGCCTCTGCTTGTTCACGTTGAAGCCTGTTGAACCAAAGTTGTCCCACTCTGACTCAGTCCACTCTGACGATGGCTGCTGTATATGGCGGTCTTTTTTTAAACCTTTGGCACGCTACGACACATGCCTGCGCAGTCTCACCTCTTTTCCCTGATCAGTTAAAAAAAATGGATTCTCTCTGAGATGTCTTTAGTCCTTCACTCTCAGCCTCTCGTTTCGATTTAAAAAGATCTTAATGAAGTATAGCTGCTGTCTTGCCTACTTTATAACTGCATTGATATGTTGGGACTAGGTTAGGTCCTCAGAGATCTAATGTATTTATTTGTACTGACTACCCACTACCTGCATTTTGAATTATAGTTATGGTAATATAGTTATTATCATAACATAGTTATGGTAATATTTTGGTTTATGTGCTGTGTATGATATATGATTTGTGGGTGCAGTGTGACCTAAAGGAACATCATTTTGTTTGGTTGTACATAAGCACAGTCAGATGACAATGAACTTGAACTTGAATTTAAGGAACTTATGCTCACTTTTGCATTTCTAAATCTGGAAATAAGGAATTTATTCTCAGAGATATTCTGTTTTCCTTGTGAGGTGTTGCAGCTGTCATCAATTCAGTATCTTATTTTGTTATTCCTTGTTTTTGCTGTAAAGGGTAATAAGAACATAATTCTCATTAATCAGTGCTGTAATTGGTTAGAATTAGTGACAATGTGAGGGTGACTGTCTTTACCATCAAGGCTGTATTTGTCCAAGTGAGGTGAGTAGATCTGGTAAAAGTGAAGTCAAGGACAATTAGGTGATATATTCTCCATTTACCATAGTATGCCTCATACAAAGTGGAAGTAATTGTGTTATTGTTCAGTCATCCCAGCACCAGGATATCTGCACCAAATCTTCGTTATAGTGTCCTGGTCACAACTCTCCTCATTTAGTCCATTAGGGTCCTCCCTTTCATCATAAAGTCAGAAATAGGAGGTTTCCCTGTGATGTTCAACTCAACAATATATGGAAGTTACTCACCAAGGCCTCTTAGACAATAATTCTCAAACCTGCAAGCTTTATGAACAGAAAGGATCAAGACAGTAGGTGCATCAGAACACCACCACCTACAGATGCCCCTCAGGGCTGCATACCTTGCTGATTTAGAAGAACATCATTGGTCATCTATTGATACTGGGTCTATCTTCACCCCTCTCTCAATGGCATTCTCAGAAGACCTTCTGCTTTGAGCTGGATCATTAATGTGATACCTTGGTAATGAGCCCAGACACCATAAACCTTAATGCTTCAGATTGAACAAAGTTAATTCCTTCCTCCTCACTAGCAATTTATTGATACTGTTTTGTGTAGCATCATAGTAGAAGAAAAGGCAGAAACTGTAATCTCTTAAGAGTGGGATGAGCTTAAGGCTAGGTACAGGTCTGTAAACGTAAAACTAGGACCAGGGATAGGCCTTTTGCCCTTTTGAACTTGCTCAAACATTCATTAAGTACATAGCTGATTGGACTGAAACCTCAACACTGCATTCACACCTATCTGGGGTAACCATTCCACCATTTTGATTATCAGAGGCTGTGGTAGTGGAAACTCTACAGAATCAAGCATCTGATCAACCTACCACACTCAGACCTCGTGTGGCATCTGCTGATACTGTCAGACCACCTCTCACTTATTCTGCAACCCACGACCACAATGGCAAGGCTGGTCTTGTTGACAGAAAGAGTAGGAGTAGCCCTGATAATGAAACACAGCTGTATGTATTTAAAACTCAGTAACTGGTGATTTGGATTTACTTGTGTGCACTTTAACTTTCTCATTTAATAATTTGGAAGTGTCTATTTGCCAGAGAACATTTAGTAAGAAGTGAGTAAACAGAAAGCATGTAGGGATTTTCATTGTCTCTTGTGTAGTGTCTTTAAAATGGTGATGGCTTTCCAAACTTCAGCTATCCAGATGATTAATGAAAACATTCCAATCATTGTAACCAGAAATGGAAAAAAATCAAAGTTGCTGAGTGCAATTTACTTAATTATTTTTATGTATTAACAGAATTTTGTGCATACCCTGAAAACAACATATCATTAATAATCTTAATCATAAATATTCCAGCATAATTATCTGGAAATATACACATTCAGCCCTGCAGAGGCTGGCAGATTGTCTTGAATAATAGTCTCTCGTATTCTACCCCTGGGTAGTGTTACTGCACAGTGGGACCACTGGTACAAGTTCATTGTTCTCTGAACGTGCTGACACAGGTAGAGTGGTGAAGAAGGCATGTGGCATACTTACCTTCACCTGCCAAGGCACTGACTATAGGAGCTACAGTGTCATGTTACAGTTGTACAATTGGCTGGTTAGGCTACATTTAAAGTACTGTGTGCATTTCTGTTCACCACACCAGAGGAATGATGCGAGTAAGCTAGAGAAATGCAGGGAAGATTCCCAGGAAAGTTGCCTAGACTGCAGGTCTCCAGTTATTAAGAGAGACTGAATAGCCTAGAGCGAGGGAGGTTAACAGTGACCTTATGGAGGATTATTGTAATTCTAAGAGGCACAGATAGACACAGTTCTTTTCCCTCACTGTAGTGAAGCCTAAAATGAGAAGGTAAAGGTGTAAAGTGAGAGAGGAAGATTTTAAGATGATCTGAGGAACACGCTTTCACACAAAGATGGATGCATAGAATGGGATACCAAAGGTTATGGTAGTGGCTGGTACAATTACAATGTTTAAAAGGCATTTGGACAGCTACATGGATAGCAAAGGTTTTGAACAATGTGGGCCAAATACAGGCGAATGGATTTATAGTAGGCAGACATCTTGGTTTGCATGGGTGAGTTAGCTAAAGGGCCTATTTTCCATGATGTGTAACTTTATAAATTTGTGAATGGAAACATTCCAATGAAATATCAAAGCTCAGGGTAAGCAGCTTCCTAGTGATGAAGTTATCAGCTTGGCCCCCGAGGAACCTAAAGAGTAAGGTAACCCAATGGAACACTGGTAGCTGCTAAATATAACACTGTAGAGATTCCTTTTGTCAATGTACATACATCTCTATTAAGAATTCATTTAATGTTCCCAGCAAAAGCATAAATCTAAGTTTTTGAATATCCATTAAACTCTTATGTCTGCTTGCTTTTCCTCTTTTAAAAAACCTTATCCCATCAATTTTACTCTCAGATTTCTGTATCAAACATTTCCCACAGTTTATTCTAATCTCCACAATTGTAATGACTAGTGAATATATAAATGCTGTTACTGCCTATCATTGGCGACAGTACTTTGTCCTGCTTTGTGTTTCTGAACTTTTCAAAATTTAACTGCAGAGAAATTCCATAACTCCAACAATGCTAGGAGTGAACAAGACCAACAGCCTCTCCTGGTCCAACCACATGGTGCCATGGCCGAGAGTCTTACATAAATCTTATGGGTTAACTGTAAAAGTACAAGAATGGCATACGCTATTACGTCACCACGTCATAAAAGAGTGCCTCACTAAAAGTAATGCTAAATGTACATGAATTATCTCTGGCTCCTGTGTTTTTCTTTCAATTGGTTTTTATATTTCGGAGTTACAAAACATAACAGTGGTGATGAGTAACTTTTAAAACAAACCAAAGGCAACTACCTTCCTGCTGAAGTGCAGTGAGGTGTTCGAGTTAAAAAAAAAGTGCAGCACTTTTTTTTCTTCAGAAGGGGACATAGAGACATTTGAGTTAAAAACAAAGCATAGCATGATCAGAAGAAAGACAGTTGAGTTAAAAAAAAGTAGCAAACGGACAAAATTCATGGGTTCATAAATAGTGAGTACCAGGTGATGATAATAAGTAGTAAGATGATGATACTACCTAAATTCTTATATTTATTTCCAACATTACCAATTTTTATTCCTAAAGCTTTTTTTGATACTATTGACTCTAAAATATCTTCTTTCTTGTGGCAGAACAAAAATCCTAGATTGGGTAAAAAATATTTACAGAAGCCTAAGAAGGAGGGCGGCTTGGCTTTACCAAACTTAAGATTTTACTATTGGGCAGTCAATATACGGTATTTAATATTCTGGACACAAGAATGGACTATAGCCACTTGCCCACAATGGGTAAATTTGGAATGTAAATCTGTGCAAGATTTTTCACTGATTTCAATCTTAGGATCTTCACTTCCTTTTTCTTTATTCAAATTGAATAAACAGATAACTAATCCTATAGTCAGATATACATTACGAATTTGGTTTCAATTGCGTAAATTTTTTGGTTTGAATAAATTTATTTTATCATGTCCTATAATATCTAATTATTTTTTCGGCCTTCATCTATGGATCAAGCTTTTCTTTTATGGAAAACAAAAGGTATAACATGTTTTTGTGATCTGTTTCTGGATGATAACATTATGTCCTTTGAACAGCTATCTAATAAATATAATTTACCTAAAACCCATTTTTTTAGATATTTGCAAGTTAGAAATTTTTTGTATAATGAGTTACAGTCTTTTTCGAAAGAATGTCCATTGGACATTACAGATAGAATTTTAGCCCTTATTCCTTATCAAAAGGGTTTAGTAGCCATCATTTATAAGGTGATCATGAATTTACAGTTAGATGTATCAGAAAAAATTAAGAAGGAATGGCAAGAAGAGTTGCATTGTCCTATATCTACTGAGCAATGGGAAAAAAAATTATTATTGGGAAACTCGTCCTCTATTTGTGCTAAACATGCCCTAATACAATTTAAGGTTGTACATAGAGCTCATATGTCTAAGGATAAACTGGCTCGATTTTATTCTCATCTTAACTCAACCTGCGATAGATGTCATTCTGATGTTGCTTCATTGACTCATATGTTCTGGTCTTGTCCTTGTTTACAAAATTATTGGAAAGATATTTTCAGTATTATTTCAAAAGTCTTAAATATTAATTTTCAACCACATCCTCTTACTGCAATTTTCGGTTTACCAATGATGGATAACAATCATTTATCTGCTTCATCTCAACGAATGATTGCATTTGTTACATTAATGGCTAGAAAATCTATTTTATTGAATTGGAAAGAAATTAATCCTCCAACTGTATTTCAGTGGTTTTCTCAAACTATTTCTTGTTTGAGTTTAGAAAAAATTAGAAGTGTGGTTTTTGAACCTTCAGTTAGATTTGAAGAAACTTGGAGACCTTTTATTTAACATTTTCACATGAGTTGAATTGTCTTTTCCTAAACCTTACTTATATTATCCTTAATCAATTGGATGGAGGTTTGGAGTTATTGGCACTACTGTATATGTACTTAATATTATTCAATGGCCCATGTTGGTTAGTGGTTTTTTTTTTTTTGCTTTTTTTCCTCTCTCTTTTTTTTGGGGTTTTTCTTTTTTTCTTCTCTTTTTACTTCTTTGTTCATCAATGTTCTGGGTTTGAGAGGTTATATATTTTTATTATTACATATCTGAATGTCTATTTAAACTATTAATTATGTACTCTCAAACATTTTGTATTCATGTTTCATTTATGTTTGTTTAAAACTAATAAAGAGATTTAAAAAGATAATAAGTAGTAAAAAAACATAAATGGCTGGCTACATTGAAAAGATAGTCACTTTCAATTGCACAAGAGATAGCTGATGCTTACTAAAAAAAGTTGAGCAATACTTTGAAGTGAATGGAATAGCTGAAGAGAAATGAGTGGCAGCTTTATTGAGTGTAACTGGTGGAAGAGCATACAGTTTGGGTAGCAGTTTATCTGCTGCAACCAAACCAGCTGAAATGAGCTCCACTGTTATTATGGTGTAGCTGTAGGTGCAATTGAGTTGCAGGCAGGAATGAAAGTGAATGTGAACAAAATTGCAATGTCTAAACAGAAACCAGCCTGGCTGAATAAATTCTGTTATCATTGTGGCAGGGGCTCACATACCTCAGACCAATGAAGGGTTAAAGGCAAAATGCACAGAAAATGCAACAAAGTAGGGCCCATAGAAAGAGCATGTTGGTTAGAAAAAATAAATGGGCTGCACAGGGAACAGAAAAGGATAAAAAGTCAAGTTGCAGCTTCAAAGAGAGCACTAATCTGCATGCTGTTGATGAAAAATCTTTTAATGAAGAGAGTGACACAGGACTGCGTAGCCTTGAGATTTACAATGTGAAAAGCAATATGGCTTACAACAGAAGTGAACAGCAAATTAATTAAAATGGAAATGGACACTGGTTGAGCTGTTGCAGTCATTCCACAAAATCAGTTTGAATGACGTTTCAAAGACATTTGAATGAAGTCTGCAGATATCCTGCTAAGATCTTATACTGGAGAAAAGATAACTCCTGTGGGAATGACATTTTTAACAGTGAAATACAACAACCAACAAGCCACATTGGGTTTGTATGTAGTAAAAACAGGAGGGCCAGTATTGTGAGGGTGGGATTGGCTAAGACAACTACTACCTGATTGGAGATCCATCCACCATTTGCTTTGCCTGATGGATAGATCAGCAGATCGAGCAGTTTTCCATGCACTGTTCGGGATGCCAACACATCTAGAAAGTGCCAAGAGCAGTGCCTCTCCATCCCCGGGAATGACCCGCATTGCCCTGGCAGAGGATTGACATGCACTTGGCCAGACCATTCATGCGCACACCATTTCTTGGTGGTAGTGGATGCAGCTAGAATATGGCCAGAGGTGTTCCCAATAGCCTCCGCTACAGCTTCACACACTGCAGATGTGTTGGGAAGCCTCTTCTCAAAAACTGGTGATCCAGAACACTTCATCAGTGACAATGGTCAACACTTTGTTGCAGAATAGTTTCAGTCATTCCTGAAAACAAATTGAATAAGATATATTACATCTGCACCGTACCACTGAGCCTGGTGGACAGGATTGTCCAGAGTCTAAAGAACTTATTGCTAGCAACATGAGCAGAACAACCTACACTAACACTGAATCAGAAGCCTGCCAATTTCCTCCTTGCATATCATAATGCAGCACACTCCACAACCATCAACTTACCAACCATGCGGGCCGTGGGTCACTCTTGCTTGGATCTCCTCAAACACAATATCAGAATGAGTATGCAGTTCTAACAGCTGACTCAAATAGAAGGCCGCTCAAGCAAGGGGGTTCAGTAGTTCATTCCTGGGCAAGCAGATGAAGGACTACAGTGGTGTTCAAAAGTGGGCACTTGGAAAGATTAAGAACAGAACTGGACAACTTTCCTACACAGTGGTGACTGCATCTGATGTCATACTGGATACGACACAGTAGAAGACAGCAGAGTCAATTGTTAGAGAAGAAAGGTGCCCACAGCTGTTAGAACAACTTCCTGCAGTCCCAGACTCAACTCTTACAACCATCATGGAGAACGCCCCAGAACCTGAGATTGCTTTACAGCCACATCTCTCCTGCCAAGTTGAGTAACCCCCACCCTATCATGGAAGGTATTATCCCACAATTGTAACAAATCCACCACAGTGATTAAATCTTTAGGACTGAATGGGCAATTTAAAACTTACAATGCAATGGATGTCTATATTGTAGTCTTATTATATAGTATATTGTGTATGTAGTTGAGATGCATTCTCTATTGAATAAGCAGGATGGAGTGTTGTGTGTTTAGTATATCAGCAGCATTTAAGTAATATTGTAAACATATTGTTTGATTAATCGTTCTTTATTGTTTACGTAATTCATTATGGGTTATATTTTAAAGTACGTGAATGGCACACATCATTATGCCACATCCTAAGATTGTGCCTCAATAAAATAAAAGCTAAATGTACAGAAGTTCATGGATCCTGTGTTTTTCTTTCAAATAGTTTTATGTCTTGAGGTTACAAAACGTAACACTGTATAATGTAGAAAATAAAAGGTCAAGTGTAAAGCAATCTCTAAAGCAGAATAGTAAGTATAAGTATCATGATTCCTAAAACAAAATGAAAATAAACTGAAATCCTTTTGGTTGGTTCCAAATTGAAAGGAGATAAACCTTTGATAAACTTGGGAACCTGGCTGCCCTTGTAAATCAGAAGTAACTAGCCTGCATGTATTGATTTACTGCAATCAATAGCCTAGAACTTCCCTTTTGGAGTTGTGCTTTTGAACTGCCTGTACAACTGGCATTTCTGCACTGTTCTGGGAGTTTTGGTGACCTGGAGCCTTGAAGCTGCAGTATGATTGTGGTGCTGTGGTGGGTTCAGGCCAAATCTAAGCAGTTGGGGCATGGGCCCGAGAGCGAGGTACAAGCCGAAGTTTGGCCCCTGGTGGAGCAGGCCTGAGGGCAATTCAAAGTGGCAGAGCCTGGGCCTGAGAGCAAAGAAAGAACCAATGTTTGTCTGATTTACGAGCAGGGCCAAATTGAAAAGGCTGGAGTGCGGGGGCCAGAGACAAGGGATGGACTGGTGTTCAGCTCACAGCTCCATGAGTTTTACTCATCTCTGTGAGGACTGAGGCTGTGGCCTGCAACTAATGGGCTCCTGGACCAGCTGCTGGCTTCATGGCTGTGGACTCACTTTCACAAACTTTAGTTTTGAGTGTTATCTGTTTACATTTTATTGTTTGCACAATTTATTCTTTTTTTCACATTGGGCATTTGATAATCTTTTTTTAATTGCCTCTATTGGTTTTTTTATGGCTGCCTGCAAGAAGACGAATTTCAAAATTGTATATAGAACACATACTTCGATAATGAATGTACTTTGGGCAAAATCCTTGATTCAGATTTTAATTTTAAATACCACATCATGAAATTGACTAGAGTACCAGTTCTACACTTAAATAGTGCAAATGTACATTTGTTTCTGTCATGTAATGATGCTGAAAAGCTAATTCAGGCCTTTATATTGAATAGACTAGGTTACATATAATGCACTTTTTACTATCGACAAACTTCAACTGATTCAGAGTACTGCTGCTAAACTGATAACCAAACCAGGATGTAAGAACTTATCACTCCCGTACCAGCTACTTTACATATTCCTGCATCTTGTAGAATTGATTTTGAAGTTATCTTTCTTGTTTTTAAAGCTCTTAATAGTCTGGGACCGGAGTACCTCACAGAATTGTTTTCATTTTATAGTCCTGCTCAACCTCTCAGGTATTCTTCCGCCTGTCTCTTAAATTTAAACCATCTCCCTCAAAAGATAATTGCAGGTCAGCTTTTATGAACTTACACTCACAGACAGTAGAATTCAATACCTAAAACTATAAGGGATGCAGGCTCAGTTGACAGTTTTAAACACCAGCACAAAACCCATTTATTTAAACTTTTTAACAGGCATCTTTTTGTCCATGTTTGTACGTTTATCCCATTGTAAAGCACTTTGAACTACATCAACCATATGAAAAGTGCACTAGGAAGTTATTATTATTATTTTTTTTTTTCTCAGCTCAAGCTGAGCACAGCCAAGCATACGCATTTCCAATTGATAGGGTCTTTCGGACTATTCCAGTGGTGTCTAGTATTGCCACTCTCTGAAGGTTTATATAAATATTGCAGTGTAGGCCTAATTGTTTAATGCTATTGTATAGTGACTTTGGGATAATACCTGTTGTAGAAAATACTGTTGGAACATTGTATACCCTGTACATGTTCCATAGTCTTACAATTTCCTCTTTTAATTCATCATATTTCTGCTGTTTCTCATTTATTGATTTCTGTATGTAGCGTGTGTTTGGAATAGTTATATCTATTAAGTAAGTTTTTCTTGCTTAAGTAAGTTGTTCCTGTAATATTATATCTGAACGGTGATTACTGATTGCCCTATCCGTAATAATGTGTCAGTTGTAATATAGTTTGTGGGACTCTGTCTCTAAAACTGGATCAGGGTTATATTTAAAGTATGAGTTTGCATTTTAAAAGAAGATTTTGGTGAATGATGTTTGCCTCTTGATTGTGCTTGTGCAAGAAATCAGATTGAATAAAACTGCCGCTGGATTGTTTCTGGATTCTCTTCCCATTTTCAGCATGTGTCATCTTGAATTTTTTGGTCTTTCAATATGTGTTATGTAGTCGCTCTGGAAAATGGCTTTGTTTATTTTGTTAATGGTGACTTTTTTTTATTGTTAGTACATAGGGTGATTATAATACACTTCATCAAGTGTTGTAGGAATTTCCCAAAGTATTGGGTGTAGTTTATATATACCTTAAGAACTTAATATTATTATTATAATACCAAAAATATATAGCTTGATAAGAACACAGATTCATTAGTGCAAGAAGCTGTTAAGACTGCAGTACAGAAACATTTGCAGCATGTAGATAATCATTAAACTTCCCAGTAAGTTTAACTAGGCAATACCAAGCTTATACATTTAATTGACTATCAATAAGCTTTGTATTAATTTCATTGTTTTCAGAACCTGTTATGTGCAGAAGTTCTGCTAGGTTTTCGTACGGTGCAATAGTATCTTTCTTTATTTTGCCCATTACGCTGCAGTGAAGGTTCTATTTGGATTCTTCACTGCTGTTTTCTTAACAATTTTATTTTACCAGTTAGGGCTGTTGGCCCTGAGCCGAAACTCCGAACCTGGAGGAACAGTGGATTTCTCTCTTCGTCTTAGAATGCAATAGTATATCCACTCTAAAATACTGTTGCTTTAAAACAAATTGGGGACACAATGGAGACAGGCATCTATATTGATGCAATTCATTCTTCACATTTACCTGAATTCCAGCATGAAGAAATGCTGAAGTAAAGAAAGTTGAAAAAGAGTTGATAACTTGAGCAACTTGATAATACCAATTCCTAACTGCTGTTTGAATTTTAAAATTAAATGAGTTCAAATTTAGTCCATGGGCCCACTCCATCCCGATATTTACACATAAACATTTCCCCCTGCTAATATAAAGAACAAGGTATGAGGAAAACCCTACTAAGCTGGATTCTATCCTTCAACAGTGTATCAACTTTGTACTCACCATTAGTGGGAGTTTGAGTGGGACTGATCAACCCCAGGTGATTGTAATTATGGTGATGGTTACCTACAAAGCAAAGAAAGAAGGGGTAAAGCAAAAATAAATGCGGGCAAATTATACATCAATAAGCATTTTAATTGTCTAAAAATTGCACCTTTATATAATAACTCTTGAAAGGTACAAAAATATCATAATTGAATATAGCAAACATTTGCATTTTTATCATTTTGTTGGTGATTGTATTACAGTTGTGATATATGCAGATCATTGCAAATGTAGGTGAAATAAACATTTTTATTTTCTCTATGGGGAACCTTGTGATGGAAAATGGAATCTACAAGAATGCTTTGTGTGAATTTGGTGTTTATCTAGATAATTCCGTTTTAAAATTATGTAGATAGTTCAGGTTCTAAGTCACTTGCTTGGATAAAGTTGTGCGAATATAGGTACCTGACCTATGAATACTACTTACTTGCTTTGAGTCTAAATTAAAATGACCCTACTTTAAAAGCAGCTGTTCTTTCCTTTTTAATACATTTAAGCAATATAACAACTCATTAATCTTTCCACAAAATCGTGAGATTTAGAAAACCAATTTCTGTAAATTTATTCACCAGCATAGGAGCCACAAATCAACTAGGGACCAGACCAACAAAATATATTAGTTATTCATCCCAACTGCTAGCTAGTGAATAGAGTGTGGTGGAGAAGTCATTAATATTTAAGCAATGTAGATATTTCAAACCATTTGTCATAGTAAGTAAATGACAGAAGTGAGTGTATTTATAATTAAAAACAAGGACATCAATCACAACAAAGAACTGAATGAATAACCGAGTATCACAAAATTCTGCCACAATATGAACATTTCAGATTTACACAGCAAAGGCAGTTGTTATTATTTTACAATTATTGATATATCAGTTTTCATTGATAATTTTTAATCTACTTTGTATGTTATTTAGAAGGCAAGCCTACAACAGGTTGTTTAGACAATTCTCGACTCCATTGTACTTAACTGGTCTTCAGCTCTGTATTTACTGTAACGCTGTAGGATCTCCACCTCTGCTGTTGTCTTAAACATTCCGCATTACTGATCATGTTTGCTTGTCAGCAAATTGCCGTTAAACTGAGATTTCTAACTCAACAATGTTAAAATGGCTTGCTTCTTCCCAATACAAAGCTATTTTCCTTTCAAGGTGCACAAGAGATCCTTTATGAAAAATGGTTAGGTCGAAAAGCAAATGGCCCCAAGGCACAACTTCTGTTTGAGTTCTATAGCAGTAAGACTAATCACTTAATGGAATAGAGATCAAGTTAATTCAACTGGGGTGTACAGAGTCACAAACCACTAAAATAAATGGGATAGGAGACAATGAATGATGTTCAGAAACATTTTAGCGACAATGAATGAAGATCAGAAATATTTCAGCCATGGCTTGGTGATTACATTCTCAAAGTTGATCTTGAGGTTAATTTTCTTCAATGCCCTGTCCAGTGATTAAACTAATTTGCAGCTTTGTAAGAGATGGTGTCCAACTGATGAGAATATTGGCCATGCCTTTCTTCCCATGAATTTGTCTAAGGAATAGGACACTTTCCACACAAGTGATCTGAATAACATCTATCTTTAAACTAAAATTAGGGAGGTACATTAGTTGTTCATTAATCTCTTTGCAGTGAATGAATTATGCTATGATCAACTTGATTGCTTCATTTTCTTCCATTACATAATAAAAAAATAACATTTCAAAAGAAATTATTTGGCAACAGTGCACTTTAGAACATTCTTAAGATTTAAAAAAATCTTGAAACTTTCACAGAAATACTGCCATTACCATTCAACATTTTCAGCATTTATGTCTGTATTAATGCAGAAGTTTACAGACATGAAGTGACTTTCTGATTTTGCTTCACTCAGAATCTCCATTCAATCCAGCTTTCTGATTTTTCAGTATTTCTACTGCAGAACTATCTGCTGAACCAATCCCAAGTCAGATTTAGCTCAGGCACAGAGAACCTATTGAAATGCATGGCTAAGATTGGCTGCAAAGGTGAAGAGTAAATAAAAGACCATTTTCTTTCTTAATCAAAAATTTGAATGTATTTGATTGATGTTAAGTGATTTAGTTTTTAATATATTTCAAACAATTTTAAGAATGAACAAAGTCTGTTTTTTTATTTTTGAATTTAAATGAATCATTATGAATGTTTCAGACTACCAGCATATCTTCTGTTCCACCACCCTTGACTATAGCTAAACAATCATCAAAAATGTCTACTGAGCCATGTGTCACCAGCACTGCAGTAAATCAGACCACCAAGCTGTACTCTTTCTCCCTGCATACAAAGAGAAGCTGAAACAGAAGGGTCTGGTACAGAAAGTCATTCAGTGTTGGTCTGAGGAGTTGAGCTTCCATACTACCTTGAGTAAATAGACTGGTCCACATTCAAAGATGCAACTACCATCCTAGATGAGTATGTCACTACCATCAAGGACTTTATCAACAAGTGTTTTGAAGACTGTGTATCAAAGGGGACAATCTGAGAGATACCAAACTAGAAGCCATGCATGAACTGGGAGATCCATTCCCAAATGAAATTTAGGACTGCAGTGTGATCTTGATTATTACAAGAATATAAGATAAAACCTCCATAAATCTATCTGGGATGTCAATAGACAACATCAGTCCAAAATAGAATCCCAGACAAGCTAACAGTTGTGACAGGTAACATGCCTTAATGCCAGTGACATCCACCATCATACAGTGCTTTAAGACGCTGCTCATCGCTTGTATTAATTCCAGCCTCCTTGACAATTTTGACCCACTGCAATTCACCTACTGCCAGAACAAGTCAATGGCAGATACCATCTCCCAGGTACATTACTCATCTCTGGAGCTTCTGGACAGTAAAGACACTTACAGTATGTTAGACTATTACTTATTGATTCCAGCTCTGACATCAGTACCAATATCCAAGTGAACCCATCTCTAAACCCCTCAACTTGAGGCTCAACACCTCCCTTTGAAACCTGACTTTGTGACCAACAGACCTCAATCAGTAGGAAAGGCAACAGCATCTCCAACTAACTTCAGTATTGTTTTGGAAAAGTACATTGAAGGGAAGGTAGTGGTTTATGTGCAGGTTGATGAGACAAGGCAGAATAACCATCTGACATGTGCTAAATGATTGAAATGGCTCTTTTTGTTCTGTAAAGCTCTATGGCTCTAACTTCACAGGCTACATCCTCAGCCCCCTTCTCTACTCTTTATAGATCATGACTGCATGGTCAGTTTCTGTGGTAACGCCATCTACAAATTTCCAAATGACACCAATGTAATGGGCTGTATCTCAAATACAGTAATGAAGTGGAGTACAGGAAGAGATAGAGGGCCTACTGACATGCTATCATGACAATAATCTTTCCCTCAATGTCAGTGAAACAAAAGAACTAGTCATTGACTTTAAGAGGGATTATACTCACATGCTCCTGTGGTGAACAGTGCTGAGGTTGAGAGTTTCACACTCTTAGGAGTGAATACCACTATCAGCTTGTCTCAGTCCAGGCACGTGAATCCCATGGCCACAAAAACCCACCAGTGCCTTTGCTTCCTGGGCAGGTTAAAGAGATTTGGCATGTCTCCTATGCTCCTCACCAGTTTTTATTGATGCACCAACCACAAGAGCTGTAGACTGAGTTTAGCTCATCATGGAAACCAACCTCGCCGTGATTATCTCAGACTACAGTTCTTGCAGCCTTGGTAAAGCAGCCAGCATAATCAAAGACCCCACCCATCCTAGTCATTCACTCTTCCCCTCCCCACCCACCCCACCCAACACCCATCAAGCAGAAAATACAAAATCCTGAAAGTATGTATCCTGCTCTTAGAAGACTATTAAAGTGTTCCCTAATGCAATAAGTGACCCCTTAACCTCACAATCTACCTTGTTATGACCTTGTACTATACTGTCTGCCTGCGCCACACTTTCTCCAAAAATGTAATATTTTATTCTGTGTTCTGTTATTGTTTTATCTTTTACTTCCTCAACACACTGTGGTAATGAATGGACCTGTATCAACAATAAGTAAGACAAGTTTTTATCACTGGTCTTCTGTAACATGTGGCAATGATAAACTGATTTACCAATTATACTCATTCATATTTAAATACTTCCATGGCTGGTAAATTTGGAAATGTGCCTGTGGTGAACTACATATACCTGCGGACTGCTCCTGTGGCTCCTCCCACAGACCCCTGTATAAAGGCGATTGAGGCCTGAGCCCGGCCTCTCAGTCTCCAGGATGTAGTATGGTGGTCAACCACTGCTTGTTCCTACTTCCAGTCAATAAAAGCCGATATCTCATCTTTACATCTCAGAGTGAGTTATTGATGGTGCATCAATTTTATTGACTGGAAGTTTTAAAACATGGAAACTGTTTTACGTCCGGAAAGATTGGATTTGGACCCCCAAGACCCTGAAGCCTTTGAACTCTGGCTTGCATGCTTCCAATCATACTTGGAGGAGGTTTGTGCAACTGACCTCGCTGTTATGCACAGAATTCTCCTCTCGAGGGTCACCTTGGCTTCTGGGTCGCATTCCACAGACATCTGGGTGGGTTGTGTAGCGACATTGGTGGTGCAGGGCACAGAATATCGGAACTTTGCGCTACTGATCATGCCTCAACTGTGTGCGCCTGTGCTATTGAGGCTGGACTTCCAGAGCCAACTCGAAAGTGTGACTATGGCATATGATGGGCCCCTCCCACCACTCACTGTCCGGAATCCTCAGTTTGGTGGGACTTCGTCATATACCCCACTACTGACCACACACACACACACCGAACCACACATCCCACCTAGCACCATGCCGACAGCTGCGCTACTGACACCACTTGCAGCCTCTCCACCCTCAAGTTCCCTCCCCCACTGTTGTTCGCCAACCTGACCCCCGACTGTAAACCTGTGGCAACTAAAAGCAGGAGGTACAGCGCGGGGGACAGGGCCTTCATTCAGTCGGAGGTGCAGCGGCTGCTCAGGGAGGGGATCATTGAGCCAAGCACAAGCCCTTGGAGGGCCCAGGTGGTTGTTGTTCAGACCGGGCAGAAAAATAGGATTGTCATGGACTATAGTCAAACCATCAATAGGTTCACGCAGCTTGACGCGTACCCCCTACCCCACATCGTGGATATCGTCAACCAGATAGCTCAGTACAAGGTGTACTTGACAATAGATCTGAAATCCACTTATCACCAGCTCCCCATCTGCCCAGAGGACCGCCCCTACACCACCTTCCTGCGCGTCCCATTTGGTGTCACAAATGGTGTCTCAGTTTTCCAGCGGGAAATGGACCGGATGGTGGACCAGTACCAACTGCAGGCCACATTTCCCTATCTGGATAACATCACCATCTGTGGTCATGACTGGCAGGATCACAACGCCAACCTCCAATGATTTTTCTAAGTGGCCGAAGCTCTGAACCTTACTTATAATAAGGACAAGTGTGTATTTGGAACCACCTGACTCACTATCCTTGGGTATGTCATGGAAAATGGGGTCATTGGCCCTGATCCCAACCGTATGCGCCTCCTGTTAGAACTCCCTCTTCCCACCACTCTCAAAGCCCTCAGATGGTGCCTGGGGTTTTTTTCCTATTATGCCCAATGGGTCCCCCATTACGCAGACAAGGCCCGCCCCCTGGTCAAGTCTACCATGTTTCCCCTCTCTGCCGAGACCTGCGCGGCCTTCAGCTACATTAAAGGGGACATTGTCAAAGCAACGATGCATGCGGTGGATGAGACCATTCCCTTCCAAGTAGAGAGTGACGCCTCTGATTTTGTGCTTGCTGCTACCCTCAATCAGGCAGGCAGGCCAGTAGCATTCTTTTCTCGTACCCTTCAAGGCTCTGAAATTTGGCACTCTGCGGTGGAGAAAGAAGCCCAGGCCATAGTGGAAGCTATTAGGCACTGGAGGCACTATCTCTCTGGCAAAAGGTTTACCTTGCTGACCGACCAGCGCTCAGTTGCGTTCATGTTCAGCAACCAACAGCGGGGCAGAATCAAAAATGATAAAATTTTGCGGTGGAGAATAGATCTCTCCACCTACAACTTTGACATCCTGTACCGGCCTGGCAGACTCAATGAGCCCCCTGAAGCCCTATCCCGGGGAGCCTGTGCTAGTGCACAGCTCGACCAGCTATACGTCCACCATGCACATCTTTGCCATCCGGGGGTCACCAGATTTTACCATTTTGTGAAAGCCCGGAACCTGCCATACTCCCTGGAGGACATCAGGACGACAACCAGGGACTGCCAAATCTGCGCTGAGTGCAAACTGCACTTCTACCATCCTGAAACGGTGCAACTTGTCAAGGCCACCCACCCTTTTGAGCGACTGAGTGTTGACTTTAAGGGCCCCCTTCCCTCCACCGACCGCAATGTCTATTTTCTCAATATTATCGACGAGTACTCGCGGTTCCCCTTTGCCATCCCCTGCCCCGACACCACTACCATGTCCGTCATAAAAGCCCTGCGCCAGCTCTTCACTCTGTTCGGATATCCCTGCTATATCCACAGTGATAGAGGGTCCTCCTTTATGAGTGACGAGCTGTGCTGGTACCTGCTAGCTAGGGGCATTGCTACTAGTCGGACCACGAGTTATAATCCCCGGGGAAATGGACAGGTGGAGAGGGAGAATGCCACAGTGTGGAAGGCCAACTTTTAGCCCTTAAGTCAAAAGGGTTGCCGGTCTCTCGATGGCAGGAGGTCCTCCCTGAGGCACTCCACTCTATCCGCTCCCTGTTATGTACGTCCACCAATGCCACCCCTCACGAGCGCCTATTCTCTTTTCGCAGGAAGTCTGCCACTGGGACCACCCTACCAGCTTGGCTGACGTCCCCAGAGCCAGTGCTGCTCCGGAAACATGTGAGGAGTAATAAATACTCCCCGCTGGTCGAGAGGGTTCACCTACTACATGCAAACCCCCAGTATGCCTACGCGGTCTTACCTGATGGGCGGGAGGACACGGTCTCCGTCCGCGACCTGGCACCCGCAGGAGCAGCAGACCACTACCCCGAACACTCCCCGGTAACTATGAACCCTGTACCCGAGGTGACACTGCGCACACCAAGCCCCCACACTGACTCCTCACGACACTCATATACCAGGCGTCTCATACGTGTATATACCAGGCGCCTCGCATACGCGTGAGGGATCACTGTTGCCT
Organism: Hypanus sabinus; assembly: GCF_030144855.1. Lineage (NCBI taxonomy): Eukaryota > Metazoa > Chordata > Chondrichthyes > Myliobatiformes > Dasyatidae > Hypanus > Hypanus sabinus. The sequence continues at coordinate 42,081,458 of NC_082728.1, read as the reverse complement.
AGTGGGCTGACCTCCGTCTCCGGTGCAAGCACCACCGGCTCCTGTGCAATCACCACCACTGGCTCCTGTGCATTCACCACCACCGGCATCTGTGCAATCACAGCCTGTGCTACGTAGATCGCAGCGACAGAGACGACCACCTGATAGACTTAACCTGTAAATATACTTGTAAGAACTTTTGCCCCATGGAGACTCTTTTTAAAACAAAGGTGGGGGGGTGAATGTGGTGAACTACATATACCTGTCTGGACACGCCCCCTGCTGACTGCTCCTCTGGCCCCTCCCACAGACCCTGGCTCCTCCCACAGACCCCGGTATAAAGGCGATTGAGGTCTGAGCCTGGCCCTCAATATCCAGGATGTAGTATGGTGGTCAACCACTGCTTGTTCCTTCTTCCAGTCAATAAAAGCCGATATCTCGCCTTACGTCTCAGAGTGAGTTATTGATGGTGCATCAGTGCCCTAATTGGTTGTCAATACAATTCTGTGGGCAGAACCTGTCGTTAACAAATTGATCGGACATTGATATACACTGGGCCTCACTGATGAGCTCAGAACTAGTTTTACTGAGGATGCTCATGTAGCGGTACCCTAAAATAAGAGTTGGTTTAGTGGGCATATGAGTACTGAATCTCAGATTTAAATGATTCAATGGAAATGCTGAGACAGTGCAAATGCTATTTCTTGTTTTGTAAGCGATTTGCTCACTTTTTCTGAAAGACACAACGTTATTGCTACACTTGGGAATTTTAATATCAGCTCACACCATCCAGGAATAGTCGGTAACATAAAAGCTCACTGTAAATACTGCTGATTTTAGTTCACATTTGCAATGAATATGGAGGACTTCTGAAATATCTTTGCATGAAATAAAAAAGGCACAGATATAATTGGTGGGATGATGATATTTCAAGTCACTGAATAAGTAATTGCTCAAGAATTCATTCTTAAATGCAGTGAAGCATTTCTATTAACTAGAGCTAGGGCTGAACTAACGAGCAATTAATATGAGAACAAATTACTGTGTACAGTATTTAATGTATTAATCTTGCATACTATGTGGAAAAAAAGATTAAAGAGAAGGAAAGATCCTCAAAAGTCCTGGTTGTTTAGAACTATAATAAACTTGCAATTTATTTTTTATTGTCCAATTGAATGTTTAATGCTGCTGAATGATCAGAATGTCAGTCAGAATTGCCAGGCACACCTCCTCACCTGCATCCACCTATTGCTTCTTAGCTCTTATTCCACTGACTGAATTCTTCTATCATCTTGTATAGATGATACATGTTGCTACAGAAAGGCAATAACTAAAATATCTACCTTCAACGCTAGAACAAAAGGGGATAGAAGTAATCTAGTGACAGAGGAGCCACAAGCATGCTTGATGGTGCAGAGGGTTAGGGAAAAGTCAGTTATATACTCATGGAGTGTATAACGGAGGCTTTTTGTCCCACAATTCTATGCTGATCATCAAGACCCATTTCACACTAATTCTATATGAATACTATTTTATTATCCCTAAGTTCCCATCAACTCTCCACAGATTCTACCACTCACATGTTAAGGTTATTCTACAGTGTCCAATGTATCTACTGAGCCACTCTTTTTGAGAATTGGGAAAAAGTCCACACAGTTTCAATGCGAGCTTGCAAACACCACACAGAAAGCACAGGAGGCCAGAGTTGCACTAACTCTACTGTGTCAGTTTGTTAACTGAAAAGATACATTTAATCTTTTTAATCATTTTTCCAAAATAAGTTTCCTTTAACTTTTATTGCAGCAAGTTTTATCTCATAACTCTGTGTTGGAGCCACATCATGATTCAGAAAGTAAGAACCAATCTGAACCAAAAGAATTTTAAGTTGTTTCTGCCTAGCTATTAACTATAGTTAACAAGATTTAGATATTATTTAAGTTTTGCCTAAATGATGCACCAGGACAGAAGAATTAAGACATCTAGGGTATATTATTACATGTTACTGTTGATTAATCAAATGAAGTGTTACATTCTGCAGAGAAAATAAAGAACAACCTTTTGCAATAACATTGCAGAACAGATAATCCTTAATAATAACTGAGGCATGAATGCTGGATAGAATTTTAACTCAGGTATACTTCTGAATCGGATGCTGTGTCAAAAAAGTTTGGAGCATAAACTGAGGTAATGATTGAATCACATCAGTTGTCATTAGCTCAGCTGAAAATGTATCACACCTCCTTGTAACTTCCTTAGGATTTAATTTGATGGAAATTCATTGTCTGAATTGTTTTCTTAGTCTAGTCGATGCACTTTCGCATCACAAAATATAATTTCCATTAGAAACAAATTTCAAAAGCAAGATATTGGCTTGTTTTTTAATTATTAGATGTTGCTTTTGAGTAGAAATCTTACTGTTAGCACTAATTGATGCTTTTAGATTGATGCTAACTTCAGTGCAGAATGGCTGTAGATATGTCTGCAGGCGTTCACAAAAACGGTCTGTCTAATATTGATCCAAGGCCAGCCACCATCCTCTCGAGGGTATTATATGAAATATTGTGTGCAACCATTGCCCTTCTGCTCACAATGCTCAGTGTAACAAAACAACACAGAACGCTTCCCTTGATGTTTGGATGGTCGTCAAGGAAGTGCTAACAGATGTTGAGTGACGCAGGCCAAGGTGTTTCTCTGCTGTTGAAAGGTTTCAAATGCAACTGGTAGCTTGTTAACAGAGTTCACTTGGTTTTGATAGAAACATCAGGCCGGGAATGAGCCTGCTGCATCTATACAGTGTACAAGTTTGGTAGCCACTGCACACTGAGCATTACTTTCTGTATTTCTACACGTTCTCCTTCCCCGCCTATCACCTCCCCCTGGTGTCCCTCCTCCTTCCCTTTCTCCCATGGCCTACTCTCCTCTCTTATTGGATTCTTTCTTTTTCACATTTTCCAACTATCATTTCCCAGCTTCTTATTTCACCCCTTTACCCACCCACCTTCCTTCACCTTCACACGGCTTCACCTGTCACCTGCTAGCTCATACTCCTTCCCCTCCCCCACTTTATTATTCTGGCTTCTTTCCCCTTTCTGTTCAGCCCTGATGAAAGATCTCAGTTTGAAACGTTGACTTCTATTCTTTTCCACAGACACTGCCATGTTCCTCCAGTATTTTAAGGGAGGCACGTAGCTAACATTTCAGATGTAAAAGTGATGAAGGTATGCAGAACCAAATATCTTTGCTGCCTAACCTGCTGAGTTTTTCCAGCATTTTCTAACCTAATTCAGATTTCCAGCATCTGCATTTTGTTTCATTTTCATTGGAATTAAACTTCTGCCTGGCTTACTTTGCTTGTTATAATATCTGTCACATGGTGAAGGCATCAGAACACTCTTGAGGCAACAAGTACTGATATGCATCATAATCCTCCAGTGATTAGATCCAATTTCCTTAAAAACTGAATATTAGCATTTTTTCTTTCAATTAAATGCCAGGTTCTCTGCATGCTACAAACACCTAACTTTATACTGTCCGTACACATGAACAAGCATTTGCGAGATTGGCAGGATAGATTTCATGACAGTTTTGGGGCCCCAGGCATCTTCTGATGCTCAGTTCACAGGAATGAATCAAGGGGAAGTTCTGTATACATATACTTATGAGGAGCTCCCCTATCCAGAGAAGTATAATCTTAATACCTTGTCATGAAATGAGCTTTGCCTCTGGTTGACAGCTCTGTGATGTGCACAGTTAATGCCTTTTTTCCTATGAATTTTTGAGTCTTTCTGATTTAGGCTGGGAAGTTCCTTGTGGCATTGTGAACAACTACTGGTTGCTTATTTAGTAGTTACAGACAATGTCTCACATTTAAACATGCTGAAAAAGGCAGTAGCCTACATTACATTGAATTGGTGTCCTATCTTCAAATTATGGCAGATTATTACTTTGCTAGGCATAGATGGGTTCACAAAGACTCCAGCACTAAAAATATCAACTTGTGCTTTCAAGTTCAAATAGTAAAGGCAGATAAGAACAGTTATGCCATACAAATGCATTATAATGGACTTTCCACAACACAAACAAATGAGCAATTAAGTACAATTATCAATGTTGGCACTGCCAGCAATACCCAGCAATTACTGTAAATGAGTATGAACAGTGTGTGTACAGCCTTTCTGGTATAAATTATCCCACCATTATATATAAAAAAACAAAAGTCTTAACTTTGTGACCAGGCACTTGTTCCATAAATTATTCAATTAAAGTTAATACACAAGACAAGTGACACTCTGCAAATCATATGGCACAAGACATAATGGTACTTACCCCAAAACGTGGATATTTAGAAGGATGAGGGGTGACATCATTGGAACCGAGAGAATGTTGAAAGACCTTGATAGAGTGCATGTGGGAACGATGTTTCCTGTGGCGGAGAAGTCTAAGGCCAGAGAGCACAGCCTCACAATACAGGGGTGCCCATTTAGAATGGAGATGAGGAGCGATTTTTTTAGCCAGAGAGTGATGGATTCATTGTCACAGGCCGCTGTGGAGGCCAAGTCATCAGGCATATTTAAAGTAGTGGTTGATAGATTCTCGATTAGTCAGGGCATGAGGGGATGTAGGGAGAAGGGAGGAGACTAGGGCTGAGAGTAAAAGTGGATCATTAATGATGAAATGTTGGAGCAGACTTGACGGGTGTCAGGGTCCGATCCGGAACCGCATTCCGGGTTTTGATCTGGTCCAGGGGCTCTGGACTCCGGGTCCTGCAGTTGTCTCTCCCGTCACCCGTGATCTAGTTTGGACCCTCTTGGTTCAAGGAGACACACCTATAACTCATTGGGCTGCAGGTGTTTATAAGGGGCCTTGGGACTGGGACCAGACTGGGACCAGGTCGTTTTGTTCTGTTTCCTGTTTCTCCGCCTGCCGGAAATTCGGGAGCCACTCCGCTCTGCCTGCCTGAACCCCAGCTGCCCTTGTGCCATGGCATCCCCATCCTGTCCTCCCCCTAGTACTTCAGTGCCTGCGTCCTGCGTTTGGGTCCATCCGGCCCCTCTTGCCAACGGGTCAAGTGGCCTAATTCTGCTCCTATATCTTATGGTACGTCCTGCTATAAGATGTTATACAAATCCACTGCCCTGTTCATCTGACCTTGATCACCTGCAACGTGGTGGAACAGGGAGTCAATGATGCCAACAAACAACACTTGCTTAGCAAACACCTGCTCACAGGATCTCAGTTTGTGTTTAGCCAAAGACATTCAGCTTCTGACCTCGTCAGCCTTGGTCTGATAGAGGAGCTGAAGTGAGAAAAGCTGCCCTTATTCAGCAGCATTTGATCAAGTATGGCACCAAGGAGCTCTGGATAAAATAGAAGTCAATGGGAATCAGGGGAAGAAACCTTCACAGGTTTGAAAATACACCTGCTACAGAGGAAGGTAGTTGTGTTGCTTGTAGGTCAATCATCTCAGCTACTGGATATCTCAGCAGGAGGTCCTCAGGGTAGTATCCTTAGACCAATCTCCTTCAAATCTTCAAAAGGTTAGAATTAGTAATAGTTACTGATTTTATCAATGTTCAGCACTATTTGTGGCTCCTCAGAGTAGTCCACATCCAAATGAGGAAGGTGCTGAACAATACCCAAGCATGAGCCACACAAGAATCAGGAAATGCCAATATCTTAAAAGAGAAATGCCAGTTATCAGCCCCAGACATTCAATGACATTACCATCATTGAATCTTCCATTATCAACACCCTGGAGTTTACCATTGACCGGAAACAGGACTAGAACATGAGTAGCAATGTACAATGTGACCAAAGACGTCAGTTTTCCTAAAAGCAAGGAATCCTGTGGCAAATAACTCACCTCTTAACTCCACAAAGCCTATTCACAAGTGAGGAATATCATGGAAAGCTCCACTTGCCTATATGAGAGCATCCCAACAGTTCTCAAGAAGTTTGACACCATACAGGATGTAGCAGCCCACTTGAAAGGTTTTCATTCCACAACCATTCACTCATTCCACCACCAAATCACCGTACAAAGTTCAAAGTACATATCAAAGAATACATATTTACTATCGAAGAATGTGTACCATATACAACCTTCAGATTTGTCTCCTTACAGGCAGCCACAAAACAAGGAAACACAATAGAACCCACTAAAAATGCACGCATACACAAAGGCCATGTGCAACACAAAAAGAACAAATCGTGCAAACAATAACACACAGAACATAAACTGTAGAGTATCCAAAAGTGAGTTCACAGCCACCGAGTCAGATCAGGACAGCAGCTCAACCAGGAGATTGACGGATGCAGGCCATAACCTTGGAACCGGCTTAGTGCTGACACGAGCAAACCCTCTCAGAGTGGTGAGCTGAACACTGATTTGTCCTTATCCCTCGGCCTTGAGACCTTGATCTTTTTAACCTGGCTCAGAGATTAAAGCGCTAAACATTGGTTCATTTTCTATTCTCCAACACAGGCCCCGCCACTTCGATCCGGCCTGAAGTTTCAATCTGGTCCCTAGTCAATGGCTGCTGCAGCCGTACCTGCCTTCTCGAGAATCGTTCAGGATACCGCCAAAACACAAGGTCATACAGGTGGTTTAAAAGCTCAACTCCCACAGGGCAATTACAGATTGTGGACTGCAGTGATTACAGTGTAGAAAGAGTATAATTAATAGAATCGTCAGTAATGGCTTTTTGTACCATCTCATGATGAGACTCATTAGACAACACTTTTCAGATCCACAAGCTCTACCAGAAGAAGAACAAAGAAAGCAGAAGTACGGGAATATCAGAAGCTGGAACTTTTCCTCTAAGCTACAAATCAGCCTTGCTTGAAAACATACGCTGGGTGATTGATAAGTTTGTGGCCTAAGGTAGAAGGAATCACTTTTAGATAACCTAGCACATTTATTTTTTCTACATTTACACACTTAGTCCAGTGGTCGTGGAGCATACGGATCTTGGACCTCCAAAAAGTGTCCACAGCACGCATGATTGATAAGTTTGTGGCCTAAGGTAGAAGGAGATGAGTTATTAACTTTAAACTTCCTGCATTTCACTCAAAGAGTTGCACGTGTATGTAACGAGAGCTGTATAACTCATCTCCTTCTACCCTAGGCCACAAACTTATCAATCACCCCAGCTGTGGACCAGCTGGAGGTCCAAGACACTCTCGTTACATGCATAAAGAAGGGATCCGTATGCTCCACAACCGCTAGTCCACGTGTGTAAATGTAGGAGGGGATTATGTTGAAAAATAAATGTGCTAGGTTTTCTAAATTGACTCCTTCTACCTTAGGCCACAAACTTATCAATCAACCCTCGTATTGCTTTTTCTTCACTGTCAAGACCCTAGAGATCCTTTTCTAAGCCTACTGGGTATACCCAAACCTTAATGATTGCAGCAGTTGAAGAAGGAAGCTCACCACTACCTTCTCAAACACCATTGGGGATGGGCAATCAGACTCTGGCTCAATCTGCAAAGCCCACATCTCTCGAATGAACAAATAAATGAAATTGCATCAGTGTGCAAATGAAGACATGAATTGCTTGCATTGCTTTTTGATAAAAGCTACTTAGTTACATTTAAGTCATTCCTTGTTCTAATGAGATAATCAAACATGAGAACTTTTCCATTTGGTGACATACAGTTAAGAATAGGAAAGTAATGTATCAGCAACTGAAAGTTTGATATTTGGATAATCAACTAGTCAGGCAGCAACTGTGGAAGTGCAATGTTCTGAAATGTTAACTGTCTCTCTATTGTTGTTGGCTGACCTGCTGACTGTAATTAGAATATAATTTTTTCTTATTTCAGATTTCCAGCATCTGCAGTCAATTCTATATTAGATTTCTGCAGATATATCTTGGGGGTCCTACATTACTCTGAAGCATCTTAATAGATGAGTGTAATATGTCTTTCTGCAAGAAATACCGGTCCATAATTCATTGACAGTGGTATCACAGGTAGATAAGGTCATAAAGAAAGCTTTTGGCACATTGGCCTTCATAAAATCAAAATATCGAATATAGGAGAAGGGACATTACATTAGATGTTGGGGAGGCCTAATCTGGAGCATTCTGTGCACAGTTTTGGTCACCTACCTACAGGAAAGATGTAAGAAGGATTGGAAGAGTGCACAGAGAATTTACAAGGATGTTGCCAGGACTGGAGGACCTGAGTTATAAGGAAAAATTGAATTGGTTAGAACTTTATTCCCTAGAACATAGAAGATTGAAGGGAGATTTGATAATGGTATACAAAATTATGAGGGCTATAGATAGGGTAAATGCAAGCAGGCATATTCCACTGAGATTCAGTGGGGCTACAACTAGAGGTCATGGGTTAAGAGGGGAAGGTAAAAGGTTTAAGGGGAACATGAGGGTAAAATTCTTCACTCAGAGGGTGGTAAGAGTGTGGAACAAGCTGCCAGCACAAGTGGTGCATGTAAGCTTGATTTCAAGTTTAAATGGTTCAGCACAGACTAGATGGGCTGAAGGGCCTCTTTCTGTGCAGTACTTTTCTATGACTCTATGATTCCAAATCCTTCTGTAGACAATGAATGTTGTTTCATCATTCAGCGTAACATAATGTTAATTTGTTCTTCATACAGTAAAACTATTCCCTCGTTAAATTTTTGCCATGTTTTTTAATACTTCTGTTCCTCTTTTTGGCTATGATATTATTCTTCATCCTTTTCAATGAGTAAGTCCACCTCTATGACTCAAGCATGTAGCCTCCTACCACTAATGAGGCTCAGTTTGATTCACAATGCTGTGTGTAGCTCAGATATGTGAGGGGTGCTTTGCAAGTATTTGCTTGGACAGGATTCTTATTGAGGTGTTTGTATCTATGTAGCATTCTGCTGAAAAATATGTTTGTATATAGGTATTATTGATCACATTGCAATGGCTAACAATGTTCCCAAAAACAATGTCAAAAATCACTGCAAAATCTCCAGGAAATGGGCATTTTCTGCTAGTACTTTCTTCGAGACTTTTAACAGTTAGTCCTTTGTCTGTGTAGCCAAGCCTGGGGATTGTGGAGTGGTGCATAAACTTCAGGTCAGAATGTGGAGGGGAAGCTATAATAATGGAGGATTCCTAGCTACTAGTCATTGCTGGACACATACAGTAGCATGACTGAACCAGACACCTGAGAATTTGTGTTAATCTAACTGTCAGTGGGTAGATCATCAACTGCTGTGTGGTACAACTATACTGTGTAAACATTGAGAACCGTGGGCATTTTTACAGCTAGAGTCATGCTGAGCTAATGGATCAATGTGTTTGCAAATCCTCCTCAAGCTGATAGTACACATTTATTACTGCCTCCCTGTACAGATGCATTTGAATTAAACACTGAGCTTGAAGAAAACCACTTCGTGGCACCTAGAAGCGCTCATGTACCATTTGGGTGAAGTTGAAACCTTTCACAGACCTACTTGCCATACAATTTGCCACCTTCTCTTTCCCTTTCAACATCCAACGCAATATTGAATGTATGTGCAGCAACCACAAAGACAGAAATATTCAGCATTTCTGTAAAGATATACTTAGTGCAATTACTTGAGCTGGTGATATGGATAAGACCCCACATTAAAATATAGTCTTTGGTTGAAGTAGCTGCAGTGTTTTGATTAATAACACAGGCAGCAGCAAGGAGCAATATATGGTCCATTATAGACCACAGTTTATTAAAATCCTTTCACCTTATTCATTACTTTGGCTGCAGGTTAAAAATCATTAACAAAGGAATATTTAACCACATTACCATGCTGAAAATGAGCCAAACTCTCCCTTGAGTTCCATCAGTAAATTCAAATGTTGAAGTAATCTAATGGCTCTACAATATATAAAACCATGCATTCATGATCCTGCATAGATCTATCTAATTTATGCTATTAATTTTTTTTCTCCATGCTAAGCGGTCCAGACTTCAAAGACAGCCAGGAATTCTCCTAACCAGATATATGCTATTCATAAACAAGAGGAAATCTGCAGGCCAGGCAGCATCTATGGAAAAGAGTAAAGGCTACTATACCGCGAAGTCTCTTCCAGGGATGCCTACCCTGAAGTAGTTTAAATCTTCCCTTAGGGAGTTCAGTGAAATCCTCTCTCATTGCCCCCCCCCCTCCCCCGTCTGTGATCTCTGCTGCCCTTTAACACCATCTTATTCAACTTCTTATCATTTTCTCCAGTCCTGATAAAGGGTCTTGGCCTGAAATGCCAACTTCCTCTTTTCCATTGATGCTGCCCGGCCTGCTGAGTTCCTCCAGTATTGTGTGCGTGTTGCTTTAAAGCTATTCATTACTGCCTCTATCCCTTACCTATAATGTTGATGAGAATAATTCTATTGTGGTAATGTATGTAGAACAAACAACATTAGAGCTTGATATGAATGTTGTTCTTCTCATCAACAAATAACTCAATGATAAAGTTCTCAAAAGATTGCATCCTATCAATAGACTGCAACACATATTTGAATCTGAGTCCACGAACTCACTGTGCACTGCGATGCAGTAAAACTTTCTCATTTATTGTCCCAATATGCTTCTTAGACAATCTCTCGAGATCAAGGATGCCCCGTATGGGGGTTTCTGAAGAGACTAATGAGAACTGCATACTCTTCCATAGATGGAGCTGGACATAGTTAAATGGGCAGATGTGCAGATAGTTTGTGAGGCCACGCACTCCTTTCACTGCTTTCTTGTGCTTCCAATGCAAGGTCTTGACGTTCTCAAAACCATCCTGAATGTTGTTTCTCCACTCTGAACCTGTGAGCCTTCTTTGGGGGTGGTGTGTGGGTCTGGGAACTGGCCAAGTGTCTGTCTGCAGATGGGCTTCGACTACAGCTGAATTCCAATGCAAACTCCACTGCTGGCACTCAGTTTAATTCACTGACTTACTGTACACTCCACTTTTGCCTGATATACCACTGGCACGTAGGGCAGCCACTTCTCTGGCAGTGTTCAAGACTTCCTTCATCATGTCGGTAGCTTGCTCTTGGTTCACTGTGTGTCATGCAAATCCCATGTGGGGACACAGAAAAACCATCACATACCGATGTGGAAGGATTCTTTATTGCTGTTTCTGCAACAGTTTTGTTGGACCACTCAGGGTTGATAGTCCTGAGCCGACCGCCCCCCCCCCCCAAACCTGGAGGGTCAGTGGACCACTCTTAGTCTGGCCTCGACCCTTTGACCTGATAGGCATGGGTGACCCTACCGAGAGCCAAAATCTAAAGCCCTGACTCCAACCAGCGTAGGTCTCCAGGTCATTGAGGCACGCAAGCCTCCAAACCACAACAAGGTCATGGTCCTCTTTGAGGACTGTACACTCTGCGATAGGTAAAAAAAAAACTACTGTCGCTCTGTGCACTCAGCTATAGGCAGATCTTAATTCACTGTCTCCTTGTGGGCTCTGCTGCAACACGTCTCTAATTCCCTGTCCCACTGTGCATTCTGCTGTTGGAGAACTCTAATTCGCTGCATCACTGTGCTTCCGAATAAGGACTGTCCCATTGTGCGGGAGACTTACTGACTCATTGATGTGCATGTAACATTTAACATAGACACCTCTGACACCAATTATAAGAGAGATCCTCACTGTGAAGTGACATATCAAAAATAAACATCATGGGACAAAATGTCATGATTTCTGCTGTCAGAGAGTGTGACCCATCATTGCCTGTGTAGGTGGGCTTTACTAGTGCCATTAAGGCTTTCTACATCGTGTTTGGTGAAAATATCTGCCTTTAGATTCCATCAACTTCAGCTTACAGCAACAATTATGATGAATGGCAGTGCTACATAAATAAATAATTGCTTCTAATTCTGGGAGCAGTATTATTCTAGTGTGTATTCCCACTTTCCCAACGCGGTTTTTTTTACCTCTGAGGGTAACTCAATGGTGTGCTAATAAATGTTCACAATGGGCATTGTATTTGCAACACCATGACCCTTTTAAGGCCCCGCCAGATTAATTCTACCTCAGGTGCCTTTGGTAGCAGAATGACAATAAAGCTTCAATTAGTTGTCCTGGATTACCTTTCACGCCAGGTTTTTTTTTCCCAGACCAGTGAAGCAAATAAGAAAGGTACAGAAATTCATTCTCTTCTAAGCCTGCACCATGTGGCTAGCCACATCACCTCATGCTGGTGCATTCTGGAGCCAGTTGAACACTGGTGCCAGGTGAAAGCGACTTAGCTCAGTTTGAGCATACACAGCTTTGTTTTGTGTTAGTGCCTGGCCAACAACATGTTGCAGTATTATGTATCCCTCCAGGCAGTCAGGTGCTCCAGACCTTTAAGGGCACTTAGGTTAGAACACTGCTGAAAGTGAATTATGTGATCCACTGAAAAGTTACTGAGGTATGTTTTGAAATGTTTGGGAGGGTGGCTTTGCTAGGGAAGGTACAAATCTCATACCTAATGACCTACATCTTTGTGATGAGTTGCAGTGAAAGGCGTCTTATTCTGTATCATTCATACCAGGGATTGTGCTCTGAGCAGTAGCTGGCCAATGAAATCACCCGCGAGTGAATCTAGAAACTATACTGTAACTGTTCTCTTTTTAAAGCAACTAATAAAGTCAGGTTTACACCAGACACAAGCCAAGACTCCTTCCTCAACATTCCCCCATTCCTCCCCGCCCTTCATCCCACTCACACCCTGGATTCTAAAAGGATTTTAAGACAGTTGTTTACTGGGTTGTCCTGCCATCATACCTGCTGGAGCTGAGGTGAAGATTTGTGGGTTTCTAAATGTCCTTTTTACACACCTCCTTTCTTCTTGGCCATTAATAGTCCAGGTGTATCTCTGTTTACAGCTGCCAGGTGAGAGGCGTCCACCAGGAGCCGCGTGGAGCAGCTTCCGGGCTGGAGCTGGTGCTGTCCCCCAAGTGCTCACTCGACAGAAGACAAACTTTATTGTGGTTGGCTGTAGATTTCTGTGGCTTTGATAGTTTGAATGTGGGCTGTATCTGACCTGATACCTTTATGTGCTTGCTGTCTTGTGTGTGCTATGTGTGACTGTTGTTACTGTGTTGTGCACCTTGGATCTGGAGTGATGCTGTATTTATGAGTATTCATGTATTGTTGAATGACAAACTTGAAATGAATCATCTAGGAGCTTGAACAATGTCATCTTGAACGTTCTCATCTTTCTGCCTTGTATTGGAGAATCACACAATCCAGCCAGGCTTTTTCTCCTCCATAAGGAGCACTCTGCTGAGATAGAAGAGAGGTTCACTGCACCTGACGCTGACAGGCACTGGTTCAGACACTGTTTGTGCAGCCAAGACGGGAGAGGAAGTGCATCTTTCACATACGGAGACACCTGGCACGAGCAGGCCGCTATTCACTCAAAGGTTTAATGACGCAGGGGGTCAAAGTCATATATAATTTTTATTCAAGATGACTTGGATAAAAAATATAATCAGAAAGCATACAGAGAAAGAAAGCGGTACATGCAGTTTGGAATATTTGATGCATTATCTGACCTGTTGGTCAGCCTGCGAGTGATGTCAAGGGGAAAATGCAGTGTCTGGGGTACTTCCAGTCCTCACACTGGTGAGGGTTAAAGCTTTGGCTGGTTGGTTTGTTCAGTATTTATGCCTGAGATACAATACTGAGCCTCCGTGAAAAGGATCGTTTAATCACTCCAACAAGAGATTCCTCAAACAACGGCAGAGGCTGCTGCGACTGCATTGGGAGGGCCACTACTAAGGGTTTCTGCTGTCAACAACACTGGGAAGGCAGGGTATGTATCTTGCATGTTGTGGTCCAGCCACAGGTGTAGAAACTTTACATCCTTTCTCTCTAAGGACCTCCAAGTACAGTCAACTTCACTAAATTTATTCCTCGAGGTTTACTGAATAATCCCTCCAAGCACAACTGCTGTTTAGATATTGCCTTCCAGATGTTTGCCCTGGAGGAGCCCTTGAAGTAATTTTCAGGTCTCGGGAATCCCTGCATCAGTCTTAATGTATCTACAGCTTACAGTATGTTAGCGTGATCAAAATGTTGTAGATATTGAATCTTCTGGGAACGTATACAAACTCGTCATCCACTACTACCAACTTCATAGTTCTCGCACCCTGCACTTTCCGTTTCTACCTCCTACCCAAGATCCACAAACCTGTTTGTCCTGGTAGAGCCATTGTTTCAGCTTGTTCCTGCCCCACTGAAATTATATCGGCTTGCCTTGTCTCTTTTTTATCCCTTCCCACCTACATCCTTGACACCTCACACCCTCTTGATCTTTTTTAAGAATTTCAAGTTCCCTGGCCCCCATGATCTCATTTTTACTATGGATGTCCAGTCCCTATATACTTTTATCCCCACCAGGAAGATCCCACCACCAAGCACATCTTTTCCTCCCCCCCACACTCTCTGCTTTCCTCAGGGATCCTATGTGACCCCATTGTACATTTATCCCTCCCCACTGATCTTCCTCTTGGCACTTATCCTTGCAAGCGGAAGGAGTGCTACACCTACGCCTCCTCCCTCACTACCTTCCAGGGCCCTAAACAGTCCTTCCAAGTGCATTGACACTTCACCTGTGAGTCTGTTGGGGTCATTTACTGTGTTTGGTGCTCCTGGTGTGGCCTTTTGTACATCGATGAGAGCCGATGTAGATTGGGAGACCGCTTTGCCGCGCATCTACGCTCCGTCCGCCAGAATAAGCGGGATCCCCCAGTGGTCACTCATTTTAATTCCACTTCCCACTCCCATTCCAATATATCCATCCACTGTCGTGATGGAGCCACATTTACGTTGGAGGAACAACACTTGAACATTGATTTCTCAAACTTCTGGTAATCCCCGCCCCCCCCCACCTTCACCATTTCCTATCCCCTTTTCCCTCTCTCACCTTATCTCCTTGCCCACCCATCACCTCCCTCTGGTGCTCATCCACACTTCCTCCCTTTTTCTTTCTTCCATGACCTTTAGTCTCTTTCACCAATCAACTTCCCAGCTCTTCACTTCATTTATCTCCCTCCAAGTTTTACCAATCACCTGGTGGTTCTCTCTCCCGTCCCCCCCACCTTTTAAATCTACGCCTCAGCTTTTTTTTCCTCCAGTCCTGCCGAAGGTTTTGGCCAGAAACATCAGCTGTACTTTTTTCCATAGAAGCTGCCTGGCCTGCTGAGTTCCTCCAGCATTTTGTGTGTGTTGCTCGGATTTTCAGCATCCGCACGTTTTTCTCTTTTGTAGATATAGTAAACCAAAAATAACTGTCAATGCTCCTTTGAGTAAAGAATGAACTTTTAGCCAACCTTTCCTGAAAAAGGCAGGTAGTTAAGTTTAGATTACCTTTCTTGAAATTAATTTCTTTCTTTCGCTTTCATAAATTTAAAAAACTCATAAGGCAAACATCATAGATTTCTGTTTTCAATAAGACTTGTGACTTTCTGATATCATTCCTCACTCTGAATCCCAAGCAGCAGTGGGAACATTTCATGATTTCCTTTTGCAACATGACTTTTCCAAAATTCAGTTTCCTTTTAAATCTAAGAAACTTGTCACTTGAAGTCAAAACATTTTCTCCAGGGCCTTGCAGAATCTTGTTCAACTGATTCCTATGATGAAAAATGTCTGCTAAGTAGGCTGGTTTCTGCAGCCATTCTTCATCTTCAAAGCACTCAGCAAAATCTGTCCTACTATTTTTTTTAAAGTACCCCTGTAATTTACCTTTCAGCTCAAACACCCTGTTGAGAGCTGAGGCACCAGATTTCTGTAAGTAGCAGGAGACTGGTGTGCTCTGTGTCCTGGTTTTCACAGTTTTTAAAAACATTTTTGAGTGAACTCGTGTTTGTTTGATGAAGTTAACCATTTTTGTAGCATCATCCAGAAATTTTAAATTTTATTTTCAATTCTTCTTGACATCAGCACCTCTCTGTGAAGAAAACAATGTGTTGTGACAACGAAAGGATTTTCCCTTTTTTACAAGAGCAACCAAACCTCCCATGGAGCCAACCATCAGTACAGATGCCAAATCAGTTTCTCAAAGACAGACTTTTTGTTTCCAGATAGGAAGACAATACAGTAAATATATCTTGGCCTTAGCTTATTTTGGGCAGCAGAAAAAGGTTTCTAAAATTTCACCAAAATTTCCAAACCTTACAAATGCTACAAGACGACATTTATTGGTGAATCAGTCAGCTCATCAACCTGCATAGAGAAGTTGTTGTTTTTCAGTTTATCACACAAAACTTCATCAATATGTCAATTTATCGTAGTTTGAGAGTGAAACCTTTTCAATTTCTCGTACTGCATCTTGTCCTAACACAGGGGTTAATAAAATATAAAAAAGGAATGGCATATTAAATAACTAAACGAGTAAACTGCAAAACATATGAAAACTTCACAATACAATTCACCTTCTGTAATGATTATAACAGCAGATAAGTGGCTGGCTAGCAGCTGCGTCGCGGTGCATAAAATTTTCTTCTTTAGAATGAAAATTTCCCTCCAATTTTGTACTACACAGATAGAATTTGTTCACTTCCATAAGCCAGTGGGTGACGCATAAGGGGGAAGTTGGGGAAGTAATTCAGAAGGAAAGTTGACATCACAGCCCAAGTTGGGCTAGTCCATTCAATGCTCAGAAAACGCACTTCACACTCCTCATCCGCCTACCGTCCTCCCCTCCGTGCAATACAGTGCCCGCCAATTATCAACGGCCTCCCCTATCTTGTGTCAAAAACTGAAAATGGACTCAACCAATTAAACGCGGTCCTACTGCGCACTGCCATACTGGGCAGAGAGACCTCTAACAGGATTGCTTATGGGGCTACTTGGTCACTGCCCACCACCACTGCAAGCGCTAGCATTTCCTTGAAGTTCAAAAAACGATGTTTCTTTTTTACTCACGATCTCTCACAGAACCCCTACTGAACTCTTACAGAACCCCAGTTGAGAAACCTGTGTATAGAATGATTGAGTGCCCATAAAGTGAGGCTTGGCGGTACGTTAGGTAACTGACAGGAAATAATAAAGTTGAGGCAGAGTTAGTGGGTGGAAGTGTTGATCAGCCTTACTGCTTGGTGAAAGTCTGGTTGTACTGACATGGATGCGATGTAGCCTTCTCCCTGATGGGAGAGGGACTAACAGTCGATGAGTAGCATCCTTTATGATGTTTCTGGCACCTTTCTGTAACTATGTCCTTGATGGTGGGCAGGTCAATGCCAATGATCTGTTGGGCATTTTAGACTACCCATTGTAGGGCCTTCCTGTCCACCGAGGTACCATACCAGCACGTCAGGGTGCTGTCTGCTGCGCATCTGTAGAATGATGAGTATGGTTGTTGGAAGCCCAGCTCCCTTCAGCCTCCTCGTGCCCATTCTGGTTAGTTTTTACTGTGAACAGTTTACATGGTAAACACGAGGTCTGCTGAAATCAAAACAGGTAGTCTGTGTTAGACAGGAAATAGGGCCATTGAAAATGAAATAAAGGAGCTATTGTTGCCCTAGTTATTGCCTGACTGTATGTATACCTTGTCAAGTGGGGTCCTGGAGAATCTTTGGACATTGCTGGACATCAAATCCAGAAACCAGCTGTTGACATTCTCCTCTGTAATAGTTCTACCTCCACCTTGCGTGCCACCAACTCCACCTCCTACTGAAGACATCTAGGGAAAGCTTGCCCTTCTGTGGGCTAGGTCATGAAGGATGCCACAGCTGATATTAATGGTTTCTGAGTTTTTCTGGAAAGAATTATAGGACTCCTCTGGTGCAGTGCAGATGGTCTATTCCCATTTGAAGGTCTGCAGAAGGTATTCATGAAGGCCTGGAAGCTCATGAAGGCAAGTGTTGGGAACTAGGTGAGAATAACCCTAGTCCATGAGATGTGGGCCTTCGTGCAAAGTAGTGGCTGCAATATGGCAGTCAATATGGTATACACAACAAAAAGGAGGCAAGCAATTCCTTGAAGACCAGTCAAATTTCTTCTCCTAATGATATGGATGTTGAGGGCATGAAATTCCTTGTGATCCATGCTGTGCTTCAGGTTCTCAAGGGAGTCCAAAGCACTATGAGTGCAGGACACATTTTCCAAATGTCTGGGATGTGCAATCCTCACAAGTCCATATGCCAGTTTATTTGAGCACGAAACAGGGATATACAGTGAGATTACTGCTTGGCATCAATGGGGATGAGGAAATTCATGGTGATAGTAACTTCAATTTCCAGAGGCAAAACAGCCTGGGCATGGGGACACATTAAAGCTCTACTTATAGATTACCGATCAGAATCCATTGACTTACGAATTACTAACCAGTTGATACAGAGTCACAGAATTACAGTGCCAATAAAAAGTAATCACCCCTCACCCTTGGAAGTTTTCATGCTTTATTGTTTTTACAGCCTTGATTCACAGTGGCTTAATTTGGGTTCTTGACTGATCAACAGAAAAAGACTTCCTTGTGTCAGGTGAAAACAGATCGCTACAAAGCGATCTAAATTAATTACAAATATAAAACACAAAATAATTGATTGCATTAGTATTGACACACCAAATCATCACTGGTGCAGCCAACTGGGTTTAGAAGCCACATAATTAGTTAAATGGGGATCACTGTGTGCAGTCAAGGTGTTTCAATTCATTATAGTAAAAATAGTATCCGGGCAAAAACTACACCACGAAGACAAAAGAACAATCCAAGCAGCTCCACGAAAAGGTTATTGTAAAGCACAAGTCAGGAAATGAATACAAGAAAGTTTCCAAGTCACTGAATATGCCTTGGAGTACAGTTAAATCAATCATCAAGAAATGGAAAGAATATGGCACCTATGTAAATCTGCCTAGAGCAGGCCATTTCCTAGAACTGAGTGACTGTGCAAGAAGAGGACTTGTGAGGGAGGTTTCCTAAAGACCTATAACAACTCTGGAGGAGTTACAGGTTCAGTAGCTGAGATGGGAGAGACTGCACATACAACAACTGTTGCCCGGGTGCTTCACCAGTCACAGCTTTATGGGAGAGTGGCAAAGAGAGAGCCACCATTGGGAAAAAAAAAACTTACATGAAATCCCAGCTACAGTTTGCCAGAAGGCATGTGGGAGATTCTGAAGTCAGCTGGAAGGTTCTATGGTCTGGTGAAACCAAAATTGAGCCTTTAGGCCATCAGACTAAATACTATGTTTGGCATAAGCCAAACACAGCACATCATCGAAAATAGACCATCCCAACTGTGAAGCATGGTGGTGGCTGCATCACGCTGTGGGGATGCTTCACTGCAGCAGGCCCTGGAAGGCTTGTGAAGGTGGAGGGTAAAATGAATGCAGCAAAATACAGGGAAATCCTGGATGAAAACTTGATGCAGTCTGCAAGAGAACTGCAACTTCTGAGAAGATTTATTTTCCAGCAAGACAATAACCCCAAGCATAAAGCCAAAGCTACACAGGAATGGTTTAAAAACAAAGTTCATATCCTAGAATGGCTAAGACAGAGTCCAGACTTCAATTCAATTGAGAATTTGTGGCTGGACTCAATGGGCTATTGCATGATCCCCATGTAATCTGCCAGTGCTTGAGGATTTTTGTGTACAATCTCCTGTGCATGTGACTCAAAATGGCTTCTTTGGTTTAAGAGTAGGAATGCTTCTTTGTCTGGTAAGTGTTTCTCTTGCAGTTGTTTAGCTTTAAACTTGCTGATATGGGGAATGTTATTTTGTCTTGTGAGGCTGGGAACTTGGGGGGGGGGGGGTTTCGCGGGTTTTCATGAGAGTCAGGAGGAAGACGCCAAGGAAGGTGGACATGCGCTGCACTGCTTGGTTGACCACCGGGGGTGGTCCTGGGTGCGGTCCCGGGTGCGAAGACATGGAGGTCGGAGGCAAGCGACGAGGGATCGAATGGTTCGATGGTTGAGCTCCAACGATGTGCACTAAACTGACTGAACTTTGATAAGTTGGCACCTTTTGCTTTTTCTTTTCTCTCATATATATTGTATTGCCTAGTACTCTTTTAATTTTAGTAAACTCTTTAAAGTGTATTTCATAACGGTATCTGGTGTGAAGTTGATACTGTGTGTGGGCGCGAGGCATAAACTTGATTCTCACAGCACCTGCGTGTACAGGAGGTGGGGTTGGTGAGTGGCTGGATCTCCTTTTCCCCTAGACATATACCAGCCTGTTGGGTAAGTGTTACATTTGTGGGGGCTCGTCCGGGATGATCAATGTGAAGAGGCATTCCGATCTTTGAAAAGGGCGCTGACCCAGGCCCCGGTGTTGGCTTTTGCCGATCCCCAAAAGCCATATGTGCTGCACATGGATGCCAGCCGAGAGGGTCTCGGGGCTGTTCTGTACCAGGAGCATGGCAAAGCATTGAGACCAGTAGCCTTTGTCAGCCGAAGCTTGTCGCCATCGGAGAGAAACTATCCCACTCACAAGTTGGAGTTCCTGGTGCTGATGTGGGCAGTGGTGGACAAGTTGAGTGATTACCTGTACGGAGCCAAGTTTGAGGTGAGAACGGATAACAATCCTCCCATTTATATTTTGATTTCGGCTAAGCTGGATGCCACAGGACATTGGTGGCTGGCGGCCTTGTCGGTATATGAATTCAGCCTGAGGTACCGCCCAGGAAGCAAGAATGTCGATGAGGATGCTTTGTCACGTCAGGATCGGGGGGAGCAGGAGAAGGACGAGGAGTGGGAGAGTGTCTCTGCCCCTGGAGTGAATGCGATGTGTCAGTTTGCTATCACCGTGAAGGCCGAGGGAAGAGGGAGGCTGGAACAAGCCGTGGACCAATTGGGGGTTTTTGACAACGCCATACCCCTAGCTTACTGTGACCTGACCACACTGCGAACTAAACAGTTGCCGGAACTGAGTCCGGGGGAAGTGGCAGCTGCTCAGCAAAATGACCCGGGACTTGGCACAGTGTGGAGAGTGGTCGCGAAGGGGGATGTGGCGTGGGCCGAGAAGGAGAAACACCCGTCCGTGCCTCTGTTATTGAAGGAGTGGCCTCGGTTAAAGTTAAAGAACCAAATCTTGTACCGGGTCATGGCGCCCCAGGACCAACCTCGCCGTTGGCAACTGGTCCTGCCAGAGGAGTATTGGCAAGGCTTTACTCCAGGCCTTACATGATGATTCTGGACACTTGGGGGTGGAAAAGACCTATGGATTACTCAAAGACTGGTTCTACTGGTCTCGGATGAGGGGGGAAGTTGAAGAATACTGTAGGGGATGCAGTCGTTGCATCCGGAGGAAGACCCTGCCAGCGTTGGCGGCTCCACTGTCGCACTTGCAGAGTGCAGGACCTCTGGACCTGGTATGTATGGATTTCCTCTCGATTGAGCCTGACACCAGCAACACCGCGAATGTCTTGGTCATCACTGATCATTACACTCGCTATGCTCAGGCATTTCCCACTAAGGATCAGAAGGCGACAACAGTGGTGAAAGTGTTATGGGAGAAGTATTTTGTTCATTACGGCCTTCCCAGGCGAATCCATAGTGATCAGGGGCGGGACTTTGAGAGCCGCCTTATCCATGAATTACTGACTATGCTTGGGGTAATCCAGGACTACCCCTTACCACCCACAGGAAGATCCTCAGCCAGAGAGGTTCAACAGGACCCTATTGGACATGCTCGGGACACTGAAGAGTGGGCAGAAAAGTAAGTGGAGTCATCATATTAGACAATTGGTCCACTGTTACAATTGTACTCGCAATGATGCTACAGGGTACTCGCCCTATTATCTGATGTTCAGGCGGGAAGCAAGGTTGCCCATTGACTTGTGTTTTGGGGTTGAAGTGGGAGAATTACCCGGGAAGCCCTATCTAAAGTATGTGTCTGACATGAAGAGGGAGTTACAGCGGGCGTACGAGTTGGCCGAGGCAGTGGCTACCAAACAAAATCAGAGGAATAAGATGCGGTATGACTGAAAGGTGAAGTTTGTCCAATTATTGCCGGGTGACTGGGTTCTTTTACAGAATTTGGGACTCCCTGGTAAGCACAAGTTGGCAGATCGATGGGCGGCCTATGTAATAGAGAGCCAGATGCCGAATCTACCAGTTTACTGGATGAAACCTGAGGATGGGAATGGGTCTGTCAAGGTGCTCCATCGGAATCACCTGCTGCCTCTGGGTCAAGCGGTGCGGGTGGATAAGGAGCCAGAGTGGGAGGTTGCGCCTAGTGCAAGGATTCTGCGAGGGTGTGGAGCGAGGGAAGAGGCCGCTGCTGAAGAGCGGGGAAGGGTCCTCAACCCGGGAATGGATACCGATTCGGAAGATGACGACTCAGATGAGTGGCCCCTGTTCCCATTCGCTGGCGCTCCAGTACCAGAAGAGGAGGCTCCTGGCCCTTCCCATACTGAGTTGGGCGAGAGGAGGGAAGGTAGTGAGGGTCAGATGGAGAGGCAGCCAGCGTTGGGGGGAGAGAGGGTGGAACTGAGCGTGAGCTGGTGGGTTCTCAGGTGAGGGGGGAACCCCGTGAGGGAGGGGGTGAGGGTCTGTCAGGTAGACCTGGGGTGTCCGAGGCAGCGGGTTCACAGGTGAAGAGGGAGCCCAGTGAGGCAGAAGGGTCGGCAGAAGGGGTACGGAGATCTCAGAGAAGTAGGCGCCCCCCGGAGCGGTTGACATATGTGGTACCAGGAGAACCGAGTGTGATTTCTACTGCTCTGGGTAGTTATGTCGCTGCTTTCTGCACCTGGGTTGGGTTTTGTTTGTTGCAAGAAGCTTTGGAGAACTCTGGTAATGCCATGAGGGCATGAATTTTGCTGGTGGGGGGAGAATGTACAATGTCCTGTGCATGTGACTCAAAATGGCTTCTTTGGTTTGTTAAGAGTAGGAATGCTTCTTTGTCTGGTAAGTGTTTCTCTCGCAGTTGTTTAGCTTTAAACTTGCTGATATGGGGAATGTTATTTTGTCTTGTGAGGCTGGGAACTTGGGGGGGGGGCGGTTTCGTGGGTTTTCGTGAGAGTCAGGAGGAAGATGCCGAGGTAGGTGGACATGCGCTGCACTGCTTGGTTGACCACCGGGGGTGGTCCCGGGTGCGGTCCCGGGTGCCAAGACGTGGAGGTCGGAGGCAAGCGACGAGGGGTCGAATGGTTCGATGGTTGAGCTCCAACGATGTGCACTAAACTGACTGAACTTTGATAAGTTGGCACCTTTTGCTTTTTCTTTTCTTTCATATATATTGTATTGCCTAGTACTCTTTTAGTTTTCGTAAACTCTTTAAAGTGTATTTCATAACGGTATCTGGTGTGAATTTGATACTGTGTGCGGGCGCGAGGCATAAACTTTATTCTCACAGCACCTGCGTGTACTGGAGGAGGGGTTGGTGAGTGGCTGGATCTCCTTTTCCCCTAGACATATACCAGCCTGTTGGGTAAGTGTTACACTTGTAAAGATGAATGAGGAAAAATTGCAGTGTTCAGATGTGCAAAGCTGATAGAGACCTATCCACACAGACTCAAGGCTGTAATTGCTGCGAAAGGTGCATTTGCTAAATACTGATGAAGGGGGTGAATACTTACGTAATAAATTATTTTGTGTTTTATATTAATGTAGGTCACTTTGTACAGATCAGTTTCACTTTGACAAGAAGTAGTATTTTACTGTTGATCAGTGTCAAAAAAGCCCCTTTAAATCCATTGTGATTCAATGTTGTAAAACAATAAAGCATGAAAACTTCCAAGGGGGAATGGGGTGAATCCCTTTCATAGGTGATGGATACTGCACAGAAACAGGACCCTTGGACCAATTCATTCATCCATGCCAGCCAAGTTGCTGAACTGAATTCATCCAATTTTCCTGCATTCGGCCGAGTTCTCTCTGAACCTTTCCTATCCCCTAACCTTTCCTAAACCTTTGATTGGTAAATGCAGAAGAAGAATGGTGGAAAAAGAAGCTAAGCCCAGGATTGAATAGCACAGCAGACTCAATGGATTGAATGGTCCACATCTGCCTCTATGTATTATGGGCTGTCCATGTACCTGCCTAAATGCCATGTTACCTCTTGGAGATCTGAAAATGAAGTTGAGCTTCTGTTCCCTTGAGCAGTAAAATGAAAGGTTATGAGGCTTCCTTATTTCCTCTGACAGGGTCTTTGCACCTCTGCTGACTGTAGCTCTGGTTCATTTAGAACTACCATCAACACAAAAATCCCACGGCAATGCGGCAATGCACATTACCCAAACATGTGCAGACAGGTTTTAGTCATCTCCTGATTCCTCAGGGATTCTTGAAAGATCAGTGCAACACCCAGGAGAAGTGACATATGCCTCAGTGTAAATTAGCACAGGTATTTTGAACAGAATGGTGTAAACACAAGTCCCTCTGAGTGCCTCATATCGCTTATAAAACAGAAAAAAATACTGTTTTCAGTAGTAGCTCTTCCTTGCAGTGCTGCATGACAGATTATATAATTCTGTAAACACAAGAGATTCTGCAGATGCTAGAAAAGTAGAGCAACATACACAAAATACTGAAGGAACAACTAGTCAGGCAGGAACTCTGGAGAGGACTGAATCCTGATGGAGGATCTTGGCCCAAAACTACGACTGTTTATTCCCTCCATAGATGCTGTCGGACCTGCTGAATTCCCCCAGCCTTTTTTTTTGCGTTTCAATATAATTCTGCGGCAACTCTGTGCATTATGACAAATGACCATGTTTCTATGAATAACACAAAAACACTGAAGTTAATGCTCAAAAGTACACCATCATATCACTAATTCTGTAGACCAGAATACATGACTCCTTTACATGATGAATTATCTACATTTGACATTGAGTCTCAATCTTTATTTCTCCCAAATTTGAAACAAGAAGACTGCTGTATTTGTATGTATTTGAATACAGATGCTGCCCGACCTGCTGAGTTCATCCAGCTTTTCTGCATGTGTATTTGAATGATGGAAGTTAATTACAGGTAATTTTACAAAGTAAAACCACAAATTCAGTTACCAGGGATGTTCTCAAATAAGTCGTATAACATATTAAATATATACTGTTTGTTTTTAAGAATTTGCAAATTACTTCTTTGTAAGGGTGAAAAGTGGAATTGTTATAATATGGAGGTCCCAGTTGGGTATGTAAACTGCACTTCAGAATAACAGATTTTTCTCACTCAACTATCTTACCAATCGGAACTATCTCAACATATGCATATTGTTCATTCCTCTATGGGTAGCAAAAACCGTCTGAAGTTTTCACATGAAAACATACCCATTTTATTCTGTCATTCTGTCCTTTTATTTTATGCAGTTGTGAAGATCTATCAGAACAACACATCTGAAGATGTGCATGTTACAGTTAGGAGCCTGATGGTATGGTTCAATAATAGTAAAAACTTACTGCAAAATTTTGCAGAGAGAGAAAGAATGTACTTACACCCAATAAGTCGTCCACAATGTCTGCACGTTTGAGCAAAATTCCACCCCCAGATATGTATTCCCACACCTTTTCCTTTCGGGGCTGGGTCCAGAACTGTTCACGATATGCATTAACAAGTTGGAAGAAGGAATCTTGCATTGTGTATCTAAGTTAGATGATGACACTAAATTGAATGGAAAAGCAAATTATGCAGAGGGTAGGTTGTGAGTGGGCAAAGGTCTGACAGGTGGAGTACTATTTTGGTAAATGTGGGGTCAAACACCTTGGAAGGAAAAAAAATCAGATTATTAGATAAATGGTGAAAGATTGTAACATGCTGTTGTGCAGAGGGACTTGTGTGTGTTTGTACTTGAATTGTAAAAGGCTGGTTTGCAGGTGCAACAGGATATCAAGAAAGCAAATGGCCTTCATAATGAGAAGGGTTGAATTTAAGAGCGGGGGTTGTACTGAAACAGAGGGTACTGGTAAGGCTGCATTTAGAGTACTACATGCTGCTCTAGTCTCAGTACTTGAGGAAAGATATACTGGTTTTGGAGGTGGTGCAGGTGGTTATGCTTTGCAACTCAAAACATAAAATTAATTGGAAAAAAAACAAGGGAGTCAAGAGATGCAAGACTTAGTTCAATTTCTGTTTGAAGTGCACACAATCATGTGGTGCCGTGACAACGTATGCCATTTACATACTTTTACAGATAACTTGCATGCATTATGTAAACAACAAAAACACCTATATTTACAACATTACTGAAATATTAAATACACAACACAAGTTGACTCTGAAATGAGGGGTGTTAGCATATGAGCGGAGATCGAGTCCCCTGGAGTTCAGAAGAATAAGAGGGAATCCTATAGAAACATATGTAATTATGAAAGGGATAAATAAGATAAAGGCAGGAAAGCTGTTTCCACTGGGGAGTGAGGATAGAATGAGGGGACATGGTCTCAAGATTCAGGGGAATAGATTTAGGATGGAGATGAAGAGAAACCGCTTTCCCCTGTGAGTGGTGCATCTGCAGAATTCTCTACTGAGGGAAGCAACAGAGGCTACCTCATTAAATATACTTAAGACATAGTTAAATAGTTTTTGCACAGCAGGTGAATTAAGCATTATGGGGAAAAGGCAGGTATTCGGAACTGTTTCTAGGCCATATCAGCCATAATCTTATTGAATGACAGGTCAGGCTTGATGGCTAGATGGCCTATTCCTGTTTCTATTTCATATGCTCTATGTTCTTATCATTTCAACAAGATTGCTCACTTCATGGCTCCATTCCCATCTACCAGTCACATAGCACTGTTCTTTAATCTCTTCCCTACCTACCATCCAGACACCAAAACTATCCAGGTGAAAAATTCATTTGTACTTCTTCCAATCTGGTGCACTCCAGTCAATGTTCACAATGCAGCCTCCTCTACATTGCAGAAGTGCAACATAGATTGGGTGATCATTTTGCAGAACACCTGACTGCAGTGTACAGGAGTGACCCTGAGTTTCTAGTCACATCATTTCAGTTTTCCATTCCAGATCCACTCTGACCTTTTTATCTGTGATCTCATGCAATGTTATGACAAGGCCTAATGAAAGCCAGAAGAAAGCATTTCATCTTCTGTCAGCATGTGTTCCAGATTTCCTGAATCAAAATCAATTTTCTAACTTATCTCATTCTTTTGTTTTATCTGAATCAGAAATGGCCACTTCTGCCTGTCATAATTTACTCTGTTTTTTTTATTGTTTGGCTTGTTGGAACTGTCCCTCAATCTTACTATTAACCACACAATACACAAACGAGGAAATATAACGTTCTTCACAGCTGCTCTAAATCCTTTCCCTAACCCATTTGAGATTGTCTCATTGTTCTACTTTCTCACCCCACCACTCCTTCTCTATTACTGAAATTCATTGAATTTGCTCCCTTACTTGGTTTTGATGAAGGGTACAGAATTTCTTCCCGTCAATATTATCCACCCTTCTGAATATTTCTGGCATTTTCTGTTTTTACTTCATACTTACAGTCAAATAAATCTGATTTTGGCAGATCTGTAAGATTTCTCCTTTTGGTTTTAACCTGTAGAATGATTATATAAGAACATTTAAATGCATTTGCCTGAACTATTTTGTTATCTATTTTAATTGTGGTGTCAACTAATTTACTTTTATGTTAAAATAGCAGAGGGAAGAAATGTTGTCGAACAGTTAAATGTGCCTAATCTGTTATCATCCAGTACATACAGAAGGTTCATTTGAAAGTGAGCCTTAGAATTTTGTAGTTTAATTTATTTTATGGAATTGTTTAGATGTGTTAATGACAGCAGAGATGTTGAGCCTGTATATTGTTAAAGCAGAAAGAAGTCATTAGCACCCTGAACATTTCGATTGAAGGAGTGGGGTGAGGAGGTATGGAAGTTGAGAAATTTAACATACCAAGGGATCCAAGTTCTCTGTATCTTTGGGGAAACCTCTCAACGTTTTTGGCTTCCCAGTCCAGATATGCAATTTTTTCCTTATGGCTTGCTGGTTTGGAATATTGGAAAGAATCTCGGAAACAGTCTAGAAAAAAGGAAAAGGATTGGAGTCAATTCTGCCCGTCAAGAAAGACTGGCACATGTCAACAGAAAATGGTGTCTGTGTTAGGATCAAACCTTTGGTTTGAAAATACGCTATTTCCTTTCCCTTCACAAATACAGGTGCAAGATAATTTGATGTGTCACTGATAGCTGGAGTAGCTTTAAATGAGTAACAACCAGTCTTGATGATTTTCCTTTCACCTTTACAGGATTACCATGATGTTGATTTATGCTTCCTTTGGGAACACTTGCCGGTTCCATCATTAATCAGCTCAAAGCCAGATCACAGAGCTGTTGCCCTATTTTGCGATTTGTTGCACATTTATAATTTAAAGAAGCAGGTTACGATTTATATGTGCTGAGGGCAATATATTATATTTGCATATTTTAGTGGTTTCCATATGCAAATTATCACAAAAATCTCATAATTGAGCTAACATTCTATATGTGTTAACATTTTTCATTCTGTAAATAATGGTGACCTTCCTGTTATTGCTGAGCATGCTTACTACACAGCATTGGAGACGTGCTCATTTTTTGCCTTCAAATGCCATAATGTATTTCCCGCTCTGATATGGAGTTGTGTCCTCTGCTACCATGGTGACTGCAATTTTTTTTCATCTGAAAATAGTCAGGATTATTTAAGACCACAACTCTAAGAGTGGGCAGGGAATGACCATGAACAAAGTCAGCGGTGATGACAGAAGACTAGATTAGATTTTGAAGCCAACTTTGCCAGATTTTCAAGTACAGAATAGGCTTTTCAAAAACAATGTTAGATATAAAAGTTCAGCCATGATATTATTGAATAATGGAGGAGGCCAAGGGTGCCAAATGGCTGACTTCCGCTATTTCTTACTTTGTCTGTCCAATACCAACTTTCTGAGGTTGCTTGAAACACCCTTTTATAAATGTAGTCACATTTAAGCTATAGATGTGCAAGTCCCAAATAATTAATTGAAGTTGTGGAGTAACTGCCTGAAACTTCTGCGTCTTTGATCACTGTGAAGCAGTACAAAGCATGCTTGAAGAAATTCTTAAAGGGGAAGGCGACTTACAGTACAAAATCAGCAAACTGTTACTTTGCTGTGGAAAGATTAACAATTGTGAATTTTTATTCAGAATATATTCTGAATTTTATTCAGTATATATACACATACACCAACATACATATATATACATATACCACCGATCTTCAGTAGTTACATTCTCTAGATTTGTAGGGTACCAATGTAATAGTTTTATTTGCAATCTACTTATGAACATCATGGGGAGTCAAAGTCATTATTATCTCTTCTGTCTTTGACATGTTACTAAATAATATGCTGCTTACACACAGAACAGCGATTGACATCTCACCCCTATTGACATCAATGGATCTGGGGTTGAGAGGGTGAACAGCTTCATGTTACTCAGTATACACATCACCAAGGATCTCACTTGGTCTGTACACACTGGCTGCGTGATGAGAAAAGCACGACAGCACCTCTTTCATCTCAGACGGTTGGAGAAGTTCAGCATTGAGTCCCCAAATCCAAAGGACTTCCTACAGGGGCACAATTAAGAGCATCCTGACTGGCTGTGTCACTGCCTGGTATGGGAACTGTACTTCCCTTAATCAGCCCCTTGGTATGAACATCAAATTCTCCAACTTTCAGTAATTCCCTTCCTCTCCCTTCCACCATCCCACTTTCACTCTGTCTCCTCTTCCAGCTGCCTATCACCTCTCTCATGATTCTTCCTTCTTCTACTACCCATAGTGCTTTCCCCTTTCATTCCTTCTTCACCTCTCCGGCCTATCCCCTCCCTGCTTCCCCTTCCCCACCCCTTGATCTTTCCTCTGATTGGTTTTTCACCTGGCACCTTTCACCTTCCCCCCACCTTCTTTATAGGGCCCCTGCCCCCTCCTTCTTCAGTCCTGATGAAGGGTCTTGGCCCGAAGAGTTGACTGCTCATTTCATCGGATGCTGCCCGACCTGCTGAGTTCATCCAGCTTGTTTGTACGTCTTGATTTGACCACAGCATCTGCAGTGTACTTTGTGCTTCCCTTAATCACAGGGCTTTGTAGATAGTGGTGCGGACAGTCCAACTCACCTGTGGATGTCAGCTCCCCGCTATTTAGGACATTTACAGTGACAGGTGCGTAAAAAGGGCCTCAAGGATCATTGGGGACCCGAATCACCCCAACCACAAACTGTTCCAGCTGCTACCACCGGGAAATAGTAACACAGCATGAAAGCCAGGACCAGCAGACTCCGGGACAGTTTCTTCCACCAGGCCATCAAACTGATTAATTCATGCTGACACAATTGTATTTCTCAGCTATATTGACTGTCCCGTTGTATATCTTACTGTACGTACTATTTACTACAAATTACTATAATTTGCATATTGCAAATTCAGATGGAGATGTAACGTAAAGATTTTTACACCTCATGTATGTGAAGGATGTAAGAAATAAAGTCAATTCAATTCAACAAACAGTAACTGATACCTCCTTTGTCAAAGGACTCCCCCTCCCACTAATGAGTAATAAAAGCTTTTTTAATGCAGCTTGTGAGAAATTCCATGGTTTGGCTGATAATGATCATGGCAGTGTCTGATGAAGAGATTCAAATTGTTTTCATATTGTCCTCCTCTTTTCGAACTCAACAAGTTCACAGAGTGTCTCTGTTTGTGCTTGCTAACCAAGGTGGTGTGTATTGTCACAGTCCAAACCGCCAGCAAGCATTTAATGACTGAAGTCCAAGCCTATAATGACACAAAGGTAAAAATGTTAGAGACTTTGCCGCTTGTCATGGCTTCACAGCGAGACGATATTACAATGTACTCAGTGGGCACTTTATTATCGGTACCCACTAGGTGTGAGCTCATGGTCTTCTGCTGCTGTAGTAACTACTGTTGTTACAGTGACCATCCGATAAGCTTGACCCACTCTGGCCATTCTCCTCTGACCTCTCTTATTAACAAAACATTTTCACCCACAGAACTACCCCTCACTGATCACTTTTTTTTTTCTTTCCATGCCATTCTCTAAACCCTTGAGACTGTAGTGCATGAAAATCCCAGGAGGTCAGTTTCTGAAATACTCAAACCATCCTGCCTGGCACCAAAAATCACTTGACTATCAAAGTCACTTAGATAACATTTCCTCCCCATTCTGATGTTTGGTCTGAATAGCAACTGAACCTCTTGACCTTGCCTGCATGCTTTTCTGCATTAAGTTGCTACCGCATGATTGGCTGATTAGATATTTGCATTAATAGGCAGGTGTGCAGGTGTACCTAATAAAGTGGCCACTGAGTGCATGCTGAATGTGAAAATACTTATGTTGAAGCTGGAAAAAATTAAGACAAGGTGTAAGAGAATGATGGTTCTGCCACTCAACCTGAAACGAGCTATTGTTTCTGCCCTTTCTGTGTTCTTTTCACATCACATTTGGGTGTCTTTTTGCAAGGCTGCCTTAGCAAGTTCAAATTTAAGCCTGATCTTCCTTTGCCTTCTGGGGCAAGCAGAATATAGACTTGAATCTAGTCTTCCAGGAAGATGGCGGCACGTTTGTTCACAGTGGCTTCTCCAGGTCCAGGCAAGGGTGTACTTCACTATTCTTTGCGATCGCAAGACACTGCTGGATATTGAGAACATCAAGCGCTGCAGGCCTGTCCTCTGGTGAGGCTGGACTTGTTGCATATCGCACTGCCGCCTGCTATCGCCACCCAAGGAGAAAGGTGTTGGAAGTGTTGCTCAGTCCAACAAATAGTGCATGTGATTGTCCTGGATATTTTTCTTGCGATTGCAAGGCCCTGTTGAACATGGATAATGTAGAATACTGCAAGTCCAGTTCACTGGTTGATTGGTGACACTGACAGCTGCGGAGTGTGTGTCCTCGGTTTCTGCACGGACCAGGTCCTCTTACCACAGGGTCGCCGGTAGCAGCCACCCGGGGGAGGTGACTTGACAGAGAGCAGAGGCACTGTGGCTGCACTGGAAGTCCGTGTTGGGTTGTGGGCTGACCCCTCCCATCAATGGTGCTCTCCAGCGTTCACTCTGTCAAAACAAGCTGGATTGATTTTGTCTGCAGCTGCACGAACGTGTGATGAGGACTTCTGAGTGCTTGTTCTTTCAGAAATGTGGCTCCAGGACGACATCCCATGCACAATCAATCTACAGGCTATGACACTCAGGGACTTGGGCTATGTTCTACTAGTGACTGTGTGTTTTTTTCTGTGGAGAGCATTCTGACAGGCTGCCTCACTGTCTGGTATGGGGAGGGGGAGCTGCTACTGCACAGGACCAAAAAAAGCTGCAGAAAGTTTTAAAATTAGTCAGCTCCATCTTGTGTGCAGGACATCTTCAAGGAGCAGTGTCTCAGAAAGGCAGCATCCATTATTAAGGTTCCCCACCACCCAGGCAATGCCCTCTTCTCATTGTAACCATCAGGAAGGACGTACAGAAGTCTAAAGGTGCACACTCAGTGATTCAGGAACAACTTCCTCTCTGCCATCCGATTCCGAAATGGACATTGAACCCATGAATACTACCTCACTTTTATCATTTCTGTTTATGCACTATTTTTAATTTAACTATTTAATACATATACACTTACTGTAATTGATTTACCTATTTATTTTCCCCTATATTATCAAGTATTGCATTGTAGTGCTGCCACTAAGTTAACAAATTTCATGACATATGCCGGTGATATTGAACCTGTTTCTGATTCTGTCATAACTATATGTGCTATATGTGCACGGTACCTTGGCCCGGGAGGAATGCTGTCTTGTTTGCCTGTATTCATATGTATGGTTGAATGCCAATTAAACTTGAATTTGAGTCATAGAATCATAGACTAATAAACCATGGGAGGAGGCCCTTCAGCCCAACTCACCCATGCTGACCAAAACTCCCACGGAAGATCGTATATATTCAAATATTCATGTTCCTTTGGCCAGCCATCATATATCACATGGCATCACTATTCACTCACAGGGTGCATGAAATGGAACTTACTGGAAAATACCGGCAGTTCCTCCCAAAATGCAAGTCCATGGAAAACAAACTTCCTGGACATACACTGGGGAATCTGCATAGCGAACCTAATTAGATTAGACCAGCAAGGACAGTTGCGAAAGAAGAGTTAAGAAGCTAATTTACATTTCTTTGGAAGATGTTTGTTTCAATTATTTAACAATTGTAAAGAGTTCTACGGCATTAAATGATTTCACATTTCATTTATTTTATTTTCACTGTGCACACATTGACCACCTTATTAGGTACACCTGTGCATCTGCTCTTTAATGCAAATATCTAATCATCCAATCACGTAGCAGCGACTCAGTCCAAAAAAGCATGCAGACATGGTCATGAGGTTCAGTTGTTGCTCAGATCAAACATCAATATGGGGAAGAAATGAGATCTCTGACTTAAACCGTGGAATGATTGTTGGTGCCAGAAGGCACAGAGGGAGGGAGAATTTAAAAGAGGCAAGTGGGGGCATCTGGCACATTTTTGCATGCTACGACCCCGGAAAGAAATTGTATTTTGCATTATTAGGTACAGCAAGATCCAATAAAAAGAAATTAGGTTTAAATCAAGCGGCCATTCTGTGGTGGTATAGTGAGAAGTTGGGATTTCGGCTCATTGAGTGGAAAGTGAGAAAACAGTGGGATTTGGGGCATCTGGAAAAATGGCAGATGTAATTTAATGCAGACAAGTGTGAGGTGTTGCACTTTGAGAGGACGAACCAGGGTATGTCTTACATGGTGAGTAGTGGCACACCGATGAGTGAGGTACAAGAGGGATCTGGAAATATATGTCCCTCTTCTATCCTTGAAGGTGTTGTCACAGATAGACAGGGATGTAAAGTTAGGCACATTGGCATCCATAAATCAATGTACTGAGTACAGGAGGGTGGATGTTACGTTGAATTTGTTTAAGACATTAGTGAGGCCTAATTTGGAGCATTGTGTGCAACATGGACTGGCTGGAAAGATGTAAATAATATTGAAAAATCAGAGAAAATTTACGTTGCTGGATTTGAGGAGCTGAGTTACAGGTTAAGACTTTATTCCTTGGAATGTGGAGGGGGGCATTTGATAGACACATACAAAATTATGAGGGATATAGATGTTGTACTTACTAGCAGACTTGTTCCACTGCAGTTGGGCGAGACTACAACTAGAGATCATGAGTTAAGAGTGAAAGGTCAAACATTTGATGTGAACATGTGTGGGAACCTCTTCACTCAAAGTGTGGTGGCTGCTAGTATGAGTGTTTGA
The DNA here is from genome assembly GCF_030144855.1 of Hypanus sabinus. Classification (NCBI taxonomy): domain Eukaryota; kingdom Metazoa; phylum Chordata; class Chondrichthyes; order Myliobatiformes; family Dasyatidae; genus Hypanus; species Hypanus sabinus. The sequence goes on along the minus strand of NC_082728.1, from coordinate 42,047,293 downwards.
CATGCGTTTGATTTTAATATTTAAGAGAAATTTGGATAGGTACATGGATGAGAGGGGCATGGAGGGTTATGGTCTGGGTGCAGGTCAATGGGACTATGTACAGACTAGATGGGCTGAAGGGTCTGTTTCTGTATTGATTTGTTCTTTCATTCTAAGGGGTAGTTTTTTGTATCTCAGAAACCACTGATATCCTAGCAAATTTCATGTACAATGTTGCCCAGAGTTTGCAGAGGTGCAATAACCAAAAAAAAAAAAATCCAGTGAGCAGCATTTCAGTGCATGAAAATATCTTGTTAATGAGAGAGGTCTGAGTATAATGGCCTGACTGCTTCAGGCTGACAGGACAGTGACAGTAACAGTGATGTGCAAAGAGCATATCGGAAAACACATCAAACCTTGAAGTGGGTGAGCTGCAGTATCAGACGATCATGAACACACACTCAGTGGCTACTTTATCAGCTACAACAGGTGTTTAATAAAGTGGTCACTGAGTGCAGTTTTTTATCCTAATTGTTTTATTTGATGAATTTGGCAACTTCTGGTAGTAAGATTCAAAGGGATTTATAATCATTGACAGCTCACAAATTTGGGGCAAGGTTGTGCCTTCAGTAAATTTACTTTTGGGCTTTACCATTTAATATCAGGATTGACCGGATGCTACGGGTTGGGGAGGGAATTGAGTTAGCTTACAGCAGATGGTAGGTCCTGGCCTCAGCCACACTTTGTTTTCCCGTTGTTTCACTCCCGGGCACCTTGGTCCATAAAGTGCATATTAGGTATAAAGACATTGCACTTTATCATCATTTTCCTTTCAATGGCCACAATGTGATAAGTTTGAGTTGCTGCTGTTTTGGAATTCAGGTGTGTGAATATCTTTTGCCAGTCTAATTGAGCAGCTGTGTTGCTGAAACAGTAATCCATACAAAGAGGTTGAAATAATCATTATATGAGCCAATCCTTTGTTTTATTCAGTTACAGTGAACGGGCATCAGTAACAAGACTTGTCTTTATCGGCCTTCCAAAATTGTTTTGAAAAGTCAATGGAATGTTGTTTTCCTAAATAGCATTTTAATCTTGTTTCGTTTTCCACTGATGCTTCACAGCCCACTGTTTCCAGCATTTTGTGTTTTTATTTCAGATTACCGTTATCAGTAGCTCTTTTTATTAGATGGCTATCTCAGCGGTTGGATGAGAAATGAGCACATTATTACAGTTGGTGGAATTAGATTTGAGCTATAGAAGGCAAGGACAGCAGGATTAGGAAAGTCATTTGTTGTCAGATCAGAAAGCAATGTGTTGAATGCATGGGAAATTGGATTACACTGTTCTTCACTCTTTTTACATTCTGCTTTATCCTCTATTTTAAATTCTATACTGCATTGTCTTGGGAAGGAGAATGAAATTGAATTTTGTATACTATTCAAGGCACAACAGTTTTGCTTCAAGGTATAGTACCCACACACCGTGTTGCTATCTGCATAAGCTTCAAACTTTGCTGTTTGAAATCACAGTTCACTTTCTTTGACCTTCCACTGGCATAGATGTTAACTCTACAACAAAAAAAAATATTTGTAGGCGGATAGAAAGTGAACTTTGATATTGGCATTCTCACATACCAAGTCCACAGTCTGCAACAAGAAAGAACGGGGATTTATTTCATTCTGTGAATTATTAATTGAAGTGCTGCTGTTTGTGACACTCCTCTATCTTTCTTTATTTCAGTATTTTTTTTAAGGAGATGGAGCTGCAACGATTTGAAACAGAGTTGCAGCAGGAATTTTTTTTGCGTTGAATGTGTGGTTAAAAAAATGAGGAAGTTGGTTATACTTACTCGGATTTGTTTAACCTCTTCCTCAGCCAGATTCCAGTTGTACAGATTTAAATTATTTTAAATACTAATATTTTTATTCACAATATTTTTATCAAAATTATTTAATTTTGGTTTAAATAGATTTTAAGAAAACAAGTTTGGGTGCCTGATCATCTCCCTGTCCTTATTCATATATGTAATAATATTTATCACTTTGACCAAGATTCTGATAGCCTTGATATATTTAATAGCTTTGGATCATAATGCTTGTTTGCAAAAACTTGGGTTGTCACATTACATTGAAGGCACAACCTAAATGCCAAGTGCCGCTGCTGTTCGGCCACGATTTAATGTAATTTTAACTGTGTCCATTCAAAACTAGCATCCTCCTTTGCCAGCACTTTGTTTTCAAAGCATACATCAATTTCAGTGTTTGAACATCTGTTAATTGTATGATTTCCAAACTTTCATGTGCTCAATCTCGTATGCTGAAAAGGTGACGTAGCAGATAACGTGCTGATCTCTGGTTCCAATGTTTACTTTTACTGACTGCAACAGGAGCAACCTTCAGAAGTACAGGACAAACTACAGCTATGGTATGGAATAGCTGCTGCCAAGAACTAATTCCTGGTTCAGCAACCCTTGTGAAGCTGACTCTGTTAACTCATGTAAACGATTTAAATATCCCTGTATTGACCTTTTGAACACAAAGGGAAATGCTCAGTCTCATAATTCAAAACATTGAAAAATAGAATAGTTTAGGGAGCAGGCCATTCAGCCCTATCGCCTACTCCATCATTCAATATAATTGTGACTGAACATTCAATTCGGGTGCCCTGTTTTAGCTTAGCAACACACACAAAATGCTGGAGGAACTCAGCAGGCCAGGCAGCATCTATGGAAAACAGTATAGCTGATGCTTTGGGCCGAAAACCTTTGGCAGGACTGCAGAAAAAAAGCTGAGGTGTGGATTTGAAAGGTGGGGGGAGGGGGGAGAGAAACACTAGGCGATAGGTAAAACTTCTGGCCTTCCTGCCATATCCTTTGAACCCTTTGGTATTAAGAAATACTGTATATCTAACACCTTCTTGATTATACTTAATGATGTGATGAAAAATTTCAGTTACACCACCTTCTGGGGACTTAATGTCTTATGATGTGGATCTCAATAAAATGCACCATACAAAGGTTCAGAACACTCCAATCATTTGGAATATTCTCCCTGTATCTAGTCTGCCCAGAGGTTAGAGTGTTATAGCTTTCCATGAGATCTCATTCTTCGACACTCAGTGAAGAATGGCTCAATCAGCCCAATCTCTCCTCATACACCAGGCCAGGAATGAGTCTTGTAAATCATTGCTATGTTCCCCCTATAGGAAGACATTTTTCCTTGTATAAGGAGATGAAAACTATTCAGAAAACTCCAAATGAAGTTGCCCTCAGGTTGTGCTGACCTACAGATAGGCATTGTTGCTATTGTAATTAGATTCTCTTAAAATGGAAGCCAAATTGCTCATTGCATGTTGTTTATACAAGGACGCCCCTTACTATTTCAGATATAATCTATTAGATAGTAATACTTTTCTGTTTTTAGAACTAAAGTAGGTAAAGTCACATTTATCCATGTTAAACAGCTTATTTGTACACTATCCCAACTTGCCAAAATCATACTGAAGCCTCTCCATTCTTCTGAAAGCTCACACTAAGCCCCTAGCTTTGTGTTGTCTGCAATACTGGAGATGTTACATTTAATTTTTTTCACGTAAAGGATAGATATAATTGGACTCACCACCTGGACAAAGACCTGTTTATTCGTAATTCTCAGCCCTTTCTAGCTCTATGTGCATTAATTTTACACAGTAATCTCTCAATAGACAATAGGTGCAGGAGTAGGCCATTCGGCCCTTCTAGCCAGCACCACCATTCACTGTGATCATGGCTGATCATACACAATCAGTACCCCGTTCCTCCCCTCTCCCCATATCCCTTGACCTCGCTATCTATAAGAGCTCTATCTAACTCTTGCTTGAATGCATCCAGAGACTTGGCCTCCACTGCCTTCTGGGGCAGAGCATTCCACATATCCACCACCCTCTGGGTGAAAAAGTTTTTCTGCATCTCTGTTCTAAATGGCCTACCACTTATTCTTAAACTGTGGCCTCTAGTTCTGGATTTACCCATCAGCGGGAACATGCTTCCTGCCTCCAGCGTGTCCAATCCCTTAATAATCTTATATGTTTCAATCAGATCCCCTCTCATCCTTCTAAATTCCAGTGTATACAAGCCCAGTAGCTCCAATCTTTCAACATATGACAGTTCCGCCATTCCGGGAATTAACCTAATTAACTTAATTTATGTAATTAACTTAATTACGCTGCACTCCCTCAATAGCAAGAATGTCCTTCCTCAAATTTGGAGACCAAAACTGCACACAATACTCCAGGTGGGGTTTCACTAGGGCCCTGTACAGCAGCAGAAAGACCTCTTTACTCCTATACTCAATTCCTCTTGTTATAAAGGCCAGCATGCCATTAGCTTTCTTCACTGCCTGCTGTACCTGCATGCTTGCTTTCATTGACTGACGTACAAGAACACCTAGATCTCGTTGTACTTCTCCTGTTCCTAACTTAACTCCATTTAGATAGTAATCTGCCTTCCTGTTCTTGCCACCTGTTACGTACCCGTGACACATGACAGTGGTGCCCTTGTCACGTGACTGGGGTTGAAGTTATACTGGACTTGAGGTAATGGTCTTGTGATGGTGGAATGACGTCATTTTCCCGCCAGTAGAGATCATGTGACAGGTTTTTTTTACAGGTTATAAAAGGTAGACCCCACCCTGTGAGGAGGGGCAGTTCGTGGCTGGATTTGCCAGGTTGACTTCATTCCACTGCGTGTTTTAAGTGATGACGCAGTTTAGCTGAAGGATGAAGTTTTTATTTAACGCTAAAGTTTAAAAGGTCATTGCCAGCAGGTTCTTTATGATTCTGTTAGTTCGGAATTAGTGGAGAGTGAAGATCGAGGAGAATCGCTTTCTACGGTGAAACGGGGGCGACCTTTGTTTGATCCTTATTTGGAAGGATTTCGTTGACTATCTTCGTGTTAATCCCTGGGTTTACCTAGAAAGGATTGAAGGTAGTGGAGAAGGAAAGGTCAGTGCCTTTAAGCCGTTCTGTTTCGTGAATTCTTTGTGGGAAGTTCGACGTCGGGGATCGAAGCAAGCGACGTGAAAGAGAATTTAAATCGTCCTGTAAAGTCTCTCCTTTTAAATGGACTGTGAGCATATCGAACTTTTGGCAATACTACTTTAACGAACTGTTTTTGGAATATCACTTTACGAACTGTTTGGGCTGCCGCTCAGCAGCTGTTTCCGGTTATGGTAGTGTTTGTTTACTTTTGGGGGGTTTGTTTTCTGTGTTTAATAAACGTGTTGTTTGTTATAAGAAACCCTTGCCGATCTCATATATTTATTGTTGCCTGAATACGTAACACACCAAAGTGGATAACCTCACATTTATCCACATTAAACTGCATCTGCCATACATTTGCCCACTCACCCAACCTGTCCAAGTCACCCAGCATTCTCATAACATCCTCCTGACATTTCACACTGCCACCCAGCTTTGTGTCATCGGCAGATTTGCTAATGTTACTTTTAATCCCTTCATCTAAATCATTAATATATATTGTAAATAGCTGCGGTCCCAGCACCAAACCTTGCGGTACCCCACTGGTCACAGCCTGCCAATTTTCAATCCATGTCAGTACTCTGCCCCCAATATCATGTGCCCTAATTTTGCCCACTAATCTCCTATGTGGGACTTCATCAAAAGCTTTTTGGAAGTTCAGGTACACTACATCCGCTGGCTCTCCCTTGTCCATTTTCATAGTTACATCCTCAAAAAACTCCAGAAGATTAGTAAAGCATGATTTTCTCTTCATAAATCCATGCTGACTTGGACTGATCCTTCTACTACTATCCAAATGTGTCATAATTTCCTCTTTTATAATTGACTGCAGCATCTTTCCAACCACTGACGTCAGGCTAACCGGTCTATAATTCCCTGTTTTCTCTCCCCCTCCTTTCTTGAAAAGTGGGACAACATTAGCCACCCCCCAATCAGCAGGAACTGTTCCTGAATCTATAGAACATTGGAAAATGATGACCAATGCGTCCACGATTTCTAGAGCCACCTCTTTAAGTACCCTGGGATGCAGACCATCAGGTCCCAGGGACTTATCAGCCTTCAGACTCAACAGTCTATCCAACACTGTTTCTTGCCTAATATAAATTTCCTTCAGTTCATCCTTTACCCTAGTTCCTTTGGCCACTATTACATCTGGGAGATTGTTTGTGTCTTCCCTAGTGAAGACAGATCCAAAGTACCTGTTCAACTCACCTGTCATTTCCTTGTTCCCCATAATAAATTCACCTGTTTCTGTCTTCAATGGCCCAATTTTGGTCTTAACTATTTTTTTGCTATTCACATACCTAAAGAAGCTTTTACTATCCTCCTTTATATTCTTGGCTAGTTTATTTTCATACCTCATTTTTTCTTGGCATATTGCCTTTTTTGTTATCTTCTGTTGCTCTTTAAAAGCTTCCCAGTCCTCTGGTTTCCTGCTCATCTTTGCTATGTTATACTTCTTCTCTTTTATTTTTATACTGCCCTTTACTTCCCTCATCAGCCATGGCCACCCCTTATTCCCCTTAGGATCTTTCTTCCTCTTTGGAATGAACCGATCCTGTACCTTCTGCATTATTCCCAGAAATACCTGCCATTGTTGTTCCACTGTCTTCCCTGCTAGGGTATTGTTCCATTGAACTTTGGCCAGCTCCTCCCTCATAGCTCCATTGTTCGCTTTGTTCAACTATAATAATGACACATCCGATTTTCCCTACTCCTTCTGAAATTGTAGGTTAAAACATATCTTATGGTCACTACCTCCTAATGGTTCCTTTACCTCGAGGTCCCTGATCAAATCCGGTTCATTGCATAACACTAAATCTAGAATTGCCTTCTCCCTGGTAGGCTCCAGTACAAGCTGTTCTAAGAATCCATCTCGGAGGCACCACAAACTCCCTTTCTTGGGGTCCAGTACCATTCTGATTCTCTCAGTTTACCTGCAAGTTGAAATCCCCCATGACAACTGTATCATTACCTTTGCGACATGCCAATTTTAAGTCTTCATTCAACTTACACCCTACATCCAGACTGCTGTTTGGGGGCCTATAGTTAACTCCCATTAGGGTCTTTCTACCCTTAGAATTTCTCAGTTCTATTCATACTCACTCTACATCCCCTGTTTCTATGTCCTCCCTCGCAAGGGACTGAATATCATTCCTCACCAACAGAGCCATCCCACCCCCTCTGCCAGTCAGTCTGTCCTTTCGATAAGATGTATATCCTTGAATATTCATTTCCCAGGCCCTGTCCACTTGAAGCCATGTCTCTGTTATTCCCACAACATCGTACTTGCCAATTTCCAACTGAGCCTCAAGCTCATCTAATTTATTCCTTATACTTCGTGCATTCATATATAATACTTTTAATTCATTACTCCCCTCTCCTTTCATATCAATTCCTGTTTCACTTGGCCATACTGTATGATCTCTTCTTGAGCTTTCTACTCCATTGATTCTTGTCCTTTTTAACTTTTCTTATTTTCACTTTCCCATTAACTCCATCCTTATATTTCCAGTTCATCCCCTGCCCCCCACTACTTAGTTTAAACACATCAATGTTGCAGTGGCAAACCTGTCTGCCAGAATGCTGGTCCCCCACCTATTAAGGTGCAACCCGTCCCTTTTGTACAATTCATCCCTAACCCAAAACAGATCCCAGTGGTCCAAGAATGTAAATCCTTGCTTCCTGCACCAGTTGCTCAGTCACACATTCAGATCCATTATCTCCCTGTCCCTCTCCAGCACGAGGAACTGAAAGCAAACCAGAGATAACCACCCTGGAAGTCTTGCTTTTCAGCCTTCTTCCCAGTTCTCTGAAGTCCCGCTGCAGAATGTCCTTCTTCTTCTTCCCGAAGTAATTTGTGCCAACATGCACTACCACTTCTGGCTGTTCACCTTCACCCTTGAGAATTCCCTGCAATCGGTCTGTGATGTCCTGGATCCTAGCACCAGTGAGGCAACACACCATCCTTAAATCTCGCCTGTTTGCGCAGAAACCCCTTTCCGTACCTCTTACTATGGAGTCCCCTACTACCACGGCTCTTCCTGATGTCTGACTCCTCGGCTCTGCTTCTGCACCAATTTTCGGCTCGCAGACCTGTCCACCTCTCAGACTGGCAGTATCTTCTGTCCTGACAGCTTCCAAGAGGGTGAACCTGTTTACGAGAGGTATATCCCCGGGGTCTCCTGTACTTCAAGCATCCTTTCCTTCCTCATTGTTGCCCCCTTTCCCTCATGTGGGACTTTATCTAAAGACTTCTGAAAGTCAAAATACACCACAATCACTGCAACTTCCTTATGTATTGTAATAACTACATCTTCAGAAATCCCTAGTAAATTTGTTAAGTATGATTTCCCCATGCTGACTGTGTTCAGACCCATTAATAACTTGCAAGTATTTTATTATTGCATCGTGTGGACTTACACCTTCCAATCTGAGGGAACTTCTCCACATTAAGGATATTTGGAACGTGACAACTGATGCATCCAGTGCACCTTCGTTAGGATTCTGGGGTGTAGAATATCATACTCTCGCGATTTGATGGCCTTTGATCCCATTAATTCCGTAGGTCTATTTCTTTACTGATAATAATTTCACTTAGTTCATCCCTCTCTTCAAACCTTTGTTCCTCCACATATATGTTCCTCTTTGTAAGGACTGACCAAAGTAAGTGTTTGATTGTTCGACCGTTTCTTTGTCCTCAGTAATAATTTCTGCCATTTCTGACTATTGAGGACCTACATCGGTTTCATGTATTTCAGTTATACAGTACATGCATTTTTTATATTTGCTGTAAACTCACTCCTATAATATATTTTCCCCTCTTAATCATTTTTGTTACTAAACTATGGTTGAGACCTTTTGCTGAGCTTACTTTTGAGCCAGATAGGAATCGGTAATCGTAATTCACATTTATATTATTAACCAATGGCAGTGGCCTTTCTGCTTTCAATTCATTTAGTAAAGTTTGCAATTTACAAAAAGCAAGTTGCATTTCATCAACTTGAGATCTGTTAAAGTGCGTGGCCATGAAATTTTGACAGTTTATTCCCTTCCACATGTGCAACTTCATTAGTTGAGTTCCTCTAGCATTTTGTGTGTGTTGCATCCCATACCCTTGCAGTGGTCTGCATACAGAGTCGACACCCTTGTGACTGTGACTTCACTTTCCAGTCTGGTCATTTATCTAGAAAAGATAAATGTGGGTTGGCTCACCCACAACAAGATTGTCAAATATTCACTTCCCATAACACAATACCTGACCTAGGATAGTCTGTTCTCTAGGTACATCCTTAAAACCATGAAACATAAGAGCAGAGTTAGGCCACTTGGCCCATCGAGTCTGCTCTGTCATTCCATCTGGGCTGATTTATTATCCCTCTCAACCCATCCTCCTGCTTTTTCCCCATAAACATTGACGCCCTGACTAACCAATAACCAAACCTCTGCTTTGAATATACTCTGTGACTTGGCCTCCACAACAGTCCATGACATTGAATTCCACAAATTTACCACCCCCTAGCTAAAGAAATTCCTTCTCATCTTTGTTCTAAATGTAAGTCCCTCTATCCTGAGATTGTATCCCCTGATCCTAGACTCATCCACTATAGGAAGCATCCTCTCCATATCCACATTGCCTCAGCCTTTAGATATTCAACAGGTTTCAATGAGATTTCACCTCATTCTTCTAAATTCCAGTGAGCACAGGCCCAGAGTCATTAAGTGCTCTTCACACATTATCCCTTTAATTCCTGGAATCATTCTCGTTAACCTCTTCTGGACCCTTTCCAATGCCAGCACATCTTTTTTTTAGATAACTGGCCCAAAACTGCTCACAATACTCCATGCAATCTGACCAATGCCTTATAAAGCTTCAACATCACACTCTTGCTCTGATATTCTACTTCTCTCAAAAGGAATGCTAACATTGCATTTGCCTGCCTGACTCAACCTGCTTGTTAACCTTTAGACATGCTGCACAACAACTCTCAAGTCCCTTTACATCTCTGATTTTTGAATGTTCTCTCCATTTAGAAAATATTCTAAGCCTTTACTTCTTCCAGCAAAGTGAATGATCATACACTTCCCTACACTATATTCCATTGGACACTTCTTTGCCCATAGTCCCAAACTGTTCAAGTCTTTCTGCAGACTTCCTGCTTCCTCAACACCACTTGCTGCTCCACTTATCTTTGTATCGTTTGCAGACTTGGTCACAAAGCCATCAATTCTCTCATTCAAATTGTGGACGTATAATGTGAAAAGAAGTTGTCCCAAAACCAGCTCCTGTGGAACACCACTTGTCACCGACAGCCAACCAGACTAGACCCCCATTATTCCAAGAATTTACCTCTTGCCAATCAGCCAATCTTCTTTCCATGCAAATATCTTTCTATGGGCTTGTAGCTTGTTAAGCAAACTCATGTGAGGCACTTTGTCAAAGGCCTTCTGAACATCCAAGTAAACAACATCCACTAACTATCCTTTGTCTATCCTGCCTTTTATTTCCTCAAAGGATTCCACAGATCTGTCAGGCAAGATGTCCCCTTAAGGAATCCATGCTGACTTTGCCTACCTTTACCATTCAGCTCCAAGTACCCTGAAACCTCATCCTTAATAATGGATTCCAACACCTTGACAACCACTGAAGTCAGTCTAACCAGCCTAAAATTTCCTTTCTTCTGCCTCCCTCCCTTCTGGATATTTTCAATTTTCCAGTCCTCCAGAATGATTATGGAATCTAGTGATTCTTGAAAGATCATTACTAATGCCTCTCATCTCTTCAACCTCTTCAGCTAACTCTTTCAGAACCCTGGGGCATAGTCCATCTGGTCCTGGTGACTTATCTAACTTCAGACCTTACAGCTTCCCAAGCATCTTCTCCTTAGTAATGGGAACTACACTCAATTCTGACCCCTGACACACTTGAATTACTGGCATCTTGCTAGTGTCTTCCACAGTGAAGACTCACACAAAATACTTCTTAAGTTCATCCGACAGTTCCTTATCCCCCATTACGGCATCTCCAGTGTCATTTTCCAGCGTTCCAATGTCTATTCTCACTTTTTTTTTCACTCTATATGCCTGATAAAAACTTTTTGGTATGCCTTTGATATTTTCAATAAGCTTACTTTCATATTTCATCTTTTCTCTCCTTATGGTTTTTTTTTAGTTGCCTTCTGTAGGTTTTTAAAAGCTTCCAAATTCTTTAGCTTCCCGCTAATTTTTGAGATATTATATTCACTCTCTTTGATTTCCCTTGTCAGTCATGGTTACCTTATCCTCCCTTTAGAACAGGAGTTCCCAACCTGTGGTCCTTCTATTCCTTCCTTAATGGCATCGGTCCATGGCATAAAAAGGTTGGTAACCCCTACTTTAGCACAATTCCTCTTCTTTGGAATACATTTATCCTCTACCTTCCAACTTGCCCCCAGAAACTTCAGCCATCGCTGCTGTGCTGTCATCCCTGATAGTGTCTCCTTCCAATCAACTTTGGCCAGCTCCTCTCTTACGCCTCTGTAATTCCCTTTGTAATACAGATACAGCTGACTTTATCTTCATCCCCTCAAACTGCAGGGTGAATTCGATCAACTTATGGTCACTGCCTCTCAAGTGTTCCTTTATCTTAAGTTTCCTAATCAAATTTGGTGAATTACGCAACACCCAATGGCCTTTCTCCTAGTGGACTCAACCAAAAGCTGCTCTAACAAACCATCCCCTAGGCATTCTGCAGAGTCCCTCTTGGGATTCAGCACCAACCTGATATTCCCAATTTGCCTGCATATTATGATCTACGATGACCATTGTAACATTGCCTTTATTACATGTCATTTCTATTTCCTGTTGATATTTATATCCCATATCCTGGCTACTGTCCAGGGGCTAGAATGTAACTCCCATCCTTGTCTTTTTACCCTTATAGTTTCTTAATTCTACCCACAAGGATTCTCCATCTTCTGATCCTATGTCACTTTTCTAATCAAGAGCCACCTGCCTATCTGCCTGTCTTTTCAAAACAAACTGCATCCTTGGATGTTAAGCTCCCAGCTTTGATCTTCTTTCAGTCAGTTCTCAGTGATACCCACAACATCATCCTTGCCGATCTCTAACTGTGCTGCAAGATCATCTCCTGTCCCATTGTCTCAGAAATCTGAATCTGCCCAGTACGTCATCTCTGCAGATCCAAGATACCTTTCTATTTCTGATTTTGCTTGTGAATTGATTCAAATAAGAGGATATTTTGACATCTCTAAACATGACTTTCCTTTGAGTTTACACTTGCAGCAATAAAAGTAATATGGAATCAGCACCATTCTCTCATATACAGTAGACACTGATAACAGATATTGCTAAAAGTATTTTGTGTATCATTCATGTTTGTCTTTATTACTGTATTGAAAATTCTTGTCAATTTGTTGAGGTTGCATATTGTGACACCACAAATTCCTAGACAGAACAGAGATGATTGGGTCATTTCAAACTTAGCCACTATACTGGTGATTGATTTTTCACATATAATTTGTTTTTAAAACTTGCCATTCACCCTCTGGAGAAGTATATGTTCGGTACTACTGGTTATTTCTCATCAATGAATTCAAAGACTCTATTAAATCAAAATAGTGATTTCTAATCCTGCCCTCAATTAATTACTGACATTGTAGTGTCGATATTCAGTTGTTCTGTGTATAGCTTCCTCCCTGCTTCTTTAAAGATTTGGTGTGTTTCATTTTGTTCTAGTTTCTGTTCTGGCTTGACAGTTCTCAGATCAAGTCCCACTCTGGAAAATTAGAACACAATAATAAATATCAATTATACTGGTTAGTTAACCATAGCCAATATATTGGTGAAGGAATAACTTCTAAACAAGAGCAATCTCCAAATTAAAAAAAACAAGGATTATTCTGGCTGCTCTTTTAACATGGATGGATATTAAACATTCAACAGAACTCAGCAAACAATAGGAATATGTCCTGATATATTGGTGAAGCTCACTCCTTCAATAAAATATCATCAAACTCTATGAACTGGCCATTAATTGCATGCTATCTGTGTGATCTTGTGTACAAAACAACAGCAGACATACCCAACATGATAATAGTCACTGACCTTTAAAATAATTAATAGCAATTAAGGTTGAATCCTGCACCTCAGAATTCAGAAAACTGAGAGTAGTAGTAGCGTACAGTTAATACAACTTGATGTTTCAATCCCTATGTTAAGTCGATACTCTTGATATTGGCAGTGGGATTGGAGTGGTGACAAGAAGGATAGGTACTTCATCGGGGTCATCAGGTGGGCACCCTCCTTCATTGATGTTTCGTTGATAAGCCCACGATGTCTCCAGTGGACTCAACGGTGCTACCTGGTGTCCCAGATACACCCCTCTCAGTTCCATACCCTCCTGTCTTCATCTTGCAGCCCAGTTGTTGTCTTTCCTTTTAATCCAAATCCAATTACTGCTTTCTTCTGCTGCATTTGACAAAGATTTGATTGCTTGTTGGAGTGACCCACATCTTCTTCAATAGACTGGTTGTAGATGTAGCCATGAATCCCCTGCGTTCCAATTCTACGGGGAAAATCTTGGTCTTCCAGCCATTCTGGGTAGCCTTAGTTGCCAGTTCAGAGTACTTGGTCTTTTTCCTCTCATAAGCTTCTTCAACGCCATCTTCCCCTGGTACTGTCAATTCCAAAACATATGTCAACTTGGCTGTTGTGGACCACAGGGCCATGTCTAGTTGGAGTGTTGTAGCCGCAACGTCTGAGAGAAACACAAGCTTTTTTTCCAAGTCCACGTCCATTTTCCTATCCCGAGCAACCTGCAGAATGCTTACCTCTTTTGATGTAATATGGTGCTCTGGAGGTTGGCTGGCTGGTACAAATCATGTGATGCGAACATTTCTTGCCGATGTTTGTGGGAGAGAATTTGTGGTAATTCGCCCCTGTTCCAAGATTGACGTCAGCTGACTGAGAACTTGGTTATGCCACCAAGTATACCGCCCCTGGCTAGGGCTCGTGCTGCATCCTGTTAAAATGTGCCTTAGTGATCCAGGTGCTTGACAAAGAGAGCAAGTGGGGTCTTCTCCCCACCACTGATTCAGGTTCTGTGGTGTGGGTAGGAGGTCATAAGTGGCTCTGATGAGAAAACTTAGCCGAGATCCAGATGTTGCACCAGCTGAGTTTCCTCTTTTCCAGGCTCTCTCAATTAGTCCATTGGCCCTGCTTGGCCACTGAGACGGCCCTGGCTTGTCACTGTGCCTCCTCCTGTCTCCTCACCAACTCTACCACGAGCCGTTTCTTCTGCACTGATGTTGCCTTGTGCCATTGAGGAGCCTTTGGGATGAGCCCGAGCCCAGCTCTCCCATGTTGGACTTGGCCAACCACATCCCTGAAGTGAAGAGCAGACTTAGCACTCTGAACGGCTTCAGATGGTGTCCACTTCCTCCCCGTTGCCACGCGGAGGGCCGCTGTTCGAAAAACAGCATCTTCAGATTCATTGAGGGTCTTGACCAACCTTGCTTTGGTGCATTTGAGTGCTTCCACAAGACTTGCAATTGGTAATTCTAATTTGCCGTTCCCATACAGTCCAACTGGATTTAAGCATTCTTGAAAGTCCAAGCCACTGTTTCGCAAGTGTGCTGATCACTCTTTCAAGCTTTTCCACCTTGTTGATGGGGATTTCATACACTGTTAAAGGCCACATGCTGAACTGGAAGCACCACAGCTTAAGTTTTCCTGGCATCCGGGTCTTGTTGATGCGAGCTATGTACATGATGGTATTGTTTAGTAGTTACTTAAACTGCTCAATGTCCTTGAGCCTAGCATCATACCATCAGCCCAAGCTCTTCACTGGCATTTCTGAAACAGTTAGTTCCATCTATATGAAACCTTTATCCATGACATGACCTTTGGCAATGGAGATGCTTCTGCACTTGCTGGGCTTGATATTCATCCTCGCCTGTGTGATGTTTTGATGAAGCTTTTGCAGAAGTCTCTTGGTGCAGGGGTCAGTTTTCGTCAGTATCGTTATATCGTCCATATAGGCCCATATTGGTGGTAACCTTTGACCAAACTGTAGCCATTTTCCTCCCGCAACCCATTTTTAGGCTCTGATAATGAGCTCCATTGCCATAGTGAAGGCCAATGGGAAGATGGTGCATCCCGCCACGATGCCTACTGATGCTGTGAGACAAACTTGCAGATCCTGGAAGCAGAGATTTACCAGATTTGTTATTGTTGCAGGCACCTGAAAGAATTCAAAAGCAGGCCACAGCAGGGAATGAGGAACTGATCCTTAGGCGTTGTCCAGGTCGAGGAACAAGACATGCAACTCCTTTCCCTCTTTCTTAGCCATCTAGACTTGATGCCATATGACGCTGGTATGTTCAAGGCATCCTGAGAAGCCTGTTATACCAGCCTTTTGGATTGACGTATCAATGAAATGATTTTCTTTCAGATACTTTTTAATTTAATTGACATGTTCAGATCCAGAGAAGGATTGATAAGGCATGTGCTGAAGAATAATCCCCATTACCTCGAAAGCCAGGAATCTTGGAACACGATAAAGGGCTGGTACATTTAGAACTGGGATGAGGAAAAATTCTTTAAGCAGTAGTTTACGCTCCTTTAGTATTTTCTTAAGTGGATTGTAAATACAAAATTGTCTGTATTCGAGGGCAATGTAAAAATATTCTCTGGGCACTGAAGCATTCAGAATAAACAGATCTGATGGACAGTTGTACTTGGGGCACAGTGCGAGCTGTGATCTTACAAACTGGCAAAGCAAACTTCAGAATCTGTATGGCCAATACAAGCTTCTGTTTCTTAAGTTCCTAACACGTGAATTGCATGAAGATGTTATAATTCGATGTCACAAACTCAAGTTATTCATTCCTCCAGAATCCCAACATTATTTTTAAATAGCGAAACCGTGGGGTGGGAGGGGGGTGGTAATGTGATACTCTAGTCACGACAATATACTTCAGTTCTAATTCTTCCCCTGATTGTTATTGATAGATTTTTAATTGTATTGCCGGCCATACTAATTGAGAAATAAAAAGGGTTCGCAGAAAGGGGCATCAAACACTTTATTTAGTTCATTGTACTCTGCCTCTGAAACTAATTTCACTGAAGTTAATGGAAATGAATTTTGGAGGTGAAAAATGTCACACTGACACAATTACATAACAGGAACGGATTTGAGTTGTTTTCCTTTCTGTGTTCCTTTTTACAACCTATTTGCAGATGGAATAAAAATTGTTGATACCAATATGATTCTTCTGTAAAATGATATTATTATTTATGAGACTACAGATGCAGCAGAAGTCAGATATGTGATTTAACACATACTATTTGCATTGAGTACTCTCAACTGCAATGTTTTCCGAATCCACACAATCTAATTCTGCCTTTCATTTAATTCAACAGCGATTTATTCACAAGAAGAAACTGCATACAGACAACAGGAACACTCAGTGAAAAGATACTTAAAATATCTAAGCAAAATAAAAGCCTCACATGTCTCCAATCGTTTGTTGTTGAGAGAATGTTGTTAATTAAACGGAGAGGTAAGTGAGCACTCAAAGTTTCAGAAAGGTTCACAAATTGCATTAATAAAAACAACAAAATTTGGTAATATAGAGAAGAGGATAGTGTAGAAGTAATAAAGACTGATTTGCATCTGTTTTTATTACAACTTGTGTGCCTTGTTCAAGGGATCCAGATTCCAATTGGTTATGTGTAGGTGACAAAGGGGGTTCCATTAAATATATTAAAGAGGTCAAAATAGAAAAGACTGCTGAGTGTGAATTAATTCCATACTGTTGAAGAAGTGGCAGATGTAATGGATAATTTCTTAATAATTCCATACTGTTGAAGAAGTGGCAGATGTAATGGATAATTTCTTAATAGTTTGCTGGATAATACTGTTGTGCCAGTGCCTTAGTGGAAGACATGTATTATTCTCTCTCTCCACCCACCTACTCAAGAAGAGAATTAATGCTAAATCATGGGGATTTTGCATCAATAATGTGCACCAGACTTTGCTGGGAAAGGTAATGGAGGGTACTGTAAGAGATACTGTTAGTAAGTACTTAGAACATATCGGAATTATACAAGGGGTGATTGATAAGTTTGTGGCCTAAGGTAGGAGGTGAGTTATTAACTTCAAACTTTCTGCATAATCACTCAAAGAGCTGACCTGCATGTGCATGTAACAACAGCTGTATAACTCATCTCCTTCTACCTTAGGCCACGAACTTATCAATCACCCATCTGTGGACACTTTCTGGAGGTCCAAGATCCATATGCTCCACGACTGCTGGACTAAGCATAGAAGGAGACTATGTTGAAAAATAAATGTGCTAGGTTTTCTAAAACTGAATCCTTCTACCTTAGGCCACAAACTTATCAATCACCCCTCATGACTTCAAAAATCAAAGGGTAGGTTTAACAAACCTGAGCAGTTTATTGAAAAAATAAATTAAAATTTGTGATTGAGCAATCACAGTAGGCACTTGATTTTCCAAAAGACTTTAGATAAAATGCCAGATAGAGGTCTGCTTATGAATGCAAGATTCTTACTTGATTTTGAAATAAACTTCTAAATATGTCTCTTGTTAAAGGTAGTTGGGGCTTTTGCCTCAGTGCACATAGCTGGATACTTTCTGCATGGTAAGTGGTAAGTGAATCGGTTTGGTCATTATTGTCCCAGGGTAGCTGGTGACAATAACGAGATAAAGGAAGTCACAGTCAAGGCTGAAGCTGGGGATGTGCGGAGGTCAGAGAGCAGTCAGACAGGAGGACTTTGTGATTAGAGGCAGCAGAATTTTCAATCACACACTTACTGTATAGGAAGCATTTTTCATCAATCATACAAATGAGATTAGAATTCAATTATTGTTTAATAGTGCAATTAACATAGTAGTTAACTTGCATCTTTTTAAATATTCTCAATGGACCTAATTGCTGATGTTAACAGAAGAGCTCAAAATTGTATAACTGAGCGATGTAAGGTAGGGAAAGTGCAGTGGAGAGAGAACCAAACACACATCTTAGTTGGCCTGCCCAGTATTTCTGTCAATATTGTTGTTATACAGTCGTAATACCATAGAGTCATACAGTAGAGAGAAACATCTTTTGGCTGAGACGGTCAATGCCAACCATGAAGTATCCTACTGCACTAGTCCCATGTAATAGCACATAGTCCATGGTCTAAGCTTTTGCAATTCAAGTGCTCATATTGATATTTCTTCAATATCAAGAGTCTCAGCTTCTCATTTTGGCAGTTTGTTCCAGATTCCAAACATACTCTTGGTAGAGAGAAAAGGTTCTTCAGATCCCTTCCAAATGTCCTTCACCTTATCTTCAACTTGTGCCTTCTAGTTTTGGAAGCTACTCCAATAGGAAATGTTTCCTATTTACTGTTTGTCCCTCATAATTCTATAAATTAAGTAAGTAGTGCAAACTGATCTCCACAAGCTCCTGATGAAAAATAGTCCTTACTCAGTCTCTCTTTACTCATTAATAAGGAGAGACTAAATTGGCTGCTTATTTTCCTTGGAGCAGAGGAGGCTGGGGGGATTTGTCATATAGAATTTTATATATCAGTCCCCAAATGACCAGTCTTTTAAATTGAAATTATGATCCTTGTTAGTGAACAGCAGGGCACCTAGCCCATTAAACTAAAAAAAATCTATCTGATTCAGTGTGATAATCTCTAAACTCAAGAGAGTGATAGATGACTCTGCTTAATTTCTCCTCACAGGACAAACTTAATCATCCCAGGAAGCAATCTGGTAAACCTTCATTGCACTCTCTCTATTGCAAGTAAGGATTAGCTATTAAATGTTAGGCTGATGAAATGACATTATATGATGTGATTTTAGATGTTTCAGTATTTTATTGATATGAACTTCTTGGAGACACGAAAACTGCCGATGGAGTAAATCCATTTTGTACACAAATGAGAGAAATTCATCACAGAAGTGAAGATTTTGCACAAAGTATTTGCCATAGAAATACTTTAAAGTAAAGATAGTTGTTTATATTAGAGAAAATTTTTGATGAATAATACAGTTTCTGAATTTAGTTAGAGATGGAGCAAACATTAGGATACTGTTATGACTTTCACGATACTGACTTACTCAGATGCAAATGTACATTTGGAAAATAATCAACACAAGAGATTTTGCAGTTGCTGGAAATCCAGAGCAACACACACAAAATTCTAGAGGAACAAAGCAAGTCAGGCAACATCTATGGACATGGTCAACATTTTGAGCCAAGACCCTTCATCAGGACTGATGAAGTGTTTGGAAAGTAAGCAGCTTATATTGCTAATAAAGTTAATTTATTAGCTACACTGGATTATTTCACTTTTTCTTGTGTTCTACTATTTCTTCTGGCCTTTCTTATTGTAACCTCAGATGACCTTCTTCACTGCTTTCTATGCCACTAATTTTGGGGTCAATCTTCAAACTTACTAATCAATCCACCTACAGTCTCATCCATATACATGACAAGCAACAGAGGTTCTCAGCTCAGCAGCACACTACTGGTCAAAAGCCACAGAAGGACTTTGGAATCAAATTGGTTAGCTCATGCTGGATCTGAGGCGGCGGAGATTTGGAATGAGCTGCTAGGGGATGCGGTTTAGACAGGCACAATTAAAATGTTGATAGACATTTGCATACATATATGGATAAGAAACTTTTAAGTAATGTGGGCTAATAGGACTAGCTCATGTAGACAACTTAGTTGGCATGAACAAGGTGGACTGTAGGGCCTAGTTCCTGCTGCAAAACTCTATGATTCTATGACTCTATGCTTTAAAGCTCTGGGCCCAGCCACCATTCAGGGTCTTGTCAAAGGATTTGGCTATTAACTTCTTTAACACGTAGCATACAAGGAATCTAGCTTTCTGCCTAATTCCCACCAGTGAATGTTGAGAGCATATTCCAAACTCAGATCTTATGAGCGGACAAATTAATTCTATAAGTGTATGTAAAAGAGATCTGTACTCTTAGCATGTAGTTAAAGCAAGTTGAAGAATTTTTTTATTGATTTATAGGATTAAGGACTGCGCTCTATATTTATACGAATGCGACAGTACCTTGTTTATTTTTTTCTATATAAAAAGAAACCCATTTATGGTTATAAATGTATAGAGCTAATTTTTTTAATTCTATATTTCACTCATTTGTGCAACATGAACTTGGGACTGGAAATTCAGCCGTTCATTTTGCAGTTTATTCAATGCCAAACAGTCTACAATGTTCCCAGTATGAAGGGAAAATAACATGCACACATTTCCTTTTGAAATGTGCCATCTGCTATATTAGATAAGGAACATGTGTAGGCGGCAGGATCACAAGTCAGGAAATATTAAATGGAAAAAATTACAAGTGTCCTGCTAGTTTAGAAAGTCCATTTTTCAATGGATCCAGTGTTTACTCTCTGAACTGAACTCAGGCAACACATGATGGCAGGAGGACCTCTCTGTCTATACCTTTCTGAACAGGAAGCTGAAAGGTATGCAGCAATAATGAATTTGGTAGTTTTATTGTGATGACTGCTGGTTGATCCATACCTGCATTTGTGGTACTCCTAAGTTTGCCAGGCCCTCTGGCAGTCATGTACTTCAATAGATGTTCAGCTACCCTGTTGCAAAGAGGAAGTCAATGATGTTGTCATAGCAAAGAAAATCGAGTGGAGATTTTATGAAGAGCTACCAGTGTGGCTGATGACACCTGCAAGTAGTGCATCTGGCTGCTGCTCCTTACAAGCCGTATTAGGGAAAGAAAGCTGGAACTGGATGACCTACAGTTCATTCAGGAGGAAGAGGAGGTGATAGCTACGAGCTACATGGAGGTAGTCACCCCTAAGGTGCAGCAGGCAGGTAGCGTGGGTGACTGTCAGGAAAGACGAATGGAAAAGTCAGACTGTTTCCCTCAACTTACAAATATATCACTTTGGAGATTGTTGGAGGGGAGACAACTCACCAGGGGAAAGCCTCAATGAACCAGGTTTCTGGCACTGAATCTGGCTCTGCGGCTCAGAAGGGAATGGGGAAGAAAAGGAGACCAGTGATGATAAAGGATCCAATAAGTAGGGGAACAGAAACAGACAGGAGATTCCATATACCTGAAAGATACTCCTGGATGATGTGTTGCCCCACCCCACCCAGGGTCAGAGATGTTAGATTTTGGAGCAGTTAATATAAAAGTAGATGCAGTGTCCTGAGAGACTGAGGAAAGATAGGCAGTGGATAGTGTATAAATGCAGTCAGCTGGATGGGCTGAAGTGTGTTTAATTTAATCCAAGAAGCATTAGGACCAAGGGTGGTGAACTTAGTGCACGGATCACTGCATGGAAATATGATAGAACATAGAAAACAGAATAATACAATATATATACAGGCCTATGGCGTGCTGACTTTCTAACTTACTCCAAGATCAATCTAATGTTTCTCTCCCACGGAGTACTTCACGTTTATCCATGTCCTAATCTAATAGCCTCTTAAAGGTCTAATGTACCTGCCTCTACCAACACCTTTGGCAGCTCATTCTGTGTACACACCATTCTCTGTGTAGGAAACCTATACTGACATGTGCCGTAATATACTTCCATCCAACCTCCATAAAATTATGCCTTTTGTACTAAATATTTCTGCCCTGTGAAAAAGGCGAAGAGAGTTCACTCTCTCAATGCCTTTTATCA
The DNA here is from genome assembly GCF_030144855.1 of Hypanus sabinus. Lineage (NCBI taxonomy): Eukaryota > Metazoa > Chordata > Chondrichthyes > Myliobatiformes > Dasyatidae > Hypanus > Hypanus sabinus. The sequence continues at coordinate 42,025,579 of NC_082728.1, read as the reverse complement.
TCTAATACACCTCTATAGTCACCTCTCATCCTCCTTCACTTGAAAGAGAAAAGACCTAGCTCATTCAGCCCTTCCTCATAAAATATGCTCTCTAATCCAGGCAGCATCCTGGAAAATCTCTAAGGCTTAAGCAACTTATCTATAATGAGGTAACCAGAACTGAACACATGATGTTGAGGCTTGGCTGTCACAAGGTCAGGAATAGCTGCTGGATGTTCCAGGGCTTAACTGTATCATATGGGGCAACAAGAGAGTTAATAGAGGAGGGGGAGTAGTTTGCTACTCAGGGGTAGTATCGCAGCTGCTATGATAGTATCATAGTAGGACATCATAGTAGGCATTTGATAATGTACCCTATGCAAGGCTTATTGAGAAAGTAAGGAGGCATGGGATCCAAGGGAGCATTGCTTTGTGGATCCAGAACTGGCTGGCCTATGAAAGACAAAGAGTCATTATAGATGGGTCATTTTCTGCATGGAGGCCAGTGACCAGTGGTGTGTCTTAGGGATCTGTTCCGGAAACCCTACTCTTAGTGATTTTTATAAATGACCTGGATGAGAAAGTGAAGGGATGGGTTAGTAAATTTGCTGCTGAAGACACAAAGATTGGGGGTGTTATGAATAGTGTGGAGGGCTGTCAGAGGTTACAGCGGGACATCGACAGGATGCAAAACTGGTCTGAGAAGTGGCAGATGGAGTTCAACCCAGTTAAGTGTGAGGTGGTTCATTCTGGGAGGTCAAATATGATGGCAGAATATAGCATTAATGGCAAGACATTTGGCAGTGTAGAGGATCAGAGGGATCTTGGGGTCCAAGTCCATAGGACACTCAAAGCTGCTACGCAGGTTGACTGTGTGGTTAAGAAGGCATATGGTGTATTGGCCTTCATCAATTGTGGTATGAGTTTAAGAGCTGAGAGGTAATGATGCAGCTATATAGGACCCTGGTCAGACCCCACTTGGAGTATTGTGCTTAGTTCTGGTCGCCTCATTACAGGAAGGATGTGGAAACCATAGAAAGGATGCAGAGGAGATTTACAAGAATGTTGCCTGGATTGGGGAGCATGCCTTAGAGAATAGGTTGAGTGAACCCAACCTTTTTTCATTGGAGCGAGGGAGGATGAGAGGTGACTTGATAGAGGTTATAAGATGACAAGAGGCATTGATCGTGTGGATAGTCAGAGGCTTTTCCCCAGGGCTGAAATGGCTAGCACAAGAGGGCATTGTTTTAAGGTGCTTGGAAATAGGTACAGAGGAGATGTCAGGGGTAAGTTTTTTTACGCAGAGAGTGGTGAGTGCATGGAATGGGCTGCCGGTGGTGTTGGTGGTGGAGGCAGAAATGATAGGATCTTTTAAGAGACTCCTGGATGGATACATGGAGCTTAGAAAAATAGAGAGCTATGGGTAAAGCCTAGGAAGTTCTAATGTAAGGACATGTTTGGCACAGCTTTGTGGGCTGAAGGGCCTATATTGTGCTGTAGGTTTTCTATGTTTCTATCATAAAGGGATTGTCACAGAGGCTACAACTCCCTGACATTTAGTTTAGCCTTGGATAGAGATGGAAGCAGACAGTATCGGCAAGTATTTAATTAGGGAAGGAGAATTATGCTGCTCTTTGGCAGGATGTTGGAAGCGTAAATTGGGAACAGGTGTTTTCAGGGCTTTATACAATGGAAATGTAGAGGTTGTTTAGGGAGCACTTGCATCGGGTTCTGGTTAGGTTTGTCCCATTAATCAGGATAAGGATGGTAGGATGAAAACAAGGTTGACAAGTGATGTGGAACATTTAGTTAAGAAGAAGGAGGAACCACACTTAAGGTTTTGGGGCAAAGTTCAGATAGGGTTCTTGAAAGTTATAAAGTAGCCAGGAAGAAAATTCCAGAGCACCACACACAAAATGCTGCAGGAACTCAGCAGGCCAGGCAGCATCTTTGGAAAAACATACAGTTGACGTTTCAGCCCAACGCCCTTCATCAGGACTAATGAAGGGTCTCGGCCCGAAACATCAACTATACACTTTTCCATAGGTGCTCCCCGGCCTGCTGAGGTCCTGCAGCATTCTGTGTGTGTTGCTTGGATTTCCAGCATCTGCAGATTTTCTGTTGCTTGAAGATAGATAAGTCTCTGGAGTCAGACTGGATATGCTACAAGTTACTACAGGAGGTGAGGGAAGTGATTGCTACGCCTTTGGCAATGATCTATATGTCCTCACTGGTCACAGGAGTAGACCCAGAAGATTGAAGGTTTGCAATCGTTATTCCTTGGTTCAAGAAAGATAATAGAGGTAACCCTGAGAACTATAAACCAGTGAGTCTTACATCAGAGGTGGGCAAGCTATTAGAGAGAATTCTTAGAGACAGGAATTATGGGCATTTTGAGGAGCATGATCTGATTACAGATAGTCATCCCAGCTTTGTGAGGGGCAGATCATGCTTTGCAACCCTGATTGACTTTAGTGAGTAAGTGTCAAAACAAATTGATGAAGGTAGAGTGGTAGATGTGGAGTATATGGATTTTAGTAAAACATTCAACAGGTTTCCCATGTTACACTCATTCGTTAAGTCAGGAGACATGGTTTCCAGGAAAACTTGGATGCATAGATATAGAACTGGCTTGCCAACGAAGGCAATGTATTAATAGATGGAGAGTATTTGGACTGGAGGTCGATGCCTAGTGGAATTCCACAGGGATCTGTTCTGGGAACCCTGCTCTTTGTGATATTTATAAATGGATGAAGAAGTGGAAGAATGGTATAGTTAATTTGCAGATGACATGAAGGTTGGTGGTGTTGTGGATAATATCAAAGCTAGTTTTAGGTTACAGTGGGATATTGATAGGATGCAGGGCTGGACAGAGAAGTTACAGTTGGAGTTCATTCCAGAGAAATGTAAAGTGATACACTTTGGAAGGTTGAACTGGAAGGCTAAGTTCAAGGTAATGGGAGGATTTTAGCAGTGTAGAGGAACAAAATGATTTTGGGGACCACATCCATGGATCCCTCAGAGATGCTGTCCATGTTATTAGGATGGTGAAGAAGGTGCATGGTGCATTAGCCTTCCTTAATATCAGGATGTCAGAATCAAGTTTAATATCACCTGTAGATGTCATAAAATTTGTTAGCTGTGCTGCCAGTGGTGGTGGTAAAGACCGATATGTTAGCAATATTTGAGAGACTCTCAAATAGGCATAGCATCGTGGGCCAAAGGGCCTTTACTATGCTGTACTGTTCTTTTATCTATTATCTACAAGTGAAGAAATGTTGGTAAACTCACAGAGCACAACTATCTGGAGTTAACCCCTCGGGGGGGGTTGTTAAATTTAACACAGTGGTAAATGTGTTGAACAAGCTGTTGGGTTTGGTAGTATTCAAGCTACTAATGCACAGCTTGTGGACTACATGGGTAATCCTGAGATTGTGATGATGGGTGCAGTAATACTCAAAGGGGGCCTGGCAGAAGAAGAACCTTTCTATCAAATAGGTATTATTGACATATTATACTTTCATGTCAGCAACACAATCTAAACTGCTACCCAAGTATTAATTTTCCTCTAAGCCTAGCTTAAAACTTCTGGCAAGCCCATCTGTCAACTTCCAATCTTCCAAGCATACCCAGCTGCCTAACACCAATCCACCAACCCTGCCACTCATACCCACAATCACCAATCCATCAACTATTCCCCAAATGATAACCCTCCTCCAGACTGCTCTGCTTACATGTAGGCCCATACCTCCTTCCAGTTCTTGCTCAACAACACCAACTTTTTATACTCAGATTCCTGATTATCATTTCCCGGTTTTCTATTCCTCAACCAGTTTCTGACCTTGAGTGATCAGGCCTAGATTTCCTTTGCAAAATTTATATGCTGTGGCTTGGTGAACCATGCAACGGAAAGGTTTTTTTTTACAGGTGAGATTCATTCAGTAGCGCACTGCATCTTGGGTTTCAAGAACATGGACCAATTATTCATTGCATTTACATACATACCATTCAATTCCTAATCATGAACAATCACACCTAACTTCATGTCACATCATGAAGGATCCCAACCACCCTGCTCATCAACATGTCAGTCCAAAGTCTCCTCCTTTGCCATGATGAGGCCACACTCAGGTTGGACGAGCAAAAACAATAACTTATATTCCGTCCTCGTACCATCCAACCTGATGGCATGAACAAATTTCCAGTAACTGAGCCCCCACACCTTCACCATTCCTGTTCCCATCTCTCACCTTATCTCCTTACCTGCCCATCAGCTCCCTCTGGTGCTCCTCTCCCTTCCCTTTCTTCCTTGGTCTTCTACCCTCTCCTGTCAGATTCACCCTTCTCTAGCCCTTCCTCTCTTTCACCAATCAACTTCCCAGCTCTTTACTTCACCCATCCCAGTTTCTCCTATCACCTTTCTTCCTTCTCCCCACTTTTCTGCGCTGACTTCTCATCTGTCTTTTACAATCCTGATGAAGGGTCTCGGTCTGAATCGTTGACGGTTTACTCTTTTCCATAGATGATGCCTGGCTGGCTGAGTTCCTCCAGTATTTTGTGTGCGTAGCTTTGGATCTTCATCATCTGCAGATTTTTTTCATGTTTGTGGACACTTTGTTCCACTCCCGTCAGGGAGAAGGCCGCTATGTAGCGTCCATGTCAGGACCACCAAACCCAAAGTCAGTTACTTTCCCCAAGCAGTCAGGCTGGTCAACACCTCCACCCACTAACTCACCCCTCCACATCCTAACCACCACTACTTTATCATTTCCTGTCAGTCACCTTACACACAAACACCCTTGTGCCTAGAGTCGTTTTATGGATATACAATCTATGTATAAGTTATCCTACATATTTATATTTATTGTGTTCCTTATCTTATTGTGGATCTTTTTTTCCCACTGCTGTGGATCTCGAGTAACAATTATTTCATTCTCTAGACTTTTATATTGGAAATTACCTTGTATGAGGAATACCAACCTGGAAGAGGTGGGAATTAGAAAGGAAGAAAGCAAAATCAGATCAATATGAAAAAGAGAAATTAATAAACAAAAAAGAGATTATATTAAAACAAATAGAGAAAAGATGGCAAGAAAATAATAAGCGGAAAACAAACTTAAAACTTAATCTTTGACATTTTAAAATCCTTAAAATATATTACGTGCTAAAATAATGAACTTTCCTTTTAATTGATCATTTTTGGATTCGTAACAGAATCCTGGCACTTATTCATAGCTGTCATGTTGCTAAAAGATTATTTAAGCTCTTAATTAGTGACATATGTTTTTTTCTGCTGAGTTTAATTGGAATTGAATGACTCAATGGAAGTAAATTATGAAAAGCACATGATAGTTAACAGCAGGACAAGATATTTTCGGGAAGGGAGTAGCAAGGTGGCACAAGTTATCCTGTATTATTTGGCCATTTCCAATTGATCAGGAATATCTACTTGGCTACAAGTTGCTGCGGAGTTACAGAGCAGTAATGCCATGCAATGTTTATATGTCAATTTTTTTGCAAATATAGCCCCTTCATGTTACATTGGTATCATGTCATGTTTATCTGACAAACTTAGAATATTCCAGTATTCCAAAGTCACAAACAAATCTTAGAGAATAAAACCAGTTCCTCTCACTGGGTAGCCTAAACTGTATAATTAGTTGTTAATCCACTGCACTCCTTCTACCTGGCTCACGGTACAGTGACTCCTTTTTGTCTTACCATATTGTGCATAGATACCGACCTGCTGCCACAAAAAAAGCAACAGATTCCATGATATCTGTGGGTGCTGATAAACCTGAATCTGATCTGGGTCTCTATTGTGTACTGAGAGTGGCAAGGAGCAGGGGAGAGGGGAATCATGAGTGGGAAAGGTGGAAGGGAGGGAGGAGGGAGCAGGAAGCACCAGAGAGACATTCTGTAATGATCAATTAACCAATTGTTTGAAATTAAATGATCTTACCTTGAGTTTCAGTGTTGGGAGTTTTTGCACCCATGCTACCTGCTGCTCTAGGCACTCCTTCTCCGCTGCCTGTTCCACACCTCTTCCATGCCACCCCACCCTCCCCATTCCTAACATCCTTTGCTCCCACTAGATTTACAAATTCGCCTTCAGCTCCTATATATACTGCTGTGCAAAAGTCTGAGGTACCCTAGCTATATAAACAGTGTATATATTGGGATTTTTGCACAGTACTGTAAATGAGTGTCATTCCAGCAGTATAATACTTCATGTAACAGAATGTAAATGATCCTGTTAGCTGTAAGAGAGCTTTCTCTGAGCTGAGAAAGTATTACATTCCATAGCAATGTACCTGAAAAAGTAGCAGGATCAATGACTGATTTACTGGAAGAAGTGGCATGACAAAAAGCAATGGTCTAACCTGACTTTCATTGGCTATTATTTTCTTTTACATGGGTCAGAAGTTTATACAACGTCTACTTCTAAAAATAAATTAGGCATTCCGACATGGCCTACAATAGAGAAAATGGCCCTATGATATTGACTGACAAAATGATTATGTAAAAATACGTCTTAGTTGGCATTTCTCACAACAAAGACACATTCTGTGCTGATGTTTTTTTTAATTCCACGCATTAAATAAATCCCTATAATATTCTAAACCTAGGAACAATATGACAGCTTTTTGTCAATCCACTAAGCCTGTTCCCCTCAGAGGTGCTGTTCCATTAAGTACAGTTTGTTTATCTGTGGCGTTAGAGCTTCCTGGGTATTGAAAACCAATGATAGAGGTATGTATTTTATTGGTTTGCAGGAAAATTCATTTGCTTTCTTTTTCTGTGTTAATTATGGTGCAAAATGACTCAATATCCAAGTCCAAATCAGTGGAACCCCGGCACTTGTTTACCAATATTGTCCTGTACATCAAATACATTTCTCAGCAAAGTAGAAACTTTGAAGTACACTTGTCAGCATAAAGCTGATGCTTTGCCATACATCAATGAAAGAAATAGAGCTTCTGGGGGCAATTGCAAGAAGGACATACAAGTTAATGTTTTGGATGTTACCATAAATTACACAAGTATCCTGAGTTGCATTCAAACCACTGTAAAAAAATATGAAGTGAGGTTCGTGCTTTAAAAAGCACTTCTGTCTTTGAAGTATCCAAGGTGCACTTTATGATGCAGGGTGCCTTGCATGGTGTGTGCAACTGATATTTGCAGCAGGAAGCCGTTGCCCAGGGCTTATTTTGGCTGGCCAGTCATCAAAGCTTTAATGGCATGGAAGAACTTCTTGATCAACTTCTTCACAAAAAAGGCAGTGAGAGATCACAACTTCCTGGTCAAAACTGAGGGTGAATTTTTTTTTGACAGAGGAAGATAATGGATAACAATGGAATTATGTTAGGAAATTGGTGCTGGAGATAGAGGTAATCTAAAATCTAACCAGCACACTAGAACTGCTGCCTAAATCTCAAGTCTGACTTCAATACTGACTTCCCGTGCTCCCATGCTTTCCCTTTGACAGATATGGGTTTCTTCTCGTGCTCCAGATGCCTTCCACAGTCCAAAGGCATACCAGTTGGTAGGTTAATTGGTCATTGTAGATAAGGCGAGGATTAAACCAGGGGATTACTGGGCTCGAAGGGGTGAAAAGGCCTACACATGCTGTATCTCAATAAATACATAAAAATAAATAAATATTGGCAGGTCATTTTGGCCACTAAATTTCCTCAAGTGTTTGGAGTGGTAGGAATGAGGGGAGAATAAAAATGGGATTAGTGAAGGAGGAGGATAAATGTTGCTTGATAGCGAAGTCTCAATCAGCTAACAAGCCTATTTCTGTGCTGCATGGCTCACTAAAGGGATTTTAGACAAATATTTTAAATAACCTATATTCAAAAGTATGCCATTCATCTCTCTAAACTACTCTGCATCTATATTCACCTACAGTATATTCATGGCTGATCGTCTACCTTTACACCACATCCGACAATTTCTTTAATATTCAGAAATCTGTCGAACTCTGTTTGAATGCAACCAATAACTGAGTCACCAGAGCCTTTGGCAAAGAGCATTAACCACACTAAGACTGATCTTACTATGCCTGAAGAAATCTTCATCCTAGTCCCAAATGGCTAAATGTTATGTTAAGATGGACCTGGCCTCTCAATCTACCTCGTGATCTTGCACTTCATCTTTAACCTGCACTGTACTTTATAGCTTTAACATTTTATTCTGCATTACTTTGTTTTGCCTCAATGTTCTGTGTAATGATTTGATCTGTATGAATAGTATGGAAGACAAGCTTTTCACTGTACATGTGACAATAGTAATGAACTAATAGCAATATCAAGACTGTGAGCTATAGGTTGGAGACACCTTAGTCTTGGTACACATCCTCCCTCATCTGACCTATCTAGCACTCTCATTCCATTTTACTTTAAAGAATATTGACTTATCCTTTAATCATATGAGAAGCCTGCTCTCCTAAGAACCAAATCTGGTGTAACTATGTTGTGCTCCCTGAATAGCAAATAAGTTGGTTATTATGCAAGTAAGTCAAAATTGTACACAGTGCTTTCAGTGTAATGACCAAAACATTATATTACTGTGCTAATTTAGCTTCACTCTTGGCAAGTTTTCCACTGATAAAGACCAACCTACCATTTACACTCCAAAATGTCTGTTATACCTGCTGTAAACTTCCAATGTCATACGTAAAAGAACACCCCGGACTAATTAAAAAACTGTGGAAAGAGTAACAGAGATAATGTTTCAAGTTGAAGGATCTTTGTTAAAACATTCTGATTAAAAGTCTTCAACCTGAATCCTTAGTTCAATTTCTCTTCCAACAGATATGACCTGACCTGCTCAGTATTTACCACATTTTCTGGGGTTTTTTTAGATTTCCAGCAGATACGGATTTTTTGATTTTCATGGTTACCCAATTCTATCTAATTTTCTTCAGCAAGTTGACTTGTCAATTTTATATGTTTTTTAAAGTGTAAAATGTACAAAGTATTTTAGTTTTCTGAAGTACTTTTAAATTTTCTTGATAAACCCCTCATCTAAGAAGGGATGTGCATTGGAGAGTGTTGAAAGGAGGGATTGGAGGCTTAGCATATGAGCAGGCATTGGAAGGCTCTGGTCCTTGTTAGAGTGGACATGGAGAGAATATTTCCTATTTATTTATTTATCGATTGAGATACTGTGTGGAATAGACCTGTCTGGTCCTTCAAGCCACACTGCCCAGCAACCCTTGATTTAACCCAAGCCTAATTACGGGACAATTTACAATGATCAGTTAACTGTGGGAGTAAAGTAGAGCACTCTGAGGAAACCCACAAGGAGATTGCATAAACTCCTTACAGACTGTAGAGGAAATTGAACCCCGGTCACCAGTACTGTAAAGTGTTGTGCTAACCACTATGCTACCAGACCACCCTTATGGTGGGGGAGTCTAAGACCAGAGGACACAGCCTCAGAATAGAGGGTGTCCTTTTAGAATGAAGAAGAGGAGGGATTTCTTTAGCCAGAGAGTGGTGAATCTGTGGAATTCATTGTCACAGGCGGCTGTGGAGGCCAAGTCATTGGGTATAATTAAAGCAGAGGTTGATAGATTCTGGATTAGTCAGGGAGATACAGAGAGAAGGTAGGAGACTGGGGCTGAGAGGGAAATGGATCAGCCATGAAGAAATGGCAGAGCAACCTCGATGGGCCCAATGGCCTGATTCTGCTCCTGTATCTTATGGTCTTATGATTGTAAGTTTCTTAATACTTTGATTTTTTAAACTTTTTTTTTCCTTTTTTTAAAAAAGTGAGTGTTTTCCAGTATCTCAGAATTATTCAGAATGCTTGTTCAGCTGTGATATTATGACCTAGTTTGGAGTTATGACATCATCACCTCCCGGTTGTTGACAAGTATTGTTCACTAAATGTGTAGCATTTCCCGTGGAGGTATTTATACTCTCTGGAAGGTTATTGTAAGGGAAGGCTGCTGTTTTTGGACCAAGGTCAGGTACAACCTGACCTGGTGCAGTGTTGTCTATAACGTGTTAATACATTGGTCTGCTTCCTCTGTTTCCTGAGTTCAAATGTAATTGAGACTGATGATATAGAAGTTTCTTTTTAAACTGTGTTCTCTGTTACTTTTGTTCTTCTCTCCATAGTTGCTGCCTGACCTGCGGAGTGTTTCCAGCATTTTCTGTTTTTATTTCAGATTTGCATCATCTAAACTTTTTATCAACTTTTTTCCCTATAAGATTATTTCCAGCTTGCCTGTGATGTTATGTTCATTGGGTTTCTTGCAGTCTGGTGGCAGCTAGAGGGTATAGTCCCATTGCCTAACTTGGCATTGCGCTGTTTTCACTGTGATGATCTGTTCTGTAGGATTGAAGCATATTTATTTTGCATTTCCCTTACCTGGGAGAGATTGAAGCTAATTCTAAAAACAGTGAAAAATTATCCATTACTCAACATAAATATGCCTCACCTTTGTCATCATAACAATTCAAGATGCAAAAGTTCTCCTTCCAAACAGCACACCTGACATATGTGGACACAAGATCAATTTCATGCATGGAAACAGTGTATCTGTTGCTGTTGGCAACATTACATCAATCTTCCAATTTTTGATTTTTCACATGACAATGATTGAACAAGAGAATGTTTTCTTTCCCAGAAATAAATGGAGACTTGCTTATTCGATGCAGCCATTAGAACATGCCCATCATAAGTAATTCCACTTTCAAAAGCTTGTACAAAGGTGTGTGGCTTTACAGGCAGAGATATTTAGCTTAGATAGGAGCACAAAACTGTGATATTATATTGAAGTGTATCATCCATTTGATGTTGATCTGCCATTTCATGATACCTTTCAAAATTATTTTCTGTTTCATAAGACCCACATATAATGCCTCCCCATTTTCAGAATGTACCATATGATCAGAATCTGTTGACGTGTAAAGTTGTGCTGAGGTGATTCATGCCATTCTCCGCAAATGTGCGCAACAATCCAAGGGTGGTCAAGCCAGCATTTTATAGAGCTGCAACAATGCCTCTGAGCTATTGAACCCTATCTAACAACTAGTGAAGGCCGGTGCTCCATATACCTTCTTAACCATCCTATCATTTTACGTGACAACTTTAAGGGATCTAAGGAAGTAGTTCCAAAGATCCTTCTGTTCCTCTACACTGCTAAGAATGCTGCCATTAACTTTATACTCTGCCTTCAAATTTGACCTTCCAAAGTGTATCACTTCAGACTTTTCTGGACTGAAATACGCCTGCCAGTTCTCAGCCCACACAAATAAAGAGTTAAATATTTTAATAATTAAAAAGAGCAAGGACTCCAGAACAGATCCCTACAGAAGACCACAAGTCACCGACCTCCAGTCAAAATATGCTCCCTCTACTACCATTAGTTTTCCTGCAGTCAAGCTTCCTGGATCCCATGCCTCCTTACCCTCTAAATGAGCCTACAGTACCATAGGAAACCTTATCAAATACCTTACTAATATCAATATACACACATCCACTAATCTACCTTCATCAATTTATTTTGTCACTTTGAAGAAGTCTATCAGGCTCGCTGCTCGCAGAGCTTTGCTGACTATCTGTAATCTGTAATACTTCTCCCAATGCTCTTAAACTCTGTCTCCAGGAATTCTCTCTAATAGTGTTCCCAGAACTGATGTACAACTCACATGTCTACAATTCACAGGATTATGTCTGTTACCTTTCTTCAACAAGGAACAACATTTGCCACCCTCAAATCTTGTGGTACTACTCCTGTGGCTAGTAAGAATGCAAAAAGTCATTGCCAAAAGGCATTACAATCTCTTCCCTCATTTCCCAAAGTAACCTACAATATTTCCCTTCTGACCCCAGGGATTTATCTATGCTAACATTTTTCAAAAGTTCCAGCACATCCTCTTTCTTAAACTCAACATGCCCCAGCAATTCAACACTGTTTGACACTGATCTTACATCAAGATCCTTCTCAGTGGTGAATACCGAAGCAAAGCATTCATTAAGAACCTCCCCTATCTCCTCTGATTCCTTCTTTTATCGCTGATCAGTCCTACCTTAGCTCTCGTCATCCTCCTGTTTGTCACATCCGTGTTGAATGCCTTGGGGTTTTCCTGAATTCTGCTCCGCAAGGCATTCGCATATCTCCTGGTTCTTCTAAGTCTTACCCTAATCTCCTTCTTGACCACTGTACATCTCTCAAAAGCCCTGTCTAATCTTTGCTGCTAAACAAAAAGTATTCTTCCTTCTTGCTCTTGACTAACTGTGTTATGTATCTTGTTCCTTCACCCTTTCTCTGTTTCAATGGGACAAACCTGTGCAGAACCCCAGACAAGTGCTCCCTAAGCACCCATCATATTTCTATTGTACATTTCCCTGAGAAATATACCCAATTTACACAATCAAGATCCTGTTCAATAGAATCATAATTCCCCTCCCCCATTCAATCCTTTCCCATATCATCTGCTCCTAGCTCTGTCCAAAGCTATGCTAAAAGTCAGAGAGTTGTGAGCACTGTCTCTGAGATCTGTCCATGGCCAAGTTCATTACCTAGTACTAGATCCAGTATGCCCTCTCCTCTAGTCGTCCAGTTTATATTTTGTGTCAGCAATCCTTCCTGGTCATACTGAACAAATTCTGCCCCATCTGAACCTCTTGAACTAGGGAGCTGCCAATCAATATTAGGGAAGCTAAAGTCAACCATGACAACAACCCTGTTATTTTTGCACCATTCCAAAATTTGCCTTCAAATTTGCTCCTCAGTGCCTCTGTTGCTATAGGGTTGGGGGTGGGGGGAACTATAAAATACTCTCAGCAGAGTGATTCATTTCTTCCTGTTTCAGATTTCCACCCACATAGACATTAGAGAATCCCTCCAAGATTCTGCAGCTGTGATGGCAATACTACTCCCTCCACTCTATTACCTCTCTCCCTGTGCCTTTTGAAACATCGAAACATCTAAAGCTTGGAACAGTCAGCAGCCATTCCTGTCCCTGTGACAGCCAAATCACTAATTGTGACAACATCAAGTGTCCAGTTCTGCTCACCTCATTATAAGTTGGATGTGGAAGCTCTAGAGAGGGTGCAGCGGAGATTTACCAGGATGCTTCCTTTATTAGAATGTATATCTTATGAGGAAAAGTTGAGTGAACTAGGGCTTTTCTCTACTGAGTGACGAAGGATGAGTGGTTACTTGATAGAGGTGTATAACAGGAACTGACAGAACATTCAGCCGGCAACTTTCCAACAGGGTAGAAATCCCTAGTACATAAGGGCATAATTTTAAGGCGATTAAATGGAAATATAGGGGGGAAATGTCAAATATAGGTGTCTTTTTTTCACACAGAGTGGTGGGTGCATGGAATGCACTGCCAAGGGTATTGGTAGAGGCAGATATGTTAGACTTCCAGATAGATTCAGTTTCCAACCAGACTGCATGGTAAATTAAAACCATGCATCAAACTAAATATCTGTATTCATAAGTAATTGATATTTCTGGCTAAGATCCTTCATTCTGGTTTCTGCCCCTTTCTTTTCCAGTCCAGATGAAGGGCCTTGACCCTAAACATTGTTTATCTCTCTCCTTATATGCTGCCTGGCTTGTAGCGTTCCTCAAGCATTTTGTGTGTGGCTCAAGATTTACAGCCTCGAAAGAATCTCTGGTGTTTACATCTGCTTCAAGTACCCAACGACATTTGATAATGATGCATTGGATAAAATCCTATCTCACAGCACACAAAAGCATTACGCTGCACAATATACCTTCTAGTCTGATATCCCCTTATCCATAGCCTTCAATTAACTGCTACTCTGGGTAACAACAAATCCAAGTGGAGTTAGGCCAGTTATGGAATACAGGATAACTGGTGAGTGAAAATGATATGTTACACAAGGAAAAAATTGCATTAACACTTGTTTTTCCGAGATACTAAAATGATTTTGAATGGATTCTCTCCACAAATATTTTTCAGATGAAAATTGATGTCCCAGCATCACACACAAAATACTGGTGGAATGCAGCAGGCCAGGCAGCATCTAAAGGGAGAAGCACTGTCGACGTGTCGGGCCAAGACCCTTCATCAGGACTAACTGAAAAAAGAGATAGTAAGCAGGACTTTCTACTTAGATGTCTGTAGAGTTCAACTGAATATCTAACTTTGTCATGACATATTGGTCATGTTGTTCTGTGTTTGCGTCATAGTAAATAGAGTATATGAGAGCAGTTGTGCGATTTTCCATGTTTTCCTATGCTTTCATGGAATTACAGGGAAGTTACTAGCATGGCTGGAGCATTAGCTGGTTGGCAGAAAACAGGGAGAGTAGGAATAAAGGGATCCTATTCTGGCTGGCTGCCAGTTACCAGTGGAGTTCCACAGGGGTTGATATTGGGACCACTGCTTTATATGATGTACATCAATGATTTGGACTACGGTATTAATGAACTTGTGGCTAAGTTTGCTGACGATACAAAGATAGGTGGAGGAGCAGCACACACAAAATGCTGGTGGAACGCAGCAGGCCAGGCAGCATCTGTAGGGAGAAGCACTGTTGACGTTTCGGGCTGAGACCCTTCGTCAGGACTAACTGAAAGGAAAGATAGTAAGAGATTTGAAAGTAGGAGGGAGAGGGGAAAATGTGAAATGATAGGAGAAAACCGGAGGGGGTGGGGTGAAGCTGAGAGCTGGAAAGGTGATTGGCAAAAGGGATACAGAGCTGGAGAAGGGAAAGGACCATGGAACAGGAGGCTTAGGGAGAAAGAAAGGGAGAGCGGAGCACCAGAGGGAGATGGAGAACAGGCAGAGTGATGGGCAGAGAGAGAGAGAGAAAAAAAAGAGGGGGGAAGCTAAATATATCAGGGATGGGGTAGAAGGGGAGGAGGGGCATTAACGGAAGTTAGAGAAATCAATGTTCAGGCCTTCAGGTTGGAGGCTTCCCAGCCGGTATATAAGGTGTTATTCCTCCAACCTGAGTGTGGTTTCATTTTGACAGTAGAGGAGGCCATGGATAGACATATCAGAATGGGAATGGGACGTGGAATTAAAATGTGTAGCCACTGGGAGATCCTGTTTTTTCTGGCAGACCGAGCGTAGGTGTTCAGCGAAACGGTCTCCCGGTCTGCGTCGGGTCTCACCAATATATAAAAGGCCACACCGGGAGCACCGGACGCAGTATACCACACCAGCCGACTCACAGGTGAAGTGTCGCCTCACCTGGAAGGACTGTCTGGGACCCTGAATGGTGGTGAGGGAGGAAGCGTAAGGGCAGGTGTAGCACTTGTTCCGTTTACAAGGATAAGTGCCAGGAGGGAGATCGGTGGGAAGGGATGGGGGGGACGGATGAACAAGGGAGTCGTGTAGGGAGCGATCCCTGTGGAAAGCAGAAAGAGGAAGGGAGGGAAAGATATGCTTGGTAGTGGGATCCCGTTGGAGGTGACGGAACTTACAGAGAATTATACGTTGGACCCAAAGGCTGGCAGGGTGGTAGGTGAGGACAGGGGACCTCTATCCCGGAACAGGTAGTGTTGAGGAAACAGTGAGCCTGCAGAGAGACTTAGATAGTTTAGGGGAATGGGCAAAGAAGTGGCAAATGGAATACAATGTTGTACAGTGTATGGTCATGTGCTTTAGTGGGAAGACTATTATTTAGATGGGGAGAGAATTCAAGATGCAGAGATGCAAAAGGACTTGGGAGTCCTTGTGCAAAATATCATAAAGGTTAACCTCCAGGCTGAGTCGGTTGTGAGGAAGGTGAATGCAATGTTGGCATTCATTTCTAGAGGTATAGAATATTAAAGCAGGGGTGTGATGTTGAGGCTCTATCAGGCACTCGTGAGACCACACTTGGAGTGTTGTGTGCAGTTTTGTGCTCCTTATTTTAGAAAGTATATACTGACATTGCAGAGGGTTCAGAGAATATTCACAAGAATGATTTCAGGAATGAATGGGTTACCTTATGAAGAATGTCTGGCAGCTCTTGGGGTGTATTCCCTGGAGTTCAGGAGAATGAGGGGGGATCTCATCAAAACATTCCTAATGTTCAAAGGCCTGAACAGATTAGATACGGCAAAGCTATTTTCCATGGTAGGGGATTCTAGGACAAGAAGGCACGACTTCAAAATTGAAGGACGTTCTTTTAGAACTGAGATATGGAAATATTACTTTAATCAGAGGGTGGTAAATCTGTAGAATTAATTGCCACAAGCGGCAGTGAAGGCCAAGTCATTGGGTGTATTTAAGGCAGAGGTAGATAGGTTCTTGATTAGCCAGGGCATCAAAGGGTATGGGGAGAAGGCAGGGGAGTGGGGATGGCTGGAAGAATTGGATCAGCACATGATTGAATGGTGGAGCAGACTCAATGGGCCGAATCACTCCTATATATTATGGTTTTATCCTATTGTAAACATAAGCTGTGAACATATAATCATACCAATTTGATACTCTTCAGTGCCTCTTCCTTTACCCACACAATGTTGAAATGGTAATGAAGCCCATATGTATCATCATCATGCATGGAGTTGCCCTCCTGTGTGATACTAGGATAATCTCTTGTTTAGCGTATGCAATAAAGAATTATAAAGTATGTCTGTAATAAATTTTCCATGATTACTTAAACCTAAAATTAAAAATTACCCTGAGAGTAATAGGAGAATTAACATTTAAATTTTCTTCAGGGCAGTCAGTTTATGTACTCGCGGTCTAGAGCTAAGATTTATAGATTCCAGCTCTCTATTCTATAATGGTATTCTGTGGGAGGAATGATGATTGTCTCACAGTTCATCTGTCTCTCCATCCGCAGTTGCAGTCCTCTGCTTCATGGTCTGAAGGGCTTGGGGACTAGATTGGTACAATCTTTGATAAGCTTTTGTGGTAGACACAAACACACGCAGAGAGGTGAGATGCGAGAGAGAGATCTCTGTAAAATATAGGTTTCATTGGAAGGTTGCAACAAAAAAAATCTTAAAATGAAAGTCATAGAATCAGAGCATTGCAGCACAGTCATGAGCCATACCAGCCTGGTCTGCCAAGTCCAAACTATCTGCTCCCGGACTATAACCTTCCATATCTCTCTTTTTAATGTACCTATCTGTACTCTCCCTAAGTGTTACAATCAAATCCACATCTGCCATGTCCACTGGCAGCTCATTCCACAAACATCTTACAAAAGTGATCTCCATTTTCAGTAAAAGTTCTCCAGTGCTTCATTTTGAACTTCATCTCTACAATTCCATAAATTTTATTCAGCACATGGTCCTTTAATACATTTAATTTATGTTGGCTGAATGCCTACTATAAAACTACTTGGAACTGTAAACAGATGTTACTGCAAGGACAGTGACAACAGAAAAGTTGTGGGCTCCATATAAATGGACTTCAACTTACAATCACAGTAAAAGCTCATGGGAAATGTCAGAACTATCACTATTAACGTAATGTTTAATGATGTTACCAGAGTCTTGTCAATTCAGTTGTATAAAGTAGTCGTTAAAAGTTCCAAAGGTTGTCCATTATGATTAATGATAGACCAAAGGAAACTCATGAAATTATGTGGAGGGGTTTCAATTGTTCACAAAGTAGTCTGAAGTTTGCAGCAAAACTGTTTCTCTGCTCTCCAGCAGCTAGACAACTGCCAGGATAATTGATAGCCATATTGAATGTGTTAGAGTTACCTTTAAAACAAGACTGGGCTTGAATTTAAGAGCAATTTCAATATTTTCTGTATAGTTTGAGTCAATTACAGCATTAGAATGCATTGAACTATTTCACATTTTATAGTAATGTTTAAATGGTATTATTTTTAAAATTGAATGAGAATCCTGGAGCAGTAATTTGTCCTTGATTGTATATGCAATATCCAACACAGAAGCACGTTGCATTCTGCTTCTGAAACTTGATTCCCCTGAAGACAAGAGAACTGAATTTGTAAACCAAACACAAAAGCACAATGGACATTTAGCACAGGTGCAAGTTTAATTTCTAAGCAAAGTGCTTGCTGATCCATTGTGCCACAATCCCAAAATGCCAGGAGTTTTCACCTTGTCCACTGCAACTCAATTTAATTAGTATTAAAATTGTTTGGTCAAATAGATTCAAAGCAAGGTATGGCAGAAATAAAATCCCCGTCACTGAGGGATATTTTACTGGATAATCAATAGGAGGAAATCAATAATCTTTTTCTCCCTATTGAGGTATTATTGACATAACCTTTGGATATCTTTAAGGTAGATTTTGATCAGAACATAGACAAGAACAACACACAAAAGGTCTTTGTGAATGAGATTTAGTTTACAAGATTACTTGAACAGCCTTTGGTTATATAAGAAGCCCAGAGAAGAGCATTTAATTTTTCTTGTCAATCCATCTTTTCTGCTTTCCAGAGCAGGTAGCATGGTTTTGGAAGGAGGGCTTGAAATGTGTTTTGTAGAGGGAGCCCAACAGAGGGACAAAATAATCCTCCAGGTATCATGTTGTGGCATTTCAAGTAGCCTTTCCTTCTCTGTCAATTTTGGATGCTTCAAAATATTCAGTTCTTGAACCAGCCTGCACAACACTAATCACTACCTCAGTGTAACAACACTATGGCCGCCGGGCAATGCAATGGGCTCTTTGTTTTGTTCTAATTGTGTGTGTTTCTTAATATGTGCATCCCTCCCATCAGTGAAAGCATTTACAGGAGATGCTTCTTCAAAAGGGAGGCATCTGTCATCAAACACTGCCATAGTCATGCCATCTTCTTGGGTAGGAGGTATGGAAGCTTGAAGAGTAGCACCACCAGATTTGATCATTCTTCCCTTGAATCGAACAAAGTTGCACATCCCCAATCACTACTTCAGTACCATAATGCTGTCACCACTTTCACTGCTTTGCACAACGATGAACTTCATTTATTTTTGTTTTAATTATGTTCTTTCTTGTACAATTCTTCTATACTTTCTGTTGCAGTGTATGGCCATTCTAGCATGAGGCACAAGCAACGGCAGATGCTAGAAGGTGGAGCAAACAGCAAGCTGCTGGAAGAACATACTGGGTTGAGCAGCATCTGCGGAAGCAAAGAGATGACTGATCTTTTATGTTGAGACCCCGATACAGTTTTGACTGGAAACATTGACCATCCCTTTTGAGACAGGATTTTATTTTTCCTGGCAGTTTATTTTTCGCCATCTAGTAAGCATTATTTCATGGTGATCACACGCAGAAAGTTCAGCTGATTTCCTTCCACATTGTTCTTCTGTCATCACCTACTTGCACCTTGACTTGGTTATCTTCAAATTACTTGTGACACCTGTTTTCAATTTAATTACCAGAGAATTTTAAGGAAAAATGAGAACAAATATATGGCTATATAAAGAGCTATTTCCTACCAGACAGGAATTTTATGGGATTATGAAAGTCATGCTATGTCACAAACCTGAGTACGTACATAATAGACTGAGGAAATCAATTCTGACTTACATCTGTTGTTTTAAAACTGAAGACATCCACAATTTCACTCTGAATCTTATAAGCTTTCTTGCAAAGCACTGCACTGCCTTGCCTCAGCCAGTATTAATGGTTTTCATGATTGTAACAGCCATAGAGTTTATCAATGATTAAGATACATTTTTGTCACCTAGTCATGTGTTAGATCAGTATCAGAAAACTAATAAGCCCAAAGTCACCATTTCAGGACTTGTTAAGATTCTAAATGGAATCACGGAAATACTGAGTGAGGCTATTTAGCCCTTCGTACTTTGTGTGGTCTCTTAAAAAAAACTACCGAGTTTCTCCAGGACTTTTCTATGTTGCTCTTTGAAATGTCATCCCATAAGTCACACTTTGCTATTCTTTGCCCACAGCCTTTTATTTTCATTCCTCAAATATTTATCCAATGCAAATCTAAAGTTTTTTCTTAAATGTGTTTATTGCACAGTTACAGTCCGTGTCTGCCATTATCGTAACTTGCTGTGCAATTTGTTTCATTCTAATTCATTCTGGTTCACTGAATTTTCTTAGTAGTTTTCAGAATGTTCATAATTTCTGTCAAGTAACAGTAGAGAAATGTTTTTCCTATAAATGTCAAAGTTCCTTTAGTTTACTGAAGAATAAATTTTACAATCAGATAAGGAACAGAGAGCTGATTGATGTACTCAGTAAGCAGTACCTGTTGTAAGCATCTCAGAATATTTTATCCACAGGTAGATGGCAGACAATTTCCTTCAGTGAGTGCAACCCTTCTGAGTGAATCATTCTATTGTAAATGCCATGTGAATTCTGGTGGGCAAACAAATGTGACGTACTGTCAAATTCATAATGCCCATGTTCAAGTTCTTCTTGATGGTTTGGTTAGTAAATAGAACGTTCACCTTGGAACCAAATGACACAAGGCCAGGATGGTCCATATTTGGCTCCCCCCATCTCAAGTTCTCTTTAATTCAGAGTCACTGTATTAATGGTCCAGCAATTGACCCTATGTCTAGAGAACTGTGCCCTATAGTTTTACTTGAATCTCCCTGCAAGCCAAAGTCTTTGTTTTCATCTGTGAGGATATGGAAATAGAGGGGAAAACTCAGCATTTCCAGCTATTCAGTCAGATTATACGTCCCTCACCTAACTCCATCGACTCCCATTTTGGAATGCTTAGAGCACTTACCTAGCAATAATCTATTGACCTTTATTTTAGATATTTCATTTGAACCTGCCTCAATAAATTTTCAACATAGTGTAGAACAGTACAGCACAGTTATACTGAACTTCTAACCTAGTCTGAGTTCAGTCTTTCCCTCCAAAGTGAAAAAGCCTAGTTCATTCAACCTTTCTCAATAAGACACTTTCCAATCCAGACAGCATGCTGGTAATGTTGTGAATTTTATATATATATTTATTAAGCATTCCCATTCATTAAAATAATTCATTACCGGTTATATGTATAAATAAGTGGATTGCAGTTTTCATGCTACCACATGATACGTGCACATGCCACTTAAAGTAAACTTGGAAGTTAAACCTACATTTCAGACATTCCTGTCTTTCTTTGACTTACTTTAATGTTTTGAAATTACGAAACATAACATTGGTGAACAGGCAAATACAGTATGAGGAAATCTGCAGATGCTGGGAATTCAAGCAACGTGCACAAAATGCTGGTGGAACTCAGCAGGCCAGGCAGCATCTATTGGAAGAACACAGTCGACATTTTGGGTCGAGACCCTTTGTCAGGGCTAACTGAAAAAGAGATAGTAAGAGATCTGAAAGTTGGGTGGGGGTGGAAGATCCGAACTGATAGGAGAAGACAGGAGGGGGAGGGATGAAGCTATCTGGGAAGTTGATTGTCAAAAGGGATACAAGGCTGGAGAAGGGGGAGTATCATAGGAACGGGGGCCTTGGAAGGAAGAAAGGGGGAGGGGAGCACCAGAGGAAGATGGAGAACAGGCAAGGAGTGATTGTGAGAGGGAAAGCGAGAGAATGATTGAATGAATGAATGAATCAATCAATCAATAAATAAATAGATAAGGGATGGGGTAAGAAGGGGAGGGGGGCATTAATGGAAGTTAGAGAAATCAATGTTCATGCCATCAGGTTGGAGGCTACCCAGACGGAACTTCAGGTGTTGTTCCTCCAACCTGAGTGTGGCTTCATCTTGACAGTAGAGGAGGCCATGGATAGACATATCAGAATGGGAATGGGACGTGGAATTAAAATGTGTGGCCACTGGGAGATCCTGCTTCCTCTGGTGGACCGAGCGTAGGTGTTCAGCGAAAGTCTCCCAGTCTGCATCGGGTCTCACCAATATATAAAAGGCCACACCGGGAGCACCGGACGCAGTATACCACACCAGCCGACTCACAGGTGAAGTGTCGCCTCACCTGGAAGGACTGTCTGGGGCCCTGAATGGTGGTGAGGGAGGAAATGTAAGGGCAGGTGTAGCACTTGTTCCGCTTACAAGGATAAGTGCCAGGAGGAAGATCGGTGGGAAGGGATGGGGGGGACGAGTGGACAAGGGAGTCGCGTAGGGAGCGATCCCTGCAGAAAGCAGAAGGGGGGGGGGGGAGGGAAAGAAGTGCTTGGTAGCGGGATCCTGTTGGAGATGGCAGAAGTTAGGGAGGATTATATGTTGGACCTGGAGGCTGGGGGGGGTGGTAGGTGAGGAAAAGGGGAACCCTATCCCGAGTGGGGTGGCGGGTGGATGGGGTGAGAACAGATGTGCGTGAAATGGGAGAGATGCGTTTGAGAGCAGAGTTGATAGTGGAGGAAGGGAAGCCCCTTTCTTTAAAAAAGGAAGACATCTCTTCGTCCTGGAATAAAAAGCCTCATCCTGAGAGCAGATGAGGTGAGGACGTATTTTTAAAACAAATCCAAGACAGCTACCAACCTGTTGAAGCACAGTGAGCAGCTCAAACTAAAAAATGCAGCCAGCACGTGCAAAGATAGTCGAGATTTTTATATAGAGAAAAGCAGTACAGCACATATCCTTTGGGAGGGAAGGCATGATTAGATTTTTTTTATTTAAAGTCAGTCAATAAAAGAAAACAGGATTCATAAACAGAGAGTACCAGGTGATAATTATCATCAAAAAGAGCAGTAATGGCTGGCTTTATCAGAAAGATAGACATGTATGATTACATGACAGGTAACAGGCTCATATATACTAAGCTAATTCAACAATAACTTGAAGCAAATGTAACAGCCAATGAGAACAAATTTCCAACCTTGCTGAGTGCATTGAGTTTAAAGGCATACAGTTTACTTTGATGTTTGACTGCTCCAACAAAACCAGCAGAAATGAGGTTTGTCTCTATTGCAAAAGTAATGTAGGAATATTTAAAAATGAAACCATTGTTGATTGCAGAATGCTTTAAGCTGATTTAAAAAGGATATTCAGAGTGCCTGGCTAAATTAAAGAGGTTGCCAATTTGGTAACGGGCTTAATGATATACTGAGATAGTTTAGTTTGTAGAATCTTAAAAGAAAGCATTCAAAAGTGGCTTTAAACTTACATTTAAAGGAACACCTGAAACGGCTGTTTCAATGGAAATACAGACAGAAATGCCACTGAGTTACAATCAGGAGTGAAAGTGAGCAGAAACAAAATTGCAGTGTCTAAACAGAAAAAAGCCTGGCCAAACAAATTTTGTTAATGTTCGCATACAACAAACAAATTTAAATGTGAAACTTGCTGAAAATATGACAAAGGAGGGCACATACAAAGAGGATGCCAGGCAGACAAAAATAAATGGGCTACACAGGGAAGAGAAAAAGCTAAAAAGACAAAGTTGCATTTTCAAATAGAAAACTAATCTACAGGCTGTTATGAGAAATCTGATAACGATGCGAATGAAACAGATCTGGCTAACTTTGAGGTTTACAGTAAGAAAATTAACAATAGGCATGCAATATGGCATGCAGTAGTGAATGGCAAATTAATTAAGATGAAATTGGACACTGGCTCAGCTGTTTCAATCATAAAATGAGTTTGAAAGGCATTTCAAAGATACTAAACTGAAGTCTGGAGATACCCAACTAAGAACTTATACCAGAGAAATATAACCATGTGGGAATGGCATTTTTAACAGTGAAAGGTACAACTAACAAGCCACAGTGGGCTTATATGCAGTGAACACTGGAGGAGCAGTACTGTGGGGACATGATTGGCTCAGCTAGCTACAACTTGATTGGAGATTCATCCACCATGTATGCCATATCCTCTGCAATGAAGCCATCTGAAATCAGATTAATAAAGGTACTGGACGATGCCACAATGGTCTCCACGCCAAACACCATGAACTGTTGCTCAACAGAGGGAAAACAAGTGTCGCTGCCATCCTGTGTCTCTGTTTGGGAAGTGTATTGGACCAAGGAAGGACCATGCTGCTTAGAGGAAGCATGAAAGTGACAGTTATTTGCAAAATGTGGCTTGATTTTAAGCTGGAAGGGAGTTCACAGAGCTTCAGGTAAGAAGTAAGCATTGAACTTTTGTGAGTATAAAGAACCAGAATCTACTGTCTACATTAAGGTTATTGCATGAACTGCAAGTGGGAGACAAAAAGCTGCTTGTAAAAGTAGATGCAAAGACCAAAGCCAAGCAGGATGAATGGAAGGCCAAAGAGAAAGGAGTCAATGGAGATACAGAAACAGAGGGTTCGTCAGAGGATGTTATGGATGAGGAAACCAAGTGGAGAAATCAGATTGTAAAGGGAGCAATAGACGGACTAATAACAGAATACTGCAGTGAATTAAATGCACCTTCCCAAGACCAAGATGTATCAACTAGAAGGAAAGAGAAGAAAGGTGTCCAGAGCTGTTAGACCACTTCTTGCAGTCTCAGAGTCAATTCCTACAACCACCACATAACATAGTCTGTATATAGTTAAGCTGTATTCTCTATTCAGTTGGAGTTTATAGCTAAGCAAAGTGGAGGGTTGTGTATTGAATATTTAAGTAATATTTGAATAATCCTCTATATATGTTGGTTGATTCAGCATTCATTTGTTTAAATAATTCATTATGGGTTATATGGATAAATACATGAATTGCATATGATCATGCTACCATATTATACATGTGCACCTCACTTAAAGTAAATTTGGTTGGAATTGCATCTTGGACTCCCGTGTCTTCTTTGAATTAGTTTAATGGTTTGAAGTTACAAAACATAACAGGTAAATCTCATCTGCAATGCCTCTAAAGCAGGGGTTCCCAACCTACTTTATGCCATGGAGTCTTTCCATTAACCCACTCTTCAAGAACAGAGAGAAGCAGGAGAAAGGAGGTAATAGCCAGTTAGATTGACCTCACTGCATGGGATGATGGTGGAGTCAATTGTAAGGATGTGGTTTCAGGGCACGTGGAGGCACATGATAAAATAAGCCATAGTCAGCATGGTTTCCTCAAGGGAAAAACTTGCCTGATAAATCAGTTGGAATTCTTTGAAGAAATAACAAGCAGGATAGACAAAGGAGATTTGGTTGATGTTGTGCACTTGGATTTTCAGAAGGCCTTTGACAAGATGCCACACATGAGGCTGCTTTGCAAGCTACAAGCCCATGGTATTACAGGAAAGATTCTAGTTTTGATAAAGCAGTGGCTGATTGGCAGGAGGCAAAGAGTGGGAATAAAGGGATCCTTTTCTGGTTGGCTGCTGGTGACTAGTGGTGTTCCAAGGGGTCTGTGTTGGACTGTTCTTTTTATGTTATATATCAATGTTGTGGATGATGGAACTGCTTAGGAGAATGGGCAAAGAAGTAGCAGATGGAATAATGTGTCAGGAAGTGTATGGTCATGTACTTTGGTAGAAAAAATGAAAGAGTTAACTATTTACTAAATGGTGAGAACATACAAAGAAACTGAGGCGCAAAATGACTTGAGTCCTTGCGCAGGATTCCTAAAGGTTAATTTGCAGGTTGAGCCTGTGGTGAGGAAGGCAAATGCAATGTTAGCATTCATTTCAAGAGGACTAGAATATAAAAGCAAGGATGTAATGTTGAGGCTTCATAAAGCACTGGTGAGGCCTCACTTGGAGTATTGTGAGCAGTTTTAGGCCTCTTATCTTTGAAAAGGACAGGGTTCAAAGGAAGTTCATGACAATGATTCCAGGAATAAAGGGCATATCATATGAAGACTGTTTGACAGCTCTGGGCCTGTATTCACTGGAATTCAGAAGGATGATGGGTGACCTAATTGAAACCTATCAAATGGTGAAAAGCCTTGCTAGAGTGGATGTGGAGAGGATGTTTCCTATGATGGGAGAGTCTAAGATCAGAGGGCACAGCCTCAGAATAGAAAGCCATCCTTTTAGAATGGATATGAGGAGAGATTTCTCCTCATTTGTGGAATTCATTGCCAGAAGCAGCTGCGGAGGCCAAGACTTTATGTAAATATAAGGCAGAGGTCGATAGATTCTTGATTGTTTAGGGCATGAAGAGATACGGGGGGGGGGGGGAGGAGAGGGGGAGAGATTAGGGCTGAGAGAGAAAATATATCAGCCATGATTAAATGGCAGTGCAGACTCGATGGGGCAAATGGCCTAATTTTGTTCCTATACCTTATTGTCTTATGGGTTCATGGATCCCAGGTTGGGAACCCCTGTTTTAAAGATTCACATTCTCCTTATAATGAGATGACCAGACTTGAACTATACTCCAAGTATAGTCTAATCAGAGTTTTATAGAGCTGTGCTATTCTTTTGCAGTTCTTGAACTGAATCTACAACTACTGAAGGCCAACCTACCATACACCACCTTAACCATGCTGTCAACTTGCATTGCAACTTTGAGGGATCAGAAGGGGAGGGATTTTATATATTTCTGTTGCTGCCTTTTGAGGAATTACTTCTTAAATTTCTCTTTGAACTGGCCAACTTTAACATTATCTTTATTCTAGACATATTCACCATAAGAAATATTTTTCTCCATATATCATCTCAGATCCTTCAGACATCATAATTAGATCAACTGCAGGAACAGAAGATGACCCTTTCTAATAAATATAGAAAGTACTGAAATAGGTCAGCAGCATCTGCTGATATAGAAATGGCGAATGTTTGAGGATAATGACTTTTCATTAAAATTGCTTTTGAATTACTAGTCTGCTTCCTCACGTTGTTGCCTTTTGTCCCACTGTAACTCAGCTGAATTTAATATAGTACCCAAGATGGGAGTCTAATCAGTTTATCTAACTGTAGAACATTCCCCTTATAAAATAATGGAAATCTATTGTGATTTTCTCTATAATGAAAAGTAAACTCCTCACATTCAAAATTGAGCCTTACACATATAATATGACAACTTACTTCATGACAAAAAGGTCAACCACTTTTCCTCAGTGATACCACATTTACCTTCAAACCAAAGGTGGTGGGTTTAGTCATGTTTTTTCTAGAGTCTGAGCAAATAGTCCAGGCTAAATTTCCAGTAATAGGACTAACAGAATATTGAACTGTGAGTGGTCCTGATTTAAAGATTAAACAATAAAGCCTTTCAGATCTCCTAGGTCAATATAAAAAAACTCTCGAACATTGTTTAAAGGCCAGAGATACCTTCTCCTTGGAAGCCTGAACTATATCTCTCCACCGCCCAAAAATCACTATTCCATGGGCTGTAAAGCTAGATTTAGATGTTCTGAAATAGTGAGCCTTACTATCAATGCACATGGCAAGTGAGAGGAGAAGGGCAATGAATGAGACAAATAAAGATGACACGAATATTCTGGCTATTGGCACTATCATTGCAAATGGGAAAGCTGCTTGAACTGTAAAGAATAACTGTCACATTTCATGAAGGAACATCAGCCTGATTGTGGGAGCAGTGCAACCAGAACATTTTGATCATTGCAAGTTCTCTGCCGCAATGGGAGACCTCCAGTTAATTAAAGTACTCCAGCACAGTTCTTTATTAAATTAGTCCTCTAGCTCCCAGTACAGCAAAAAATAAAACTGCTGGATCAGACAGTCCACAAAAAAAATGGAGGGTTTAACTGCTGCTGTTAACGCTCTAGCTAAAATATTTCAATGGAATCCCTGGCCAATCAGCAGCCTAATAATTCACTTCCACCTGCTGTATACAACAGTGGCTGGCTGGAGTAATCACCAACTAATGAATCACAATGGAATTATTAGTTTATGTGAACATTTTATAAAGCCTAATTTGCTAATCATTTAAAACCCATGCTTACTGTGATTGCCTCTGCAGAAGAATCTGGTTAATGAATCTTTCCAGATACATTATCCTAAACTCAATGAGGAAGGGAAAGGTAGCAAGAAGATACTTTCCTAGGTTAATGTCTCTAACAACCAGCTGCTTAAGAATCCTCTGAGCACATCAGCAGCCGACTTCACACTGGCTTTGCCTTCACAGATATCCTCACCTTGATATTGTAGGATCATTTATTCCAGACAATTGCACAGAAAAAATATACAGCTGATTGTTTATTCTTATCAAAGGTAAAAGCACCAAACTTGATTTGAGCATGACTAGATGGGCTGAAGGGCCTGTTTCTATGCTGTACTTCTCTCTGACTAATGAAAAGCATGACACACAAAGTGCCGGAGGAACTCAGCAGGCCGGATAGCATCTATAGAAAAGAGTTAACTGTCGACATTTTGGGCCAAGAACCTTCTTCAGGACTGAACAACATCAATTTGGTTAAGAGGCCAATTCTTGAATCCTTTTTCTTTAAGTTAATGCCACTGTTTTGGGGAAATTTTGATTTTTATAAATTTCCTGTTCTTTACCTTACTATCCTGTTAGTTTACTGGACATGCAGCTGCTGGATCCTCATGGGGGAGAGGAGGATCGAATACAGTAACTAAGATTAGGTCCATGTGGGAAGTTGCAAAATGGGAGCCAGAGTAGCATCCATCATTGTGGAGCCTTTTCCTCCCTTGTTTGCAGGACATTTGTTCCTACAAAGCAAAACCCAGTAGCATAAATGGCAGCCATGCTTCCCTACTAGATGAGCTCAACTGCTCTTATACACGCTTTGAAAGACAGGACATAACTACAACTGCGAAGATCCCTGCTGCACCTGGTGACCCTGTGGTCTTTGTCTCAGAGGCCGATGTCAGGCTGTCTTTCAGGAAGATGAACCCTCGCAAGGTGGAAGGCTCAGATGGAGTACCTTGTAAGACTCTGAAAACTTGTGCCAACCAACCGGCAGGAGTTTTCAGGAACATTTTCAACCTCTCACTGCTACGGTGGGAAGTTCCCACCTGTTTCAAAAAGGCAACAATTACATCAGTGCCTAAAAAGAGTCGTGTGAGTTGCCTTAATGACCGTCATCCAGTAGCACTCAAACCTACAGTGATGAACTGCTTTGAGAGGTTGGTCATAGCTAGAATGAATTCCTGCCTCAGCAAGGACCACTGCAATTTGCCTATCACCACAATAGGTCTGTGGCAGGCACAATCTCAATGGCTCTTCACACAGCCTTAGATCACTTGGATAATACACGCACCTATCTCGGGATGCTGTTAGTTAACTATAGCTCAGTGTTTAACACCAGCGTTCCTACGAGTCCTAATTGATAAACTATAGAACTTGGGCCTCTGTACCTCCCTCTGCAAGACTTCCTAACCGGAAGACTACAATCTGCGCAGATTGGTGATTGCATCTCCTCCTCGCGGATGATCAACAATGGTTTACCTCAGGGGTGTGCTCAGCCCATTGCTCTACTCACTCGATAGCTTAACTGTTTGGCTATAGTTCAAATACCGTCCATAAATTTACTAATGATACAACCATTATTGGTAAAATCTCAGGAGATGCGAGGGCATACGGTAGTGAAATGTACCAGCAGTTGAGTGGTGTCTCAGCAACAACCTCGCACTCAAAGTCAGTAAGGTGGAAGAGCTGATTGTGGACTTAAGGAAGGGTAAGACAAGGGAACGTAACCACTCCTCATAATAGGATCAGAAGTGGAAAGAGTGAGAAATTTCAAGTTCATGGGTGCCAAGTTCCTGGGTGTCTCTGAGGATCTAACCTAGTCCCAACATATTGATGCAGCTATACAGAAGCCAAGACAGCGGCTATATTTCATTAGAGTTCAAAGAGATTTGGTTTGCCAGCTAAAACACTAAGGTTTCTACAGATGTACAGTGGAGAGCATTCTGACAGGCTGCATCACCGTCTGGTACAGGAGTGCTACTGCAGAGGACTGAAAGAGACTACAGAAAATTGTAAAATTTGTCAGTTCCAGTACTAGTATCCAAAACATCTTTAAGAAGTTGTGCTTCAGAAAGGTGGTACCCATTATTAGAGACCCACATCATCTGGGACATGCTCTCCTCTCAATGTCTCTGTCAGGAAGGGGGTACAGTGGGCTGAAGATACAAACTCAGCAATTCAGGAACCCTCTGCCCATCTGATCCCTAAATACAGACAGACAGACAGACAGACAGACAGACAGACATACTTTATTGATTAGACATTGAACCCATGAGCACTAACTCACTTTAAAAAAATATATATATTATTTTTATTTTGCACTATTTTTAGTTACCTACCAAACATATATATACTAATGTAATTAATTTATTTACTGCTTTCTATATTATCGTGTATTGCATTATACAGCTGCTGCAAAGTTAACAAATTTCACGACACATGCCAGTGATAATAAACCTGATTCTGTTTCTGAAAAACAGTTTAAAAGATGCCACCACAATTAGTATGCTCTAATCACCATTAAATTGTGCATTTCTATTCATTGGTTTGTGGAAACAGTAGGGAAATCTCATTGTTGGGAAGCTGATGCTCCGGGTGAAAAATATGCAGCATCGTACACCTTAGGGTGATAAAAGATTAGCCATTATCTTTAACAGGATTACCAAGCCTCTAGGTCTCCCTGCGGTGTTCAGGAATTGAAGTCTGATCTATTTGTTTCAGTTGCAGGCAACTCGAAAGGAAAAACCCCAGCGGCATTAAGAAAAATTCCCATATTTACATAAACTGTATTCCTTGCCCATTTTCAATTCTCAGTCATAAAATGTTGGAAGCATGTTTGTGTGTTGGAAGAGGGATGTGTGGTGATGAGTTAGCACCAAAAAAAATCACTGACTGAAAAATTAATTTTCCTGTTTTTTCCAAGTAGAAGAATGGTGTAGCATAGAGAAAACGCCATTCTAAAAATATATGGTAGAGAATTAGAATTCTGGAATGTAATAGATTTTACTCACAGCAATTCATGATACAAAATGTTAGTCCTTCAATACCTGGAACATAATAATAAAAAAAACTATTAATGTTTACAGCAGTGGGGATTCAAGCTAAACTCTGATGAGAAACTGAGTGTAAAAAAAACAGCCAGTGCCTTCGACAGATAGTGGAGGTGTGAAGAAAATTGATGACCTGTGTGTCTAGGGACTAGTGATGGTGAAAGTTCTGATCTCTCCTGTTGATAGTAATCGCTTGGAGTTCAAAGTTTAAAATCCAAGACATTGCAAAACTGGAAGCAGTGGCAGAATCTGATGAGGCACCTCTTGGACTACAAAATAAAAGCTGCTATCGAGTCCAATTTATTGAGATTCAACAGTACACACGTACACCGCCAAACAAAACAACATTCCTCCCGACAAAGGTGCTCAGTACATGTGGCCCACTCACAGAGCACATCAAGTAATATTACCATAAATAAATTAACAATTATTAAAGTGCAGTTACGACACAAGTAACAAACTGAACAGTATAGCTCTACTGATGCATCATATTTGATGAGACCAGGGTGGTGGCAGGGAGTTAAGTAGTTTTATGGCCTGAGAGATGAAGCTCTCCTCTACAATCACTCTGAGCACTAGTACCCCACAAGGCTGTGTACTCAGCCCCCTGCTGTACTCTCTGTACACCCATGATTATGTAGCCCAGTTTCCATCGAACTCAATATATAAGTTTGCTGATGACACCACAATTGTAGGCCGTATCTTGGGTAATGATGAGTTTGAGTACAGAGAGGAAATTAAGAACCTGGTGTCATGGTGCGAAGACAATAACCTATCCCTCAACGTCAGCAAGACGAAGGAATTGGTTGTTGACTTCAGAAGGAGTAGCGGACCGCATGACCCCATCTACGTTGGTGGTGCGCAGGTGAAACAGGTCAATAAGTTCTTTGGGGTCAATATCACAAATGACCTGACTTGGTCTAACCAAGCAGAGTCCATTGCCAAGAAGGCCAACCAGCACCTTTTCTTCCTGAGAAAACTGAAGAAATTTGGCCTGTCCCCTAAAACCCTCATTAATTTTTATAGATGCATCATAGAAAGCATTCTTCTAGGGTCCATCACAAACTGGTATGGAAGTTGTCCTGTCCAAGACCAGAAGAAGCTGCAGAAGATCGTGAACACAGCCCAGCACATCACACAAACCAATCTTCCATCCTTGGACTCACTTTACACCGCACACTGTCAGAGCAGTGCTGCCAGGATAATCAAGGACACGACCCACCCAGCTAACACACCCTTTGTCCCTCTTCCCTCCGGGAGAAGGTTCAGGAGCTTGAAGATTTGTACGGTCAGATTTGGGAACAGCTTCTTTCCAACTGTGATAAGACTGCTGAACAGATCCTGACCCGGATCTGGGCCGTACCTTCCAAATATCCAGACCGGACTTGCACTACCTTACTTTGCCTTTTCTATTCTTTTATGATTTACAATTTAAATTTTTATTATATTTGCTATTGATTTGTACTCCAAGGAATGCGAAGCGCAGAATCAAATATCGCTGTGATGATAGTATGCTCTAGTACCAATTACTTGGCGTCAATAAAGTAAAGTAAATAAGTAAGAATCCTTTCCGTCCTCGCAGTTCTTGTCCTAATGCTAAAGTACATCCTGCCTGATGGTAGGGGGCCAAGAGATCGTTGTCGGATGAGAAGGATTATTCACAATGCTAAGGGCCCTGCAAATGCAGCACTCAGGATAAATATCTCAAATGGGTGGAAGGGAAACCCCAATAAACCTGTCAGCAGCCCCTGTAATCCTTTGAATGGATTTGTGTTCAAACGCTTTGCTGTTTGCGTACCAGGCAGTGATGCAGCTGGTCAGGAGGGTCTTAATGGTGGGGGTGGGGAAGAGATGTACTTCAGAGAAAAATAATTTATGGTGAAATATGGATCAAAAACTGGCTCTTGATTTTTTAACCCCATCAGCAGCTCATTGATAGATTGCTTCTGATATCCAAACAGAAGTGTTGTCAACTCCCAGCCAAACGGTTACATTGGACAAACAGAAGGGAAGGAAGTGGATCTGATCTGAACCGGAAGTTCTTCAGTCTTCTTGTCTATTACGAATATTGCTAGGTTGAAGACCCAGATTATAATTATAACAAGAGGATTGCCACTATGGTTAACAAGGTTAACTATGGAGATAACACAATTCTCTTGGAAGTTAAAAGCACGTGATTTAGAGCAAAAGTAGGTAATGTGACTTTTTCTCTTTATTTTGTCATTCAATAATATATTTGCTTTGCTCTCTGGCCTTAACATTGCCCTACACGTTCCTCATTTTCCTTGACTTCCTTACTGGCCTAAAATCTACCTCAGCCTTGGATTATTCAATAAATTAACCTCTGTAACTCACCAGGGGTAGAAAATCCCAAAGATTCACAAGTCTCCAAGAGTGGACATTCCTTATTATTCTCTTACTTCTCTTTTTCTGAAGCTATAACTCTTTGGTCTGGATTCCCCCCCCCCCCCACGAGGGGAAAGACCCTGTCAGTATGTGGCATGTCAAGCTTCCTCAAAATGTTTCATAAAGCATTGAACACAGGTTTAACTTTAAATATATCTCATAGGACAACCTCTTCAATTGCAGGATGAGCCATATGAACTTTCTCAGAAATGCAGGCATCCCCTCCTTAAATAAGACAACCAAAACCCCAGGTGTGGTCTTTGCAGTACCTTGCAAGTTATTGCAAGACCTTAATAAACAGTAGATTGGGACACATTGGGACAAATACATTTTGGCTCAATTAAGTGGCTGTCCCAATTAACCAAAGTTTCATCAAGTTAATTAAGAATGTATAAAACAGACAATCTACCATGTAATTGAGTAAAAGATTATGTATTTAAATGAAATACAGAACAAATTGTAAACACTATCAATATCACCACAGTACTATAAAACTGCGTGCTAGTTCTTAGTTATCAACAGCGGAATTCATTTCTGTATGCTGCCATGTATGGGGTTTCCAGGGAAGGGTAGCATCTCTGGTGAAGAGGCTTGTCATGTTCATTCTGGGGCACCTCACTCACCTTTGGTCCTCACTGCACACTCAGCTCTCACCTGTGGTTCCAGCTAGCTGTTTGTGATGGCAGCCACACCCGGAAGACAGTTTTGGCAGATGGGCTAAACTAGGGTGAGGGTAGCTGTCAATAGACAATAGACAGTAGGTGCAGGAGTAGGCCATTCAGCCCTTCTAGCCAGCACCACCATTCACTGTGATCATGGCTGATCATACACAATCAGTACCTTGTTCCTGCCCTCTCCCCATATCCCGTGACCCTGCTATCTATAAGAGCTCTATCTAACTCTCTCTTGAATGCATCCAGAGACTTGGCCTCCACTGCCTTCCGGGGCAGAGCATTCCACATATCCACCACTCTCTGGGTGAAATAGTTTTTCCACATCTCTGTTCTAAATGGCCTACCCCTTATTCTTAAACTGTGGCCTCTAGTTCTGGACTCACCCATCAGCGGGAACATGCTTCCTGCCTCCAGTGTGTCCAATCCCTTAATAATCTTATATGTTTCAATCAGATCCCCTCTCATTCTTCCAAATTCCAGTGTGTACAAGCCCAGTCGCTCCAATCTTTCAACATATGACAGTTCCGCCATTCCAGGAATTAACCTCGTGAAGCTACGCTGCACTCCTTCAATAGCAAGAATGTCCATCCTCAAATTTGGAGATCAAAACTGCACACAATACTCCAGGTGGGGTCTCACTAAGGTCCTGTACAGCTGCAGAAGGACCTCTTTACTCCTATACTCAATTCCGCTTGTTATAAAAGCCAGCATGCCATATTTCATACCCCGGTGAAATAGGGACAAGCCTGACATAGCATGTGACCCTGCAGACTGGGCTGATAAGATCACCAGAGAGATCCAATGGCCTGGAAGGCAGTTCTACAATGCTTCGAGGAGAATGAAGGCATGACAAAGGCACAGACGAAGTCATGGCTATTCACTGTAACCAAGGAAGACCCCAGTTTGTGACAACTATTCATACCAATGAATTTGGACTTCCAAGGACAAGTGTGGAACTGCCCCAGTGCAGTTGCTTTTCCACTTTAATAACGCTTCCACAGTTTCACTGTCATTGTTGGATATGATGGACAACAAAGATATTACAGTGTTCTTTTGATAGAAATGAACAAAATTAGCACAGACACCTAGTGACTGCCTTCATAGTGATTGCATCTTCCAAATCTTCACTTTCATTGTAACATTCAAGATGACTATCGATACCTTTAAAGTCTTCTTAGTTCCTAAATTGTTGAAGTAGTGAAATCACTTCATTTTCACTTCTGGCCATTTCTGGCATCACTAAGCCTGAATGCTTGAAACCACAGCGAGCAATAAAATTCTAAATGGTCTTACTGTTTGTTTCTCACCAACTATCAGTGACAAAAATCTCTGCTTATTGAACACAAAACCACACAAATGACACTGATTAAAAACCGTTTGCTGTAAGCACGGTGTAGTATCTAACACCTACGCAAGGTCAAGCGACTGACGCTAGTTAGTAGAAGTTCAGCAAGTCTTCTGTCCCAATTAAGTGGCCTAGTGTCCTAAATAAATGAAAGGAATCCCAGCTATTTTCTTGATTAGTTTTTATTCTTTAAGAGTCTTCTCAAATAAGCGGCTCCCCCAATTAAGTGATGGTCCAATTCCAGAATATTTTACTTTACTTCTTATACATACACACATGATGTTTAGAGTTGTTGGCATTTCTTTGCTTGTGTTAATATTTTTTATGACATTGATCACCTTTGGCAGTTTTCTAGGTTAATGTTTATGTGCTGGACAAAGTACATAAATAGAAAACAATTTGTTAAACTTAGCTGAAACCATAATTAAGTAGAGCACATTGGAAAAAATATAATTCCTACAATGAAAACTGAAATTCTGAAAATGCACAACACTTTGAGTAACACCATTGAGAAAGAAACAGAGGTAACTTTTCAGGTCAGTGGCTTTTTATTAGAACAGGTAATATTTATTGAGCTAACAGTGTGGAAAGAAGGAAGAATATAACTTACATTATTACATTGTAATAATATCTTCCCGCTTCAGCAATGTGTTGCAATTGAAAGAGTAGATGGTACAACGATGGAAGTGTGATGGGAGAGCCCTGTCAATGAGCCAGAGGGACTGGGGAACACTGGTACCCACAGAAGGAGTGCTCTTTTGGCAAAGGGATATCAAAGATCTGCCAGATCCACAAAAGTCATGCTTTTCTAGCAGGAGCAATACCCACAAAATGCTATGAAGCATCAACTGTTTATTTCCCTCCATAATGCTTCCTGACTTGTTGAGTTCCTCCAGCATTTTGAGTGCATTGCTCCAGATTTTTAGCATCTGTAGAATAATCTCTGTCTTTCCTAGCTGGAAGTTTCCAGGTCTCTGGAAGACAGGAATTCCTGATTTTGGGAAGGTCTACTATGCATGTGGGTGCTCGCTCTGTCTGCTTCTGTGAAAAGGAAAATTGTTAGATGTGATCAAGATCAGCAATGGGACTTAAATGTCAAGGCATATCTGTGAACCTACATCTGAGCTCACCAATTCAGGTGAGAACAACAAATTCAGTGTTAATAATTCCCGTTTGATTACTCGAAGTAGGTGGTCATAGTAGAACTAACAATTCCTTGAGAAAACCAGATGTAGGAAGTGTTTGAGCAAATACCAGGAGCTGGTAGAGCTGTGCCAGAGACAGGGTTAGTGGCATGATGGAAGCCTATAGAGGTGGACAATTGAAGTTTTGCAGGCTGCTCACGGTGCAGAACCTATTCTTTCCTTGCCATTATGGGGGTTGCAAAGAGAAGAGTCATCAGGATCATCAGAGAGCAAGTCTTCAGATGGCTGTGGATGAAGAGGAATGACCTGTGGACCAATGCCTGATCAACCCTGTTTGGGTCGCTTGGGTGGAAGTATATGATGTTGAAAGACTCGAAGCACCTGATGACCCCAGGTTACACCACTAATGATCCCAGAATGAATCTCAGTAACACAGTTGAAGGGAAAATTATACCAATAAAAGTCATTATTCTGTGAATGAAACAGACTGTCAAGTTTCAATGTGAAATCTTCACGGCAGGTGAACTTTGCACATTGTGCTCTTGCTTACATTATTTGGGGGGAGTGTTATAGCAAAATCTGGAAAGAATGAAAATGCGTATGTAAAATGAGGAGATTGGTATCATGGGGTGATGCGGTAACATAGTGGTTAACACAATGCTTTATAGTGTAGCGGACCTGGGTTTAACTCCTGCAGCAACCTGTAAGGGGTTCGTACATTCTCTTAGTGATCGCATGGGTTTCCTCCAGGTGCTCCGGATTCCTAGCACAACTCAAAAAGACACACCGGTTGGCAGGTTAATCGGTCATTGTAAACTGTCCCATGGTTAGGCTAGGGTCAAATCAGGGGTCACTGGGCAGCCTGGCTCAAAGGGCTGGAAGGGCCTTTTCAGTATTGTATATTAATTAAAGAAACAATTTCTTTAGAAGTCACAGAAAATCATTTAACATTATTCTATTCCAGAATACCTCAATACTCAACTGCAAGGCTCTATTTTCTTTGGTGTTTTTCAAATAAATTTCCATCTCTAGTTACTGCTAATTAACCTATTTTTAAGGACTTGCTATGCATAATCTGGCTGCCATCTTTAGAATGGATGATACAATTCAAAATTACTTTGCTGCTAGTAAAGCAATTCAAGGTCATGAAAGACACTACATAATTGTATTTGCAAAACACTCCTGTACAATTTTCAATCTAATTTGGTAATTATATCTACTGTGAAAAATAAAAATTCAATAACACCAAGTGGTTAATTTTCAGGTTATTGCAGTCTTTGAGTAAAAAAGCAATATAGTTAGTCTCGGCCCGAAACGTCGACAATGCTTCTCCCTATAGATGCTGCCTAGCCTGCTGTGTTCTACCAGCATTTTGTGTGTGTTGTTGTAGGACTATTATTGATCCTTTTCTAACTTTATTCACCCCATTTCCACATAATGATATTCCTACACAGAGTGTGTGCATAGGTTAATGCTCTCGTGCTGCTTAGCGCTTGGACATGGGTGTTGTGGGCTCTGGTCTCATGATTCCTCTGTCTGGCATGATAACATGCTACAGCACGGCTCTTTTGAACAGAAGTTATCATTTTTTAAATTAGTGATGAAGTTACCACAGTCTTACATTTGCCAAACAATTGCATTTTGTCTGTATTATAACTGGCTACTCCAAAAATGGCATAATTGGTGCTTACAGCAAAATGTACCTTCTGTATGCAGAATTTTAACTACACGCCCACCTGTCTCACTTGACCCAATTGTGATCTGGAACTACAGCATCTGTTTAATCAAGTGATTCCACACTAGTTTCCTAACTGTACATACTCGTTCATTCACGACAGTATCTCTGCAAGATATTGAGTGTGCAAACCATGGTCCTTTACACAACATTCAGAAAATGCTAGTGAAAGTTTACTGTACATTTTAATGCAATTTGTTAATTACATCAACTGCACACAATTAAAATACTACACAAATCATGCTGAGATTTAATATAGAATTGTGAGCTCATGGATCACAGACGTACTTGCTACACCAGAATAAATAGATACTTTGCTTCCAATTAGCTGTATAGATAGAAGTACAGATAGCAACATTCAGTATATTAACATACACAAGAAGAACATAAATCAAAAGATGAACAACATAGGTATTTTGTATAGTAAAACAAAATGAGAAGTTTGACATACATTTAGATTATTCAGTGAGACTGTGATCTGGCACCAGAGTTAAACCTGTGGCCCTCTAACTGCCTTCACCAGCCACCGTGCAGTAAATTGTTGAGTTAGAGCAGGCCTCCTAGGGAAACGTGTGTTGTTTTTCAAATTCTGCATTAGCAGATAAATTGTAATTCTGACCCACATTTTCCTTTTCACATGAGATTCTGCAGATGTTGGAAATCCAGAGTGAAACACACAAACACTGGAGGAGCTCAGTAGGTCAGACAGCATCTATGGAAATGTATAAACGGTTGACATTTTGGGCCTCTTTCTTTGGGACTAGAAAGGAAGGGGGAAGGCACCAGAATAAAAAATAAAGTTGGGTTGGGGTACGACCTAGAAGATGATAGGTGAAGCCAGGTGGGTGGAGAACAGCAATCTGATAGGAGAAGAGACTAGACCATGGGAGAAGGGAAGGAAGAGGGGACCCAGGGAATAGTGATAGGCAGGTGAGGAGACAAGGTAAGAGGCCAGAGAGGGGAATGGAAGGGGAGGAAAAAAAATTATCAGATGGAGAAATCAATGTAAATGCCATCAGGTTGGAGACTACCTTGACGGAATATGAGGTATTGCTCCTCCACCCTGACAGTGGCCTCATTGTGACAAAATAGGAGGCCATGGACTAACATGTCAGAACAGGAAGTGAATAGGATATAGAAATTAAAATGGTTGGCCACCAGGAAATTCCACTTTTGGCAGATGAATCGGAGGAGCTCAACAAAGCGGTCCCAACGTATGATGGGTCTTACTAATGTATAGGCTGCCGCATTGGGAATACCAGATACAAGAGACGACCCCAACAGATTCACAGGTGAAATGTTGCCTCACCTGGAAGGACTGTTAGGGCCCAGAATGGAGATGAGGGAGGAGATAAAGGTACACTTTCACATA
Source organism: Hypanus sabinus (assembly GCF_030144855.1). Lineage (NCBI taxonomy): Eukaryota > Metazoa > Chordata > Chondrichthyes > Myliobatiformes > Dasyatidae > Hypanus > Hypanus sabinus. The sequence goes on along the minus strand of NC_082728.1, from coordinate 41,986,248 downwards.
TTATTAACAATAATGAAACACTTATTATCAATTACCAATAAATAAGGATTAGGTCAGTTTACAAGCTCTTCAAATCGGATATTCAACTTCAAGATATTCAACTTCAAAGGTCTGTCTCCAAGAAAGTAATTTTTCACTATTTGCTTTAAGATCTCGATATCATATCTACTGTCAAAATCAGAAAAGCTTGAGTAGGCACTGACCTTCTAGCAGTCTCTACACATCTTTTAGCTCATATCACCAAAGATCTGAGGTTCTTTATGGGCAGTTTGCCAGTTTTAGAGTCCTACATTAATCTCTGGCACAGAACATTCCCCCCCCCCACCTCTTTTTATAGAAAAGATATTTTTATCCTTGTCAATCAATGTGAAGTTTTACAAAAAAAACCCTGCTTCGTGTTGCACTTTGGTTCCCAACGATCTCATGATTTGGAAATAATGTGCTGTGATATGAATGGATAGGTGTCAGATACAAAAAAAGTGTAGAACCTTCTTTAATTTGACCACCTCCCCCAAAGAGAGCAACACTGAATTCCACATGACATTTTTCCTCCCAAGTAGTAAAGTTGTAGCACAACCTGTAAAAAGTTTGTGTTACAGACTTATAATCTGATGCTCAACAGAACTATAAAATAATCTGCCTTTCAGTTTTCTCTGCACTTTCTTCATTATGCATTTCCAGTTTGAGCATATGAATTGAACAAGGAAGTGAATATTTTATTTTTGCATTGCAAAGGAACAATGTGCAGAATTTTACCTAGTATTACATTGAATGAGGAGATAATTTCCAGACTGTATCAGTTATTCAATATGCCTCAGTTATTCAAAGGAACATTAAATTCAGTAATGCTCCAGCTGCTGTGCTGTGGAATATCATTGAACCAGTGCCATGTGGCTTCATGAGCAGTAGTTAATCACCACCACAGTAATTAATGTTTAAACTCATTTGTTTTTATAACTTGGCAGTTAAGGAACACTCCATGGATCTTGATGACACCAAGCGACACATGAACACAATTGCCCAGCTGTCCTCCTTCTTTTAAGTTGCTTTCTGAGTCTGAGGAGGCATTCGTTGCCCTGTTTCTAGGCAAGGTTCTTCCTGTTCCGTAATCATGCGACGCGATGACGTAATTCGCGTCGTGATGATGTAACTTGTGTCGAAAAACGTCATCGCGTCGCAAAAACGTCATCATGCCGCCTATGCGTGATGGCATGGTGGAGACAGATGTAACAGAACGTTCTTCCGGGCTCCCGGGTTCGTGTCGTCGTTATTTCTGATCTATGCTTGGTTATTTTCCTACCCACCAGCTGATACTTACGTAATGATAATAAATCCTTATCTATAATACATTGTATCCATTAGACTGTACTGCTTCTGAATTCTGCTGTAATACATTTGTACCCTTAGGGCTCTCAGCCTTACAATCTAACAGTAAAAAAACATTTTGGAAATCTGACAAAAAATAATACTTTACTCTGTCAAGCTTTGTCAAATGTTACCATACATTTTTGTGCAAATATTAATAAGTTTCTTAAATAGTTACAAGACAAAACAACGTAAAGCACCTGTGGACCTGAACAGTCAGCACCTTGTTAAGTGCACGACTGCAAAGTCAGCAAGTTCCGATTTTTGTTTAGTGTGCTAAACTTGCAACCTGCTTTGTCATTAAATGATGCTGATGTGATTTAGAACATCAAAGGACAAATCAAATTCACAACATAGATTTTCTCTCACAAATCAAGAAACAATGCTACTGGATTATTTAATTATCAATTTTAAGGAACCCATCAGTCAGGATTTTGTGGTCTAGTGAGACAATAGAAACTGGGGGTTTTGTAATGTTGATTTTGTGCTCCACTCAATGGAAGCCATCCACCATGAAAGTCTTCCTGACATATTCTGTGGTTTGTTAAAGCTTTTGGACTGATAATAATTAGATATCAATCTGCAGTATTTTCATCCATGGACTCTATTATGTATTTGTTCATTTATTTGAAAATGCAAAATAAGGGATCGCAAAAGATATGCTCCATAATTATTTGTGTGACATGACATTTCCAAATAGACGCTCCTTTACCACCTTTTGTGGACATGTATTTTACATGGTCATTCAATAAACCAAATTATTACAAATATATATAACATAGGGAACATATGAGATATACATATACACAAGAAATTCTGTAGATACTGGAAATCCAGTACACCACACACAAAATGCTGGAGGAACCCAGCAGGTCAGGCAGCATCTATGGAGAGGAATTGAGTCAATGTTTCGGGTCGAGAACCTTCATCAGGAGTTGGATATGAGATACATATATTTTATGTCTGCTAATAATGTCACACCAATTTACCTTCTTAAATTTAAGTGTTTTAGATGCAGCTTTTAGAGTTGTTAAAACTAATACCCGACAGGCCTAATAATATGCAAAAGAGATTAAACAGGATTTCTTTAAACTGTTTACATTTGTATTCAAATAGCAGTTGTAGCCAATGCAGACAATCTTAGTCATTGCCCTCAACCTCTTCTTTGCATTGCTATAAATGCATATGCATATTAAATCAGATGATCCTGAGGTTAAAATTTATCTGCACAATGCATATTTAGATATCACTGGGGTTCAAACCTCAGTCCTTAGCGACCATCATGCACCAATGCCATTTTTATCCTCATCTCATTCCCACCAACTTCCTCCAAATTCTACCAGTCACCTATTACACAGTGGGTAGCCTGCACGTCCTTGGATGGTGGGCAGGAACCTGAACGTGGTCACAGGAAACACTAGCAAACTCCATGCACTCGATTGAACCTGGGTTGCTGGAGCTGCTGTATGAGGTGACAGGTCTACTAGCAGTGGCACCCTTCAATGTGTAGCCACAACTTGTCCAGTCTGGTCTGGCACACGTACCCTTTCACAGCCTCCACCATCAGGAGGACAATAACACCATCAGCTCCAAGTTCAACTCATACACCAGCTGTGACCTGGATATGTATCACTATTTCTTCTGTCACTGGCTCAATCAAAAGCAATTCTTTCACAAGGTTGTGGAGCCATCTACATACAGTACAAAGATTCAATCCTGGAACATTATCAAAAGTATGCAGTGTTAGACAATAAAGGATGGACTTTACAGTGATGCCAAGATTCTGTAAATGTAATTGAATTCTTTTCAAATTATGTGCTGTTAATTGGATACATTCCTGTATAACTATTCACTAATGTAGGTTCTTATATTGAAGGCATTCAACATACGAGGCGTGATTGATAAGTTTGTGGCCTATGGTAGAAGGAGTCAGTTTTTGAAAACCTAGCACATTTGTTTTTCAACATAGTCCCCTCCTACATTTACACACTTAGTCCAGCAGTCATGGAGCATACAGATCTTGGACCTCCAGAAAGTGTTCACAGTATGGGTGATTGATAAGTTTGTGGCCTAAGGTAGAAGGAGATGAGTTATTAACTTTAAACTTTGTACATAATCAATGCAAGGAGAGCTGTATAACTCATCTCCTTCTGCCTTAGGCCACAAATTTATCAAACACCCATGCTGTGGCTGGAGGTCCAAGATCTGAATGCTCCATGACCGTTGGACTAAGTGTGTAAATGTAGGAGGGGACTATGTTGAAAAATAAATGTGCTAGGTTTTCAAAAATTGACTCCTTCTACCTTGGATCATGAACTTATCAATCACCCCTCATATACTTATACAAAAATAATTAACAGGAGAAATTGTGGAGTTGCTAGAAATCCAAAGCAACACACACACAAAATACTTGAGGAGTTCAGCAGGACAGACAGCATTTGTGGAAGTAAGTAAACAGTTGATGCTTCAGACTGAGTCCTGAAGAAGGGTCTTGGCCCAAAATATCAGCTGCTTATTCACTTCCTTAGATGCTTCTCATAATTTACCTTATACTTATTGAATTTAAATAATTTCTTAAACCAAATATGTTGAAAAACTACAAAGTTTCTTAACATATGTGGCAACCTTTACAAAAAATACTGACTCAGTTATAACATAGTTTAATTTCAAGTCTTGGCTTATAAATAAACAGAATCTATTTTGTATATCCAATAAATACTGCATATGCATGTGAAAATAGTCCCACTTCGATTGAAATGGAAAGCAAAGGCAATATTTCAACAATATAGAACATCCAAATTGTTTCATTAATTTGGGGACTAAAGAATTTGACATTTCCCTTATTTAGTGGCTTCTCACGTTTATTCAAAGTATGTATACTATACACAACCTTGAGATTTGTCTTCTTTCAGGCAACCACAAAACAACGAAACTCAATAGAATTCATAAAAAAGAGACAGAAAAAACAAGAAGTAGTGCAAACAATAAAATTAAGCAAATAATTTTCAGAACTCAAGTTCATGAAAGTGAGTCAATTACTACAAAGCCAGTCACAGCCGATCCAGGAACCTGTTAGTTGCAGGCCACAGCATCAGTTCAGTGCAGAGATGAGTAAATTTCATAGAGTAGTGAGCTGAACATCAGCCCGTCCTTCTCCTCTGGCCTTGACTCTGATTTTTTCCCCCCAAGTCTTCTCCAGCATTAAAATGGGCAAATCTTGGTTATTCCTCGATTTCAGCCCAGGCTGTGCTGCTTCGATACACTATCTGGCCTGGGCCCTGATGGCTGGCTTGACCCAACCATTACAATCCGGCCTGGTGCTTAAGTTGGCCAAACAGAGGGTCGTTCCTTGCTCTCGGGCCTGAGCCGTGCTGTCTCACCTCTGCTTCATCTCGGTTCTGCTGCTTCAAATCATTTCAAAGTCCACTCTAACAATGGCCAAACATTGGCTCGTTCCCTGCTCACAGGCCCGAGCCTGGGGTTGGATCCCACCACCTAGATTCAGTGAGCAAAAGTGCAACTGTCCAACCCCTTCAGGACACATCCACAAAAACACACCAGGTCTTACAGGCAGTTCAAAAGCTCAGCTCCAAAAGGAAGTTAGAGGCTATTGATCACTTTTGAGAAAAAAGTGAGTAATAATGTAGTTAATGTTTGTGTTTGCTGCCAACAAGTTGTTGCTGTGCTTCCTTCACCAGTACCATCTTAGACCAGATGGCTCAGTTGGCTCAGTTCACATTTTGTGCAACTCCTGGGACAATGTTTATCTTGCTTATATTCTATTCACTTCTACAAAAAAAGTTTATTCAGAGCAGCTTTGTGGACAGAAAAAGTAGGGTTATAGCTAAAAAAGATAAGGACCTTCTTAGGTGCCACTTAAAATCTCAGGATGTCCCAAAGCTTCTGGGGACAAACGTTATTGTTGCAAAGTGTATAATAACATTGGACACACGACAACTGATTTGGGCCAGCCAGGTACCACAAACTATAATATGATGATCAACTAATTGATGTCATTTGACTGATAAATTTTACTCAGGATATCATGGAGAATACCTTATTTCTTCAAGAAGGTGCCATAGGCCTTTTTGCATTCACATGAGAGCACAGGGTATTCTTTAATTTAATCAGTCATCTAACTTCTGCAGTTCTGAGTGGAACTCCAAAGCTCCAAGCTTGCCTTGATATATTGCTTCAGAAGCAGTTGGAAACTGAAATGTTTGACTGGATGTACAATTAGCTATTGAAACAAAGATGACCCCGGAGAGACAATATTTCACAACTCCTTACTCTCTCCTTTTCCTTGGATTTCCTCCTTTCCAAAAGACCACTTAAAGTCACACCTTTTAAACAGCCACGTTAACTGAATTATCCAACATCTGCCCTGATACATAAAAAACTGACTAGCTACATATGCTGTAAAAACAAAGCATTTGCAAAAGACATTATTTCAAATACAGCAATCTGTTAATACCAGTGTAAAGTAATTGAATCTAGCCCCATCTCTCTTTTGAGTTAGGCAGTAGACTGACGCTGTGTAGAAATTGCCACAGAAGATGGCACACAGATCTCCAACCCAGCTTCACAACATAGCAAAGAGAAGATCAATAACATATGGCACTGTCTTCTGTTCCTTGCTACAGATCAAAACAATTACCATTTAAATTGCTCGAGAAACAAATTTAAATGATGGCCTGGAATGCTTTTAGGTGAAAACTATAGCATTTTTCTCAACTTGATTTGTTCCCTTTCCCTATACAGATCACAAGCTGGAGCAGTTACATGCCATCCGCCATATTGGACAGTAAATGTTAAACATTTTGAGATTTTCCAGAGGGAACTGACTTTTCATGCACATTCCAGGGTGTCTATATCACAAGGCAAATTCAATTCATGCATCAGAAAAGAGAATATGACACATTTTTAAAAAATTATTACAATACCTTCATAATGTCAACTTCCTGAATAAGTAATAATTATACAACTTACTTCAAGGCTCCAGGCCGTGCAGTCATGCAAGACAATGACTGGCTTCAAGTAAAAAGGCAGCAACAATTACAGGATCATTTGAAGCCAAGGGATACAATTTCCCTCACCAAATCCACCAATAAAAATATCGTCTGCCATCCTACTTATAAAGTATTACCAGTTTTGTACATTAAGTTTATAAATTCCAGAAAACCTATTTTCATTTCTCTTAGAAACATAGAAAATAGGTGCAGGCCATTCAGGGCCATTCAGCCCTTCAAGCCTGCACTGCCATTCAGTATGATCATGGCTGATCATCCAACTCAGAACCCTGTACCTGCTTTCTCTCCATACCCGCTGATCCCTTTAGCCACAAGGGCCATATCTAACTTTCTCTTAAATATAGCCAATGAACCGGCCTCAACTGTTTCCTGTGGTAGAGAATTCCACAGATTCACCACTCTCTGTGTGAAGAAGTTTTTCCTCATCTTGGTCCTAAAAGGCTTCCCCTTTAACCTTAAACTGTGACCCCTCATTCTGGACTTCCCCAACATCGGAAACAATCTTCCTACATCTAGCCTGTCCAATCCCTTTAGAATTTTATACGTTTCAATAAGATCCCCCCTCAGTCTTCTAAATTCCAGCGAGTATAAGCCTAGTCAATCCAGTCTTTCTTCATATGAAAGTCTTGCCATCCCAGGAATCAATCTGGTGAACCTTCTCTGTACTCCCTCTATGGCAAGAATGTCTTTCCTCAGATTAGGGGACCAAAACTGCACAGAATATTCTAGGTTCGGTCTCACCAAGGCCTTGTACAACTGCAGTAGAACCTCCTGTACTCAAATCCTTTTGCTATGAATGCCAACATACCATTTGCCTTTTTCACCGCCTGCTGTACCTGCATGCCTACCTTCAACGACTGGTGTACAATGACACCCAGGTCTCGTTGCACCTCCCCTTTTCCTAATTGGCCACTGTTCAGATAATAATCTGTTTTCCTGTTCTTGCAACCAAAGTGGATAACCTCACATTTATCCACATTAAATTGCATCTGCAATGAATTTGCCCACTCACCTAACCTATCCAAGTCACCCTGCATCCTCCTCACAGCTAACACCACCGCCTATCTTCGTGTCATCCGCAAACTTGGAGATGCTGCATTTAATTCCCTTGTCTAAATCATTAATATATATCATAAACAACTGGGTCCCAGCACTGAGCCTTGTGGTACCCCACTAGTCACTGCCTGCCATTCCAAAAAGGTCCTGTTTACTCCCACTCTTTGCTTCCTGTCTGCCAACCAATTCTCTATCCACATCAATACCATACCCCCAATACCATGTGCTTTAAGTTTGCACACTAATCTCCTGTTTTGTACCTTGTCAAAAGCCTTTTGAAAATCTAAATATACCACATCCACTGGCTCTCCCCTATCCACTCTACTAGCTACATCTTCAAAAAATTATATAAGATTCTTCAGACATGATTTTCCTTTCACAAATCCATGCTGACTTTGTCTGATGATTTCACCTCTTTCCAAATGTGCTGTTATCACATCTTTGATAACTGACTCTAGTATTTTCCCCACCACTGATGTCAGACTAACTGGTCTATAATTCCCTGGTTTCTCTCTCCCTCCTTTTTTAAAAAGTGGGGTTACATTAGCCACACTCCAATCCTTAGGAACTAATCCAGAAACTAAGGAGTTTTGAAAAATTATCACTCATGCATCCACTATTTCTTGGGCTACTTCCTTAAGCACTCTGGAATGCAGACCATCTGGCCCTGGGGATTTATCTGCCTTTAATCCCTTCAATTTACCTAACACCACTTCCCTACTAACATGTATTTCCCTCAGTTCCTTCATCTCACTAGACCCTCGGTCCCTCACTATTTCCGGCAGAATATGTATCTCCTCCTTAGTGAAGACAGAACCAAAGTAGTTATTCAATTGGTCTGCCATGTCTTTGTTCCCTATGATCAATTCACCAGTTTCTGACTGTAAAGGACCTACATTTGTCTTGACCAATCTTTTTCTTTTCACGTATCTTTAAAAGCTTTTACAGTCAGTTTTTATGTTCCCTGCCAGCTTTCTCTCATAATCTTTTTTCCCTTTCCTAATTAAGCCCTTTGTCCTCCTCTGCTGGTCTCTGAATTTCTCCCAGTCCTCAGGAGTGCTGCTTTTTTTTGCTAATTTATATGTTTCTTCTTTGGACTTGATACTATCCCTAATTTCTCTTGTCAGCCATGGGTGCACTACCTTCCCTGATTTATTCTTTTGCCAAACTGGGATGAACAATTGTTGTAGTTCATCCATGCGATCTTTAAATGCTTGCCATTGCATATCCACTGTCAACCCTTTAAGTATCATTTGCCAGTCTATCTTTGCTAATGCATGTCTCATACCTTCCAGGTTACCCTTCTTTAACTTCAGAACCTTTGTTTCTGAATTAACTATGTCACCCTCCATCTTAATGTAGAATTCCACCATATTATGGTCACTCTTACCCAAGGGGCCTTGCACGACAAGATTGCTAACTAACCCTTCCTCATTGCTCAATACCCAATCTAGAATGGCCTGTTCTCTAGTTGGTTCCTCGACATGTTGGTTCAGAAAACCATCCCGCATACATTCCAAGAAATCCTCTTGAAGTTACCCATTATAACTACTGTTCCTTTTTTGCATGCATTTCTAATTTCCTGTTTAATGCCATCCCCAACCTCACTACTACTGCTAGGTGACCTGTGCACAATTCCCACCAGTGTTTTCTGGCCCTTAGTGTTATGCAGCTCTACCCATATCGATTCCACATCCTCCAGGCTAATATCCTTCCTTTCTATTGTGTTAATCTCCTCTCTAACCAGCAATGCTACCCCACCTCCTTTTCTTTCCTGTCTATCCCTCCTGAATATTGAATATCCCTGGATGATGAGCTTCCATCCTTGGTCACCCTGGAGCCATGTCTCTGTGATCCAAACTATATCATATTCATTAATAACTATCTGCACATTCAATTCATCCACCTTGTTATGAATGCTCCTCGCATTGACACACAAAGCGTTCAGGCTTGTTTTTACAACACTCTTAGCCTTTATACAATTATGCTGAAAAGTGGCTCTTTTTGCTTTTTGCCCTGGATTTGCCTGCCTGCCACTTTTACTTTTCACCTTACTACTTTTTGCTCCTACCCTCATTTTACACCCCTCTGTCTCTCTGCACTTGTTCCCATCCCCCTGCCACATTAGTTTAAAGCCTCCTGAACAGCAGTAGCAAACGTTTCCCCTAGGACATTGGTTCCAGTCCAGCCCAGGTGCAGACCGTCCTGTTTTTACCGGTCCCACCTTCCCCAGAACTGGTTCCAATGCCCCAGAAATTTGAATCCCTCCCTCTTGCACCATTTTTCAAGCCACGTATTCATCTGAAATATCCTCCTATTTCTACTCTGACTAGCACATGGCACTGGTAGTAATCCAGAGATTATTACCTTTGTGGTCCTACTTTTTAGTTTATCTCCTAACTCCCTAAATTCACCTTGTAGGACCTCATCCCGCTTTTTACCTATATCGTTGGTACCTATGTGCACCACGACCACTGGCTGTTCACCCTCCCATTCCAGAATGTCCTGCGGCCGTTCAGAGACATCCTTGACCCTTGCACCAGGGAGGCCACATACCATCCTGGAGTCTTGTTTGCGGCCGCAGAAACGAGGATGTGATTCTGCTCATTTCTGTACAAAACAATCGATTGGCTATAATGGATATTTCATTAATTTATGAATGATTCAGTATTAATGCTTTGGTAGATTTGGCTGAATGGATTATTTGATTTCGAGTGTTAAAACTTAAACTGTACACCGGCCTGAGATTTTTTTAGCTTTGTTTTATCTTCAGTGACCATTGTTGTGTCTCTGTTTTGTAATGTATACATACTTTGATAATAAATGAACTTGAACTTTGGAGTGGAAATAACAAGGTGTAGCCGGGTAGAACTAGGAATTGCGCCTATTGGTTCCAGTTGGAAGGAAAATAGTGGAGAACATTCCTCCCTAAAGTTTATTCTGTGCCTGGTATAAAGGAACATTATTTTTTGATCTCCTCTGAGACATGAAGCTAGGTACCTGGGTTTTCACAGGGGTGCATTTTGAATGCTTTAATTGCTGTCCAAATTCACAAATGGGGGTATGTATGGTGGGGGTTGGCTAGGGCAAGTCACCTTGAAGAAGCTTCCTGTTCACATGTGCTTAGGCCAGGGTATAGTTTATAGTAGAAGACTATGTATGTCTTTGTGAGAACCACTGTGTAACCTTTGGTTTAGCTTGAACCTGTGGGACTTACATGCGTGGTCTCAAATTTCCATGTGAACCTGAGGCACTGACACACTTTATTGTATTGATGTAGCAACTTTACTTAAAAGGTTTATTGCATTGATGCATTTTATTTTACACTGTGATAGACAGTTTTGAGACTTTACAATCTTTAGCACATGGCTCATTGATGCTATTCTTGCACATTACTCAATCTGATTGTAACTCAGGAGCTGTATTTTATTTGAAAACTGACATGCCTTTCTAAGTGCAACATTTAAAGAAAACTTGTTTGTTAATGAAATTTGTTATAGTTTTATATTAGTGTCTGACTGTCTGCTCATACGTCTAGCTCAGCCATTACACTAGGAAACGAAATGCAGGAACACTCTTTGGACATTGTCCAGAATCAGGCACAGTACAGCCTTCCCTTGACTACTGGTGGTTATAAAACCAAGAGCTTGAGCTTTAGAAATAGAGCTTTTAATTTATTTATGGGTGAGGATATTGCTGGTAAGCCAGCATTTATTGCAGACATAAGAGACTACAGATGCTGGAATCAGGAGACAGAAAGAAAATAGTCAGTGGGTCAGGTAGCGGTGGAAATCTTATTTCAGGTCAAGAGCTTTCATCAGTTCAAGTTTAATTGTCATTTAACTATATGTAGGAATACAGCCAAATGAAATAGTGTTCCTCTGGGGTGAGATGGAATATACAGAACCAACAGTTACACAGATAGCAGAAAAAAGTTACAAATTATTAACAAAATAACAATAATACAGCATAGTGCTTGTGTAACATGGCCTGTAGAATAATGGTGCAATGATGTTGGCCTGGAGCCATGTTCCTGCAAGAACAAGCCTGCAGCAATTCCTTATTTCGTGCAAGTGCAGCCACAGACAAACACAATAAAGATTTTCTTCCCAAGAGGAAACACGGAGGGCAGCAGTGACAGGAGAGGGGCCATTCCCCAACCCAGTACAGAATCCAGTGGGCCACAACCAGCTCTGCTGTCTCCTTCGCTGGGAACTGCAACAGGCAACTCCGACACATGAGGGCCTTGTCTACACAACGACTGAGGTAAAGCAACTCCCTTGCCAATGAGCCAGTGAATTGAGGGACTTGCAGCATTCTACATTACTAATGTCCAACAGGATCTTGCGTTCACAAAGAAAAATGTCCAAGACAATCACTCATACTGCCTGTTGGATTGTACACAGTTCCTCACTGAAGTAGGCTACAACCCTGTGTGTAACAAGTCCAACTCTATTGCTATCTAGCAACTCGCTAGTGAGGTAGATCTGCCACACTTGATGTCCTTAATATCCAGAAGAGTCATGCAATTGTAAAAAAGACAAAGGATGAACACGTTCACTTTGGTTTGGACCCAGAGCTGCTGCATCTGATCACACTGTCATCTTACTGAAATCTGGAAGCATTTATGTATTTCTAAAGGCCTTAACAAAGTGGTGATGAGGCTAATACTTGGACTGTTTCTGGTGAAGGTACTCCCACAATTCTGATGGGCAGGATGCTCCATGATTTGGACCCAGTGGCAATGGACAATTCTGAATTGATATTGTTCTATTAAAAGTTTGGTTGGAGAAGCTCTAGATATGTACCAGGAGGCAAAATGCAAACCATCTACTGTACCATCCATGTGATCTGGATCTGAAATAATAACTATTCCTCTCTCCAGAGGTGGTACCTGATCTGCTAAGCATTTCAACATATTCTGTCTTTTTATTATATATGAAAGTAATTGAGATTCAAGTGATATGATAAATCTGAAGTAATCTCAAGCGGAGTCACAGTGCACAAATAACAAATAACTGCGGCAAAAAATATTCCAATATTACATGATAATTGCAGATACTATTTTACGATTATACATCAGTTTCTCTTGTTCAGATACTTAAATCTAATCTTTGACATGGCAAATTTTAACTGTAAAGAGTAATTCCATGAAGATGTTTTGTTTTCCCCCAACAAAATGATGAAAATACCTTTACTATGCAAGATGATAGCTTGAGGTCACTTGATACAATACATCCTTGCTGAAAAGGACATACTTTAATTTTAAGCAACCAGTTATCAAGCTGTCACACTGATTTCCATCACAACTGGTAGGGAGCAACTACAGATCTTTCTCCCTGGCCATGCACATATTGCAAATTCCACAGATCACATTTCTGGGAACATCGCTTGAAGGAAATCAAGGGCAGTCATTTCAATCCATCTTGAGTTGTGTTGATATTTATGATCTTTTTTCGACTTTACTTCCTGGAGTACTATTCCATATGTTTATTAAAGAGAGGTTACCAACCTACTGATAGCTGTTCCATAATTTGCTATTGTGAATAGGCATGGCTTAAGTACAGGCAATAGAATATATAACATGAAGCAATCAACAGAAGGGATACAAGAGTTTTAGAAATGTTGGAAACTATTACAAAAGCAAATTAGAAGAAATCAGTATAACAACATGACTAAACAATCTCAGAATAAAATTCCTCACTGGTCACCTTTGTCTATCCTGTTTCTCAAACTAGGAACACTTTCTAGTTGAAACTGAAAATTCACTTACAAAGTTGATGTAGGAACACTGGTACAGAGGAAAGCATATTGCTGAAAGCACTCTACATCTTCTCTCCTCTGAATTATGCAGTTTTCTTGACTTTCATTTAGCATTGGCCCTATTCCTGTGACGTGAGGCCTAGGCAAGGATGGCAAGGACTCATGTTCTGGAGTACCTGGGACTAGAATCGAGACACAACTTCAAAACTGAGAGAAGAGCAAGGATCATGACTAGATGCTAGATGAGAAACAAAACGAAACAGAAAGCCTAAGCACAATCATAGACCGAACTAAAGTTGAGCTGATGATCAAGCACCAAACCTCCTTCTTCTGACTTTTAATGGCAGTTGGCAGTTCAACTTAAAGGTGCATTGCCACCACCAACTGGACTGCAGTGTGGTGTAGAGAGTGGGGAAATAAATCCCCTTCTAGTTCTTTATCAAATGAAAACTAAATTACCCCAAATAGCCTTGTAGATTTTAAATAATGAAAAACAATATTGCATAGCCAGCGCACCAATTGTGAGTTAGAGAGCTATGAGGGAGGAAGTGGCACACAGGTCCCAGAGCGAAGTTTAAAAGAGGAAAGCCTCGTGGATACTCGGCTATAACTGGTGCACCGATTCTGTGTTGGAGAAGAGGAAAGGTTCAGGCATAAAAGGAAGACCCTGCCTAATGGAGCGGTCATCAACAGAGTGGTCTGAGTCAGAGTGGTAGGACTTTGGCTCATTTGGTCTTCAGCAAGGTAAACGGGTAAGTGGACTTTATTCTTACCTTGCAGTTTTTGAGGAATAGAGAGCATGACTGTAGGGTTAGTACTTTGCTCTGGGTTTCAGATGTGGGAATCCTGGGAATCTTGCAGTCTGCCAGATGGTCACATCTGTGCCAGGTGCATCGAGATGCAGCACCTGAGAGACCGTGTTAGGGATCTGGAGCTGCGGCTTGATGACCTACAGCTTATTAGGGAAAGTGAGCAGGAGATAGACAGGATCTAGAGGGAGTTAGTTACCCCAAGGCTGCAGGAGTTAGATAAGTGGCTGACTGTAAGGAAAGGGAAGGGAAGAGCTCAGATAGTAGAGTGCAACCCCTGTAGCCATCCCCCTCAGTAATCATTATCTCGTTTTGGATGCTGTTGAGGGGGGTGTCCTGGAAGAGGACGACCATGGTGATCGGGTCTCTGGCACTGAGCCTGGTTCCGTGGTGCAGAAGGGAGAGAAGAAGATGAGGAATGCGGTAGTCATAGGGGATTCAACACTGAGGAGAATAGACAGGAGGTTCTGTCAGCCTGATAGAGATACCTGCATGGTGTGTTACCTCTCAGGTGCCAGGGTACGGAATGTCTCAGATGGGGTGCAGGGTATTCTGAAGGGAGAGGCTGAACAGCCAGAAGTCTTGGTACACCTTGGTACCAGTGACATTGGTAGCAAAAGGGAGCAGGTCCTGAAGAGAGAATTCAGGGAGTTGGGTAGGAAGCTGAAAAGTAGGACCTCCAGGGTGGTAATCTCAGAATTGCTGCCTGTGCCATGTGCTAATGAGTGCAAAAATAGCATGATCAGATATATTAATGTGTGGCTGAGAGACTGGTGTAGGGGGAGAGTTTCGGGTTCCTGGATCACTGGGGCCTCTTCTGGGTGGAGGTACACCTGTACAAGAAGGACAGGTTACCCCTGAACCCACAGGGGTCCAATATCCCAGCAGGCAGGATTAATAGAGCTGCTAGGGAGGCTTTAAATTAATTTGGCAGGGGGATGGGAACTGGAGAGATAGGACTGATGAAAGGGGAAATAGAAATAACTCAAAGATAACGCGCAACAGAGATGATGGAAAAGACAGACAGGAGATGAGGCATAATCACAGCCAGTAGGATGACTTACAGGGCAATAGAGGCATGGTGCAGTTAAAACAGAAAACAACAAATGCTGGACTGAAAATGTTATATTTGAATTCATGCAGCCTAAGAAATAAAACGGACGATCTTAAAATTCAGCTACAGATTGGCAAGTATGACATTGTGGCCATCTCTGAAACTTGGCTAAAGGATGGCTGCCATTGGGAGCTGAACGTCCAAGGGTATATGGTGTATTGGAAAGATAGGTTAGTAGGCAGAGGGGGTGGTGTGGCCGTGTGTATAAGAAATAATATTAAATCATTAGAAAGGGATGACATGGGATTTCGGGAATCGGCTGAGCTAGATTGCATGTTGTGTAATGATCCAGAGGTGATAAGAGAGCTTAAGGTTAAGGAACCCTTAGGGAACAATGATCACAATATGATTGAGTTCACTTTGAAATCCGAGAAGGAGAAACTAAATTCCAATGTGTTGGTATTTCAGTGGAATAAAGGAAATTACAATGGCATGAGCGGCGAACTGGCCAAAGTTGACTGGAAAGGGACACTAGCAGCAAGGACAGCAGTACAGCAATGGCGGGAGTTTCGGTTAAAAATGAGGGAAGTGCAAGACAGATATATTCCAAATAAGAAGACATTTTTGAATGGAAGAAGGACACTAACATGGCTGACAAGTGAGGTCAAAGCCAAAGTAAAAGCAAAAGAGAAGGCATACAAGGAAGCCAAAGCTAATGAGAAGATAGAGAACTTGGGAAGCTTTTAAAAACTTGCAGAAGGAAATTAAAAAAATCATTAGGAAGGAAAAGATGAATTATGAAAGGAAGCTGGCAATTAATATCGAAGAAGATATTAAAAGCTTTTTTAAGTATATAAGGAGTAAAAGAGAGTTGAGGGTAGATATAGGACCAATAGAAAATGACGCTGAAGATATTGTAATGGGAGACGCAGAGGAACTGAATGTGTATTTTGCATCAGTCTTCATAGTGGAAGACATCTGCAGTATACCAGATATTCAAGAGTGCTGGGGAAGTGAAGTTTGTGCAGTGAAAATTATGACTGAGTAGGTGCTCAGGAAGCTTTCTAGTCAGAAGGTGGCTAAATCTCCTGCACCTGATGGAACATCTTTTGGGTCTAAAGGAAGTAGCTGGAGAGATTGCTGAGGCATTAACAATGATCTTTCAAGAATTGATAGGTTCTGGCATTGTACCCGATGACTGGAAAATTGCATGTGTTACTCACTCTGCTATTTAAGAAGGGTGGGATGCAGCAGAAAGGAAACTATAGACCTGTTAGCCTAACATCAGTGGTTGTGAATTTGTTGGAATTGATTGTTAGGGATGACATTATGGAGTACCTGGAGGCACATGACAAGATAGGCCAAACCCAGCATGGTTTCCTGAAAGGAAAATCCTGCCTGACTAACCTACTGCAATTTTTTGAGGAAATTACAAGCAGGGTGGACAAAGGAGATGCAGTAGATGTGGTGTACTTTAATTTTCAGAAGGCCTTTGATAAGGTGCCACACATGAGGCTGCTTAGCAAGATAAGAGCCCATGGAATTACAGGAAAGCTACTAGCATGGGTGGAGCATTGGATGACTGGCAGAAAACAGAGACTGGGAGTAAAGGGATCCTATTCTGGCTGGCTGTCGGTTACCGGTGGAGTTCCACAGGGGTCGGTGTTGGGACCGCTGCATTTTACAATGTTTGTCAGTGATATGGACTCTGGGATTCATGGATTTGTGGTTAAATTTGCCGAAGATACAAAGATAGGTGGAGGAGCAGGTCTTGTTGAGGAAACAAAGAGCCTGCAGAGAGACTTAGATAGTTTAGGGGAATGGGCAAAGAAGTGACAAATTAAATACAATGTTGGAAAGTGTATGGTCATGCACTTTGGTGGAAGAAACAATCAGGCAGACTATTAATTAATTGGAGAGAGAATTCAAAATGCAGAGATGCAAAGGGTCTTGGGAGTCCTTGTGCAGGATACCCTAAAGGTTAACCTCCAGGCTGAGTTGATGATGCAGAAGGTGAATGCAGTGTTGGGATTCATTTCCAGAGGTATAGAATACAAGAGCAGTGATGTGATGTTGAGGCTCTGTTAGCCACTCCTGAGACTACACTTGGACTATTGTGTGCACTTTTGGGCTCCTTATTTTAGAAAGGATATACTGACATTGGAGATGGTTCAGAGAAGATTCATGAGAATAATTCCAAGAATGAAAGGGTTACCGTATGAGGAATGTGTAGCAGCTCTTGGGCTGTATTCCCTGGAGTTCAGGAGAATGAGGGGGGATCTCATTGAAACATTCCAAATGTTAAAAGTCATGAACAGATAAGATATGGCAAAGTTATTTCCCATGGTAGGGAAGTCTAGGACAAGAGGGCATAACTTCATGATTGAAGGACATCCATTAAGAACAGAGATGCTTAGAAATTATTTTAGTCAGAGGGCGGTAAATCTGTGGAATTTGTTGCTAAGAGTGCCTGTGGAGGCCAAGTCATTGGGTGTATTTAAGTTAGAAATAAATAGGTTCTTGATAAGCCAGGGTATCAAAGGGTATAGGGTGAAAGCAGGGGGGTGTGGATGACTGGAAAAATTGGATTAGCCCATAATTGAGTGGTGGAGCAGACTCAATGGGCTGAATGGCTGACTTCTACTCCTATATCTTTTGGTCTTATGGTCTTATATTGTTAAAGTCAGTTTCATAACTTAAAGTTTGTACAATGAAAACTGTTAATCCCCAAAGCTAGTAGTGCAGCCTGCATTTGCTTTCTTTCAACCTTATATGCTTCACATTGTAAAAGATTATGTTCAACTGTTTAATAATGATGACAAAGCCTACATACCCCAGAGTGATGTTTTCCAACAAGAGACAAAGAATGATTAAGCATAGCAGGCCCAATTCTAAGTTGTTAATATAATTTCTTCTCTTTTTGTCCTACCCCCTTCTCCCATCAATCCAACAGTTTTGTGTATTTTGTAAAGTTGTCTCCCCTTTTGAATATTATCCCACAAGTCTTGCCAGAATCTACTACTTCTTAGTCCCCACCAACCCTTTAGCTTCTGATTTGCTAAAATGAAAGGTCTATATCCACAGATGAATGTTTAACAGCTTCTTTGGACAAACAATGAACCTGCTCATTCCCCTCAACACCCCTATGTGCAGGGATCAATAAGATGACATGTAGACCAATATTTTAAATGGGAAATTAAGTTTGAAGAGTCTCTAGCAGTAGATCTGACAGACTGCTAGAATGATCTGTTTTAAGACTAGTCAAAACCGAAAAAGAACCTGAACAAATTATAGCATTGCAAGGACAGATTTCCTCCACCCACTGTAAGCCCAAAATGATGGCAACCAGTTCTGCAGGATACGCTGATAAATAGTTAGTAAGACATTTCTTCACTGTTACCTGTAATTCTGGCACAAAACAAACCGGACACACTGACATTCCCTGTTAAATTTTCTTTTGATCCATCAGTAAGAATGGTTAACATAACACAATAATTCTCCTTAACATACTGATGAACAAACAGACTCTCAGGCATATCAGGATCCTTGGATTTCATTAAGTCATGCAACCTAAAATCAACTAAGGTCATTGGAAAAGACTATGGTGGGGTTACTGAAAAAGCTACAGTGGGACAAATTACATAATCTAACAAACGCATATTCCTAGCGTGATGAGAGCCCAGCCACCCAAAACTAAAAAATTTCTTCTCGTGATATTCCCAATAGTCTTCCAAACACAAATAACAGGGTGATCAATCCTCTGCCCCCTCAAGCTAACCCAGTATGTAACAACAACTTCGAACTTCAAAGCTGTAAGGATAATTGTCCCATTTCAACCAGCAAAGCTGAAACAAGAGACAACCTTACTGGACAACAACAGGCTTAAAGCCAGTGCTTGGATCAATCATATTGAAACATCTTAAATTTGAAGATGTCGCTGATCCATAAGCCACACAGCCAAAGATCAAGTACCAATCTAATTACACAAGTATATATGGTCAGATTTTCAAATCGCACCAAAGAATACCCACGTAGACACCCAAGGATATTTAATGTCCCTTTACATTTGTCAATTATGTTACTGATGTGGTGCTTCCATGACAGCTTATTATCCAGGCATATGCCAAGAGCAGACATTTTGAGTTTGACTATATAATTTCAAATTAAGTGTGTGTCTATTGATCCTTTGTAAAACACACAACTTGTGTTTTAGCTACTGAAAACTTAAAACTCCATCAATTTACTCAGTGTTCAACCTTATTAATTGCTAATTGTATCCTTTATACAGTGAAATTGAATTTTTTCCTCTGATCCACAAAGCTCCATCATCTGCAAAAAGTCATTTCCCCACCCCAGTACTTATCTCAGAGAAAATATCATTAATCATGATATTAAACAATAAAGAGCTACAAATACTGCCTTGTGGAGTCCTATTCTCTATCTCCTAGAAGCCTGAATTGTGGAATGAGCTTCCAGTAGAAGTGGTAGAGGCAGGTTTGGTATTGTCATTTACAGTAGAATTGTATAGGTTTATGGACAGGACAGGAATGGAGGATTATGGGCTGAGTACGGGCCAGTGGGACTAGCTGAGTGTAAGCGTCGGCACGGACTAGAAGGGCCGAGATGGCCTGTTTCCGTGCTGTAATTGTTATATGGTTATACCTTTCCTACCCTTACCTGCATAGACTTTCCAAATAAAAACTCAAAAAAAATTATATAGCCTTTCTCTCACTCCCAATTTCCATAATTTAATCATAAGCTTTTTCTATATTAAAGAATACTGCTATTGCAGCTGCTTTATTTACCTGTGCTTTCGTAATATCATCTTCCAAACATAAAACTGAATCCAATGTCATTCTAACCTTTTGAAATCTGCTCTAATAAAATGCCATATCATCGATTTTTTTTCCAAAATGCAATTCAACTGCTCTATTACCATACACTCCACAAGTTTACATAGATGGGACATTAATGATATTGATCTATAACTGGAAGGATGCGACAGGAGTTTTCCAGGTTTTAGAATAGGCACTACTACTGCCATCTTCCATGGGAGTGTGGGCGAGAAGATGGCCTGAATTCCAAATATGATATAAAAATTTTAGTATTATCTTCAGAGTTGTCAGCTGTATGTTTAAACATACAACAACTTATATCATTCTTTCCTGGAGCTATTTGACCTGTACTGTTAATACCTTCCTTAAATTCACACAATGAAAACTCTACATCACTAATACTATCATTGCTATAGCTAGCTCCCAACACATCAGGGTATTCAGTTAGAGCCTTATCCCTTATCCCTACCTTATCCCTAGTCACTTAAATTACCTTGATTATGAATTACAACAAATGATCAAGCCAGTAACTCAACCTTCTACATTTCAGTAACAATCGAATTACCTTCTTTAATCAATACTGGAATGTTATGGCCCTATGATTTTCTCCCACCCATTTTTTAAAATCATTTCCCAAACATCTCCAAGTTTAATTTTCCTTCCAATACCATCACAATATGACCTCCAGTAAACCTTTCTCACACAGTCTTTATACTTATACTTAATGGCACTTAGAGGGTAATACTTCTTAACTTTCCTAAACACTTTATTTCTCTCCCTAACTGCCTCTGCACACTCCTCAGTCCATCATGGTACAGCCTTCCTCCTATTAATGCCCTTTTTAATAGGAATCACTTCCAGAATGCTCGAAACTCAAGTTAAATCTGTAGCAGTTTCAGAACTATTATGAACATTAAATCTCATGCCCCCCATCGTTGAGACACACAACATGTGAAATATCAAAAAAATTCTTCTACAATCAAACCATCCTGCAAATAACCCCAGTGAACTATGTGAGTTAAAATCCCCACACTGTATGACCCTTAGTGAGCTAGAGCTACATATGCTTTCCAGCATATCAGTCAAGAGCTTTCCACGAGTGTTATAAAAATTTACCACTTTAAGGCTCCTTCCTGTTGAATCAAATACTTCTATTACAAGAGCCTCACATACTTAATTTACATCCACAGCTCTATGTCCTATCCCTTTCTTTATAAAACTTGCAACACTACCCCCTACCAATTAATCTATCACACTTAATTACAATATAACCCTGCAAGAAAAAACCTAAAATGTGGTAACCTCAAGGTTTTCTGAATGCATACAATATCAGGTGTTTTTGATAAATCAGAAATAAACTTATTAAACTCTGGACAATCAGAAATCAGGCTTCTCACATTCCACTGCAATATCCTTGTGCCCTTATGTACCTTCACAAGGAGACTGAAATATTGATACCCCACCCATTAGAGCTTCATTTACAGCTTCTCACATAACACCTGTTATACCAAGATACTTTTCAACAGCTTTCACAATAATTTTAATTTAAATTCACTAGGGTGGCTGCAGTGTGGGTGCGATGAGGGAAATGTGACAGTTGTGTGTAATTCAAAGGAAGCATTGTGCACGCATTGTAAATATGGAATTTTCCTTGATCTTTATCATATAAAATGTCATGTAGTGTTGGGTCACATAACACAGTGACTTTGTTCATGTAACAGCCATCAGTAGTACAGAAAGATCAAGCTCTTTGGAGGTTCAAACACAAAAAAAAAGCCCGACTTTCCAGTGCATTACTAAATTAGATTTACTTTGCATTTTGGTTAAGGTATAAAATCAAGAGCTTATTTGCACCCTCAGGTGGCTGTAAAACATTCCAGGCCACTATCATGTAGAAGTTCAAAGTTCAAAATAATTCATTCTCAAAGTACATACTGTATACATTATCATATACAATCTTGAGATTAACTTTCTTGCAGACATTCAGACTAAATTCAAAGAAACACAATGGAATCAATGAAAGGCTGTACAGAAGACAGACAAATAACTATGTGCAAAGGACAGCAAATTGCAAATACAAAAAGTAAGGAAATTCTCCCATATAAAATCAATGGACCGCAGGCTGTATAAATCTGAAATTGAAACAGAAAGTGATGAGGATGGGGGGGGGGGGGGGGTAAAAAGCTCAGCAGATCCACAAACCTGAAACAGTAACTGTTGCTCTTTCCACAGATCCTACCTGACCTACTCACTCGTACTTTTGCCTCCAAGAATCTTGGAGCATCACTAAAACAGATTACCTGCTTAATATCAAATTGCTGTTTTTGGAGAGCTTGCTGGATGTAGCAACTGCTTTGCCTGCTGATTCTGTTTCCTACATTACAATAAAGTTCAAATCTTATTATCGACAGCACACAGCATATTGTACAAATAGTACATATAGTTACGAATTCAGAAAAAAAACATAAGTCACAAAGAAAAAATACTAATATAGCCCATCCCTGAGTGTCATGACTGTAAAATTGACAGTTAGTTCTCCTGATCCAGGTTATTTTTCCCCTGAGTAAATACTGGAGAGCAGCACCAATATTATGGGGTCAACCCCCACCCCGAATACAGATTACAGCGCTCTTCGCAGGGGCTCTCACTCACCACCTCAGTGCTTCCTCTCCAGGTTGGCTGCAACAGGCAACCTCATGGCCTCAGCCTAGTTTTGTCCACAACCAAGGCAACACAGCTTCCCCCACCGCTGGTCTCCCCAGTGAACCAGTAAACTAGACTTGCAGAATTCTACATTACTAATATCCAATAGGGACTTGTAATCACAGTAGAAACTTTCGAGACAATCACTCAATTGCATACCATCCAACGCTACACAAGTCCAGGTGACAACACAACAATGGTATGCACTAAGTCCAGCTCCATTGCTATCGAGCAATGTACTGATGGGACAATCTTAGAATACTTGAAGTTCTTAGTGTCCAGTTGTTACTTGCAATCATAAAAAATACTAACAAAACAGACAAATACACCTTTGATTGGACCCAGAGTGGCCACTGCATCCTAGTGTGCTGCCATCTTACCATCTTTTGAAGTACAGTGACTGTACTTGAAAATTACTTCATGGATTGTAAAACAAGTGGAGAGACTTTGAGTCAATATAATGTGAGGTTTTCTCTTGCTGAGCAACATCTGAGCATGAAAGTATTTTCCCATTTAAAAAAGGAAGCAAATTTACAATGTATTAATCATAAGTATTTGAATGCATTGAGATAACTAGTAGAAAGCTTAATTCTATTTATCAGACTATTGTAACACATTTGTGAAGTGCTTATTGAATTTTAATGGTACACTTGTCCGGCAGTAATTTATTGATAACTTTTTGGCTGAAGACAACAATAAATTTTGTTGCCTTAAATGAAAAGTTAGCTGGGCTCTGTAGATTATAGAAAATTAGATCACAATGATATCATTTGGCAACTTCAGGTATCTGGAATGCCTATAATGTGAAATTAATTCAAAAAGGGAAGCAGAGCCAGTACTGTAAAATCTTGTAATCTTCTAATGATGTCTGAATGGTTTTTAATTAAATGAACAACACCAGCGGAAGGGACCGTAGAATAGATTGAGTACTGGATTAAAGTTCATGCTGACAGGAGACCTGATCAAATGCGGTTAATCCATTTCATTTCTGTCTTCCTTTCATCTGTGTAAGTATAATTATCATGTTACATAGTGGCAGCCCTTTAGATGTTTGACAAAGTAAAATAGGAATTTGTAGAGCGCAACATCATTTGTTTAATGAATTAAAACCTCTGCAGTCCAGGGGATGAAAGGTTCACAGGAATTAAGGTTCAGAAAAAGTAGGAATATAAAGAGCACAGGAAAGAACTCAAACAGGGAATTAGATAGGCAAGAAGAGGTAATGAATTGTCCCTGATAGATAGGATTAAAGAAAATCCAAAGGCATTGTATACATACATTAAAGACGAGGCTAGTTCGGGAGAGAATAGGATCACTCAAGGATAAAGGAGGGAATTTATGCATGGAGCCAGAGAACATGTGTGAGCTACTAAATACATCAGAATTCATCAAGGAGAAGGGCATAGAGTATAGTAGGAGCAGTGCGGTGAATGACAATAATGTAGAGCATGCTGAGATCAAAAAGGAAGTTATTTTTGTTCTGTTAAAGAGTACTGAGGTGGCTAAATCTCCAGGGCTTGATGGGACCTATCCCAGATTATTGAGAGAAAATACTTAGGGATAGGATTTTGGAAAAATGTATTCATTATGGACACGGCTTTGTGTGGGGCAGGTAATGTTTCACAAGCTTGACTGAGATTTTTGAGGAGATGGTGAAAATGATTGATGAAGGTAGGGCAATGGATGTTGTCTGTATGGATCTTAGTAAGACATTTTACAAAATCCTTCCTGGTTAGTTGACCCGGAAGAATAAGATGCATAGGAACCATGGTAATATTGCAGATTAGATTCAAAATTGACTGCTGGGGATTGTAGTAGGAGAGTACACAATAGTGGCATTTAAGAGGAATTTAGACAGGCATTTTAACATGTAGGGAATGGAAAATTTTGGATCATATACATACAGGTAGATTTATTTTGATATGGCATCATGATGCACACAGACAATATGGGCTGAAGGTCCAAATCTTTTTCTGTACCATTCTGTATCCTGAGACATTACATCACCAATGGAACTATTAATGAAAATACAACAAACATCATGCTGCTTTGGAATTTGCAGTTGTAAAGGTAGAAGTAAGATTTTCAGTGGTATTTTGTATTCTACCATTGTTTGCTTCAGAAATTTATGGGACATAATTCAGTAATGGAAAATAAAATAATTATATCCTCTGTTCATTACAAAAAGGCTCCAACGTAAACTAGGATACTGAAATCACCGGATGACTTAGTTGAAGAGCAAAAAGAAGACAACTGAATTTAAAATGTAAAGTACCTGGAAAATTGGCTGAAGAATGAAAATCAGAATTCATGGATGCAGGGATGAAGATGACCATGAGAGAGTCACAAGAGACAGCAGATGCTAACATCTGGAGCAACACACAACACACTGGAGTAACTCGCCTGCTCAGGAACATCTATCGAGGAAAATGGACAGTCAACATTTAGGGTCAAATGAAGGACCCCAGCCCAATATGTCGACTGTTCTTTTCCCTCTGGATTAAGACTAACAGGAGGTGTGTTTCCCACCAATACTCTAAATGCGTGGTGCGCTGCAGGGGTATTATTTAAGAAGGGAAGAATTTATCTCTCAATATATAGATGCAGAATAAAGCAGTGCAAGGAAGTTACTTCTGCTACAAAGCATGAAATAATGCAAAGAAAATGTCATCTGACATATTTTCTCTAATGTCTCCCATGCGATAAATTGCTTGGTGTAATTCAGTAAAGCAGCAATGTTATACATATTGTATCTGTACAAATATCAATCAGATCAGTTTTGGTAATATAGTTTAGTTGAGAATGCACATTGATAGATCTCACCACTCTCCAAGAATTATTCACCAGGATAGGCTGGAAGGAATGATGAGAAAGGCTTCTTTTGAAATGAAGTACAGATACTACCTTCATGGAGGAGGTCCAAAGCCTGAAGAAATATACTCAATGTTTTAGGAACAGCTTCTTCCCCTCCACCATCAGGTTTCTGAATGGTACATAAACCTATGAATTCTGCTAGTTTATATGTACCTGTATAAGTATCGCACTGAATTGCAGCTGCAAAACAACAAATTTCATGACTTAAGTTAGTTATAATAAACTTGATTCCGATTCTGAGATGGGAGCACATCTGAAAGAGAAAGGGTTGGGCACTAAATTGTTAAGTGGTGACACACAGAGGAGACAAAAAGAAGGGTTGCTATCCTTAAAAAAAATGTACGCTTTGGCTATCTTGCTCATATGGATATAATTCGGATTTTGGCATTCACTGGGATGAAGGAATTACAAGAAAGCCAACAACCAGCAAATAAATGATGCAGCTCGATTACAGAGCAAACCTGATTTAGTTTTTTGTCATTAGATTTAGGAAGAAAAAATGAGCAATTTTGTGAATTAATGTTCCTACGATTGAATATACAGCATGTCACAATGACAGTTAACAGTTAAAATATTATCTAAATGTAATTGCAATTATAGGGAATGGAATTTAATGTTATACATAATGAGCTTTGAAATAGTATAAAGCTATGAGAGATCTTAGATGAATTCACTTTTTGTTGGCTCTGTATGGATGACTGCATCTTGCATAAGAATGACATGCAGCCAGTTAGCTGTGAATTTTATTCTCATCGGCTCTCTAAATTTTCCAGTGAGAGCGAAAGAAGATGTGTTTTTCTTTCTACAAGAACCAAATGAAGAGGTATGTATTACAAGTCTGCTGGGGTGTGTCATTGTGAAATCAGGCACACTTAATTTTGCTCTATATTTGAATATTTCAACAAAATTATCAATATTTACTTGACTTTCCAGAATTAGCTGAAAAAAAGAGCAGCAAATATCCCTTGACATTTTGAAGGCATATAGCAATTTCTCACTCAACTATAAGTTAACTGTTTACTCCTCATAACATAGTACATGCATCAAATACACAAATTGCTGGCTTTGCTATTGATAATATTTATTTCAAAGGAGTTCTTTTCATGTGACACTTCATGACTTTTCACAGTAAGCCAGTTACAGTATACTTTTTATATCAAGGCTTATCAGATTCAGTTTTGATGCAAATTAAATTCAGACATTCAGATCCTGTCCATTCCAACAAGCTAAATACATGCAACTTAAGCAACATTCACTCCCAAGCCGAAATGTCCCTGAAGGCAAAGGGAAATGGAGAATTAATTAAATCACCCTGCATCTTTTTTTTGTGCAAGCGTGATAATTATTTTATAATTTTACTCAAAGTCCTGTTGAGATGCATCTGGTTAATTTGTAGCTCATTCGCAGAGTGTCCTGCAGGTGCAAACTAAATAATCATAGCTAGCTGTGCTATGAGAAATGTAGGCTAATTCCATCTGCAGCGCAGTTTTCCCGACCTCAGTGTGAGTTTTGTGAAAGATTGAATGAGCACATACACATTGCAAAGGCACTACGTTCGTGGCATTGTAAAGCAGGCCACATCTGCTGCTGCCAATTGCTTAACACTGGTTCCATCCTTGCGATAAAATCTTAGAAAATAAAAGAGTGAAGATATGTCTGTACACGCGAGGTTACATACATAGCTCTGTTAGGACATCCAGAAACTGATTAATTATTGAGTCATTTAAAGATACCCAAAGGATCTTTGATTCACTCGGATTAAGAAAAATAGAGATAATTACTTTTGATTGCAAACATGTCTGGACTTTTGCAACCTTGGTGTGTTCATTTTGACAACAGATCCAGTAGAGTCTAATACAAAATCTGTGTTGGTAAAATGCTCCTGCTGATAATAAATACAACATCAGAGATGCTACATTTGGAAAGAGGAGGAACAAATTCTTTCCTGCTTTTGATAATAGAGTATGCCTAAATTGCACACAAACTTGTGATGAATTATACAGATACAACAAGCCCAAGATCATAATGACTGTACCTCCAGAACTACCCAATTATCAACCTATCCATCAAAGAGACATTGAAGAACTTGGGGGAAAAAAAACAATAAAGCAGCACGGAAATCCAGACTAATAAGGGAAAATTAATCTGGAAATAATCTTTACTTGCTTTTTGTGCCAACAAATCTTTCTTAGTGTTCTCCAGTCATTAAAGCAGCAAGGACCATATGTTTCACAGTCAAGGTAGCTGCACTAATTGATGGAGTCTGATCTCCCTGCTAGCACAATAACCACAGGAGAAAATGTTACAACTCCTCAATTCTTTGCAATTCCTTTTAATCTATCAGGCTGAAGGAAAAGATTCTTGAGATTTCAATTCAGTTTGTTCTCCTAATTACCTGCAGGATCTGCATTCAGGTTTTTTTTCCCCCACAGCTTCCTTAGAAAACCCAAATATCTGTGCACCTCAGAGTTCAGGAATCTTTCACCAACTAGATAATATGTATATTTTAATATTTTTTCCTACAACATGAGGAGACAAGAAAAAGAACTCAAAAATGGGAGAAGATATAGACCATCCAGCCCCCTCACAACTGCCCCGCCATTCAATCTGATCATACCAGGCATTGACTTCACTTCTATGCCAGATCCCCATAGCCCCAATCTTTCAAAATCTCCAATTTTAAAATCTTTCAAAAGATCACCATAAGACCATAAGATTTAGGGACAGACTGAGACCATTCGGCACATCGAGTCTGCTCTGCCATTACATCATCATTGATCCATTTTTCCTCTCAGCCCTAATCTCCTGCCTTTTCCCTGTATCCCTTCATGCATTGACTAGTCAATAATCTATCAAACTCTGCTTTAAATATACCCAATGTCCTGTCCTCCACAGCCAGCTGCAGCAATGCCTTCTGCAGATTCACCACTCTTTGGCTAAAGAAATTCCTCCTCATCTCTGTTCTAAAAGGATGGCCTCTATTCTGAGGTTGCGTTCTCCTCTTTAAGTATTTCCAAAGTTCTCACTTCTGTGTTGGAGATCTCTCAGCAAAATGATCATTTCACATTTTCCCATTCTACATTTGTCAGATCTTATTTTATAATTTAACATTTTCTAAATTATCTTTAGAAAAAAAACTGCTTATTTTTGATATTAGATGAACAATGATAGAGTTGGGTTGTAGGTTGAAGCATTTTGATTAAATAAATATAAAACAATCCGTATCATTTACTCCCTGGGCATCCACTTGTATTTTACATTTGTTAAGTCTGGCCACCAACCAGATAACTTAACTATTTTGGTAACCAACTGTGTTAGCGATTCCAAAGCCAACTACTGGGTGCCTTTTTATTTATTAGTAGCAAGGAGCAACATTGAAAGTTGGCTGAAAGGAACTCTTTGCTCGCAAATCTGTGGAATACAGTTGGATGCATTTGTCCACTGTTCTGTGCTACTGACAGAAGGACTGCTTGTCAGATTGGAACAGTGCAAGACAAAATAAGATAGAGTTCATAGCCACCTCTAGCTGCACTTCATTTTGCACTCAGGTTCTCTCTTTAAACTCATGCTGTACACCATTGGGATAAAGGTATCTCCATCCATTTCCTCCAATCTACTACTATTAATAGAAACATTTAACATTATTTCCAAGGCTTCGTTAGCAATGGAATCTTCACAACCCTTTTCTTAGAGTCTACTGGTCTTCAGGTAGTCTATATTTCACAAACCTGAAACTTCAGCTGATTCAGATCTACTCATTATTCTATAAAAGCGTGGTCAACTGGAAACATCAACTTTGTTTCTTGTCTTATAGTTGCTGGCTGACCTGAGTTTTTACAGCATTTTCTGTTTTCATTTCAGTTTTCTAGCACTGGTAGTTATTTGGTTTTCTCATATATTCGTATTCATTTTCCATTTGCAATTTTCATTTCTACCTTCTTTCTAGATGGCAGTAGAGTAAATGAAACAGAAAGTGCTGGAAGTACTCAGCAGGTCGGACCATAACTATGGGAAGAAAAATCAGAGTTAATGTTTGAAGTCAGAAACCATTGTCAGAACAATCGATCATCACATAGAGAAAGTGGAATTTATTTACCAGTTCTAATGTTTCACCACATAGTCTTACTGAAGAGCAAAACTCAAGAGCAAGCTGTGAACCCTGGTAATTTCAGTTCAGGCCATTTGAAAAGCTACAAGACAATGATAATTTTTCCTAACTTTAATCAGGTCCTTAAGTTTGATGACATCTATTGCACAGAAAAGAGTTCAATGTTCAATGGCCCACTTGGCCCCCATTCGCAAAGCCGACTCTGTGGAGAATCCCAGGCCCTGTAGGATCTTCATTGTGGAATTTACTAGCTTTATACTAATAGATAAGTGCAATTAACCAATCAGCTTTATGAGGATGGAAGATCTAAAAGAAGTCTGGGTTCTTCAGGCATTGTTGTGTAGCAGGAGCTTGCAGGCTCATAACCAGAGATTGTTTGATTGAAACCAACGTCTGCTAACAGTAATATTGTCATCAACAGTTCTCTGTTTCAGCATTTTTAATGTAAGCAGAGACCCAGTGGGCCAAGAGCCTATTGCTGTGAAATATTAATCCATGCCAATATGATCTAAACAACAATGTATGGAAGTCAATCTAGAATAAACTTGTTGAAAATATTGTGGTGTTCTGAATATAGTAGCCAGTACAAACCTGAGTATATCTCAGACATTGCACATGCCATTGAACACAAAAGTACAAGACTTAATGACTGACTCCATATACAGTGCAATGGGGAAACAGTCTTGTTGGGATTCTCCAGCAATGCAAAGGGGAACCACCACTTGGATCATAAGCATTTTCACTGAAGTATCCAGGAGGGACAGCCTCTTGTGCAAAATCCCAAAGTCCAAGGCCTTTTCCCAATCTGCTGCTGCTGTACCAGACTGACCTATTCAAACATCTCAGTAATTAATGATGAAGTTCACCACTGCCTTCAGTGTGCCAAAATAGCCTTTCACTGGGTGAAGAAAAGGTTTATTGAAGTCTGGTTCTCAGACCTGGCACAGTGATCCCTGACCTCAAATACAGTTTTCGACTACCAACAGGAGACATCACAAGGCTCTGAAAAAATACATAATACTGTATCAACAAAATCCTTTAAATTTACTTGATGGAAAAGCAAACCAATGTCAACATCCTCTCCATGGCCAACATCCCTCGTACTTAGCCCCAAGTTGCTCTTAATTACTGAAATACCTAGATAAAGTGAAAGTGGAGAGGGTGATTCCTTAAATATGAAAGCCTAGAATTCAAATACACAGCCTCAGAATAAATATACTTCTTATTAAGACTGAGATGAGGAGAATTTTCTTCAGCCTGTTATGTACCCCTAGGTTTCATATTTTCTGTGGACTGTCACTTTAAAACACCAAGAGAATGAGACTGTCTTTTGGATACTTGGATATCTACTGACTGCAGAGTTGCTTGGTTACTATGGTAAAGAGAAGTGGAGTTATTTGCTGGACAATCGATGTTATGGTTTCTCTGTAGCTTGTCTACTTTTTGCAAGGCCAGTCACAGACACACATACACACACACAGTTAGAGTCAAGATGGATTCGGTCAATGAAAGACACCAGTGAGTCGGTTGCTGGTTTAAACTTTCAGTAGCCCAAAAGGGGTGAGTTGAGATTGATCCAGAGTATTGAGAAATGACTCTCACAAGTTGCTGCAACTAGAAGAAAGTTGCAGAGAGAGGAGATGCGAAGAAGGTTTGGAACAGAAGAAACCTAGTGACAAAGAGATCACTGTTTGGACTCTCTCTCTAAGTAGCCCGTGAGGGTCAGTTTGTTTCCATTTGGGTACGAAAGTGTGATTGTCACATAGTTAGTCCACAGGAGTGGGTTCTCTGATGAGAGGAAAACCTTTGTGAATACCACGTGTGTATTTACCCTTTTGTCTGGGTGTGGTAGTTCACTGAAGAAAGGCACCCCTGTGGCAAATCACTGTTCGAGATGTTTCGTATGTCGTGGAACTGGATAAGTGGCTATCACATTGTGTGTGATTGGAGTAACCTTGTGGAATCTACCAGTGTGTCAACCCTTGCCTGAGTGGTGGTTCCCTTGAAGATGGTCCTCAATGTGATAAGCTACTGTTGGTGATAATCCATACGTGGATTCCGTTTGAGTATCCTGTGGCCACCACTTTGGGATGTCCCATAGCTGAACTTGGCTGTGGTACTACTTGTGTTGAAAGGATTTTCATTAAAGATCACTGTCGGTGATACTTCGTGTGTGGAGTGGAACAACTTCAGAGATAAAACCTACTGCTATTGTTATTTTGTATTGTTGTCATGGAATCTGTGAAATATCGATGTTAAGAGCACCAGATTTCTTTGTGTTCACCTGGTAGAGAATCTCACCTGGTCTCTCAACACCAGCTCCATAGCAAAGAAAGCCCAGCAGCGTCTTTACTTTCTGCGAAGGCTGAGAAAAGTCCATCTCCCACCCCCCCCCATCCTCATCACATTCTACAGGGGTTGTATTGAGAGCATCCTGAGCAGCTGCATCACTGCCTGGTTTGGAAATTGCACCATCTCACATCGTAAGACCCTGCAGCGGATAGTGATGTCAGCTGAGAAGGTTGTTGAGGTTTCTTTTCCCGCCATTACGGACATTTACACTACACACTGCATCCACAAAGCAAACAGCATTATGAAGGACCCTACGCTCCTCAATACGCAGAGCCTGGACTGACACCTCACCACCCTGTTGTCCTGTTTATTATTTATTGTAATGCCTGCACTGTTTTGTGCACTTAATACAGTCCTGGGTAGGTCTGTGGTCTAGTTGTTTTTTTTTGCTCTCTGTGTTGTTTTTTATGTGGTTCAGTCTAGTTTTTGTACTGTGTCATGTAACACCATGGTCCTGAAAAACGTTGTCTCATTTTTACTATGTACAATACCAGCAGCTATGGTTGAAATGACAATAAAAGTGACTTGATTTGTAATTGTAATTCTCACAACATTCACCCTTGGATTACAAACATCTTGCAGTAATTAACCTGTGCATCAGAACTGAACTTCTCTTACACATCATTGTAAGACTGTATCATTTAACACCTAAGCTTGAAGAAGTTTGGGGATTTATATATTTACACCTATATATGCATAGCACTGTTAATTCTTGATTTACCTGGTTTAAGTTACTGTATGACATAGTTACTAATCAAATAGTGTTTTGTTAACAGCAAAACCAGATTCCAGGTGTGTTCTGTTGCTGCTGCTACTTATACAGGGTTGCGTGTACGTAAAATTAAATTGGGTTGCTCATCCTGGATATGAACAAATTGTTTGGAGCCATTTCAAAAATAGTTGGGGGCTTAATTGATTGATTAATGTTCAATCTGATAGGGGAAAATCCATTTTGATTTGCTTGAGTGGGAAATCTGCAGCAATGGAGGTTGAGCTTGGTAGGTTTCTGGCAGAACCAACCCCTGAAGAACTGGAGGATATTAAGAGGGTTGCGCGGTGGGAAATTGCTCAGAAGTTAAAGCTTAAGGTGAACACTAAATTGAGGAAGGCTCAGATGTAGACATTGGTAGCACAGCATTTTATAACCAAGGGAAAGTTTAATGAGGATGTGTTGGAAATGTTTGCTGAAAGTAAACCTTCTGCGGCTGAGCATCAGCTTCGGTTAGAAAAATTAAAGATGGAGGCTGAGGACAGGTGAAGACAACATGAGCTGCAACTAAAACAGCTCGATGCTAGAGAGGCAGACAAACAGAGAGAAGAGGCAGAAAGACAAGGCAGTTTGAGAGGGAGATATGGCAGTAGGGAGCTCCAGTGTTAGACCCTGGTGATTTTGACAGCTTGAAAGAGCTGGTTTTGATTGAGGAATTCAAGAAGTGTGTTCCACTTTGCA
Source organism: Hypanus sabinus (assembly GCF_030144855.1). NCBI lineage: Eukaryota > Metazoa > Chordata > Chondrichthyes > Myliobatiformes > Dasyatidae > Hypanus > Hypanus sabinus. Next base: position 41,952,849 of record NC_082728.1, on the reverse strand, counting down.
GGAGTCTGCTAGATTAGCAGATGAGTTTGCTTTAACCCATAAGGTTAAGTTTTTCCCGAATGAGAGCTTCCAAGAGAGTAGCCGGGATGATCAGGGCGAATTGGAATCTGAAACTGGGACTAGTGATGAAAGCGAGAAGGAGGGGGAGTCCCAATTGCCTATGTTCAGGTTGTTGAAACATCCGTAAATCTGCAAGATGCTGAATATTGTGTTCAAACTCGGTTAAAGCCTGAGATGTCTGATCTGGTTAGAAAGGATGCAGTCCTTTTGTGTCAGATGGATTGGTGACAGTGAATGAAATATTAACCCTGGTACCAGTGGAAATTGAGGGTTCTCAGTCACTTATCTTGGACAGCGTGTTAAAATCTGGTGATGAGACAAAAACTGGGGGGCAAAATTTTACTCATGGTATTGGGAAAGATATTGTTTCTGAACCTTTGAATAAGGCGATATTGAAGTCTGGATTGGTTTCAAGACCTTTGACCTTGCTGAAGGAACAGCGGTCTGCTGAGACAGTGCATGTTGATTTGTTTAACTATATTTTAGAATTTAAAGATAAACAACCTCAAGGTTGTGGGTTGCAGAGACAGGGCTTGAAGTATTGTTTTGACTTGGAGAGGCCATCTGTAGGGGGTTGCCATGGAAACCTGTGGAACTGAAGGTTGTAGAGTGGGACCAAATAACTTGTTTGGAACTTTTTACAAGGAAAACATGGGTGATGAGTTGGCACTTGTTCAGGGTAAAGTTCAGATGGTCTTTGGAGATGGTAAGCAAACTAATCACGTGATGGTTAACCGTTTTGTGCCAAAGTGAGAAAATGAAAATGGTTGACCAAATGCCATTTTGAATACAACAGGATCTGGTTTTGCAGGAAATTAATTTTATGATAAAGCATGTGAAAGGTAAAGACAATAACATGGTAGATTGATTGTCTGGATGTTAAGTTTAAGAATGAAGTAGAAACTAGTATTTGTATACACTTCTGTAATGTGCTACATGTTAATCACATATGTATTGCTTTATACTCTGTAATATACAGTTAAAAATATTTTGCTTGATCAAAATTTGCTTTCTTAGTGGGGAGGTGTTCTGTACCCTAGGTTTCTTATTTTCTGTGGACTGTCACTTTAAAACACCAAGAGAATGAGACTTTCTTTTGGACACTTGGATCCCTTCTGACTGCAGAGTTGCTTAGTTAGTATGGTGAAGAGAGGTGGAGTTATTTGCTGGACAATCAATGTTATGGTTTCTCTGCAGCGTGCTTACTTTTTACAAGACCAGTCACAGTCACACAGACACACACAGTTAGAGTCAAGATGGATTCCGTCAATGAAAGACACCAGTGAGTCAGTCACTGGTTTAAACTTTCAGTAGCCCAAAAAGGGGTAAGTTGAGATTGATCCAGAGTATTGATAAATGACTCTGTCTAAGTAGCCCGTGAGGGTGAGTTTGTTTCCATTCGGCTACGAAAGTGTGGCTGTTGTGTTGAACTACATATACCTGTCTGGACACGCCCCCTGCTGACTGCTCCTGTGGCTCCTCCCACAGACCCTGGTATAATTACATAGTACATAGTACAGTACTGTGGTGAACTACATGTACCTGTCTGGACACGCCCCCTGCTGACTGCTCCTGTGGCCCCGCCCCCTGCTGACTGCTCCTGTGGTTCCTCCCACAGACCCCGGTATAAAGGCGATTGAGGTCTGAGCCCGGCCTCTCTGTCTCCAGGATGTAGTATGGTGGTCAACCACTGCTTGTTCCTTCTTCCAGTCAATAAAAGCCGATATCTCGCCTTTACGTTTCAGAGAGAGTTATTGATGAACCCACAGGAGTGGGTTCTCTGGGGAGGGGAAACCTTTGCGAATACCACGTGTGTATTTACCCTTTTGTCTGGGTGTGGTAGTTCACTGAAGAAAGGCACCCCTGTGGCAAATCACTGTTGGAGTTATTTCATATGTCGTGGAACTGGACAAGTGGCTATCATGTTGTGTGTGATTGGGATAACCTTGTGGAATCTACCGGTGTGTTGACCCTTGCCTGAGTGGTGGTTCCCTTGAAGATGGTCCTCGTTGTGATAAGCTACTGTTGGTGATAATCCATACGTGGATTCCGTTTGAGTATCCTGTGGCCACCACTTTGGGATGTCCTGTAGCTGAACTCGGGTGTGGTACTACTTGTGTTGAAAGGATATTAGTTGAAGATCACTGTTGGTGATACTTTGTGAGTGGAGTGGAACAACTTCGGAGATAAAACCTACTGCTATTGCTATTTTATATTGTTGTTGTGGAATCTGTGGAACATCGACATAATTACCTTCTCACAACATTTGCCCTTGGATTACAAACATCTTGCATTAATTAAGCTGTGCATTTAAACTGAATCACTTAGGCTTGAAGAAGTTTGGGGATTTATATATTTACACCTATATATGCATTACACCGTTAACTCTTGATTTACCTGGTTTAAGTTACTATATGACGCAGTTACTAATAAAATAGTGTTTTGTTAACAACAAAACCAGACTCCAGGTGTGTTTTATTGCTGCTGATACTTTTACAGGGTTGCGTGTACGTAATAAGACAAAGGGTGGTGAATCTATGGAATTTGTTGCACAGGGGATTGTGCAGGCTAAATCACTGGATATATTTAAGGAAGAGATTGAGAGGTTCTTGATTGTTAAGGGAGTTAAGGGGAATAGAAAGAAGGTGAAAGACTAAGTTTGAAAAGAGTTAGCCATGTCTGAATGACAGAGCCTATCAGGACCATTCTTGGGCAGTTATTCAACTTCACATCATTGGAGGCCTGACTTGACTCAAGGGCATTGAGGGTCAGGAAGATTGACGCTGTATTCAGCCAAGGTCAGTATGGATATGCAAGGATCCCAGGTGATAATTCAAGGTAGTTGGCCAGGTCCAAGATGAATTAGCTCATTGAATTCTACAGTTAAAGTTTAAGAACATGTATTCTGAACTTTCAAAACATGTTTGAATGGTTAGAAAAGGCACATATCAAAAACTCCATTTCTGTCACACTGGACAGACAGCAATATGCTTATCAACAGAACTGCTCTACGACAGATGCCATAGCATCTGGCATCTGTCATGCACTTGGCCCTGACACACCTAGAAAACAAGGACACAGGCTAAAATGCTGTTCAACACTACTGTTCCACAGGTGTTGTGAACAAACTCCTACTCCCAACTCATCATTCTAATTACACCACTGTGCAACTAGGTGTTGGACTTCCCAACCAACAGACCTTGGATAGTCAGGATGCACAACCTCTTCACCTCCCCCCCTCCCCATCATCTTCAACATGGGTGCCCTCCATTACTGTGTGCTGAGCCCATTGCTGTACACTCTGCTCACATATGGCTACCTGGCCAAACACCTGAGAACTTACACTGTCAAGTTTGGCAATAACATGACAGTGGGAGACTCCATTACCAAGAACGACGAGATGGCCTACCCAACAGAGGAGGTAGAAGAGCCTGAGGCCTGGTGCTAGGCCAATAATCTCTTCTTCAATGTTAATAAAACAGAGGAGATTGTTGTCAACTTCAGCACCACTCACACCTGCTTTGCATCGGTGATGCAGCTGTGGAAACTGTAAGCAGATTCAAACTCCAGGGACTACACGTTACACTCAACTTCTCACAGTTCCAGAAGACATTCTATACAATAGGGAAGGCTCACTAATGTCTCTACTTTCTGAGGCGGCTTAAGAGAACTAGACTATATTCATGTCCTTCTACAGATGCACAGTGGAGAGCGTCCCAACAAGCAAACCTCCTTATTATTTGGTATCAACAATGTGTCTAACAACCACCGAAGTATACGTTCTATTAAACTGATATGACATTCCCATTTCAGCAGCACCTTCAAAATCACTTGTATATTAGCTAACTGGAATGAAACTTATTTATCAGAAGGTTCTCACAATAGAATTATTATTATAACTTTGAATTAAACATATCGGTAAACATTAAAAGTATATGAATCTATGAGTCTGTTCTATCTTGCATATTATTAAGCAAACATCGGATATATATTTGAATAAGTGCCCCCTAATAGCTCACTTGTACTGCTTCAATGTACTGAATAGAACATTTAACTTGGTTTGGGAATGGAAGGGGTTAGAGTTAACACATCAAGTTCCATGCTTGTTCAGTAGCAGCAAGAGATGAGAGTGTGTATAATTAAAAATACAGAACAATGATACCTGGGTTGTTGTCTGCCTCATGTTTTGTTTTCATATCAGCACAGGTTGGAAAGCATTCTAAAGGAAATGATGCCAGTAGATGGGGTAATTGAGAAAATCAACCACAGTGAATGGACAAGCTCAATCGTGGCATAACCTGATAAGGGTGAATCAGAGATTCTTTCTGAAAGAAGGGACACAAACAATGTAATGCCCTAGTTACAGCCTGACAGATGGTTTCAAAGATGAACATTTGAAATTCAGCAATCGAGTGATATGGCCGGGTCCTTCTCCTCGGTGTTTGGTTCCTAACTGCCTGTGTCTAGAGATCAGATTATGTGTCAGAAATCAATGATTTTGCCTTGTTTAGATTAGTCCTAGATGTTACCATCTACCACTTCCCCTATTAATCCCACCTTATCCATTCCTGAAATGCATCGATAAAAGATAAAGAAATTGGAACTTATTTTGATTTAATTAATTACAAGCAGAGTGATTTCCAATTTGGCTTGGATGTTGCCATAACTCAAATTTCCAGAGATAACCACAAAGTCTTTTAATCATCTTTTCCTAAGACATACTATAAATGCTGAATTTCTATACTTTTTGTGAAATGTGTTCATTCTTGAGGATGTCTATAGAGTCACAGAGTACAAGTGCACAGAAACAGGGCCTTCAGCCCATCTGGTCTGTGTCAGAATTTTATTCTGCCTAGTCCTACCTATGTGTATCTTTGAAATTGAATGTGCATCCAGTGCTTCCCCTGGCAGCTCATTCCACACTTGCATTACCCTCTGAGTGAAGAAGTTCCCCCTCATGTTCCCCTTAAAGATTTCATCTTTCATCCTTAACCCATGACCTCTAATTCTTGACTCACCCAACTGTAGTGGAAAAAGCCTGCTTGCATTTACTCTCCGCCTCTCAAAATTTTGTATTATGCTCTAGGGAGTTCACTCCTCAGTGCCCTAACACTCACAAAGTAAGTCCTACCCTGGTTGGTCTTTTATCAAAGTGCAACACCTTGCACTTGTCTGCATTAAATTCCATTTAGTCTAGATCTCGCTGCAAGCTTTGACAGTCTTCTTTGCTGCCACTACACCCCCACTCTTGGTGTCATCTGCAAATTTGATGATCCAGTTAACCACATCATCATCCAGATCATTGATATAGATGACAAACGACAAAGGACCCAGCACCAGTCCTTGCAGCATTCCACTAATCACAGGCCTCCAGTCAGAGAGACAACCATCTGCTACCACTCTCCGGCTTCTCTCACAAAGCCAATGTCTAGTCCATTTTACTACCTCATTGAGAATGGCAAGAGACTGAACCTTCTTAACCAACCTCCCATGTCAAAGGCCTTGCTAAAGTCCATGTAGACAACATCAACTATCCTAAATTTTAAAAGATTGGTCTACTACGGCCTACTATGGACAAAGCCATGTTGAATATTCCTAATCAGTCCCTGTCTATCCAAATACTTACATATCCAGTTCCTTAGAATAACTTCCAATAATGTACCCGCTACTGACGTCAGGCTCACCAATTTATAATATTCCAGCTTAGTCTTAGAGCCCTTCTTAAACAACAGAACAACATTAGTTATCCTCCAGCCCTCTGGTATCTCATCTGTAGTCACAGATGTTTTAAAAATCTCTGCTAGATTTAGAGCCCCTGCAGTTTCTGTGCTAGCCTCACACAAGGTCCAAAGGAACACCTTGTAGGCCCTGAGGATTTATCAATTGTAATATGGCTCAAGACCGTTAACACCTCCTCCTCTGTAATCTATATGTGGTTAATGAACTTATTGCTGTTTTTCTCAGTTCTGTAGACTTTGTGTCCATCTCCCAAGTAGAGGCAGATACAGAAGATCCATTTAAGATCTACCCCATCTCTTTTGGCTCCATGCACATATGACCACTTTGATCTTCAGGAGAAACTTGCTATCCCTTTGCTTTTAGTATATCTGTAGAAACCCTTAGGATTCTCCTTCACCATCAAATTTGGCCTTTCTCCAATTTAAATCTCAACCTGAACACTAGACTTATCCTTCTCCAGAATTGTCTTGAAACAAATGGCATTATGATCACTAGATATAAAGTGTTGCCTTTTACAAACTTCTCTCACCTGCCCTGTCTCTTTCCCTAATAGGAGATATGGTATCATGCTCTCTCTAGTTGGGACTTCTATGTATTGATTTGGAAAACTTTCCTGAACACATTCAGCAAACTCTATCTCATCCAGCCAGTTTACAATAAAGAAGTCCCAGTCAATATGTGGAAAGTTAAAATCAGCTACTATCACAACTTTATGTTTCTTGCAGCAGTGCGTGATTTTTCTACAAATTTGCTCCTCTATATCCTGCTGATTATTGGGTGGCCTATAGTATAATCTCATTAACATGGTCATCCCTTTCTTGTTCCTTAAATACACCCATGTGGCCTCAGTAGATGAGCTTTCTGATCTGACCGGTCAGAGCACTGCAATGACATTTTCCTTGACCATTAATGTCACCCTCTTTTAATGCCTCCCATTCTATCATGTCTAAAACAACAGAATCGCAGAACACTGAGCTGCCAGTCCTGCCTCTCTACAACCAAGTCTCACCAATGGCTACTATGTCGCTATAACATGTGCTGATCCATACCTTAAGCTCATCTAGTTTCCCCACAATACTCCTTGCATTGAAATAAACATCACTTAGAATATTAGTCCCACCAAGCTAAAGCTTTTCATTCCTGATTTTGTATGTAGACTTACAAGTATCTTTCCCAACTATCACTCCATTATCTGCTATGGCACTCTGTTTCCCACTTCTCAGCAACTCTAGTTTAAACCCCAAACCACACCACATCCCCAGCTGTACAGCCCCAGCACATCTTCCAGCAAGGATATGAGCTTCCCACCTCGCAAACTGTCCCTACTGTACATGTCCCATCTTCCCTAAAAGAGAGCCCTGTGATCTAAAAATCTGAAGCCCTCCCTCTAGTACCATCCCCTTAGCCACATGTTAAACAGTATTATATTCCTATTCCTGGCCTTATGAGCATGTGGCACAGGTAGCAATCCTGAGATCAGAAGCCTGACAATCCTATTCTTTAACTTAGCACCTAACTTTGCAAGATCTCATCATCGTTCCTACTCACGTCATTGGTACCAAAGCAGATCATGATCTCTGGCTGCTCACTCTTCCCCTTAAGAATGCTAATGCCTCAAGTTAAGATGCCCTTTACCTTGGCACCTGCAAGGCAACATGCCATCCAGAAATTTAGCTCTGGTCCACAGAACCTCCTTTCTGATCCCTTAACTAATGAATCTCCTATCACTAAAGCTTACATCTTCTTTCCCCTTCGCTTCTGAGCCATAGAACTAGACTCTGTGCTGGAGACCTGACCACTGTGGCTTTACTTTTTTAGGTCACCCACCCAACACGTCAAGTCACTTTTTATTGTCATTTCGACCATAACTGCTGGTACAGTACATAGTAAAAATGAGAGAATGTTTTTCAGGACCATGGTGCTACATGAACAATACTGAACTACGTAAACCAACTACACTAGACTACAGACCTACCCAGGACTGCATAAAGTACACAGAACAGCGCAGGCATTACAATAAATAATAACCAAGACAATAGGCACAGCAGAGGGCAGTAGGTTGGTAGTCCGATGGCTTGGGGGCAAATCTGTTACATAAATAAACAGCTGATTGGTGGCATCCAGGATTCCGTCCGTTTCTGTACTCCCGCCGAGTAATACGTTGCTACAGATGGAATCAACTTAATGTCCATTGGAGAGCAGAATGGACGAGAGAGCCATCCGGCTAGGGTTTGCTTTTTTCCTGGCTCCTGCCTTCTCGCCTTGCTTCTGCTTCCTCGCACACTGCTTATGACATCCCCACCTCTGGCCACCAGCATCAGACGATTCCGAGAACTGCAGTATCCAAAGTCTGCGCTTAGCCTAGTGGCAGTAAGGGTCAGCAGAACAAGTGTAGCAGAAAATCCAGAGTCCACTGTGCATCTGACTGTCCGAAGAGGTGTGAGAAGTGGCCTCACTGGAGTGCCCCAGAGCACACGGCCACTGGCACATACATGCAATTGTCCAGTATTTCAGGCAGAGCAAGCTCATGTTGTAGGGCCTGGCAGATCTGGTTCTCAAGTGCTCTGATTCTATAGATAATAGGGGGAAGGATCTGCAAGGATGGACTGATGCACCGAGAGTTGATCTCCATTTCAGCTGAGTTGTAGTATTTTTGGAACCAGGTCAGTAGGAGATGGCGAAGTGGGCCGACGTAGGTTCAGTTGGTGGGATATGTGGTTCTGGTGATCAGTCAAATCAGGAAGAGCTTGTTTCCCATCAGCCAATGTGTCCACTCTTCCAAGGCTCATTTTTAGCAAGTAAATCCCTGTTTCCTAATCCATAATGGCACAAGAAGGCACAAGGCTGTTGAATGGAGTGACGATTTGGTGACTTTCTGATGAATCAGTGGTAGAATTGGAGAAGCCCAAAAAGCACTGTAGATGTTTGAGGGAACGAGTGGGGCTTGCAACGATGATGCGCACTCCCTCTTCATCTATGGTTATGCCTTGGGGTGGAAGTACATAACTCAGGAAAGAACTGACTGGGATGTGGAATGTGTATCTTTCTAATTTGCAGTACAGCTGGTTTTCGAGGAGCCACTGAAGGCTTGTGATAGACATGGTCTTGGGCAACCTTGGTGAAGATGAGGATATCTTTGAGGTATACCTGTGTGTATAGCATGTCTTGGAGGATTTTTTGATGAAGGCAAGTATTTGTTATGAATGCTGTCTTCCACTCATCCTCCTGGCATCTGCAGATCAGGTTGTATGTGCTCTGTAGATACAGTTTGATGAACATCTGGGCCTTGACAAGTGTTTTGAATGCACTATTCATGAAGGGTAAAAGGCAGCAGTTATTAATGGAGATTTTGATGAGTCCACAATAGTCAACACAGAGACAAAAAAGAATCCAACACTGGCTGGGGACTGGGATGGTCACGTGTAGCACTTTGGCAATGTAATTGTTCATGGCTTTAGGAGGGGAGAGGGGGAAGAGACAATTTTGGTGAGTGGTGGTGTCTGGAAGGAGGTCAATCATGCAGTTGTGTAATTTGTGAGGCGGCAGGGTACTGGCTTCCCTTTTAATGAAAGTGATGGCTAAGTTGTGGTATTCCTGTGGGAGCTTGGTGAGGTCAAAGGTTTCTTCCGGCTCCACAGATTTAGAGGGTGAGGTCAACGGAGATTTTAGGCAGGTGGGTTCCCAACTCAGCAGTGGACCAGGTGACCAGGCAAAGCGAGGATTTCAGGGGTTGTGAGTGGAGATCCAGGGGCAACCGAAGATGAGAGGAGTTTTGGATGAGTTGATCAGGAGGAATCAGGTGCTTTCTGAAGTTCATGTGCACAGGCCATGTATGCACTCTGATCATCCCGAACCCCAAAGGACATCCGCCAAAGACGATGATAGAGAAGGAGTGAGAGATAGGTTTGGGAGGGAGTCCAAGCTGCACACACAGAGCCTGCCCCAGATAGTTACCTGCTGTGCCAGAATCCACCAGAGTCTCCCGTGTGCGTAGAGCTGTTGGGTTGTGGAGCAGGACAGAGAGAGTGGGTCAGGCTATGATAGGTGGGACGAGTTTTCCAGATAGAAGGCCCCTCATCTCTACCTGGTGGTGCCATTGCCCAGACACAGTGGGCATTTGATGCATGGATGATTGGCTGTTCTGTAGTAAGCATGCTGGTTGTTTCTTCACTGATGCTCATGTTCTTGGGGGATGAGCAATTAAAGGAGATCTCCTTAGCTTCCTAGGTTCTGGAGGCATTGATGATAAGGTTTCTGCAGCTTGAAATGCTTCTTGGAATTAAAGTGGGGCTCTGACTAATGATCTGGACGGTCATTCCATAAGATGCTTGTCAATTCAGAAGGCCAGAGTGATAAGGCTTTTGAGGTCAATGGCCATCTACTGGGTAAACATCTCTTTCAAGAGCTCTGAGTGGCCGTGACGGTCTTGGAGGGGCTGCTGGGTTAAGTCGCTGCCCTGAGGCTGGGTGTTTGGAGTTTGGTGTTCTTGTTGTTTCTCCATGGGTGGTGGGTGATCTGATAGCTTTTACGCGGGGAGGGGTGGGGAGGTTTGGGGCTTGTGAGTTAGTGTTTCTTTTTCTTTTTGTGCGTAGGTGAGTGATAGTTGTCTTTCTTTCAACTACTTCTATGGATTTCTGTATTTTATGGCTATCTGGAGAAAACAGATCTTAGGGTTGTATTCTGCATACATAGTTTGATAATGGAATGAACACTTGAACCATTGAACCTTTGGCAATGGGCCAGCAGTGCTTTTGCATTCCAGCTGCACTCCGCTGCAAGGGTCCTGAATTTCCCAACATAATCTAGCACCAAGCATGAGCCCTGATGGAGGCAAAGTATCCGATCCACTGGTCTCCTTCCACTTTCCTGATGGTTGAAAACCTGGCACATCTCGGAGCTGAATTCCTCATATTTATTGCAAATAGTAGTTTACTGTCCATTTAACGGTGTCCTAGGTCAGGGCTTGCCCAGTCGAGAGAGAGATGATGAAGACAATCTTGACTTGGACTATAGAATACCGAGGCAGCTGGAGCTTGAAGTGTAAGATGTAATAGGGTAGGAAGGTGCAGCATTGGGATGGGGATCCATCAAAGCGTTCAGGCATCGGAATCCAGTTCTCGGTGTAAGAAGGCTGACTGTCACAGCAATGCTGTATTGAGGCAGAAAGTTGGAAAACAGTGGTGAGCAGATGGTCAATGGTTTCCTGCTGCTTCTGGCTTGTGTGCTCATGTGGACGGACAATTTCTTTAGCAAGCATACACTGCTGGGTCAATTAATTCTGTCAGGAAATATAGAGGAGGTTTGACCAAAAAGCAGAGCAGCGGAGATGATTTAGTAGTGAGCGATAACTTTAATAATCAACTGCAAAATAACAAGCCAAGGGGGCCACAAAATAAGACAGGTCAAATACTTAACACGACAAGGCAGCATGACATCTGAAGGCTAGGAGTGACTGGTTGAGACTGGCCAGTTCGATGAGTGAACAAGAATTGTGGCTAAGAGCTGGGTTCAAATAGGTTTCAGGAGTTGAGCTGGAAATGAGTGGTAGGTGACTCCTGTTAGTTGGGTGGAAACTGGGAGGAGCCTGAATGTGAAGGCCTAACATCTCCTGATGTTTTTTTTGTTTTCTTTTCCCAGCAATTCTCCTAATTTTTTTGTATGGTTAGGTTGCAGTATCTTGCTTGGTAGTCCAATCTATGTTTTAACACTCTAACACTCTATCTAACTCGATATATCAATCTTACAAAGTAGTTGACTACCATAGTGGCATTTAAATTGTTTATGCATTTTATGTTCTGAGGTATGTCAGTAAGATGAGTTTTGAGTCACAATATCTCTCTCTGTAACTGGATCTTAGACTTCTTGACAGAAAGACCACAGTCAGTCCATGTTGGCAGCAACATCTCTGGTCCCATCATGCTGCACACCCCATCCCACAGGGGTGCATGCTCAGCCTGCGGCTGTACACACTGCTGACGTATGCCAGATCCAGTTCCAACCATCAACAACACCCGACGAGATGGCATACGTAGAGGATGTGGTGTGGCTTGCAGAATGGTGCAAGCGCAACATCTTGAGTCCCAATGTGGATAAGAGATGATTGTGATTATAGGAAGGTGCAGGCTAACCAATCCTCACTGCAGATAAATGGCTTCTCCTTGGAGAGAGATCGGAGCACCACATTTCTGGTTGTGCACCAAATAGATAATTTCGCTTGGTCCCTTAACACCACTTCTTTAGTCAAAAAAGCACAATAGCATCTCCAGTTCCCGAGGAGATTGAGACGAGCAAGGCGAGCGCTTCTAACCAATTTTTGCAGGAGTATCATTGAGAGTGTCTTGACCAGCTGCATCCTCCTTTGGCATAGGAATTGTAAGCATCTGACTACAATGAAGGATTCTGAGGACTGTTGAGAGGATCATCGGTGTTTTTTTCTTCCACTCATCCGAGATATTTACCAGGTGCACTACACAGGGCCCTTAGCATTGTCAATGATCCCTGATATTTGTCCAACAATCTCTTTGACCCTATCCCATCAGACCAGAGGTACCACAGCATTAGGAAAGTGACTACTAGGATGGGAAACAGTTTCTTTCCCCTGATCGTGAGACAGCTGAACTTCCAGCCACCTCCCAGGTCTCACCACATGAAGCACAAATAGTGTTATACTGTTTACTTTTTAAATTGTGATGTAAGTGCACCTTATTATTTGTGATAATATTACTATACATTGCACAGCTTATTCTAGAGCTGCTGGTTTTGCTTAAATGTTAAGACAAACCTCAGGCTTTAGAAGGCAAGTAACAGATGCACTGCCACAGTTAAACCCTCCCTCATCGTCATGCAGTGGGGTTAGAACCTAAAAATTCTGTTCTATGCTATTGTTAATCAGAAGCAAACTGAAATTCCTGTAACTGTAATTGAAAAGATAATGGAAGCAGAATCGAGCACAGCCATCAGAAAGGATTTGAATGAATACTCAGAAAAGGGAATAGTGTAGGACAAAGGGGAATCAGCAGGAAAGTCCGGTGGGTTTGATAGCACTTCTGAAGAATAGCATAAGGGCTGAATGATCTGTCAATGAAATGTGACTGGCTCCTGATGAAAATCAAAGGTTTGCCGAAGCCTTGAGGCACAATTCCTGGAGGCAATCTCCAATTTATGTAGTCTCTGCTCCTGCTGCTCCTGACTGCCTTGCTGTGATAGGTAATGTGAATAACTAGTGATGTGTGACACTGAGAGAGTAACATACATGGCTTTAAGTACAGCAGGAAATTGATCAAAGCTTCCTACAGTAAAATGCTGCAAAAATCAACAGCAAATTTGTTTGCAGACACTTGGGGGGGGGGTGGGGGAGTCAAAGCCATTTCTGAAGAAAAAATACTGCTGTTGTCTTTGTGGTGAACCACATATACCTGTCTGGACACGCCCCCCCCGCTGACTGCTCCCGTGGCTCCTCCCACAGACCCCGGTATAATTACATAGAACATAGTACAGTACTGTGGTGAACTACATATACCTGTCTGGACACACCCCCTGCTGACTGCTCCTGTGGCTCCTCCCACAGACCCTGGTATAATTACATAGAACATAGTACAGTACTGTGGTGAACTACATATACCTGTCTGGACACGCCCCCCTGCTGAATGTTCCTGTGGCCCCTCCCACAGACCCCGGTATAATTACATAGAACATAGTACAGTACTGTGGTGAACTACATACACCTGTCTGGACACGCCCCCCCGCTGACTGCCCCTGTGGCCCCGCCCACAGACCCCGGTATAAAGGCGATTGAGGTCTGAGCCCGGCCTCTCTGTCTCCAGGATGTAGTATGGTGGTCAACCACCGCTTGTTCCTTCTTCCAGTCAATAAAAGCCGATGTCTCGCCTTCACGTCTCAGAGTGAGTTATTGATGGTGCATCAATTTTATTGACTGGAAGTTTTAAAACATGGAAACCGCACTTCTACCGTCCTGAAACGGCGCAACTTGTCAAGGCCACCCGCCCTTTTTAGCGACTGGGTGTTGACTTTAAGGGCCCCCTTCCCTCCACTGACCGTAATGTCTATTTTCTCAATATTATCGACGAGTACTCGCAGTTCCCCTTTGCCATTCCCTGCCCCGACACCACTACCATGTCCGTCATAAAAGCCCTGCGCCAGCTCTTCACTCTGTTTGGATATCCCTGCTATATCCACAGTGATAGAGGGTCCTCCTTTATGAGTGATGAGCTGCGCCAGTACCTGCTAGCTAGGGGCTTTGCTACTAGTCGGACCACGAGGTATAATCCCCGGGGAAATGGACAGGTGAAATGCCACAGTGTGGAAGGCCACACTTTTAGCCCTTGAGTCAAAAGGGTTGCCTGTCTCTCGATGGCAGGAGGTCCTCCCTGAGGCACTCCACTCTATCCGCTCCCTGTTATGTACGTCCACCAATGCCGCCCCTCACGAACGCCTATTCTCTTTTCACAGGAAGTCTGTCACTGGGACCACCCTACCAGTTTGATTGACGTCCTCAGGGTCGGTGCTGCTCCAGAAACTTGTGAGGAGTAATAAATACTCCCCGCTGGTCGAGAGGGTTCACCTTCTCTATGCGAACCCCCAGTATGCCTACGTGGTCTTACCTGATGGGCGGGCGGACATGGTCTCCGTCCGCGACCTGGCGCCCGCAGGAGCAGCAGACTACTACCCCGAACACTCCACGGTAACTATGAACCCTGTACCCGAGGTGACACCGCGCACACCAAGCCCTACACAGACTCCTCACGACACTCATATACCGGGAGTCTCATACGCGCATATACCACACGCCTCGCACACACGTGAGGGATCACTGACGCCTAGTGAGCTGACACCTCCAGTTAGGCCGGAACCATCACAACCACCGTCTCCGGTGCAAGCACCACCGGCACCTGTGCAATCACCACCACCGGCATCTGTGTAATCACAGCCGGTGCTACGTAGATCGCAGCGACAGATTCGACCACCTGATAGGCTTAACCTGTAAATATACTTGTAAAAAACTTCGCCACATGGGGACTCTTTTTAAAACAAAGGGGGGGGGGGGTGAATGTGGTGAACTACATATACCTGTCTGGACACGCCCCCTGCTGACTGCTCCTCCCACAGACCCCTGTATAAAGGTGATGGAGGTCTGAGCCCGGCCTCTCTGTCTCCAGGATGTAGTATGGTGGTCACTCACTGCTTGTTCCTTCTTCCAGTCAATAAAAGCCGATACCTCGCTTTTACGTCTCAGAGTGAGTTATTGATGGTGCATCAGTCTTGGCCCTATTTGCCAGTCACCAACGGCGGTGGGGGGGGGGGGGGGCAGGTGTGACGGACTGGGTGTGTACTCCTGGGAGGCGCAACGGAATTGACAAGTAAACAGCGCTGAATGTAAAGTAGTCTGTTAATAAGGATAGTAAGTGAAACCTAAAGAAGAAGATATGAGCTGCAAAATATCTGAGGTTGCCTCAACACACTTTGCTGTCAATGACAGGAATTTTGAGGATGTTTGAATTCTTTGAAAAGATTTATTATAAATTTGTAAAGTCAGTGCTTCAATATTGAACTTTTAAAGTTCAAAGTAAATTTTATCATCAAAGTACATATATGTCGCCATATACAACCCTGGGATTCATCTTCTTGGGGGCATACTCCGCAAATCTATAGAACAGTAACTATATCAGAATCAATGAAGGATCAGCCAGTGCAGAAGCTAACAAACTGTGCAAATGCAAACATAAATAAATAATGAGAACATGAGATAATGAGATAAAGAAATCCTGAAAGTGAGATAATTGGTTGTGGGAATATTTCAATGAAAACACCTCAAGGCTAAACTCATAATATGAGAATATGGATTAGTCCAACCTAGCACAACCATAGCTTCTGAATAGTGAAGTTGTCTGAACATGTCAGTTTAGTTATCAGCTTATTGATGGACTCAAAGATCATTTAGTTTGTGGAATCTTACCAGAAAGCATGCAAAAACATATCGTAACTGGAGCACATCTCACACTGAAAAGAGCAGTTGAAATTGCTGTATCAATGTAAACAGCAGACAAACATGGAATTGAGTTACAGACAGGAATGAAAGTGAGTGTGAACAAAATTGAGCCAAGCCAAGCAAATTCTATTACTGTTGTGGCAGGGGATCTCATACACCAAACAAATGCCGATTTAAAGTTGAAACTTGCTGAAAATGGACAGATATAAAGAGCACATTGGGCAGGCAAAAATAAATGAACTGCACAGGGAAAAGAAAAAGATAAAAAGTCAAGTTGCAGTTTCAAAAAGAGCATTAATCTGCATACAGTCGATGATGAAAAAATCTGATAATGACGAAAGTGACACAGGACTGGGTTGCCTTGAGATTTACTAAATGAGAAAAGTAATACGGATTACACCGAAAGAGGATGCCAAATTAATTAAAGTGAGATTAGACACTAGATCAGCTGTTTCAGTCATTCCACACAATGAGATTGAACAGCATTTCAAAAATACTGAACTGAAGGTGCAGATGTCACAACCACTGACTCATCTGCGGAGCAGATTCGGCAATTGTGTTCATGAATATGTATGTATCAGATAATTATTATTTCATTATGGCTGTATTTAACTCCCTTCTTTTTGTTGTAGCGCTTGTTGAGACTTGAGTGAAACATAACAATAGTAAGTTGCGTGCTTGCACTTGGCTTTGCCTGGAAGTAGTGGACTGACAAGTCAACTGTTGCTGAGGACTAGCGGTATTCAGTTCATATTTAGATATTCCTTTCAGCCACAGGGTTGGCATCTAGTTTTTCATTTGAGAGTTTTAGTTAATGGCCTTGTTTGGCCTAACATTTATTGTTTTATTTTTCCCTTAAAATACTGTTTGTATTGAAGTCTGTGAACTATTGACCTGCTTCAGCATCTCTTTCTCCGTACTTGGGTCATATCCTAATGAACAGACAGCAAATATCCAACTCATATTGGAAAAAAGATAACTCCTGTGGGAAGGACATTGAAATACAACAACCAACAAGCCACATTAAGTTTGTACGTGGTAAAAATAGGAGAGCCAGAATTATGAGGCTGTGAATGGTTGAGGCAACTACAATTTCATTGGAGATCCATTACCATTTGTGTGTCACATCCCCCGCAATTCAGTCAACTGAAGGCAAATTAAGAAAGGTACTGGCTGATGTCACAGCAATGTTCAAGGATGGCATTGGAAAACTCAAACTTATCAAGAGTAAAATAGTGTTAAATGAAAATGCCACACCCAAGTTTTGCAAAGCCTGTCCAAAACCTTATACCATCTTTGATAAAGTAGCCTATGAGCCAAATTCAGTAGAGGCTGAAGGAATTCTTTCCAAGGTTGAGTGGTCCTGGTACCCAAGAAAGATGGCTCTGTCAGTATCTATGGAGATTTTAAGGTCACCATCAATCCAGGACTGAAAGTGAATCAATACTTTCTGCCCAGGATAGAGGATGTCTTTGCAAACCTTTCTAGTGGGAATCACTTCAGCAAAGTGGATTTAGCTGAGGCCTACATGGATATGAAAGAAGAGTCCGAAGTATTTCTCACCATGGACACTCACAAAGGGCTTTGTTGCTATAATACATTATTTTTGGAGTAGCATCTGCACCTCCACTCTGGCAGAAAGATATGGACTGTGTGGTAAGGCAGCCCAAGCACTCAGACTTACCTGGATGATATTAATGTTACTGTTAAGGATGACAAAGAACATCTCAAAAATCTTAAGACCGTGTTAAAAAGATTTGAGGATTCTGTGCTCAGAGCATGATGCATCAAGTGTAATTTCTTTAAAGCAAGCCTCACTTATTTATTATATAGTGTGGTCACGCCACTGATGCACAAAGATTACACAAGTGTGCTGAAAAATTCAAGCAGTGGTGGATGATCCAAGGCCAAAGGCTGTGTCACAGGTGTAGTCCTCTATAGGATTTGTCAATTACTATAACAGATTGCTGCCAAACACGGCTACTGTGTTCCACCACTTGAACTCATTACTATAGATCAGAAAGGAATGGCAATGGACAAAGCGGTGTGAGGTAGCTTTCCAAATGTTAAAAGAAATTATGGCGTCATACATTGTACACACACATTATGATCCGCAGAGCCCAGGGAAGCTTTCCTGTAATGCCTGGCCTTATGGTATGGATACAGTCATGTTGCATGTTATAAATAATGGAAATGACACCCCATAGCCATTCCATCATATTCCCTTACCACTGCCAAGTAAAATTACACATAGATTGACAGAGGAGCATTGAGTCTGGTTTGGCATGTAAAACGTTTCCGCCAGCACTGTGTGGGAGAGAGTTTAACTTCATTACTGATCATCAACCACTAGTGTCCATTTTCAATCCACAGAAGGGTGATCCACTAACAGCAGCAGCGCAAATGTAAAGATGGGCTCTGTCTCTTGGAGGACACCTTTACAAGATTGTGATCATGAGGGCAGCTAATCATGGAAATGCTGATGGATCATCCCGTTTACCCTTGATAAGGAAATACCTGAAAAATTGACAAAACAAGACACTCCTCTTGATGTATTCTCCCTAATGCAAATTGACAGTCTTCCTACTACGGCAGCGATGGTCCAAAGGGATCCCGCACTGTCTCAGGTCTACATAGCAAACCAAAATGGCTGGAATGTGCAGCAGAAACTCCAGTTTCCCCATTTCTACCAGTGCTGGATGACCTCACAATTGTGTGATTTCCCTTATTTGGGGATTCAAGTTGCTATTTGATTCAAGCTGAGAGCTAAAGTGTTGGAGGAGCTTCATGTGGAACATCTAGGTGTAGTCAAAATGAAAGCATTGGCTTGAAACTTTGTCTGGTGGCCAGGGATAGATCAGCTAATTGAGCAGCTTTCCATACACTGTTCAGAGTGCCAACACGTTCAGAAGCTGCCAAGAGCAGAGTCTCTCCATCCTTGGATTGCCCTCTGGTAGAATTTATGCAGATTTTCCTGGACGATTCATGGGGCACAAATTTCTCAGAAGTAGTGGATGCAGCTACAAAATGGCCATAAGTGTTCCCAACAGCCTCCACTACGGCCTTGCACACTGTTAATGTGTTGAGAAACCCCTTCTGAAGGACTGGTGTTCTAGAAAACTTAGTCAGTGAAAATTAATGGAATAAGACATATTTTATCTGCACCGTACCAGGAAGCTTGGCAGAAAGGTTTGTCTGGAGTTTAAAGGAAAGCACTGTGAGTAATGTCAGCAGAACACACTACATTAACACTGAAATAAATGCTCACCTATTTCCTCCTTGCCTGTCAGAATACAGCACAGTCCACAACCAACTGCTCACTAGCTATGCTGTTCCTGGTTTGTCCCTTGTGCTCATACTCGGATCTGCTCCAATCCAATCTCAGAATCACTACCTTTGGTCAGAAGAAACTTCTGTGCACCTCTGTATTAAATGAATGGCCTCTCAGTTGCCATTATGTCCCCTTGTGTGTCACTCCGTCACACCTCACTCTCAGGTGCGGGTAAGCATGCCCGATGAGGGTCACCAGTTGGAGAATACACAGATGCGAAGCCGTATCAGCACTTTAGTGCCGGCTGAAGAAAAGAGCAACAGCTGCCCAAATGTTGTGAAGAAAAACGTATGTACAAATAGACAAATGAAAACAAACACGTGCGTATTAGTACTTACAAATATACAGAGGCTTTCTCCACACTGCACTTTGTCTTTAACTTTGCAAAATAACTATTCGGCAACTGTCAATCAACTCCAACTTCCATATTTCTCAGCAAAGCCAGACCGAGTTTAAATCTACCTGTGTATGCTGTAGTGCACCTGATCCCACTAACCCAGGGATTATTTTAGGATGTCCCAGACTGTCCCTTGTGTCTTTTAGGGTCATTCTGGCGTGAATGAAAACAAATGAAACCAGTTGGAGTGTCTGTGTCTAGAATACTTACTTTTATGAGTTATAAACCAGTAGAGCACGTTAACTGAAGGGGTTGTTTTGATTAGCTGAGTTAGCTTTACAGTTGGGGTGTATAATGTTGAATTCCCAAGAATTGTAGGTTGGGAGGACAAAATGTGTGAACCACTGGAGAAACTAGAACAGAGACAGGATGAGGAGGAGTGACTAACCAGGCAAAGAGGCAAGGCTAGTGGGAAAATTAGCATTGCCAACCTGTACCGCCATGATCCCAATATCTACCCGTCAGGGCTCCCTAGGATCTTACAGTTTTAAATAAGAACCAATCATTTCAGAAGAATACAGACCCCAAACTATAAAGAATGCTTTATTTAGCATGGGTTCAGAGGGAAAGGACTGGTGCAGTCCGGTTGCTCATTGAGGAAATGAGAATGAGGAGATTCACCAGACTAATACCTCGGATAAGAGTGCTATCCTACTCAGAGAGGCTGGATAGTCTGGGTCTGTATTCTTTTAGATGAGTGGTATTCCTCTTTCTATTACTGCCGACGTTACACCTGCTGCTCTAGATAGTGGCAAATGTAAGAAATTCCGAAGCATTAAATGAGAAACAATGCTCTAAAACAATGATTGGCAGCTTCAGTGTGGGGCTACAGCTGCAAAGATCACAGTCTGAATTTGTGAGCAATTGCAATGAAAGATTTTGATTTCATGCGCCCTTCAAGATGATGCATAATGCTGTTTTGTCTCCATTGTAAGGTAGTAATGCAATTTCCCAGGACCAATAGCATTGATTTAAGATAATATTAATCAGACAAATTATAAATGTGAAAGCCTTGGTGCCAGACAGCTGTGGAAAGTAATCCGTTTCACCTTATTCTGAGGTGCTGAGAGGACAACAGACCATTTAACCTGACGGTGCTTCATGTGGCCTGGAGATTTGGTGGCAGAGTTCCAGCAACAGAAACAGATTATGTTCTTCCTATTCGCTTACTTTGGCTTGTCCTGCAGCTGACAATCAGACCAGTGTTTGCACCAGAGCTCTGAGCAAATCACC